>NW_027182268.1:20395814-21014426 GCF_029961685.1 Aristolochia californica
AAATCTCCTTCACGTAAAATTCCTAGCTTAATAGGGTTGGAGTAATGGAATTTCCCAAACTTGGATAACAAAACTTTTGTGTTCATTTGTGGTGTGTGAATAGATAATTTTTATTTACATTAGTTATTATTTTAAATATTTTACACACATCAACTATAAAATTTTTATTTTGTTGTGATCTTTTTTGCCTTTTTTGTTTACATGAAGGGGGAGCGAAAACTCAAAGTTCTGATTTAAGTAAAAAGATTACAAATAAAATGGAAATGCACAATGCACAAATGTAGAGAGAGATATTTCCAAAGAGTGTCTGTATGTTTTAGGGATCGTATGCACTTTTTTGTTTTCATATCTAAGGTTTTGCAATCGTCAGGAAACGGGGGAGGTGGCGATTTTTAACTGAGTGTTGACTTCAAATCCATAAGTCATTTCTTACAAAAAATATAGCCCGTTACGGATGACAAATCACTTTACAATCACCTATGATTGTTAGCACAACTTTTTGAATATGGGCAGCATAATGGCTTGTTTGACTCGGGCAAATATCCCACCGCACGTTCACTTGAGAATTTAATGAGCGTTTGTTATTCTCTTTAAAAACTTTGGATCCATAGGTCATTTGAATCTTTAACATGTTTCTTGCATGCATATCCATGAAAAAATCTCCTTCATGTAAAATTCCAAGATATTAGTTTTGGACTAGTGGTATTTCCCAAACTTGGATAACAAAATTCTTGTGTTCATTTCGGGTGTGTGAATAAATTTTCATCATTTACTTTTTTTATTGTTTTAAATTTTTTCCGTACATCAACTATGAAATTTTCATTTTGCTGTGATCTATTTGCCGTTTTTGTTTACGGGATGAAGGGAGAGCGAAAAACTCGAAGTTTTGATTTAAGAAAAATGTGTACATCTAAAAGGGAAATGCACAATGCACATATGGAGAGAGAGATAATTCCAAATAGTGTCTGTAATTATTAGGGATTGTGAGCTCCTTTTCGTTTTTATATCTCACGTTTTGCAATGGTCGGGAAAAATGGGTTGCGGAGGATTTTTAACAGAGTGTTGAATTGCAGTCCATAAGTCATTTCATACAAAAATATAATCCGTTACGCATGATAAATCACATTACAATCATCTATGATTAATTTTGTCAGCTTTTTGCAAATGGGCAAAATAATGGCATGTTTGACTCGGGTAAATATCCCACCGCAAGTGCACTTGAGAATTGAATGAGCGTTTGTTATTCTCTTTAAAAACTTTGCATCCATAGCTCATTTGCATCTTTAACATGTTTCAAACATGCATATCCATTTTTAAAACATGTGTGGACGAAATCATTTTCTTGCAAAATTTCAAGCTATTAGGGTTAAACTAGTGGAATGTCCCAAAATTGGATAACAAAACTTTGTGTTCATTTGTGTTGGGTGAATAAATTTTCTTTATTTATATTTGTTATTGTTTTAAATTTTTTCCTAACATCAACTATAAAATTTTCATTTTATTGTAAACTTTTTGCCTTATTTGCTTTCGGGATGAAGAGAGAGCGAAAAGTCAAAGTTTTGATTTAAGAAAAAAGTGTACATCTAAAATTGAAAATCACAATGCACAATTGTAGGGAGAGATAATTTCATAGATTTTCTGTAATTTTTAGGGATTGTAAACTCTTTTTAGTTTTTATATCTCAGGTTTTGCAATCGTCGGGAAAAATTGCTGGCGGAGGATTTTTAACTGAGTGTTGAATTGCAATCCATAAGTCATTTTACACAAGAATATAGCCCGTTACGCATCATAAATCACTTTACAATCATCTATGATTGTTAGATCAAATTTTTGAAAATGGGCAAAACAATGACTTGTTAGACTCGGGTAAATATCCCACCGCACGTTCACTTGAGAATTTAATGAGCGTTTGTTATTCTCTTTAAAAGCTTTGGATCCATAGGTCATTTGACTCTTTAAGATGTTTCAAGCATGCATATCCATTTTTAAAACATGTGTAGAAAAAATCTCCTTCATGTAAAATTCCAATTTTGGGTTGGAGTAAAGGAATTTCCCAAACTTGGATAACAAAACTTTTGTGTTCATTTGTGGTGTGTGAATAGTTATTTTTTATTTACATTACATTTTAAATATTTAACACACATCAACTCTAAAATTTTTAATTTGTTGTGATCTTTTTTGCCTTTTTTGTTTACGGGATGAAGGGGGAGCGAAAAACTCGAAGTTTTGATTTAAGAAAAATGTGTACATCCAAAACGGAAATGCACAACATACATATGTAGAGAGAGATAATTCCAAAGAGTGTCTGTAATTTTTAGGGATTGTAAGCACCTTTTCGTTTTTATATCTCAGGTTTTGCAATGGTCGGGAAAAATGGGTTGCGGAGGATTTTTAACTGAGTGTTGAATTGCAATCCATAAGTCATTTCATACAAAAATATAGCCCGTTACGCATGATAAATCACATTACAATCATCTATGATTAATTATGTCAGCTTTTTGCAAATGGGCAAAATAATGGCATGTTTGACTTGGGTAAATGTTCCAACGCAAGTTCACTTGAGAATTTAATGAGCGTTTGTTATTCTCTTTAAAAACATTTCATCCATAGCTCATTTGCATCTTTACCATATTTGAAACACGCATATCCATTTTTAAAACATGTGTGGATGAAATCTCTTTCTTGCACAATTCCAAGCTATTAGGGTTAAACAAGTGGAATTTCCCAAAGTAGGATAACAAAACTTTTGTGTTCATTTGTGTTGGGTGAATAAATTTTCTTTATTTATATTTGTTATTGTTTTAAATTTTTTCCATACATCAACTATTAAATTTTCATTTTGTTGTAAGCTTTTTGCCTTATTTGTTTTCGGGATGAAGGGAGAGCGAAAAGTCAAAGTTTTGATTTAAGAAAAAAGTGTACATCTAAAATGGAAAAGCACAATGCACAATTGTAGGGAGAGATAATTCCAAAGAGTGTCAGTAATTTTTAGGGATCGTAAGCTCTTTTTAGTTTTTATATCCCATGTTTTTCAATCGTTTGGTAAAATTGGTTGAAGAGGATTTTTAACTGAGTGTTTAATTGCAATCCATAAGTCATTTCATACAAAAATATAGCCCGTTACACATGATAAATCACTATACAATCATCTATGATTGTTAGATCAAATTTTTGAAAATGGGCAAAATAATGACTTGTTAGACTCGGGTAAATATCCCACCGCACGTTCACTTGAGAATTTAATGAGCGTTTGTTCTTCTCTTTAAAAACTTTGGATCCATAGGTCATTTGAATCTTTAACATGTTTCAAGCATGCATATCCATTTTTAAAACATGTGTAGAAAAAATCTCCTTCGTGTAAAATTCCAAGCTTAATAGGGTTGGACAAATGGAATTTCCAAAACTTGGATAACAAAACTTTTGTGTTCATTTGTGGTGTGTGAATAGATATTTTTAATTTACATTAGTTATTATTTTAGATATTTTCCACACATCAATTATAAAATTTTTATTTTGTTGTGATCTTTTTTGCCTTTTTTGTTTACGGGATGAAGCGGGAGCGAAAACTCAAAGTTCTGATTTTAGAAAAAAGTGTACATCTAAAATGGAAATGCACAATGCAAAAATGTAGAGAGAGATATTTCCAAAGAGTGTCTGTATGTTTTAGGGATCGTATGCACTTTTTTCTTTTTTATATCTAAGGTATTGCAATCGTCAGGAAACAGGGGAGGCGGGCGATTTTTAACTGAGTGTTGACTTCAAATCCATTAGTCATTTCTTACAAAAATATAGCCCATTACGCATGACAAATCACTTTACAATCATCTATGATTGTTAGCTCAACATTTTGAATATGGGCAAAATAATGGCTTGTTTCACTCGGGCGAATATACCACCGCACGTTCACTTGAGAATTTAATGAGAGTTTATTATCCTCTTTAAATGCTTCGGATCCATAGGTCATTTGAATCTTTAACATGTTTCTGGAATGCATGTCCATTTTTAAAACATGTGTAGAAAAATCTCCTTCATGTAAAATTCCAAGATATTAGTTTTGGACTAGTGGAATTTCCCAAACTTGGATAACAAAACTTTTGTGTTCATTTGTGGCGTGTGAATAAATTTTCTTCATTTAATTTTTTTTTGTTTTAAACTTTTTTCATGCATTAACTATGAAATTTTCATTTTGTTGTGATCTATTTGCCTTTTTTGTTTACGGGATGAAGGGAGAGCGAAAAACTCGAAGTTTTGATTGAAGAAAAATGTGTACATCTAAAATGGAAATGCACAATGCACATATGTAGAGAGAGATAATTCCAAAGTGTGTGTGTAATTTTTAGGGATTGTAAGCACCTTTTCGTTTTTATATCTCAGGTTTTGCAATCGTCAGGAAAAATGGGTTGCAGAGGATTTTTAGCTGAGTGTTGAATTGCAATCCATAAGTCATTTCATAAAAACATATAGCCCGTTAAGCATGATAAATCACATTACAATCATGTATGATTAATTATGTCAGCTTTTTGGAAATGGGCAAAATAATGGCATGTTTGATACGGGTAAATATCCCACCGCAAGTTCACTTGAGAATTTAATAAGCGTTTGTTATTCTCTTTAAAAGCTTTGCATCCATAGCTCATTTTCATCTTTAACATGTTTCAAACATCCATATCCATTTTTAAAACATGTGTGGATGAAATCTCTTTCTTGCAAAATTCCAAGCTATTCGGGTTAAACTAGTGGAATTTCCCAAAAATGGATAACAAAACTTTTGTGTTGATTTGTGTTGGGTGAATAAATTTTTTTTATTTATATTTGTCATTGTTTTAAATCTTTTCCATACATCAACTATAAAATTTTCATTTTGTTGTAAGCTTTTTGCCTTGTTTGTTTTCGGGATGAGGGGAGAGCGAAAAGTCAAAGTTTTGATTTAAGAAAAGAGTGTACATCTAAAATGGAAAAGCACAATGCACAATTGTAGGGAGAGATAATTCCAAAGAGTGTCTGTAATTTTAAGGGATTGTAAGCTCTTTCTGGTTTTTATATCTCAGGTTTTGCAGTCTTCGGGAAAAATTGGTGGCAGAGGATTTTTAACCGAGTGTTGAAATGCAATCCATAAGTCATTTCACACAAAAATATATCTCGTTACGCATAATAAATCAGTTTACAATCATCTATGATTCTTAGAACAAATTTTTGAAAATGGGCAAAATAATGACTTGTTAGACTCGGGTAAATATCCCACCGCACGCGCACTTGAGAATTTAATGAGCGTTTGTTATTCTCTTTAAAAGCTTTGGATCCATAGGTCATTTGAATCTTTAACATGTTTCAAGCATGCATATCCATTTTTAACACATGTGTAGAAAAAATCTCCTTTGTGTAAAATTCCAAGCTTAATAGGGTTGGACTAATGGAATTTCCAAAACTTGGATAACAAAAATTTTGTGTTCATTTGTGGTGTGTGAATAGATATTTTTTATTCACATTAGTTATTATTTTAGATATTTTCCACACATCAATTATAAAATTTTTATTTTGTTGTGATCTTTTTTGCCTTTTTTGTTTACGGGATGAAGGGGGAGCGAAAACTCAAAGTTCTGATTTAAGAAAAAAGAGTACATCTAAAATAGAAATGCACAATGTACAAATGTAGAGAGAGATATCTCCAAAGAGTGTCTGTATGTTTTAGGGATCGTATGCACTTTTTTCATTTTTATATCTAAGTTTTTGCAATCTTCGGGAAACGGGGTAGGCAATCGATTTTTAACTGAGTGTTGACTTCAAATCCATAAGTCATTTCTTACAAAAATATAGCCCGTTACGCATGACAAATCACTTTACAATCATCTATGATTCTTAGCTCAACGTTTTGAATATGGGCAAAATAAAGACTTGTTTGACTCGGGCAAATATCCCACCGCACGTTCACTTGAGAATTTAATGAGCGTTTGTTATTCTCTTTAAAAACTTCGGATCCATAGGTCATTTGAATCTTTAACATGTTTCTGGCATGCATATCCATTTTTAAAACATGTGAATAAAAAATCTACTTCATGTAAAATTCCAAGATATTTGTTTTGGACTAGTGGAATTTCCCAAACTTGGATAACAAAACTTTTGTGTTCATTTGTGGTGTGTGAATAAATTTTCTTCATTTACTTTTTTTATTGTTTTAAACTTTTTTTGTACATCAACTATGAAATTTTCATTTTGTTGTGATCTATTTGCCTTTTTTGTATACGGGATGAAGGGAGAGCGAAAAACTCGAAGTTTTTATTTAAGAAAAATGTGTTCATCTAAAACGGAAATACACAATGCACATATGTAGAGAGAGATAATTCCAAAGAGTGTCTATAATTTTTAGGGATTGTAAGCACCTTTTCATTTTTATATCTCAGGTTTTGCAATCGTTGGGAAAAATGGGTTGCGGAGGATTTTTAACTGAGTGTTGAATTGCAATCCATAAGTCATTTCATAAAAAAATATAGCCCGTTATGCATGATAAATCACATTACAATTATCTATGATTAATTATGTCATTTTTTTTCAAATGGGTAAAATAATGGTAGGTTTGACTCGGGTAAATATCCCACAACAAGTTCAGTAGAGAATTTAATGAGCGTTTGTAATTCTCTTTAAAAGCTTTGCATCCATAGGTCATTTGCATCTTTAACATGTTTCAAACATGCATATCCAATTTTAAAAAATGTGTGGAAGAAATCTCTTTCTTGCAAAATTTCAAGCTGTTAGGGTTAAACTTGTGGAATTTCCCAAAATTGGATAACAAAACTTTTGTGTTCATTTGTGTTGGGTGAATAAATTTTCTTTATTTATATTTGTTATTGTTTTAAATATTTTCCATACATCAACTATAAAATTTTCATTTTGTTGTAAACTTTTTGCCTTGTTTGTTTTCGGGATGAAGGGAGAGCAAATAGTCAAAGTTTTGATTTAAGAAAAGAGTGTACATCTAAAATGGAAAAGCACAATGGACAATTGTAGGGAGAGATAATTCCAAAGAATGTCTGTAATTTTTAGGGATTGTAAGCTCTTTTTAGTTTTTATATCTCAGGTTTTGCAATCGTCAGGAAAAATTGGTGGTAGAGGATATTTAACTGAGTGTTGAATTGCAATCCATAAGTCATTTCACAAAAAAATATAGCCCGTTACGCAGGATAAATCACTTTACAATCATCTATGATTGTTAGATCAAATTTTTGAAAATGGGCAAAATAATGACTTGTTAGACTCGGGTAAATATCCCACCGCACGTTCACATGAGAATTTAATGAGTGTTTGTTATTCTCATTAAAAGCTTTGGATCCATAGGTCATTTGAATCTTTAACATGTTTCATGCATGCATATCCATTTTTAAAACATGTGTAGAAAAAATCTCCTTCATGTAAAATTCCAAGCTTAATAGGGTTGGACTAATGGAATTTCCCAAACTTGGATAACAAAACTTTTGTGTTCATTTGTGGTGTGTGAATAGATATTTTTTATTTACATTAGTTATTATTTTAATATTTTCCACACATCAACTATAAAATTTTTATTTTGTTGTGATCTTTATTGCCTTTTTTGTTTACGGGATGAAGGTGGAGCGAAAACTCAAAGTTCTGATTTAAGAACACAGTGTACGTCTAAAATGGAAATGCACAATGCACAAATGTAGAGAGAGATATCTCCAAAGAGTGTCTGTATGTTTTAGAGATCGTATGCACTTTTTTCGTTTTTATATCTATGGTTTTGCAATCGTCGGGAAACGGCAGAGGCGGCGATTTTTGACTGAGTGTTGACTCCAAATCCATAAGTCATTTTTTACAAAAATATAGCCCGCTACGCATGACAAATCACTTTACAATGATCTATGATTGTTAGCTCAACGTTTTGAATATGGGCAAAATAATTGGCTTGTATGACTCGGGCAAATATCCGACCGCACGTTCACTTGAGAAATTATTGAGCGTTTGTTATTCTCTTCAAAAACTTCGGATCCATGGGTCATTTGAATATTTAACATGTGTCTGGCATGCATATCTATTTTTAAAACATGTGTAGAAAAAATCTCCTTCATGTAAAATTCCAAGATATTAGTTTTGGACTAGTGGAATTTCCCAAACTTGGATAACAAAACTTTTGTGTTCATTTGTGGTGTGTGAATAAATTTTTTTCATTTACTTTTTTTATTGTTTTAAAATTTTTTTGTACATCAACTATGAAATTTTCATTTTTCTGTGATCTATTTGCCTTTTTTGTTTACGGGATGAAGGGAAAGCGAAAAACTGGAAGTTTTGATTAAAGAAAAATGTGTACATCTAAAACGGAAATGCACAATGCACATATGTAGAGAGAGATAATTTCAAAGAGTGTCTGTAATTTTTTGGGATTGTAAGCACCTTTTCGTTTTTATATCTCAGGTATTGCAATCGTCGGGAAAAATGGGTTGCGGAGGATTTTTAACTGAATGTTGAATTGCAATCCATAAGTCATTTGATACAAAAATATAGCCCGTTACGCATGATAAATCATGTTACAATCATCTATGATTAATTATGTCAGTTTTTTGCAAATGGGCAAAATAATAGCATGTTTGACTTGGGTAAATATCCCACCGCAAGTTCACTTGAGAATTTAATGAGCGTTTGTTATTCTCTTTAAAAGCTTTGCATCCATAGCTCATTTGCATCTTTAACATGTTTCAAACTTGCATATCCATTTTCAATACATTTGTGGATGAAATCTATTTCTTGCAAAATTTCAAGCTATTCTGGTTAAAATAGTGTAATTTCCCAAAATTGGATATCAAAACTTTTGTGTTCATTTGTGTTGGGTGAATAAATTTTCTTTATTTATATTTTTTATTGTTTTAAATTTTTTCCATACATCAACTATAAAATTTTCATTTTGTTGTAAGCTTTTTGCCTTGTTTGTTTTCGGGATGAAGGGAGAGCGAAAAGTCAAAGTTTTGATTTAAGAAAAGATAGTACATCTAAAATGGAAGGGCAGAATGCACAATTGTAGGGAGAGATAATTCCAAAGAGTGTCTGTAATTTTTAAGGATTCTAAGCTCTTTTTGGTTTTTATATCTCAGGTTTTGCAATCATCGGAAAAAATTGGTGGCAGAGGATTTTTAACTCAGTGTTGAATTGCAATCCATAAGTCATTCCACACAAAAATATAGCCCATTACGCAAGATTTATCACTTTTCTATCATCTATGATTGTTAGATCAAATTTTTGAAAATGGGCAAAATAATGACTTATTAGACTCGGGTAAATATGCCACCGCACGTTCACTTGAGAATTTATTGAGCGTTTGTTATTCTCTTTAAAAGCTTTGGATCCATAGTTCATTTGAATCTTTAACATGTTTCAAGCATGCATATCCATTTTTAAAACATGTGTAGAAAAATTCTCCTTTATGTAAAATTCCAAGCTTAATAGGGTTCGACTAATGGAATTTCCGAAACTTGGATAACAAAACTTTTGTGTTCATTTGTGGTGTGTGAATAGATATTTTTTATTTACATTAGTTATTATTTTAATATTTACCACACATCAACTATAAAATTTTTATTTTGTTGTGATCTTTTTTGCCTTTTTATTTACGGGATGAAGGGGGAGCGAAAACTCAAAGTTCTGATTGAAGAAAAAAGAGTACGTCTAAAATGGAAATGCACAATCCACAAATGTAGAGAGAGATATGTCCAAAGAGTTTTTGTATGTTTTAGGGATCCTAAGCACTTTTTTCGTTTTTATATCTAAGGTTTTGCAATCGTCGGGAAACGGGGGAGGCGGGCAATTTTTAACCGAGTGTTGACTTCAAATCCATAAGTCATTTCTTACAAAAATATAGCCCGTTACGCATGACAAATCACTTTACAGTCATTTATGATTGTTAGCTCAACGTTTTGAATATGGGCAAAATAATGGCTTGTTTGAGTCGGACAAATATCCTACTGCACGTTCACTTGAAAATTTAATGAGCGTTTGTTATTTTCTTTAAAAGCATCGGATCCATAGGTCATTTGAATCTTTAACATGTTTCTGGCATGCATATCCATTTTTAAAACATGTGTAGATAAAATCACCTTCATGTAAAATTCCAAGATATTAGTTTAGGACTAGTGGAATTTCCCAAACTTGGATAACAAAACTTTTGTGTTCATTTGTGGTGTGTGAATAAATTTTCTTCATTTACTTTTTTTATTGTTTTAAACTTTTTCCGTACATCAACTATGAAATTTTCATTTTGCTGTGATCTATTTGCCTTTTTTGCTTACGGGATGAAGGGAGAGCAAAAAACTCGAAGTTTTGATTTAAGAAAAATGTGTACAGCTAAAACGGATATGCACAATGCACATATGTAGAGAGAGATAATTCCAAAGAGTGTCTGTAATTTTTAGGGATTGTAAGAACCTTTTCGTTTTTATATCTCAGGTTTTGCAATCGTCGGGAAAAATGGGTTGTGGAGGATTTTTAACTGAGTGTTGAATTGCAATCCATAAGTCATTTCATACAAAAATATAGCCCGTTACGCATGATAAATCACATTTCAATCATCAATGATTAATTATGTCAGCTTTTTGCAAATGGGCAAAATAATGGCATGTTTGACTCGGGTAAATATCCCACGCCAAGTTCACTTGAGAATTTAATGAGCGTTTATTATTCTCTTTAAAATCTTTCCATCCATAGCTCATTTGCGTCTTTAACATGTTTCAAACGTGCATATCCATTTATAAAACACGTGTGGACGAAATCTCTTTCTTGCAAAATTCCGAGCTATTAGGGTTAAACTAGTGGAATTGCCCAAAATTGGATAACAAAACTTTTGCGTTCATTTGTGTTGGGAGAATAAATTTTCTTTATTTATATTTGTTATTGTTTTAAATTTTTTCCATACATCAATTATAAAATTTTCATTTTGTTGTAAGTTTTTTGCCTTGTTTGTTTTCAGGATGAAGGGAGAGCGAAAAGTCAAAGTTTTGATTTAAGAAAGAAGTTTTCATCTAAAATGGAAAAGCACAAAGCACAATTGTAGGGAGAGATAATTCCAATGAGTGTCTGTAATTATTAGGGATTGTAAGCTCTTTTTAGTTTTTATATCTCAGGTTTTGCAATCGTCGGGAAAAATTGGTGGCAGAGGATTTTTAACTGAGTGTTGAATTGCAAACCATAAGTCATTTCATACAAAAATATAGCCCATTACACATGATAAATCACTTCACAATCATCTATGATTGTAAGATCAAGTTTTTGAAAATGGGCAAAATAATGACTTGTTAGACTCTGCAAAAATATCCCACCGCACATTCACTTCAGAATTTAATGAGCGTTAGTTATTCTCTTTAAAAGCTTTGGATCCATAGGTCATTTGAATCTTTAACATGTTTCAAGTATGAATATCCATTTTTAAAACATGTGTAGAAAATATCTCCTTCATGTAAAATTCCAAGCTTAAAAGGGTTGGACTAATGGAATTTCCCAAACTTGGATAACAAAACTTTTGTATTGATTTGTGGTGTGTCAATAGATATTTTTTATTTACATTAGTTATTATTTTAAATATTTTCCACACATCAACTATAAAATTTTTATTTTGTTGTGATCTTTTTTGCCTTTTTTGTTTACGGGATGAAGGGGGAGTGAAAACTCCAAGTTCTGATTTAAGAAAAAAGTGTACATCTAAAATGGAAATGCACAATGCACAAATGTTGAGAGAGATATTTCCGAAGAGTGTCTGTATGTTTAAGGGATCGTATGCACTTTTTTCGTTTTTATATCGAAGGTTTTGCAATCGTCGGGAAACGGGGGAGGCGGGCGAATTTTAAGTGAGTGTTGACTTCAAATGCATAAGTCATTTCTTACAAAAATATAACCTGTTACGCATGACAAATCACTTTACAATCATCTATGATTGTTAGCTCAACTTTTTGAATATGGGCAAAATAATGGCTTGTTTTACTCGGGCAAATATCCCACCGCACGTTCACTTGAGAATTTAATGAGCGTTTGTTATTCTCTTTAAAAGCTTTGGATCCATAGGCCATTTGAATCTTTAACATGTTTCAAACATGCATATCCATTTGTAAAACATGTGTGGACGAAATCTCTTTCTTGCAAAATTCCAAGCTATTAGGGTTAAACTAGTGGAATTTCCAAAAATTGGATAACAAAACTTTTGTGATCATTTGTGCTGGGTGAATAAATTTTCTTTATTTATATTTGTTATTGTGTTAAATTTTTTACATACATCAACTATAAAATTTTTATTTTGTTGTAAGTTTTTTGCCTTGTTTGTTTTCGGGATGAAGGGAGAGCGAAAAGTCAAAGTTTTGATTTAAGAAAAAAGTGTACATCGAAAATGGAAAAGCACAATGCACAATTGTAGGGAGAGATAATTCCAAAGAGTGTCTGTAGTTTTTAGGGATTGTAAGCTCTTTTTAGTTTTTATATCTTAGGTTTTGCAATCGTTGGGAAAAATTGGTGGCAGAGGATTTTTAACTGAGTATTGAATTGCAATCCATAAGTCATTTCATAATAAAATATAGCCCGTTACGCATGATAAATCATTTTACAATCATCATGTTTGACTCGGGGAAATATCCCACGCCAAGTTCACTTGAGAATTTAATGAGCGTTTGTGATTCTCTTTAAAAGCTTTGCATCCATTGCTCATTTGCATCTTTAACATGTTTCAAACATGCATATCCATTTTTAAAACATGTGTGGACGAAATCTCTTTCTTGCAAAATTCCAAGCTATTAGGGTTAAACTAGTGGAATTTCCCAAAATTGGATAACAAAACTTTTGTGTTCATTTGTATTGGGTGAATAAATTTTTTTTATCTATATTTGTTATTGTTTTAAATATTTTCCATACATCAACTATAAAATTTTCATTTTGTTGTAAGCTTTTCGCCTTGTTTGTTTTCGGGATGAAGGGAGAGCGAAAAGTCAAAGTTTTGATATAAGAAAAAAGTGTACATCTAAAATGGAAAAGCACAACGCATAATTTTAGGGAGAGATAATTCCAAAGAGTGTCTGTAATTTTTAGGGATTGTAAGTTCTTTTTAGTTTTTATATCTCAGGTTTTGGAATCGTCGGGAAAAAATGGTTGGAGAGGATTTTAACTGAGTGTTGAATTGCAATCCATAAGTCATTTCATACAAAAATGTAGCCCGTTACGCTTGATAAATCACTTTACAATCATCTATGATTGTTAGATCAAATTTTTGAAAATGGGCAAAATAATGACTTGTTAGACTCGGGTAAATATCCCACCGCACGTTCACTTGAGAATTTAATGAGTGTTTGTTATTCTTTTTAAAAGCTTTGGATCCATAGGTCATTTGAATCTTTAACATGTTTCAAGCATGCATATCCATTTTTAAAACATGTGTAGAAAAAATCTCCTTCATGTAAAATTCCAAGCTTAATACGGTTAGACTAATGGAATTTCCACAACTTGGATAACAAAACTTTGGTGTTCATTTCAGGTGTGTGAATAGATATTTTTATTTACATTAGTTATTATTTTAAATATTTTCCACACATCAACTATAAAAATTTTATTTTGTTAATATCTTTTTTGCCTTTTTTGTTTACGGGATGAAGGGGCAGCGAAAACTAAAAGTTCTGATTTATGAAAAAAGTGTACATCTAAAATGGAAAAGCACAATGCACAAATGTAGAAAGAGATATTTCCAAAGAGTGTCTGTACATTTTAGGGATCGTATGCACTTTTTTCGTTTTTATATCTAAGGTTTTGCAAACGTCGTGAAACGGGGGAGGCGGGCAATTTTTAACCGAGTGTTGACTTCAAATCCATAAGTCATTTCTTACAAAAATATAGCCCGTTACACATGACAAATCACTTTACAATCATCTATGATTGTTAGCTCAACTTTTTTAATATGGGCAAAATAACGGCTTGTTTCACTCGGGCAAATATCCCACCGCACGTTCACTTGAGAATTTAATGAGCGTTTGTTATTCTCTTTAAAAGCTTTGGATCCATAGGTCATTTGAATCTTTAACATGTTTCTGGCATGCATATCCATTTTTAAAACATGTGTAGAAAAAATCTCCTTCATGTAAAATTCAGAGATATTAGTTTTGTACTAGTGGAATTTCCCAAACTTGGATAACAAAACTTTTGTGTTCATTTGTGGTGTGCGAATAAATTTTTTTCATTTACTTTTTTTATTTTTTTAAACTTTTTCTATACATCAACTATGAAATTATCATTTTTTTGTGATCTATTTGCCTTGTTTTTTTTACGGGATGAAGGGAGAGCCAAAAACTCGAAGTTTTGATTTAAGAAAAATGTGTACATCTAAAACGGAAATGCACAATGCACATATGTAGAGAGAGAAAATTCCAAGGAGTGTCTATAATTTTTAGGGATTGCAAGCACCTTTTCGTTTTCATATCTTAGGTTTTGTAATCGTCGGGAAAAATGGGTTGCGGAGGATTTTTAATTGAGTGTTGAATTGCAATCCATAAGTCATTTCACACAAAAATATAGCCATTTAGGCATGATAAATCACATTACAATCATCTATGATTAATTATGTCAGCTTTTTGCAAATGGACAAAATAATGGCATGTTTGACTCGCGTAAATATCCCACCGCAAGTTCACTTGAGAATTTGATGAGCGTTTGTTATTCTCTTTAAAAGCTTTGCATCCATAGCTCATTTGCATCTTTAACATGTTTCAAACATGCATATCCATTTTTAAAACATGTGTGGACGAAATCTCTTTCTTGCAAAATTCCAGGCTAATAGGGTTAAACTAGTGGAATTTCCCAAAATTGGATAACAATACTTTTGTCTTCATTTGTGTTGGGAGAATAAATTTTTTTTATTTATTTTTGTTATTGTTTTTAATTTTTTCCATACATCAACTATAATATTTTCATTTTGTTGTAAGCTTTTTGCCTTGTTTGTTTTCGGGATGAAGGGAGAGCGAAAAGTCAAAGTTTTGATTTAGGAAAAAAGTGTACATCTAAAATGGAAAAGCACAATGCACAATTGTAGGGAGAGATAATTCCAAAGAGTGTTTGTAATTTTTAGGGATTGTAAGCTCTTTTTAGTTTTTATATCTCAGGTTTTGCAATCGTTGGGAAAAATTGGTGGCAGTGGATTTTTAACTGAGTGTTGAATTGCAATCCATCAGTCATTTCATACAAAAATATAGCCCGTTACACATGATAAATCACTTTACTATCATCTATGATTGTTAGATCAAATTTTTGAAAATGGGCAAAATAATGACTTGTTAAACTTAGGTAAATATCCCACCGCACGATCAGTTGAGATTTTATTGAGCGTTTGTTATTCTCTTTAAAAGCTTTGGATCCATAGGTCATTTGAATCTTTAACATGTTTCAAGCATGCATATCCATTTTTAAAACATGTGTAGAAAAAATCTCCTGCATGTAAATTTCCAAGCTTAGTAGGGTTGGACTAATGGAATTTCCCAAACTTGGATAACAAAACTTTTGTCTTCATTTCTGCTGTGTGAATAGATATTTTTTATTTACATTAGTTATTATTTTAAATATTTTCCATACATCAACTATAAAATTTTTATTTTGTTGTAATCTTTTTTGCCTTTTTTGTTTACGGGATGAAGGGGGAGCGAAAACTCAAAGTTCTGTTTTATGAAAAAAGTGTACATCTAAAATGGAAATGCACAATGTACATATGTAGAGAGAGATATTTCCAAAGAGCATCTGTAATTTTTTGGGATTGTAAGCACCTTTTCATTTTTATATCTCAGGTTTTGCAATCGTCGGGAAAAATGGGTTGCGGAGGATTTTTAACTGAGTGTTGAATTGCAATCCATAAGTAATTTCATACAAAAATACAGCCCGTTACGCATAATAAATCACATTAAAATCATCTATGATTAATTATGTCAGCTTTTTGCAAATGGGCAAAATACTGGCTTGTTTGACTAAGGTAAATATCCCACGCTTAGTTCGCTTGATAATTTAACGAGCGTTTGTTATTCTCTTTAAAATCTTTGGATCCATAGGTCATTTGCATCATTCACATGTTTCAAACATGCATATCCATTTTAAAAACATGTGTGGACGAAATCTCTTTCCTGCAAAATTCCAAGATATTAGGGTTAAACTAGTGGAATTTCCAAAAATTGGATAACAAAAATTTTGTGTTCATTTGTGTTGGGTGAATAAATTTTCTTTATTTATATTTGTTATTGTTTTAAATTTTTTCCATACATCAACTATAAAATTTTCATTATGTTGTAAGCTTTTTGCCTTGTTTGTTTTCGGGATGAAGGGAGAGCGAAAAGTCAAAGATTTGATTTAAGAAAAAAGTGTATATCTAAAATGGAAAAGCACAATGCACAATTGTAGGGAGAGATAATTCAAAAGAGTGTCTGTAATTTTTAGGGATTGTAAGCTCTTTTTAGTTTTTATATCTCAGGTTTTGCAATCGTCAGGAAAAATTGGTGGCATAGGACTTCTAACTGAGTGTTGAATTGCAATCCATAAGTCATTTCTTTAAAAAATATAGCCCGTTACGCATGATAAATCACTTTACAATCATCTACGATTATTAGATCAAATTTTTGAAAATGGGCAAAATAATGACTTGTTAGACTCGGGTAAATATCCCACCGCACGTTCACTTGAGAATTTAATGAGCGGTTGTTATTCTCTTTAAAAGCTTTGGATCCATAGGTCATTTGAATCTTTAACATGTCTCAAGCATGCATATCCATTTTTAAAACATGTGTAGAAAAAATCTACTTCATTTAAAATTCCAAGCTTAATAGGGTTGGACTAATGGAATTTCCCAAACTTGGATAACAAAACTTTTGTGTTCATTTGTGGTGCATGAATAGATATTTTTTATTTACATTAGTTATTATTTTAAATATTTTCCACACATCAACTATAAATTTTTTATTTTGTTGTGATCTTTTTTGCCTTTTTTGTTTACGGGATGAAGGGGGAGCGAAAACTCAAAGTTCTTATTTCAGAAAAATGTGTACATCTAAAACGGAAATGCACAATGCACATATGTAGAAAGAGATAATTTCAAAGTGCGTCTGTAACATTTAGGGATTGTAAGCACCTTTTCGTTTTTATATCTCAAGTTTTGCAATCGTCGGGAAAAATGGGTTGCGGGGGATTTTTAACTGAGTGTTGAATTGCAATCCATAAGTCATTTCATACAAAAATAAAGCCCGTTACGCATGATAAATCACATTACAATCATCTATGATTAATAATGTCAGCTTTTTGCAAATGGGCAAAATAATGGCATGTTTGACTCGGGTAAATATCCCACCGCATGTTCACTTGAGAATTTACTGAGCGTTTGTTATTCTCTTTAAAAGCTTTGCATCTATAGCTCACTTGCATCTTTAACATGTTTGAAACATGCATATCCATTTTTAAAACATGTGTGGATGAAATCTCTTTCTTGCAAAATTCCAACCAATAAGGGTTATACAAGTGAAATTTCCCAAAATTCGATAACAAAACTTTTGTGTTCATTTGTGTTGGGTGAATAAATTTTCTTTATTTTTATTTGTTATTTTTTTAAATTTTTTCCATACATCAACTATAAAATTTTCATTATGTTGTAAGCTTTTTGCCTTGTTTGTTTTCGGGATGAAGGGAGAGCGAAAAGTCAAAGATTTGATTTAAGAAAAAAGTGTATATCTAAAATGGAAAAGCACAATGCACAATTGTAGGGAGAGATAATTCAAAAGAGTGTCTGTAATTTTTAGGGATTGTAAGCTCTTTTTAGTTTTTATATCTCAGGTTTTGCAATCGTCAGGAAAAATTGGTGGCATAGGACTTCTAACTGAGTGTTGAATTGCAATCCATAAGTCATTTCTTTAAAAAATATAGCCCGTTACGCATGATAAATCACTTTACAATCATCTACGATTATTAGATCAAATTTTTGAAAATGGGCAAAATAATGACTTGTTAGACTCGGGTAAATATCCCACCGCACGTTCACTTGAGAATTTAATGAGCGGTTGTTATTCTCTTTAAAAGCTTTGGATCCATAGGTCATTTGAATCTTTAACATGTCTCAAGCATGCATATCCATTTTTAAAACATGTGTAGAAAAAATCTACTTCATTTAAAATTCCAAGCTTAATAGGGTTGGACTAATGGAATTTCCCAAACTTGGATAACAAAACTTTTGTGTTCATTTGTGGTGCATGAATAGATATTTTTTATTTACATTAGTTATTATTTTAAATATTTTCCACACATCAACTATAAATTTTTTATTTTGTTGTGATCTTTTTTGCCTTTTTTGTTTACGGGATGAAGGGGGAGCGAAAACTCAAAGTTCTTATTTAAGAAAAATGTGTACATCTAAAACGGAAATGCACAATGCACATATGTAGAAAGAGATAATTTCAAAGTGCGTCTGTAACATTTAGGGATTGTAAGCACCTTTTCGTTTTTATATCTCAAGTTTTGCAATCGTCGGGAAAAATGGGTTGCGGGGGATTTTTAACTGAGTGTTGAATTGCAATCCATAAGTCATTTCATACAAAAATAAAGCCCGTTACGCATGATAAATCACATTACAATCATCTATGATTAATTATGTCAGCTTTTTGCAAATGGGCAAAATAATGGCATGTTTGACTCGGGTAAATATCCCACCGCATGTTCACTTGAGAATTTACTGAGCGTTTGTTATTCTCTTTAAAAGCTTTGCATCTATAGCTCACTTGCATCTTTAACATGTTTGAAACATGCATATCCATTTTTAAAACATGTGTGGATGAAATCTCTTTCTTGCAAAATTCCAACCAATTAGGGTTATACAAGTGAAATTTCCCAAAATTCGATAACAAAACTTTTGTGTTCATTTGTGTTGGGTGAATAAATTTTCTTTATTTTTATTTGTTATATTTTTAAATTTTTTCCATACATCAACTATAAAATTTTCATTATGTTGTAAGCTTTTTGCCTTGTTTGTTTTCGGGATGAAGGGAGAGCGAAAATTCAAAGTTTTGATTTAAGAAAAAAGTGTACATCTAAAATGGAAAAGCACAATGGACAATTGTAGGGAGAGATAATTCCAAAGAGTGTCTATAATTTTTAGGGATTGTAAGATCTTTTTAGTTTTTATATCTCAGGTTTTGCAATCGTCGGGAAAAATTGGTTGCAGAGGATTTTTAACTGAGTGTTGAATTGCAATCCATAAGTCATTTCATACAAAAATATAGCCCGTTACGCTTGATAAATCACTTTACAGTCATCTATGATTAATTATGTCAGCTTTTTTATTTACATTAGTTATTATTTTAAATATTTTCCACACATCACCTATAAAATTTTTATTTTGTTGTGATCTTTTTTTCCTTTTTTTTAGACGGGATGAAGGGGGAGCGAAAACTCAAAGTTCTGATTTAAGAAAAAAGTGTACATCTAAAGTGGAAATGCACAATGCACAAATGTAAAGAGAGATATTTCCAAAGAGTGTCTGTATGTTTTAGGGATCGTATGCACTTTTTCGTTTTTATATATAAGGTTTTGCAATAGTCGGGAAACAGGGGAGGCGGGCGATTTTTAATTGAGTGTTGACTTCAAATCCATAAGTCATTTCTTACAAAAATAGAGCCCGTTACGCATGATAAATAACTTTACAATCATCTATGATAGTTAGCTCAACTTTTTGAATATGGGCAAAATAATGGCACGTTTGACTCGGGCAAATATCCCACCGCACGTTCACGTGAGAATTTAATGAGCGTTTGTTATTCTCTTTAAAAGCTTTGGATCCATAGGTCATTTGAATCTCTAACATGTTTCTGGCATGCATATCCATTTTTAAAACATGTGTAGAATAAATCTCCTTCATGTAAAATTCCAAGGTATTAGTTTTGGACAAGTGGAATTTCCCAAACTCTGATAACAAAACTTTTGTGTTCATTTGTGGTGTGTGAATAAATTTTTGTCATTTACTTTTTTTATTGTTTTAAACTTTTTCCGTCCATCAACTATGAAATTTTCAGTTTGCTGTGATCTATTTGCCTTTTTTGTTTACGGGATGAAGGGAGAGCGAAAAACTCGAAGTTTTGATTTAAGAAAAATGTGTACATCTTAAACGGAAACGCACAATGCACATATGTAGAGAGAGATAATTCCAAAGAGTGTCTATAATTTTTAGGGATTGCAAGCACCTTTTTTTTTATATCTCAGGTTTTGCAATCGTCGGGAAAAATGGGTTGCGGAGGATTTTTAACTGAGTGTTGAATTGCAATCCATAAGTCATTTCATACAAAAATATAGCCCGTTACGCATGATAAATCACTTTACAATCATCTATGATTGTTAGATCAAATTTTTGAAAATGGGCAAAATAATGACTTGTTAGGCTCGGGTAAGTATCCCACCGCACGTTCACTTGAGAATTTAATGAGCATTTGTTATTCTGTTTAAAAGATTTGGATCTATAGGTCATTTGAATCTTTAACATGTTTCAAGCATGCATTTCCATTTTTAAAACATGTGTAGACAAAATCTCCTTCTTGTAAAATTCCATGCTTAATAGGGTTGGAGTAATAGAATTTCCCAAACTTGGATAACAAAACTTTTATGCTCATTTGTGGTGTGTGAATAGATATTTTTTAACTACATTAGTTATTATTTTAAATATTTTCCACACATCAACTATAAAATTTTTATTTTGTGGTAATCTTTTTTGCCTTTTTTGCTTACGGGATGAAGGGGGAGCGAAAACTCAAAGTTCTGATTTAAGAAAAAAGTGTACATCTAAAATGGAAATGCACAATGCACAAATGTAGATAGAGATATTTCAATAGAGTGTTTGTATGTTTTAGGGATCGTATGCAGTTTTTCGTTTTTATATCTAAGGTTTTGCAATAGTCGGGAAACGGGGGAGGGGGGCGATTTTTAACTGAGTGTTGACTTCAAATCCTTAAGTCATTTCTTACAAAGATATAGCCCGTTACGCATGACAAATCACTTTACAATCATCTATGATTGTTAGCTCAACTTTTTGAATATGGGCAAAGTAATGGCTTGTTTGACTCGGGCAAATATCCCACCGCACGTGCACTTGAGAATTCAATGAGTGTTTTTTATTCTCTTTAAAAGCTTTGGATCCATAGGTCATTTGAATCTTTAACATGTTTCCGGCATGCATATCCATTTTTAAAACATGTGTAGAAAAAATCTCCTTCATGTAAAATTCCAAGATATTTGTTTTGGACTAGTGAAATTTCCCAATCTTGGATAACAAAACTTTTGTGTTCATTTGTGGTGTGTGAATAAATTTTCTTCATTTGCTTTTTTTATTGTTTTAAACTTTTTCTGTACATCAATTATGAAATTTTCATTTTGCTGTGATCTATTTGCCTTTTTGTTTACGGGATGAAGGGAGAGCGAAAAACTCGAAGTTTTGATTTAAGAAAAAAGTGTACATCTAAAATGGAAATTCACAATGCACATATGTAGAGAGAGATAATTCCAAAGAGTGTCTGCTATTTTTAGGGATTGTAAGCACCTTTTTGTTTTTATATCTCAGGTTTTGCAATCGTCGGGAAAAATGGGTTGCGGAGGATTTTTAACTGAGTGTTGAATTGCAATCCATAAGTCATTTCATACAATAATATTGCCCGTTACGCATGATAAATCACATTACAATCATCTATGATTAATTATGTCAGCTTTTTACGAATGGGCAAAATAATGGCTTGTTTGACTCAGGTAAATATCCCACCGCAAGTTCACTTGAGAATTTAATGAGCGTTTGTTATTCTCTTTAAAAGCTTTGCATCCATCGCTCAATTGCATCTTTAAAATGTTTCAAACATGCATATCCATTTTTAAAACATGTGTGGACGAAATCTCTTTCTTGTAAAATTCCAAGTTATTAGGGTTAAACTAGTGGAATTTCCCAAAATTGGATAAAAAAACTTTTGTGTTCATTTGTGTTGAGTGAATAAATTTTCTTTATTTATATTTTTTATTGTTTTAAATTTTTTCCATACATCAACGATAAAATTTTTATTTTGTTGTAAGCTTTTTGCCTTGTTTGTTTTCGGGATGAAGGGAGAGCGAAAAGTCAAAGTTTTGATTTAAGAAAAAAGTTTACATCTAAAATGGAAAAGCACAATGCACAATTGTAGGGAGAGATAATTCCAAAGAGTGTCTGTAATTTTTAGGGATTGTAAGCTCTTTTTAGTTTTTATATCTCAGGTTTTGCAATCGTCGGGAAAAATGGGTTGCAGAGGATTTTTAACTGAGTGTTGAATTGCAATTCATATGTTATTGCATACAAAAATATAGCACGTTACGCATTATAAATCACATTACAATCATCTATGATTAATTATGTCAGCTTTTTGCAAATGGGCAAAATAATGGGGGGAGCGAAAACTCAAAGTTCTGATTTAAGAAAAAAGTGTACATCTAAAATGGAAATGCACAATGGAGAGAGATATTTCTATAGAGTGTTTGTATGTTTTAGGGATTGTATGCACTTTTTCGTTTTTATATCTAAGGTTTTGCAATCGTCGGGAAACGGGGGAGGCGGGCGATTTTTAACTGAGTGTTGACTTCAAATCCATAAGTCATTTCTTACAAAAATATGGCCCGTTACGCATGACAAATCACTTTATAATCATCTATGATTGTTAGCTCAACTTTTTGAATATGGGCAAAATAATTGCTTGTTTGACTCGGGCAAATATCCCACCGCCCGTTCACTTGAGAATTTAATGAGGGTTTGTTATTCTCTTTAAAATCATTGGATCCATAGGTCATTTGAATCATTAACATGTTTCTGGCATGCATATCCATTTTTAAAACGTGTGTAGAAAAAATCCCCTTCATGTAAAATTCCAAGATATTAGTTTTGGACTAGTGGAATTTCCCAAACTTGGATAACAAAACTTTTGTGTTCATTTGTGGTGTGTGAATAAATTTTCTTCATTTACTTTTTTTATTGTTTTAAACTTTTTTCGTACATCAACTATGAAATTTTCATTTTGCTTTGATCTATTTGCCTTTTTTTTTACGGGATGAAGGGAGAGCGAAAAACTCAAAGTTTTGATTTAAGAAAAATGTGCACATCTAAAACGAAAATACACAATGCACATATGTAGAGAGAGATAATTCCAAAGAGTGTATGTAATTTTTAGGGATTGTAAGCACGTTTTCATTTTTACATCTCAGGTTTTGCAAGGGAAAAATGATTTGTGGAGGATTTCTAACTGAGTGTTAAATATCAATCCATAAGTCATTTGATACAAAAATATAGCACGTTACGCATTATAAATCACATTACAATCATCTATGATTAATTATGTCAGCTTTTTGCAAATGGGCAAAATAATGGCATGTTTGACTCGGGTAAATATCCCACCGCAAGTTCACTTGAGAATTTAATGAGCGTTTGTTATTATCTTTAAAAGCTTTGCATCCATAGCTCATTTGCATCTTTAACATGTTTCAAACATGCATATCCATTTTTAAAACATGTGTGGACGAAATCTCTTTCTTGCAAAATTCGAAGCTATTAGGGTTAAGCTAGTGGAGTTTCCTAAAATTGGATAACAAAAATTTTGTGTTCATTTGTGTTGGGTGAATAAATTTTCTTTATTTGTATTTGTTATTGTTTTAAATTTTTTCCAATCATCAACTATAAAATTTTCATTTTGTTGTAAGCTTTTTGCCTTGTTTGTTTTCGGGATGAAGGGAGAGCGAAAAGTGAAAGTTTTGATTTAAGAAAAAAGTGTACATCTAAAATGGAAAAGCACAATGCACAATTGTAGGGAGAGATAATTCCAAAGAGTGTCTGTAATTTTTAAGGATTGTAAGCTCTTTTCAGTTTTTATATCTCAGGTTTTGCAATTGTCCGGAAAAATAGGTGGCAGAGGATTTTTAACTGAGTGTTGAATTGCAATCCATAAGTCATTTCATACAAAAATATAGCCCGTTACGCATGATAAATAACTTTACAATCATCTAAGATTGTTAGATCAAATTTTTGAAAATGGGAAAAATAATGACATGTTAGATTCGGGTAAATATCGCACCACACGTTCACTTGAGAATTTAATGTGCGTTTGTTATTCTATTTAAAAGCTTTGGATCCATAGGTCATTTGAATCTTTAACAGGTTTCACGCCGGCATATCCTTTTTTAAAACATGTGTAGAAAAATTTTCCTTCATGTAAAATTCCAAGCTTAATAGGGTTGGACTAATGGAATTTCCCAAACTTGGATAACAAAACTTTTCAATTCATTTGTGGTGTTTGAATAGATATTTTTTATTTACATTATTTATTATTTTAAATATTTTCCACACATCAACTATAAAAATTTTATTTTGTTGTGACCTTTTTTGCCTTTTTTGTTGACGGGATGAAGGGGGAGCGGAAACTCAAAGTTCTGATTTAAGAAAAAAGTGTACATCTAAAGTGGAAATGAACAATGCACAAATGTAGAGTGAGATATTTCCAAAGAGTGTCTGTATGTTTTAGGGATCGTATGCACTCTTTTGTTTTTATATCTAAGGTTTTGCAATCGTCAGGAAACGGGGGAGGCGGGCGATTTTAAACTGAGTGTTGACTTCAAATCCATAAGTTATTTCTTACAAAAATATAGCCCGTTACGCATGACAAATCACTTTACAATCATCTATGATTGTTAGCTCAAATTTTTGAATATGGAAAAAATAATGGCTTGTTTGACTCGGGCAAATATCCCACCGCACGTTCACTTGAGAATTTAATGAGCGTTTGTTATTCTCTTTAAAAGCTTTGAATCCATAGCTCATTTGCATCTTTATCATATTTCAAACATGCATATCCTTTTTTAAAACATGTGTGGACGAAATCTCTTTCTTGCAAAATTCCAACGCTATTAGGGTTAAGCTAGCGGAGTTTCCAGAAATTTGGATAACAAAAATTTTGTGTTCATTTGTGTTGGGTGAATAAATTTTTTTTAATTATATTTGTTATTGTTTTAAATTTTTTCCATACATCAACTATAAAATTTTCATTTTGTTGTAAGTTTTTTGCCTTGTTTGTTTTCGGGATGAAGGGAGAGCGAAAAGTCAAAGTTTTGATTTAAGAAAAAGGTGTACATCTAAAATGGAAAAGCACAATGCACAATTGTAGGGCGAGATAATTCCAAAGATTTTCTGTAATTTTTAGGGATTGTAAGCTCTTTTTAGTTTTTATATCTCTGGTTTTGCAATCGTCCGGAAAAATAGGTGGCAGAGGATTTTTAACTGAGTGTTGAATTGCAATCCATAAGTCATTTCATACAAAAATATAACCCGTTACGCATGATAAATCACTTTACAATCATCTATGATTGTTAGATCAAATTTTTGAAAATGTTCAAAATAATGACTTGTTAGACTTGGGTAAATATGGCACCGCACGTTCACTTGAGAATTTAATGAGCGTTTGTTATTCTCTTTAAAAGCTTTGGATCCATAGGTCATTTGATTCTTTAACATGTTTCAAGCATGCATATCCATTTTAAAACATGTGTATAAAAAATCTCCTTCATGTAAAATTCTAAGCTATTAGGGTTGGACTAAAGGAATTTCCCAAACTTGGATAACAAAACTTTTGTGTTCATTTGTGGTGTGTGAATAGATATTTTTTATTTACATTAGTTATTATTTTAAATATTTTCCACACATCAACTATAAATTTTTTATTTTGTTGTGATCTTTTTTGCCTTTTTGGTTTACAGGATGAAGGGGGACCGAAAACTCAAAGTTCTGATTTAATAAAAAAGTGTACATCTATAATGGAAATGCACAATGCACAAATTTAGAGAGAGATATTTCCAAAGAGTGTTTGCATGTTTTAGGGATCGTATGTACTTTTTTGTTTTTATATCTAATGTTTTGCAATCGTCGGGAAACAGGGGAGGCGGGCGATTTTTAACTGAGTGTTGACTTCAAATCCATAAGTCATTTCTTACAAAAATATAGCCCGTTACACATGACAAATCACTTTACAATCATCTATGATTGTTAGCTCAACTTTTTGAATATGGGCAAAATAATGGCTTGTTTGACTCGGGCAAATATCCCACCGCACATTCACTTGAGAAATTAATGAGCGTTTGTTAATCTCTTTAAAAGCTTTGGATCCATAGGTCATTTGAATCATTAACATGTTTCTGGCATGCATATCCATTTTTAAAACATGTGTAGAAAAAATCCCCTTCATGTAAAATTCCAAAATATTAGTTTTGGACTAGTGGAATTTCCCAAACTTGGATAACAAAACTTTTGTGTTCATTTGTGGTGTGTGAATAAATTTTCTTCATTTACTTTTTTTATTGTTTTAAACTTTTTCCGTACATCAACTATGAAATTTTCATTTTGCTGTGATCTATTTGCCTTTTTTGTTTACGGGATGAAGGGAGAGCGAAAAACTCAAAGTTTTGATTTAAGAAAAATGTGTACATCTAAAACGGAAATGCACAATGCACATATGTAGAGAGAGAAAATTCCAAAGTGTGTCTGTAATTATTAGGGATTCAATGCACCTTTTTGATTTTATATCTCAGGTTTTGCAATCGTCGGGAAAAATGGGTTGCAGAGGATTTTTAACTGAGTGTTGAATTGCAATCCAAAAGTCATTTCATAACAAAATATGCCCGTTACGCATGATAAATCACATTACAATCATCTATGATTAATTATGTCAGCTTTTCGCAAATGGGCAAAATAATGGCATGTTTGACTCGGTTAAATATCCCACCGCAAGTTCACTTGAGAATTTAATGAACGTTTGTTATTCTCTTTAAAATCTTTGCATCCATAGCTCATTTGCATCTTTAACATGTTTCAAACATCCATATCCATTTTTAAAACATGTGTGGGCGAAATCTCTTTCTAACAAAATTTCAACGCTATTAGGGTTAAACTAGTGGAATTTCCCAAAATTGGATAACAAAACTTTTGTGTTCATTTGTGTTGGGTGAATATATTTTTTTTATTTATATTTTGTTATTGTTTTAAATTTCTTCCATCCATCAACTATAAAATTTTCATTTTGTTGTAGGATTTTTGCCTTGTTTGTTTTCAGGATGAAGGGAGAGCGAAAAGTCAAAGTTTTGATTTAAGAAAAAGTGTACATATAAAATGGAACAGCACAATGCACAATTTTAGGGAGAGATAATTCCAAAGAGTGTCTGTAATTTTTAGGGATTGTAAGCTCTTTTTTAGTTTTTATATCTCAGGTTTTGCAATCGTCGGGAAAAATTGGTGGCAGAGGATTATTAACTGAGTGTTGAATTGCAATCCATAAGTCATTTCACACAAAAATATAGCCCGTTACGCGTGATAAATCACGTTACAATCATCTATGATAGTTAGATCATATTTTTGAAAATGGGCAAAATAACGACTTGTTAGACTCGGGTAAATATCCCACCGCACGTTCACTTGAGAATTTAATGAGCGTTTGTGATTCTCTTTAAAAGATTTGGATCCATAGGTCATTTGAATCTTTAACATGTTTCAAGCATGCATGTCCATTTTTAAAACATGTGTAGAAAAAATCATCTTCATGTAAAATTCCAACCTTAATAGGGTTGGACTAATGGAATTTTCCAAACTTGGATAACAAAAATTTTGTGTTCATTTGTGGTGTGTGAATAGATATTTTTTATTCACATTAGTTATTATTTTAAATATTTTCCACACATCAACTATAAATTTTTTATTTTGTTGTGATCTTTTTTGACTTTTTTGTTTACGGGATGAAGGGGGAGCGAAAACTCCAAGTTCAGATTTAATAAAAATGTGTACATCTAAAATGGAAATGCACAATGCACAAATGTAGAGAGAGATATTTCCAAAGAGTGTATGTATGTTTTAGGGATCGTATGCACTTTTTCTTTCTTCTATCTAAGGTTTTGCAATCGTCAGGAAACTGGGGAGGTGGGCGATTTTTAACTGAGTGTTGACTTCAAATCCATAAGTCATTTCTTACAAAAATATAGCCCGATACGCATGACAAATCACTTTACAATCATCTATGATTGTTAGTTCAACTTTTTGAATATGGGCAAAATAATGGCTTGTTTGACTCGGGCAAATATCCCACCGCACGTTCACTTGAGAATTTAATGAGTGTTTGTTATTCTCTTTAGAAGCTTTGGATCCATAGGTCATTTGAATCTTTAACATGTGTCTGACATGCATATCCATTTTTAAAACATGTGTAGAAAAAATCCCCTTCATGTAAAATTCCAAGATATTAGTTTTGGACTAGTGGAATTTCCCAAACTTGAATAACAAAACTATTGTGTTCATTTGTGGTGTGTGAATAAATTTTCTTCATTTAATTTTTTTATTGTTTTAAACTTTTTCCGTACACCAACTATGAAATTTTCATTTTGCTGTGATCTATTTGCCTTTTTTGTTTACGGGATGAAGGGAGAGCGAAAAACTCGAAGTTTTGATTTAAGAAAAATGTGTACATCTAAAACGGAAATGCACAATGCACATATGTAAAGAGAGATAATTCCAAAGAGTGTCTGTAATTGTTAGGGATTGTAAGCACCTTTTCGTTTTTATATCTCAAGTTCTGCAATCGTCGGGAAAAATGGGTTGCGGAGGATTTTTAACTGAGTGTTGAATTGCAATCCATAAATCATTTCATACAAAAATATAACCCGTTACACATGATAAATCACATTACAATCATCGACGATTAATTATGTCAGCTTTTTGCAAATGGGCAAAATAATGGCATGTTTGGCGTGGGTAAATATCCCACCGCAAGTTCACTTGAGAATTTAATGAGCGTTTGTTATTCTCATTAAAAGCTTTGCATCCATAGCACATTTTCATCTTTAACATGTTTCAAACATGCATATCCATTTTTAAAACATGTGTGGACGAAATCTCTTTCTTGCAAAATTCCAAGCTATTAGGGTTAAACTAGTGGAATTTCCCAAAATTGGATAACAAAACTTTTGTGTTCTTTTGTGTTGGGTGAATAAATTTTCTTTGTTTATATTTGTTATTGTTTTAAATTTTTTCCATACATCAACTATAAAATTTTCATTTTGTTGTAAGCTTTTTGCCTTGATTGTTATCGGGATAAAGGGAGAGCGAAAAGTGAAAGTTTTGATTTAAGAAAAAAGTGTACATCTAAAATGGAAAAGCACAAAGCACAATTGTAGGGAGAGATAATTCATCAGAGTGTCGGTAATTTGTAGGGATTGTAAGCTCTTTTTAGTTTTGAAATCTCAGGTTTTGCAATCGTCGGGAAAAATTGGTGGCAAAGGATTTTTAACTGAGTGTTGAATTGCAATCCATAAGTCGTTGAAAAAAAAAATATAGCCCGTTACGCATGATAAATCACTTTATAGTCATCTATGATTGTTAGATCAAATTTTTGAAAATGGGCAAAATTATGACTTGTTAGACTCGGGTAAATATCCCACCGCACGTTCACTTGAGAATTTAATGAGCGTTTGTTATTCTCTTTAAAAGCTTTGGATCCATAGGTCATTTGAATCTTTAACATGTTTCAAGCATGCATATCCATTTTTAAAACATGTGTAGAAAAAATCTCCTTCATGTAAAATTCCAATCTTAATAGGGTTGGACTAATGGAATTTCCCAAACTTGGATAACAAAACTTTTGTGTTCATTTGTTGTGTGTGAATAGATATTTTTTATTTACATTAGTTATTATTTTAAATATTTTCCACACATCAACTATAAAATTTTTATTTTGTTGTGATCCTTTCTGCGTTTTTTGTTTACGGGATGAAGGGGGAGCGAAAACTCAAAGTTCTGATTTAAGAAAAAAGTGTACATCTACAATAGAAATGCACAATGCAAAAATGTAGAGAGAGATATTTCGAAAGAGTGTTTGTATGTTATAGGGATCGTATGCAATTTTTCATTTTTATATCTAAGGTTTTGCAATCGTTGGGAAACGGGGGAGGCGAGCGATTTTTAACTGAGTGTTGACTTCAAATCCATAAGTCATTTCTTACAAAAATATAGCCCGTTACGCATGAAAAATCACTTTACAATCATCTATGATTGTTAGCTCTACTTTTTGAATATGGGAAAAATAATGGCTTGTTTGACTCGGGCAAATATCCCACCACACATTCACTTGAGAATTTAATGAGCGTTTGTTATTCTCTTTAATAGCTTTGGATCCATAGGTCATTTGAGTGTTTAACATGTGTCTGGCAAGCGTATCCATTTTTAAAACATGTGTAGAAAAAATCCCCATCATGTAAAATTCCAAGATATTAGTTTTGGACTAGTGGAATTTCCAAAACTTGGACAACAAAACTTTTGTGTTCATTTGTGGTGTGTAAATAAATTTTCCTCATTTAATTTTTTTATTATTTTAAACTTTTTCCGTACATCAACTATGAAATTTTCATTTTGCTGTGATCTATTTGCCTTTTTTTTTACGGGATGAAGGGAGAGCGAAAAACTCGAAGTTTTGATTTAATAAAAATGTGTACATCTAAAACGGAAATGCACAATGCACGTATGTAGAGAGAGATAATTCCAAATTGTGTCTGTAATTTTTAGGGATTGTAAGCACCTTTTCGTTTTTATATCTCAGGTTTTGCAATCGTCGGGAAAAATGGGTTGTGGAGGATTTTTAACTGAGTGTTGAATTGCAATCCATAAGTCACTTCATAATTAAATATAGCCTGTTACGCATGATAAATCACATTACAATCATCTATTATTAATTATGTCAGATTTTTGCAAATGGGCAAAATAATGGCATGTTTGACTCGGATAAATATCCCACCGCAAGTTCACTTGAGAATTTAATGAGCGTTTGTTATTCTCTTTAAAAGATTTGCATCCATAGCTCATTTTCATCTTTAACATGTTTCATACATGCATATCCATTTTTAAAACATGTGTGGACGAAATCTCTTTCTTGCAAAATTCCAACGCTATTAGGGTTAAACTAGTGGAATTTCCCAAAATTGGATAACAAAACTTTTGTGTTCATTTGTGTTGGGTGAATAAATTTTTTTATTTATATTTTGTTATTGTTTTAAATTTTTTCCATACATCAACTATAAAATTTTCATTTTGTTGTAAGTTTTTGCCTTGTTTGGTTTCGGGATGAAGGGAGAGCGAAAAGTCAAAGTTTTGATTTACGAAAAAAGTGTACATCTAAAATGGAAAAGCTCAATGCACAATTGTAGGGAGAGATAATTCCAAAGACTGTGTGTAATTTTTAGGGATTGTAAGCTCTTTTTTAGTTTTTATATCTCAGGTTTTGCAATCGTCGGGAAAAATTGGTGGCAGAGGATTTTTAACTGAGTGTTGAATTGCAATCCATAAGTCATTTCATACAAAAATATAGCCCATTACGCGTGATAAATCACGTTACAATCATCTATGATTGTTAGAATAAATTTTTGAAAATGGGCAAAATAATGACTTGTGAGACTCGGGTAAATATCCCACCGCACGTTCACTTGAGAATTTAATGAGCGTTTGTTATTCTCTTTAAAAGCTTTGGATCAATAGGTCATTTGAATCTTTCACATGTTTCTGGCATGCATATCCATTTTAAAAACATGTGTAGAAAAAATCCCATTCATGTAAAATTCCATGATAATTGTTTTGGACAAGTGGAATTTCGCAAACTTGGATAAGAAAACTTTTGTGTTCATTTGTGTTGTGTGAATAAATTTTCTACATTTACTTTTTTTATTGTTTTAAACTTTTTCCGTACATCAACTATGAAATTTTCATTTTGCTGTGATCTATTTGCCTTTTTTGTTTACGGGATGAAGGGAGAGCGAAAAACACGAAGTTTTGATTTAAGAAAAATGTGTACATCTAAAATGAAAATCCACAATGCACATATGTAGAGAGAGATAATTCCAAAGAGTGTCTATAATTTTTAGGGATTGAAAGCAAGTTTTCATTTTTAAATCTCAGGTTTTGCGATCGTCGGGAAAAATGGGTTGCAGAGGATTTTTAACTGAGTGGTTATTTGAAATCCATAAGTCATTTCATACAAAAATATAGCCCGTTACGCATGATAAATCACATTACAATTATCTATAATTAATTATGTCAGCTTTTTGCAAATGGGCAAAATAATGGCATGTTTGACTCGGGTAAATATCCCACCGCAAGTTCACTTGAGAATTTAATGAGCGTTTGTTATTCTCTTTAAAAACTTTGCATCCATAACTCATTTGCCTCTTTAACATGTTTCAAACATGCATATCCATTTTTAAAACATGTGTGGACGAAATCTCTTTCTTGCAAAATTCCAAGCTATTAGGGTTAAACAAGTGGAATTTCCCAAAATTGGATAACAAAACTTTTGTGTTCATTTGAGTTGGGTGAATAAATTTTCATTATTTATATTTGTTGTTTTTTAAATTTTTTCCATACATCAACTATAAAATTTTCATTTTGTTGTAGGCTTTTTGCTTTGTTTTGTTTTCGGGATGAAGGGAGAGTGAAAAGTCAAAGTTTTGATTTAAGAAAAAAGTGTACATCTAAAATGGAAAAGCACAATGCACAATTGTACGGAGAGATAATTCCAAAGAGTGTCTGTAATTTTTAGGGATTCTATGCTCTTTTTAGTTTTTATATCTCAGGTTTTGCAATCGTCGAGAAAAATTGGTGGCAGAGAATTTTTAACTGAGTGTTGAATTGCAATCCATAAGTCATTTCATACAAAAATATAGCCTGTCACGCATGATAAATCACTTTACAATCATCTATGATTGCTAGATCAAATTTTTGAAAATGGGCAAAATAATGACTTCTTAGACTCGGGTAAATATCCCACCGCACGTTCACTTGAGAATTTAATGAGCGTTTGTTATTCTCTTTAAAAGCGTTGGATCCATAGGTCATTTGAATCTTTAACATGTTTCAAGCATGCATATCCATTTTTAAAACATGTGTAGAAAAAATCTCCTTCATGTAAAATTCCAAGCTTTATAGGGTTGGACTAATGGAATTTCCCAAACTTGGATAACAAAACTTTTGTGTTCATTTGTGGTGGGCGAGTAGATATTTTTTATTTATATTATTTATTATTTTAAATATTTTCCACCCATCAACTATAAAATTTTTATTTTGTTGTGATCCTTTTTGCCTTTTTTGTTGATGGGATGAAGGGGGAGCGAAAACTTAAAGTTCTTATTTTAGAAAAAAGTGTACATCTAAAATGGAAATGCACAATGCACAAATGTAGAGAGAGATGTTTCCAAAGAGTGTCTGTATGTTTTAGGTATCGTATGCACTCTTTCGTTTTTATATCTAAGGTTTTGCAATTGTCGGGAAACGGGGGAGGCGGGCGATTTTTAACTGAGTGTTGACTTCAAATCCATAATTTATTTCTTACAAACATATAGCCCATTACGCATGACAAATCACTTTACAATCATCTATGATTGTTTGCTCAAGTTTTTGAATATGGGCAAAATAATGGCTTGTTTGACTCGGGAAAATATCCCACCGCACGGTCACTTGAGAATTTAATGAGCGTTTGTTATTTTCTTTAAAAGCTTTGGATCCATAGGTCATTTGAATCTTTAACATGTTTCTAGCATGCATATCCATTTTTAAAACATGTGTAGAAAAAATCCCCTTAATGTAAAATTCCAAGATATTAGTTTTGTACTAGTGGAATATCGCAAACTTGGATAACGAAACTTTTATGTTCACTTGTGGTGTGTGAATAAATTTTCTTCATTTATTTTTTTTATTGTTTTAAACTTTTTTCGTACATCAACAATGAAATTTTCATTTTGCTGTGATCTATTTGCCTTTTTTGTTTACGAGATGAAGGGAGAGCGAAAAACTCGAAGTTTTGATTTAAGAAAAATGTGTACATCTAAAACGGAAATGCACAATGCACATATACAGAGAGAGATAAATCCAAAGAGTGTCTGTAATTTTTAGGGATTGTAAGCACCTTTTCGTTTTTATATCTCAGGTTTTGCAATCGTCGGGAAAAATGGGTTGCTGAGGATTTTTAACTCAGTTAGTTATTCTCTTTAAAAGCTTCGCATCCATAGCTCATTTGCATCTGTAACATGTTTCAAACATGCATATCCATTTTTAAAACATGTGTGGACGAAATCTCTTTCTTTTAAAATTCCAAGCTATTAGGGTTAAACTAGTGGAATTTCCAAAAATTGGATAACAAAACTTTTGTGTTCATTTGAGTTGGGTGAATAAATTTTCTTTATTTATATTTGTTTTTTTTTAAATTTTTTCCATACATCAACTATAAAATTTTCATTTTGTTGTAGGCTTTTTGCTTTGTTTTGTTTTCGGGTTGAAGGGAGAGCGAAAAGTCAAAGTTTTTATTTAAGAAAAAAGTGTACATCTAAAATGGAAAAGCACAATGCACAATTGTTCAGAGAGATAATTCCAAAGAGTGTCTGTAATTTTTAGGGATTCTATGCTCTTCTTAGTTTTTATTTCTCAGGTTTTGGAATTGTCGAGAAAAATTGGGGGTAGAGGATTTTTAACTGAGTGTTGAATTGCAATCCATAAGTCATTTCATACAAAAATATAGCCCGTTATGCACATGATAAAGCACTTTACAATCATCTATGATTGTAAGATCAAATTTTTGAAAATGGGCAAAATAATGACATGTTAGACTCGGGTAAATATCCCACCGCACGTTCACTTGAGAATTTAATGAGCGTTTGTTATTATCTTTAAAAGCTTTGGATCCATAGGTCATTTGAATCTTTAACATGTTTCAAGCATGCATATCCATTTTTAAAACATGTGTAGAAAAAATCTCCTTCTTGTAAAATTCCAAGCTTAATAGGGTTGGACTAATGGAATTTCCCAAACTTGGATAACAAAACTTTTGTGTTCATTTGTGGTGTGCGAATAGATATTTTTTATTTACATTAGTTATTATTTTAAATATTTTCCACACATCAACTATAAAATTTTTATTTTGTTGTGATCCTTTTTGCGTTTTTTGTTTAGGGGATGAAGGGGGAGCGAAAACTCAAAGTTCTGATTTAAGAAAAAAGTGTACATCTAAAATGGAAATGCACAATGCAAAAATGTAGGGAGAGATATTTCCAAAGAGTGTCTATATGTTTTAGGGATCGTATGCAATTTTTCGTTTTTATATCTAAGGTTTTGCAATCGTCGGGAAACAAGGGAGGCGGGCGATTTTTAACTGAGTGTTGACTTCAAATCCATAAGTCATTTCTTACAAAAATATAGGCCGTTACGCATGACAAATCAGTTTACAATCATCTATGATTGTTAGCTCAACTTTTTGAATATGGGCAAAATAATGGCTTGTTTGACTCGGGCAAATATCCCACCGCACGTTCACTTGAGAATTTAATGAGCGTTTGTTATGCTCTTTAAAAGATTTGGATCCATAGGTCATTTGAATCTTTAACATGTGTCTGGCATGCATATCCCATTTTAAAACATGTGTAGAAAAAATCCCCATCATGTAAAATTCCAAGATATTAGTTTTGGACTAGTAGAATTTCCAAAACTTGGACAACAAAACTTTTGTGTTCATTTGTGGTGTGTGAATAAATTTTCTTCATTTACTTTTTTTATTGTTTTAAACTTTTTTCGTACATCAACTATGAAATTTTCATTTTGCTGTGATCTATTTGCCTTTTTTTTTTTTTACGGGATGAATGGAGAGCGAAAAACTCAAAGTCTTAATTTAAGAAAAATGTGTACATCTAAAATGGAAATGCACAATGCACATATGTAGAGAGAGATAATTCCAAAGAGTGTCTGTAATTTTTAGGGATTGTTATCACCTTTTCATTTTTAAATCTCAGGTTTTGCAATCGTCGGGAAACAATGGGTTGCGGAGGATTTTGAACTGAGTGTTGAATTGCAATCCATAAGTCATTTCATAAAAAAATATAGCCTGTTACGCATGATAAATCACATTACAATCATCTATGATTAATTATGTCAGCTTTTTGCTAATGGGCAAAATAATGGCATGTTTGACTTGGGTAAATATCCCACCGCAAGTTCATTTGAGAATTTAATGAGCGTTTGTTATTCTCATTAAAAGCTTTGCATCCATACCTCATTTTCATCTTTAACATGTTTCAAACATGCATATCCATTTTTAAAACATGTGTGGACGAAATCTCTTTCTTGCAAAATTCCAAGCTATTAGGGTTAAACTAGTGGAATTTCCCAAAATTGGATAACAAAACCTTTGTGTTCTTTTGTGTTGGGTGAATAAATTTTCTTCATTTATAGTTGTTGTTGTTTAATATTTTTTCCATACATCAACTATAAAATTTTCATTTTGTTGTAGGATTTTTGCCTTGTTTGTTTTCGGGATGAAGGGAGAGCGAAAAGTCAAATTTTTGATTTAAGAAAAAAGTGTACATCTAAAATGGAAAGGCACAATGCACAATTATAGGGAGAGATAATTCCAAAGAGTGTCTTTAATTTTTAGGGATTATAAGCTCTTTTTAGTTTTTATATCTTAGGTTTTGCAATCGTCGAGAAAAATTGGTGGCAGAGGATTTTTAACTGAGTGTTGAATTGTAATCCATAAGTCATTTCATACAAAAATATAGCCTGTTACGCTTGATAAATCACTTTACAATCATCTATGATTGCTAGATCATATTTTTGCAAATGGGCAAAATAATGACTTTTTAGACTCGGGTAAATATCCCACCGCCCGTTCACTTGAGAATTTAATGAGCGTTTGTTATTCTCTTTAAAAGCTTTGGATCCATTGGTCATTTGAATCTTTAACATGTTTTAAGCATGCATATCCATTTTTAAAACTTGTGTAGAAAAAATCTCCTTCATGTAAAATCCAAGCTTAATAGGGTTGGACTAATGGAATTTCCCAAACATGCATAACAAAACTTTTGTGTTCATTTGTGGTGTGTGAATAGATATTTTTTATTTACATTAGTTATTATTTTAAATATTTTCCACACATCAACTATAAATTTTTTATTTTGTTGTGATCTTTTTTGCCTTTTTTGTTTACGGGATGAAGGGGGAGCGAAAACTAAAAGTTCTGATTTAATTAAAATGTGTACATTAAAAATGGAAATGCACAATGCACAAATGTAGAGAGAGATATTTCCAAAGAGTGTCTGTATGTTTTAGGGATCGTATGCACTTTTTCGTTTTTATATCTAAGGTTTTGCAATCTTCGGGAAACGGCGGAGGCGGAAGATTTTTAACTGTGTGTTGACTTCAAATCCATAAGTCATTTCTTACAAAAATATAGCCCATTACGCATGACAAATCACATTACAATCATCTACGATTGTTAGCTCAACTTTTTGAATATGGGCAAAATAATGGCTTGTTTGACTCGGGCAAATATCCCATCGCACGTTCACTTGAGAATTTAATGGGCGTTTGTTATTCTCTTTAAAAGCTTTGGATCCATAGGTCATTTGAATCTTTAACATGTTTCTGGCATGCATATCCATTTTTAAAACATGTGTAGAAAAAATCCCCTTCATGTAAAATTCCAAGATATTAGTTTTGGACAAGTGGAATTTCCCAAACTTGGATAATAAAACTTTTTTGTTCATTTGTGGTGTGTGAATAAATTTTCTTCATTTAATTTTTTTATTGTTTTAAACTTTTTCCGTACATCAACTATGAAATTTTCATTTTGCAGTGATCTATTTGCCTTTTTTTTTTATGGGATGAAGGAAGAGCGAAAAACTCGAAGTTTTGATTTAAGAAAAATGTGTACATCTAAAACGGAAATGCACAATGCACATATGTAGAGAGAGATAATTCCAAAGAGTGTCTGTAATTTTTAGGGATTGTAAGCACCTTTTCGTTTTTATATCTCAGGTTTTGCAATCGTCGGGAAAAATGGGTTGCGGAGGATTTTTAACTGAGTGTTGAATTGCAATCCATAAGTCATTTCATACAAAAATATAGCCCGTTACGCATGATAAATCACATTACAATCATCTATGATTAATTATGTCAGCTTTTTGCAAATGGGCAAAATATTGGCATGTTTGGCGTGGGTAAATATCCCACCGCAAGTTCACTTGAGAATTTAATGAGCGTTAGTTATTCTCATTAAAAGCTTTGCATCCATAGCACTTTTTCATCTTTAACATGTTTCAAACATGCATTTTCCATTTTTAAAACATGTGTTGACGAAATCTCTTTCTTGCAAAATTCCAAGCTATTAGGATTAAACTAGTGGAATTTCCAAAATTTGGATAACAAAACTTTTGTGTTCATTTGTGTTGGGTGAATAAATTTTCTTTGTTTATTTTTTTTATAGTTTTAAATTTTTTCCATACATCAACTATAAAATTTTCATTTTGTTGTAAGCTTTTTGCCTTGATTGTTTTCGGGAGGAAGGGAGAGCGAACAGTCAAAGTTTTTATTTAAGAAAAAAGTGTACATCTAAAATGGAAAAGCACAATACACAATTGTAGGGAGAGATAATTCATCAGATTGTCGGTAATTTTTAGGGATTGTAAGCTCTTTTTAGTTTTTATATCTCAGTTTTTGCAATTGTCGGGAAAAATTGGTGGCAAAGGATTTTTAACTGAGTGTTGAATTGCAATCCATAAGTTATTTCAAACAAAAATATAGCCCGTTACGCATGATAAATCACTTTACAATCATCTATGATTGTTAGATCAAATTTTTGAAAATGGGCAAAATAATGACTTGTTAGACTCGGGTAAATATCCCACTGCACGTTCACTTGAGAATTTAATGAGCGTTTGTTATTCTCTTTAAAAGCTTTGGATCCCTAGGTCATTTGAATCTTTAACATGTTTCAAGCATGCATATCCATTTTTAAAACATGTGTAGAAAAAATCTCCTTCATGTAAAATTCCAAGCTTAATAGGGTTGGACTAACGGAATTTCCCAAACTTGGATAACAAAACTTATGTGTTCATTTGTGGTGTGTGAATAGATATTTTTTATTTACATTAGTTATTATTTTAAATATTTTTCACACATCAACTACAAAATTTTTATTTTGTTGTGATCCTTTTTGCATTTTTTGTTTACGGGATGAAGGGGGAGCGAAAACTCAAAGTTCTGATTTAAGAAAAAAGTGTACATCTAAAATGGAAATGCACAATGCAAAAATGTAGAGAGAGATATTTTCAAAGAGTGTCTGTATGTTTTAGGGATCGTATGCAATTTTTCGTTTTTATATCTAAGGTTTTGCAATCGTCGGGAAACGGGGGAGGCGGGCGATTTCGAACTGAGTGTTGACTTCAAATCCATAAGTCATTTCTTACAAAAATATAGCCCGTTACGCATGACAAATCAGTTTACAATCATCTATGATTGTTAGCTCAACTTTTTGAATATGGGAAAAATAATGGCTTGTTTGACTCGGGCAAATATCCCACCGCACGTTCACTTGAGAATTTAATGAGCGTTTGTTATTCTCTTTAAAAGATTTGGATCCATAGGTCATTTGAATCTTTAACATGTGTCTGGCATGCATATCTCATTTTAAAACATGTATAGAAAAAATCCCCATCATGTAAAATTCCAAGATATTAGTTTTGGACTAGTGGAATTTCCAAAACTTGGACAACAAAACTTTTGTGTTCATTTGTGGTGTGTGAATAAATTTTCTACATATACTTTTTTTATTGTTTTAAACTTTTTTCGTACATCAACTATGAAACTTTCATTTTGCTGTGTTCTATTTGCCTTTTTTTTTTTTACGGGATGAAGGGAGAGCAAAAAACTCGAAGTTTTGATTTAAGAAAAATGAGTACATCTAAAATGGAAATGCACAATGCACATATGTAGAGAGACATAATTCCAAAAAGTGTCTGTAATTTTTAGGGATTGTAAGCACCTGTTCGTTTTTATATCTCAAGTTTTGCAATCGTCGGGAAAAATGGGTTGCGGAGGATTTTTAACTGAGTGTTGAATTGCAATCCATAAGTCATTTCATACAAAAATATAGCCCGTTACGCATGATAAATCACATTACAATCATCTATGATTAATTATGTCAGCTTTTTGCAAATGGGCAAAATATTGGCATGTTTGGCGTGGGTAAATATCCCACCGCAAGTTCACTTGAGAATTTAATGAGCGTTAGTTATTATCATTAAAAGCTTTGCATCCATAGCACTTTTTCATCTTTAACATGTTTCAAACATGCATTTTCCATTTTTAAAACATGTGTGGACGAAATCTCTTTCTTGCAAAATTCCAAGCTATTAGGATTAAACTAGTGGAATTTCCAAAATTTGGATAACAAAACTTTTGTGTTCATTTGTGTTGGGTGAATAAATTTTCTTTGTTTATTTTTTTTATAGTTTTAAATTTTTTCCATACATCAACTATAAAATTTTCATTTTGTTGTAAGCTTTTTGCCTTGATTGTTTTCGGGAGGAAGGGAGAGCGAACAGTCAAAGTTTTTATTTAAGAAAAAAGTGTACATCTAAAATGGAAAAGCACAATACACAATTGTAGGGAGAGATAATTCATCAGATTGTCGGTAATTTTTAGGGATTGTAAGCTCTTTTTAGTTTTTATATCTCAGTTTTTGCAATTGTCGGGAAAAATTGGTGGCAAAGGATTTTTAACTGAGTGTTGAATTGCAATCCATAAGTTATTTCAAACAAAAATATAGCCCGTTACGCATGATAAATCACTTTACAATCATCTATGATTGTTAGATCAAATTTTTGAAAATGGGCAAAATAATGACTTGTTAGACTCGGGTAAATATCCCACTGCACGTTCACTTGAGAATTTAATGAGCGTTTGTTATTCTCTTTAAAAGCTTTGGATCCCTAGGTCATTTGAATCTTTAACATGTTTCAAGCATGCATATCCATTTTTAAAACATGTGTAGAAAAAATCTCCTTCATGTAAAATTCCAAGCTTAATAGGGTTGGACTAACGGAATTTCCCAAACTTGGATAACAAAACTTATGTGTTCATTTGTGGTGTGTGAATAGATATTTTTTATTTACATTAGTTATTATTTTAAATATTTTTCACACATCAACTACAAAATTTTTATTTTGTTGTGATCCTTTTTGCATTTTTTGTTTACGGGATGAAGGGGGAGCGAAAACTCAAAGTTCTGATTTAAGAAAAAAGTGTACATCTAAAATGGAAATGCACAATGCAAAAATGTAGAGAGAGATATTTTCAAAGAGTGTCTGTATGTTTTAGGGATCGTATGCAATTTTTCGTTTTTATATCTAAGGTTTTGCAATCGTCGGGAAACGGGGGAGGCGGGCGATTTCGAACTGAGTGTTGACTTCAAATCCATAAGTCATTTCTTACAAAAATATAGCCCGTTACGCATGACAAATCAGTTTACAATCATCTATGATTGTTAGCTCAACTTTTTGAATATGGGAAAAATAATGGCTTGTTTGACTCGGGCAAATATCCCACCGCACGTTCACTTGAGAATTTAATGAGCGTTTGTTATTCTCTTTAAAAGATTTGGATCCATAGGTCATTTGAATCTTTAACATGTGTCTGGCATGCATATCTCATTTTAAAACATGTATAGAAAAAATCCCCATCATGTAAAATTCCAAGATATTAGTTTTGGACTAGTGGAATTTCCAAAACTTGGACAACAAAACTTTTGTGTTCATTTGTGGTGTGTGAATAAATTTTCTACATTTACTTTTTTTATTGTTTTAAACTTTTTTCGTACATCAACTATGAAACTTTCATTTTGCTGTGTTCTATTTGCCTTTTTTTTTTTTACGGGATGAAGGGAGAGCAAAAAACTCGAAGTTTTGATTTAAGAAAAATGAGTACATCTAAAATGGAAATGCACAATGCACATATGTAGAGAGACATAATTCCAAAAAGTGTCTGTAATTTTTAGGGATTGTAAGCACCTGTTCGTTTTTATATCTCAAGTTTTGCAATCGTCGGGAAAAATGGGTTGCGGAGGATTTTTAACTGAGTGTTGAATTGCAATCCATAAGTCATTTCATACAAAAATATAGCCCGTTACACATGATAAATCACATTACAATCATCTATGATTAATTATGTCAGCTTTTTGCAAATGGGCAAAATAATGGCATGTTTGGCGTGGGTAAATATCCCACCGCAAGTTCACTTGAGAATTTAATGAGCGTTTGTTATTCTCATTAAAATATTTGCATCCATAGGTCATTTTCATCTTTAACATGTTTCAAACATGCATATCCATTTTTAAAACATGTGTGGACGAAATCTCGTTGTTGGAAAATTCCAAGCTATTAGGGTTAAACAAGTGGAATTTCCCAAAATTGGATAACAAAACTTTTGTGTTGTTTTGTGTTGGGTGAATAAATTTTCTTCATTTATATTTGTTGTTGTTTTAAATTTTTTACATACATCAACTATAAAATTTTCATTTTGTTGTAGGATTTTTGCCTTGTTTGTTTTCGGGATGAAGGGAGAGCGAAAAGTCAAAGTTTTGATTTAAGAAAAAAGTGTACATCTAAAATGGAAAAACAAAATGCACAATTGTAGGGAGAGATAATTCCAAAGAGTGTCTTTAATTTTTAGGGATTGTAAGCTCTTTTTAGTTTTTATATCTCAGGTTTTGCAATCGTCGGGAAAAATTGGTGGCAGAGGATTTTTAACTGAGTGCTGAATTGTAATCCATAAGTCATTTCATACAAAAATATAGCCCGTTACACATGATAAATCACTTTACAATCATCTATGATTGCTAGATCAAATTTTTGCAAATGGGCAAAATAATGACTTGTTAGACCCGGGTAAATATCCCACCGCCCGTTCACTTGAGTATTTATTGAGCGTTTGTTATTCTCTTTAAAAGATTTGGATCCATAGGCGATTTGAATCTTTAACATGTTTCAAGCATGCATATCCAATTTTAAAACATGTGTAGAAAAAATCTCCTTCATAGAAAATTCCAAGCTTAATAGGGTTGGACTAATGGAATTTCCCAAACTTGGATAACCAAACTTTGTGTTCATTTGTGGTGTGTGAATAGATATTTTTTATTTACATTAGTTATTATTTTAAATATTTTCCACACATCAACTATAAAATTTTTATTTTGTTGTGATCTTTTTTACCTTTTTTGTTTACTGGATGAAGGGGGAGCGAAAACTCAAAGTTTTTATTTAATAAAATGTGTACATCTAAAATGGAAATGCACAATGCACAAATGTAGAAAGAGATATTTCCAAAGAGTGTATGTATGTTTTAGGGCTCGTATGCACTTTTTCATTTTTATATCTAAGGTTTTGCAATCGTCAGGAAACGGGGGAGGCAGGCAATTTTTAACTGAGTGTTGACTTCAAATCCATAAGTCATTTCTTACAAAAATATAGCCCGTTACGCATGACAAATTACCTTACAATCATCTATGATTGTTAGCTCAACTTTTTGAATATGGGCAAAATAATGGCTTGTTTGACTCGGGCAAATATCCCACCGCACTTTCACTTGAGAATTTAATGAGCGTTTGTTATTCTCTTTAAAAGCTTTGGATCCATAGGTCATTTGAATCTTTAACATGTTTCTGGCATGCATATCCATTTTTAAAACATGTGTAGAAAAAATCCCATTCATGTATAATTCCAAGATATTAGTTTTGGACTAGTGGAATTTCCCAAACTTGGATAACAAAATTTTTTTGTTCATTTGTGGTGTGTGAATAAATTTTCTTCATTTAATTTTTTTATTGTTTTAATCTTTTTCTGTACATCAACTATGAAATTTTCATTTTGCAGTGATCTATTTGCCTTTTTTGTTTACGGGATGAAGGGAGAGCGAAAAACTCGAAGTTTTGATTTAAGAAAAATGTGTACATCTAAAACGGAAATGCACAATGCACATATGAAGAGAGAGATAATTCCAAAGAGTGTCTGTAATTTTTAGGGATTGTAAGCACCTTTTTGTTTTTATATCTCAGGTTTTGCAATCGTTAGGAAAAATGGGTTGCGGAGGATTTTTAACTGAGTGTTGAATTGCAATCCATAAGTCATTTCATAATTAAATATAGCCCGTTACGCATGATAAATCACATTACAATCATCTATTATTAATTATGTCAGATTTTTACAAATGGGCAAAATAATGGCATGTTTGACTCGGGTAAATATCCCACCGCAAGTTCACTTGAGAATTTAATGAGCGTTTGTTATTCTCTTTAAAAGCGTTGCATCCATAGCTCATTTTCATCTTTAACATGTTTCAACCATGCATATCCATTTTTAAAACATGTGTGGATGAAATCTCTTTCTTGCAAAATTCCAATGCTATTAGGGTTAAACTAGTGGAATTTCCCAAAATTGGATAACAAAACTTTTGTGTTCATTTGTGTTGGGTGAATAAATTTTCTTTATTTATATATTTTTTTTGTTTTAAAATTTTTCCATACATCAACTATAAAATTTTCATTTTGTTGTAAGCTTTTTGCCTTGTTTGTTTTCGGGATGAAGGGAGAGCGAAAAGTCAAAGTTTTGATTTACGAAAAAAGTGTACATCTAAAATGGAAAAGCTCAATGCACAATTGTAGGGAGAGATAATTCCAAAGACTGTGTGTAATTTTTAGGGATTGTAAGCTCTTTTTTAGTTTTTATATCTCAGGTTTTGCAATCGACGGGAAAAATTGGTCGCAAAGGATTTTTAACTGAGTGTTGAATTGCAATCCATAACTCTTTTCATACAAAAATATAGCCCGTTACGTGTGATAAATCACGTTACAATCATCTATGATTTTTAGATCAAATTTTTGAAAATGGGCAAAATAATGTCTTGTTAGACTCGGGTAAATATCCCACCGCACGTTCACTTGAGAATTTAATGAGGGTTTTTTATTCTCTTTAAAAGCTTTGGATCCATAGGTCATTTGAATCTTTAACATGTTTCAAGCATGCATGTTCATTTTTAAAACATGTGTAGAAAAAATCATCTTCATGTAAAATTCCAACCTTAATAGGGTTGGACTAATGGAATTTCCCAAACTTGGATAACAAAACTTTTGTGTTCATTTTTGGTGTGTGAATAGATATTTTTTATTTCCATTAGTTATTATTTTAAATATTTTCCACACATCAACTATAAAATTTTTATTTTGTTGTGATCTTTTTTGCCTTTTTTGTTTACGGGATGAACGGGGAGGGAAAACTCAAAGTTCTGATTTAATAAAAATGTGTACTTCTAAAATGGAAATGCACAATGCACAAATGTAGAGAGAGATATTTCCAATGAGTGTATATATGTTTTAGGGATCGTATGCACTTTTTCATTTTTATATCTAAGGTTTTGCAATCGTCAGGAAACGGGGGAGGCGGGCGATTTTTAACTGAGTGTTGACTTCAAATCCATAAGTCATTTCTTCCAAAAATATAGCCCGTTACGCATGACAAATCACTTTACAATCATCTATGATTGTTAGCTCAAATTTTTGAATATGGGTTAAATAATGGCTTGTTTGACTCGGGCAAATATCCCACCGCACGTTCACTTGAGAATTTAATGAGCGTTTGTTATTCTCTTTAAAATAATTGGATCCATAGGTCATTTGAATTAGCTCATTTGCATCTTTAACATGTTTCAAACATGCATATCCATTTTTAAAACATGTGTGGACGAAATCTCTTTCTTGCAAAATTCCAAGCTATTAGGGTTAAACTAGTGGAATTTCCCAAAATTGGATAACAAAACTTTTGTGTTCATTTGAGTTGGGTTAATAAATTTTCTTTATTTATATTTGTTGTTTTTAAAATTTTTTCCATACATCAACTATAAAATTTTCATTTTGTTGTAGGCTTTTTGCTTTGTTTTGTTTTCGGGATGAAGGGAGAGCGAAAAATCAAAGTTTTGATTTAAGAAAAAAGTGTACATCTAAAATGGAAAAGCACAATGCACAATTGTACGGAGAGATAATTCCAAAGCGTGTCTGTAATTTTTAGGGATTCTATGCTCTTTTTAGTTTTTATATCTGAGGTTTTGCAATTGTCGGGAAAAATTGGTGGCAGAGGATTTTTAACTGAGTGTTGAATTTCAATCCATAAGTCATTTCATACAAAAATATATCCTGTTACACATGATAAATCACTTTACAATCATCAATGATTGCTAGATCAAATTTTTGAAAATGGGCAAAATAATGACTTGTTAGACTCGGGTAAATATCCCACTGCACGTTCACTTGAGAATTTAATGAGCGTTTGTTATTCTCTTTAAAAGGTTTGGATCCATAGGTCATTTGAATCTTTAACATGTTTCAAGCATGCATATCCATTTTTAAAACATGTGTAGAAAAAATCTCCTTCATGTAAAATTCCAAGCTTAATAGGGTTGGACTAATGGAATTTCCCAAACTTGGATAACAAAAATTTTGTGTTCATTTGTGGTGTACGAGTAGATATTTTTTTTTATATTATTTATTATTTTAAATATTTTCCACCCATCAACTATAAAATTTTAATTTTGTTGTGATCGTTTTTGCCTTTTTTGTTGATGGGATGAAGGGGGAGCGAAAACTCAAAGTTCTTATTTAAGAAAAAAGTGTACATCTAAAATGGAAATTCACAATGCACAAATGTAGAGAGAGATGTTTCCAAAGAGTGTCTATATGTTTTAGGGATCGTATGCACTCTTTCATTTTTATATCTAAGGTTTTGCAATTGTCGGGAAACGGGGGAGTCGGGCGATTTTTAACAGAGTGTTGACTTCAAATCCATAAGTCATTTCTTACAAAAATATAGCCTGTTACGCATGACAAATCACTTTACTATCATCTATGATTGTTTGCTCAAGTTTTTGAATATGGGCAAAATAATGGCTTGTTTGACTCGGGAAAATATCCCACCGCACGTTCACTTGAGAATTTAATGAGCGTTTGTTATTCTCTTTAAAAGCTTTGGATCCATAGGTCATTTGAATCTTTAACATGTTTCTGGCATGCATATCCATTTTTGAAACATGCGTAGAAAAAATCCCCTTAATGTAAAATTCCAAGATATTAGTTTTCGACTAGTGGAATTTCCCAAACTTGGATAACAATACTTTTGTGTTCATTTGTGGTGTGTGAATAAATTTTCTTCATTTACTTTTTTTATTGTTTTAAACTTTTTCGGTACATCAACAATGAAATTTTCATTTTGCTGTGATCTATTTGCCTTTTTTGTTTACGAGATGAATGGAGAGGGAAAAACTCAAAGTTTTGCTTTAAGAAAAATGTGTACATCTAAAACGGAAATGCACAATGCACATATATAGAGAGAGAGATAAATCCACAGAGTGTCTGTAATTTTTAGGGATTGTAAGAACCTTTAAGTTTTTATATCTCGGGTTTTGCAATCGTCGAGAAAAATGGGTTGCAGAGGATTTTTAACTGAGTGTTGAATTGCAATCCATAAGTCATTTCACACAAAAATATAGCCCGTTACGCATGATAAATCACATTACAATTATATATGATTAATTATGTCAGCTTTTTGCAAATGGGCAAAATAATGGCATGTTTGACTCGGGTAAATATCCCACTGCAAGTTCACTTCTTAATTTAATGAGCGTTAGTTATTCTCTTTAAAAGCTTCCCATCCACAGCTCATTTGCATCTGTAACATGTTTCAAACATGCATATCCATTTTTAAAACATGTGTGGACGAAATCTCTTTCTTGCAAAATTCCAAGCTATTAAGGTTAAACTAATGGAATTTCCCAAAATTGGATAACAAAACTTTTGTGTTCATTTGTGTTGGGTGAATAAATTTTCTTTATATATATTTGTTGTTGTTTTAAATTTTTTTCATACATCAACTATAAAATTTTCATTTTGTTGTAGGTTTTTTGCCTTGTTTGTTTTCGGGATGAAGGGAGAGCGAAAAGACAAAGTTTTCATTTAAGAAAAAAGTGTACATCTAAAATGGAAATGCACAATGCACAATTGTAGGGAGAGATAATACCACAGAGTGTCTGTAATTTTTAGGGATTGTAAGCTCTTTTTAGTTTTTATTTCTCAGGTTTCGCAATCGTCGGGAAAAATTGGTGGCAGAGGATTTTTAACTGAGTGTTGAATTGCAATCCATAAGTCATTTCATACAAAAATATAGCCCGTTACGCACATGATAAATCACTTTACAATCATCTATCATTGCTAGATCAAATTTTTGGAAATGGGCAAAATAATGACTTGTTATACTCGGGTAAATATCCCACAGCACGTTCACTTGAGAATTTAATGAGCGTTTGTTATTCTCTTTAAAAGCTTTGGATCCATAGGTCATTTGAATCTTTAACATGTTTCAAGCATGCATATCCATTTTTAAAACATGTGTAGAAAAAATCTCCCTCATGTAAAATTCCAAGCTTAATAGGGTTGGACTAATGGAATTTCCCAAACTTGGATAACAAAACTTTTGTGTTCATTTGTGGTGTGTCAATAGATATTTTTTATTTACATTAGTTATTATTTTAAATATTTTCCACACATCTACGATAAAATTTTTATTTTGTTGTGATCCTTTTTGCCTTTTTTGTTTACGGGATGAAGGGGGAGCGAAAACTCAAATTTCTGATTTAAGAAAAAAGTGTACAGCTAAAAATGGAAATGCACAATGCACAAATGTAGAGAGAGATGTTTCCAAAGAGTTTTTGTATGTTTTAGGGATCGTATGCACTGTTTCATTTTTATATCTATGGTTTTGCAAGTGTTGGGAAACGGGGGAGGCGAGCGAATTTTAACTGAGTGTTGACTTCAAATCCATAAGTCATTTCTTACAAAAATATAGCCCATTACGCATGGCAAATAATTTTACAATAATCTATGATTGTTAGCTCAACTTTTTGAATATGGGCAAAATAATGGCTTGTTTGACTAGGGCAAATATCCCACCGCACGTTCACTTGAGAATTTAATGAGCGTTTGTTATTCTCTTTAAAAGCTTTGGATCCATAGGTCATTTGAATCTTTAACATGTTTCTGGCATGCATATCCATTTTTAAAACATGTGTAGAAAAAATCCCCTTAATGTAAAATTCCAAGATATTAGTTTTGGACTAGTGGAATTTCGCAAACTTGGATAACAAAACTTTTGCGTTCATTTGTGGTGTGTGAATAGATATTTTTTATTTACATTAGTTATTATTTTAAAAATTTTCCACACATCAACTATAAAAATTTTATTTTGTGGTGATCCTTTTTGCGTTTTTTGTTTACAGGATGAAGGCGGAGCGAAAACTCAAAGTTCTGATTTAAGAAAAAAGTGTACATCTAAAATGGAAATGCACAACGCAAAAATGTAGAGAGAGATAATTCCAAAGAGTGTCTGTTATTTTTAGGGATTGTAAGCACCTTTTCGTTTTTATATCTCAGGTTTTGCAATCATCGGGAAACAATGGGTTGCGGAGGATTTGTAACTGAGTGTTGAATTGCAATCCATAAGTCATTTCTTACAAAAATATAGCCTGTTACAAAGGATAAATCACATTAAAATCATCTATGACTAATTATGTCAGCTTTTTGCAAGTGGGCAAAATAATGGCTTGTTTGACTTGGGTAAATATCCCACCGCAACTTCACTTGAGACTTTAATGAGCGTTTGTTATTCTCATTAAAAGATTTGCATCCATATCTCATTTTCATCTTTAACATGTTTCGCACATGCATATCCATTTTTAAAACATTTGTGGACGAAATATCTTTCTTGCAAAATTCCGAGCAATTAGGGTTAAACTAGTGGAATTTCCCAAAATTGGATAACAAAACTTTTGTGTTCTTTTGTGTTGGGTGAATTAATTTTCTTCATTTATATTTGTTGTTGTTTTAAATTTTTTCCGCACATCAACTATAAAATTTTCATTTTGTTGTAGGATTTTTGCCTTGTTTGTTTTCGGGATGAAGGGAGAGCGAAAAGTCAAAGTTTTGATTTAAGAAAAAAGTGTACATCTAAAATGGAAAAGCACAATGCACAATTGTAGGGAGTGATAATTCCAAAGAGTGTCTTTAATTTTTAGGGATTGTAAGTTCTTTTTAGTTTTTATATCTCAGGTTTTGCAATCGTCGAGAAAAATTGGTGGCAGAGGATTTTTAACTGAGTGTTGAATTGTAATCCATAAGTCATTTCATAAAAAAATATAGCCCGTTACGCATGATAAATCACTTTACAATCATCTATGATTGCTAGATCAAATTTTTGAAAATGGGCAAAATAATGACTTGTTAGACTCTGGTAAATATCCCACCGCCAGTTCACTTGAGAATTTAAGGAGCGTTTGTTATTCTCTATAAAAGCTTTGGATCCATAGGTCATTTGAATCTTTAACATGTTTCAAACATGCATATCCATTTTTAAAACATATGTAGAAAAAATCTCCCTCATGTAAAATTCCAACCTTAATAGGGTTGGACTAATGGAATTTCCCAAACTTCGATAACAAATCTGTTTTGTTCATTTGTGGTGTGTGAATAGATATTTTTTAATTACATTAGTTATTATTTTAAATATTTTCCACACATCTACTATAAAAATTTTATTTTGTTGTGATCCTTTTTGCCTTTTTTGTTTACGGGATGAAGGGGGAGCGAAAACTCAAATTTCTTATTTAAGAAAAAAGTGTACAGCTAAAAATGGAAATGCACAATGCACAAATGTAGAGAGTGATGTTTCCAAAGAGTATCTGTATGTTTTAGGGATCGTATGCACTGTTTCATTTTTATATCTAAGGTTTTGCGAGCGTTAGGAAACGAGGGAGTGAGCGATTTTTAACTGAGTGTTGGCTTCAAATCCATAAGTCATTTCTTACAAAAATATAGCCCGTTACGCATGGCAAATAATTTTACAATAATCTATGATTGTTAGCTCAACTTTTTGAATATGGGCAAAATAATGGCTTGTTTGACTCGGGCAAATATCCCACCGCACGTTCACTTGAGAATTTAATGAGCGTTTGTTATTCTCTTTAAAAGCTTGGGATCCATAGGTCATTTGAATCTTTAACATGTTTCTGGCATGCATATCCATTTTTAAAACATGTGTAGAAAAAATCCCCTTAATGTAAAATTCCAAGATATTAGTTTTGGACTAGTGGAATTTCGTAAACTTGGATAACAAAACTTTTGTGTTCATTTGTGGTGTGTGAATAGATATTTTTTATTTACATTATTTATTATTTTAAATATTTTCCACACATCAACTATAAATTTTTTATTTTGTTGTGATCCTTTTTGCGTTTTTTGTTTACGGGATGAAGGCGGAGCGAAAACTCAAAGTTCTGATTTAAGAAAAAAGTGTACATCTAAAATGGAAATGCACAATGCAAAAATGTAGAGAGAGATAATTCCAAAGAGTGTCTGTAATTTTTAGGGATTGTACGCACCTTTTCGTTTTTATATCTCAGGTTTTGCAATCGTCGGGAAACAATGGGTTGCGGAGGATTTTTAACTGAGTGTTGAATTGCAATCCATAAGTCATTTCTTACAAAAATATAGCCTGTTACACAGGATAAATCACATTAAAATCATCTATGATTAATTATATCAGCTTTTTGCAAGTGGGCAAAATAATGGCATGTTTGACTTGGGTAAATATCCCACCGCAACTTCACTTGAGACTTTAATGAGCGTTTGTTATTCTCATTAAAAACTTTGCATCCATACCTCATTTTCATCTTTAACATGTTTCGCACATGCATATCCATTTTTAAAACATTTGTGGACGAAATATCTTTCTTGCAAAATTACGAGCAAATAGGGTTAAACTAGTGGAATTTCCCAAAATTGGATAACAAAACTTTTGTGTTCTTTTGTGTTGGGTGAATAAATTTTCTTCATTTATATTTGTTGTTGTTTTAAATTTTTTCCGCACATCAACTATAAAATTTTCATTTTGTTGTAGGATTTTTGCCTTGTTTGTTTTCAGGGTGAAGGGAGAGCGAAAAGTCAAAGTTTTGATTTAAGAAAAAAGTGTACATCTAAAATGGAAAAGCACAATGCACAATTGTAGGGAGTGATAATTCCAAAGAGTGACTTTAATTTTTAGGGATTGTAAGCTCTTTTTAGTTTTTATATCTCAGGTTTTGCAATCGTCGAGAAAAATTGGTGACAGAGGATTTTTAACTGAGTGTTGAATTGTAATCCATAAGTCATTTCATACAAAAATATAGCCGGTTTCGCATGATAAATCACTTTACAATCATCTATGATTGCTTGATCAAATTTTTGAAAATGGGCAAAATAATGACTTGTTAGACTCGGGTAAATATCCCACCGCCCGTTCACTTGAGAATTTAATGAGCGTTTGTTATTCTCTTTAAAAGCTTTTGATCCATAGGTCATTTGAATCTTTAACATGTTTCAAGCATGCATATCCATTTTTAAAACATGTGTAGAAAAAATCTCCCTCATGTAAAATTCCAAGCTTAATAGGGTTGGACTAATGGAATTTCCCAAACTTCGATAACAAAACTGTTGTGTTCATTTGTGGTGTGTGAATAGATATTTTTTATTTACATTAGTTATTATTTTAAATATTTTCCACACTTCTACTATAAAATTTTTATTTTGTTGTGATCCTTTTGGCCTTTTTTGTTTACGAGATCAAGGGGGAGCGAAAACTCAAATTTCTTATTTAGGAAAAAAGTGTACAGCTAAAAATTGAAATGCACAATGCACAAATGTAGAGAGAGAAGTTTCCAAAGAGTGTCTGTATGTTTTAGGGATCGTATGCACTGTTTCATTTTTATATCTAAGGTTTTGCAAGCATCGGGAAACGGGGAGGCGAGCGATTTTTAACTGAGTGTTGACTTCAAATCCATAAGTCATTTCTTACAAAAATATAGCCCGTTACGCATGGCAAATAATTTTACAATAATCTATGATTGTTAGCTCAACTTTTTGAATATGGGCAAAATAATGGCTTGTTTGACTCGGGAAAATATCCCACCACATGTTCACTTGAGAATTTAATGAGCGTTTGTTATTCTCTTTAAAAGCTTTGGATCCATAGGTCATTTGAATCTTTAACATGTTTCTGGCATGCATATCCATTTTTAAAACATGTGTAGAAAAAATCCCCTTAATGAAAAATTCCAAGATATTAGTTTTGGACTAGTGGAATTTCGCAAACTTGGATAACAAAACTTTTGTGTTCATTTTTGGTGTGTGAATAGATATTTTTTGTTTACATTAGTTAATTTTTTTAATATTTTCCACACATCAACTATAAAATTTTTATTTTGTTGTGATCCTTTTTGCGTTTTTTGTTTACGGGATGAAGGCGGAGGGAAAACTCAAAGTTCTGATTTAAGAAAAAAGTGTACATCTAAAATGGAAATGAACAATGCAAAAATATAGAGAGAGATAATTCCAAAGAGTGTCTGTAATTTTTTGGGATTGTAAGCACCTTTTCGTTTTTATATCTCAGGTTTTGCAATCGTCCGGAAACAATGGGTTGCGGAGGATTTTTAACTGAGTGTTGAATTGCAATCCATAAGTCATTTCTTACAAAAATATAGCCTGTTACACAGGATAAATCACATTAAAATCATCTATGTTAATTATGTCAGCTTTTTGCAAGTGGGCAAAATAATGGCATGTTTGACTTGGGTAAATATCCCACCGCAACTTCACTTGAGACTTTAATGAGCGTTTGTTATTCTCATTAAAAGCTTTGCATCCATACCTCATGTTCATCTTTGACATGTTTCGCACATGCATATCCATTTTTAAAACATTTGTGGACGAAATATCTTTCTTGCAAAATTCCGTGCAATTAGGGTTAAACTAGTGGAATTTCCCAAAATTGGATAACAAAACTTTTGTGTTCTTTTGTGTTGGGTGAATAAATTTTCTTCATTTATATTTGTTGTTGTTTTAAATTTTTTCCGCACATCAACTATAAAATTTTAATTTTGTTGTAGGATTTTTGCCTTGTTTATTTTCGGGATGAAGGGAGAGCGAAAAGTCAATGTTTTGATTTAAGAAAAAAGTGTACATCTAAAATGGAAAAGCACAATGCACAATTGTAGGGAGTGATAATTCCAAAGTGTGTCTTTAATTTTTAGGGATTGTAAGCTCTTTTTAGTTTTTATATCTCAGGTTTTGCAATCGTCGAGAAAAATTGGTGGCAGAGGATTTTTAATTGAGTGTTGAATTGTAATCCATAAGTCATTTCATACAAAAATATAGCCCGCTACGCATGATAAATCACTTTACAATCATCTATGATTGCTAGATCAAATTTTTGAAAATGGGCAAAATAATGACTTGTTAGACTCGGGTAAATATCCCACCGCCCGTTCACTTGAGAATTTAATAAGCGTTTTTTATTCTCTTTAAAAGCTTTGGATCCATAGGTCATTTGAATCTTTAACATGTTTCAAGCATGCATATCCATTTTTAAAACATGTGTAGAAAAAATCTCCTTCATGTAAAATTCCAAGCTTAATATGGTTGGACTAATGGAATTTCCCAAACTTGGATAACAAAACTTTTGTGTTCATTTGTGGTGTGTGAATAGATATTTTTTATTTACATTAGTTATTATTTTAAATATTTTCCACACATCAACTATAAAATTTTTATTTTGTTGTGATCTTTTTTGCCTTCTTTGTTTACAGGATGAAGGGGGAGCGAAAACTCAAAGTTCTGATTTAATAAAAATGTGTACATCTAAAATGGAAATGCACAATGCAAAATTGTAGAGAGAGATATTTCCAAAGAGTGTCTGTATGTTTTAGGGATCGTATGCACTTTTTCGTTTTTGTATCTAAGGTTTTGCAATCGTCAAGAAACGGGGGAGGCGTGCGATTCTTAACTGAGTGTTGACTTCAAATCCATAAGTCATTTCTGACAAAAATATAGCCCGTTACGCATGACAAATCACTTTACAATCACCTATGATTGTTAGCTCAACTTTTTGAATATGGGCAAAATAATGGCTTGTTTTACTCGAGCAAATATCCCACCGCACGTTCACTTGAGAATTTAATGAGCGTTTGTTATTCTTTTTAATAGCTTTGGATCCATAGGTCATTTGAATCTTTAACATGTTTCTGGCATGCATATCCATTTTTAAAACATGTCTAGTAAAAATCCCTTTCATGTAAAATTCCAAGATTTTAGTTTTGGATTAGTGGAATTTCCCAAACTTGGATAACAAAACTTTTATGTTCATTTGTGGTGTGTGAATAAATTTTCTTGATTTACTTTTTTTATTGTTTTAAACTTTTTCCGTACATCAACTATGAAATTTTCATTTTGCTGTGATCTATTTACCTTTTTTGTTTACGGGATGAAGGGAGAGCGAAAAACTCGAAGTTATGATTTAAGAAAAATGAGTACATCTAAAACAGAAATGCACAATGCACATATGTAGAGAGAGATAATTCCAAAGAATGTCTGTAATTTTTAGGGATTGTAAGCACCTTTTTGTTTTTATATCTTAGGTTTTGCAATCGTCAGAAAAAATGGGTTGCGGAGGATTTTTAACTGAGTGTTGAATTGGAATCCATAAGTCATTTCATACAAAAATATAGCCCGTTACGCATGATAAATCACATTACAATCACCTATGATTAATTATGTCAGCTTTTGGCAAATGGGTAAAATAATGGCATGTTTGACTCGGGTAAATATCCCACCGCAAGTTCACTTGAGAATTTAATGACCGTTTGTTATTCTCTTTAAAATCTTTGCATCCATAGCTCATTTGCATCTTTAGCATGTTTCAAACATGCATATCCATTTTTAAATCATGTGTGGATGAAATCTCTTTCTTGCAAAATTCAAAGCTATTAGGGTTAAACTAGTGGAATTTCCCAAAATTGGATAACAAATCGTTTGTGTTCATTTGTGTTGGGTGAATAAATTTTATTTATTTATATTTGTTATTGTTTTAAATTTTTTCCATACATCAACTATAAAATTTTCATTTTGTTGTAAGCTTTTTGCCTTGTTTGTTTTCGGGATGAAGGGAGAGCGAAAAGTCAAGGTTTTGATTTAAGAAAAAAATTTTCATCTAAAATGGAAAAGCACATTGCACAATTGTAGGGAGAGATAATTCCAAAGAGTGTCTGTAAGTTTTAGGGATTGTAAGCTCTTTTTAGTTTTTATATCTCAGGTTTTGCAATCGTCGGGAAAAATTGGTGGCAGAGGATTTTTAATTGAGTGTTGAATTGCAATCCATAAGTCATTTCATACAACAATATAGCCCGTTACGCATGATAAACACTTTACAATCATCTATGATTGTTAGATCAAATTTTTGAAAATGCACAAAATGATGACTTGTTAGACTCTGTTAAATATCCCACCGCACGTTCACTTGAGAATTTAATGAGCGTTTGTTATTCTCTTTAAAATCTTTGGATCCATACGTCATTTGAATCTTTGACATGTTTCAAGCATGCATATCCATTTTTAACATATGTGTAGAAAAAATCTCCTTCATGTAAAATTCCAAGCTTAATAGGGTTGGACTAATGGAATTTCCCAAACTTGGATAACAAAAATTTTGTGTTCATTAGTGGTGTGTGAATAGATATTTTTTATTTACATTAGTTATTATTTTAAATATTTTCCACACATCAACTATAAAATTTTTATTTTGTTGTGATCTTTTTTGCCTTTTTTGTTTACGGGATGAAGGGGGAACGAAAAACTCGTAGTTTCGATTTAAGAAAAATGTGTACATTTAAAAAGGAAATGTACAATGCACATATGTAGAGAGAGATAATTCCAAAGAGTGTCTGTAATTTTTTGGGATTGTAAGCACCTTTTCATTTTTATATCTTAGGTTTTGCAATCGTCGGGAAAAATGGGTTGCGGAGGATTTTTAACTGAGTGTTGAATTGCAATCCATAAGTCATTTCATACAAAAATATAGCCCGTTACGCATGATAAATCACATTACAATCACCTATGATTAATTATGTCTGCTTTTGGCAAATGGATAAAATAATGGCATGTTTGACTTGGGTAAATATCCCACTGCAAGTTCACTTGAGAATTTAATGACCGTTTGTTATTCTCTTTAAAAGATTTGGATCCATAGCTCATTTGCATCTTTAGCATGTTTCAAACATGCATATCCATTTTTAAATCATGTGTGGATGAAATCTCTTTCTTGCAAAATTCAAAGCTATTAGGGTTAAACTAGTGGAATTTCCAAAAACTGGATAACAAAACTTTTGTGTTCATTTGTGTTGGGTGAATAAATTTTATTTATTTATATTTTTTATTGTTTTAAATTTTGTCCATACATCAACTATAAAATTTTTATTTTGTTGTAAGCTTTTTGCCTTGTTTGTTTTCGGGATGAAGGGAGAGCGAAAAGTCAAGGTTTTGATTTAAGAAAAAATTTTACATCTAAAATGGAAAAGCACATTGCACAATTGTAGGGAGAGATAATTCCAAAGAGTGTCTGTAACTTTTAGGGATTGTAAGCTCTTTTTAGTTTTTATATCTCAGGTTTTGCAATCGTCGGGAAAAATTGGTGGCAGAGGATTTTTAATTGAGTGTTGAATTGCAATCCATAAGTCATTTCATACAACAATATAGCCCGTTACACATGATAAACACTTTCCAATCATCTATGATTGTTAGATCAAATTTTTGAAAATGCGCAAAATGATGACTTGTTAGACTCGGTTAAATATCCCACCGCACGTTCACTTGAGAATTTAATGAGCGTTTGTTATTCTCTTTAAAATCTTTGGATCCTTACGTCATTTGAATCTTTGACATGTTTCAAGCATGCATATCCATTTTTAAAACATGTGTAGAAAAAATCTCCTTCATGTAAAATTCCAAGCTTAATAGGGTTGGACTAATGGAATTTCACAAACTTGGATAACAAAAATTTTGTGTTCATTAGTGGTGTGTGAATAGATATTTTTTATTTACATTAGTTATTATTTTAAATATTTTCCACACATCAACTATAAAATTTTTATTTTGTTGTGATCTTTTTTGCCTTTTTTGTTTACTGGATGAAGGGGGAGCGAAAAAGTCGTAGTTTTGATTTAAGAAAAATGTGTACATTTAAAAAGGAAATGTACAATGCACATATGTAGAGAGAGATAATTCCAAAGAGTGTCTGTAATTTTTTGGGATTGTAAGCACCTTTTCGTTTTTATATCTTAGGTTTTGCAATCGTCGGGAAAAATGGGTTGCGGAGGATTTTTAACTGAGTGTTGAATTGCAATCCATAAGTCATTTCATACAAAAATATAGCCCTTTACGCATGATAAATCACATTACAATAACCTACGATTAATTATTTCAGCTTTTTGCAAATGGGCAAAATAATGGCATGTTTGACTCGGCTAAATATCCCACCGCAAGTCCACTTGAGAATTTAATGAGAATTTGTTATTCTCTTTAAAAGCTTTGCATCCATACCTCATTTGCATCTTTAGCATGTTTCAAACATGCATATCCTTTTTTAAAACATGTGTGGATGAAATCTCTTTCTTGCAAAATTCCAAGCTATAAGGGTTAAACTAGTAGAATTTCCCAAAATTGGATAACAAAACTTTTGTGTTCATTTGTGTTGGGTGAATAAATTTTCTTTATTTATATTTGTTATTGTTTTAAATTTTTTCCATATATCAACAATAAAATTTTAATTTTTTTCTAAGGTTTTTTGCCTGTGGTTGAAATCTCTTCCTTGCAAAATTCCCAGCTCTTAGGGTTAAACTAGTGGAATTTCCCAAAATTTGATAAGAAAACTTTTGTGTTCATTTGTGTTGGGTGAATAAATTTTCTTTATTTATATTTGTTATTGTTTTAAATTTTTTCCATACATCAACTATAAAATTTTTATTTTTTTGTAAGCTTTTTTCCTTGTTTGTTTTCGGGATGAAGGGAGAGCGAAAAGTCAAAGTTTTGATTTAAGAAAAAAGTGTACATCTAAAATGGAAAAGCACAATGCACAATTGTAGGGAGAGATAATTCCAAAGAGTGTCTGTAATTTTTAGGGATTGTAAGCTCTTTTTAGTTTTTATATCTTAGGTTTTGCAATCGTCGGGAAAAATTAGTGGCAGTGGATTTTTAACAGAGTGTTGAATTGCAATCCATAAGTCAATTCATACAAAAATATAGCCCGTTACGCATGATAAATCACTTTACAATCGTCTATGATTGTTAGATCAAATTTTTGAAAATGGGCAAAATAATGACTTGTTAGACTAGGGTAAATATCCCACCACACGTTCACTTGAGAATTTAATGAGCGTTTGTTATTCTCTTTAAAAGATTTGGATCCATAGGTCATTTGATTCTTTAACATGTTTCAGGCATGCATATCCATTTTTAAAACATGTGTAGAAAAAATCTCCTTCATGTAAAATTCCAAGATATTAGTTTTGGACTAGTGGAATAAATTTTCTACATTTACTTTTTTTATAGTTTTAAACTTTTTCCGTACATCAACTATGAAATTTTCATTTTCCTGTGATCTATTTGCCTTTTTTGTTTATCGGATGAAGGGAGAGCGAAAAACTCAAAGTTTTGATTTAAGAAAAATGTGTACATCTAAAACGGAAATCCACAATGCACATATGTAGAGAGAGATAATTCCAAAGAGTGTCTGTAATTTTTAGTGATTGTAAGCACCTTTTCTTTTTTATATCTCAGGTTTGGCAATGGTCGGGAAAAATGGGTTGCAGAGGATTTTTAACTGAGTGTTGAATTGCAATCCATTAGTCATTTCATACAAAAATATAGCCCGTTCTGCACGATAAATCAAATTACAATCATCTATGATTAATTATGTCAGCTTTTTTCAAATGGGCAAAATAATAACATGTTTGACTCGGGTAAATATCTCACCGCAAGTTCACTTGAGAATTTAATGAGCATTTGTTATTCTCCTTAAAAACTTTGCATCCATAGCTCATTTGTATCTTTAACTTGTTTCAAACATGCATAACCATTTTTAAAACATGTTTGGATGAAATCTATTTCTTGCAAAATTTCAAGCTATTAAGGTTAAACTAGTGGAATTTCCAAAAATTGGATACAAAATTTTTTTTTCATTTGTGTTGGGTGAATAAATTTTCTTTATTTATGTTTGTTATTGTTTTAAATTTTTTCCATACATCAACTATAAAATTTTCATTTTGTTGTAAGCTTTTTGCCATGTTTGTTTTCAGGATGAAGGGAGAGCAAAAAGTCAAAATTTTGATTTAAGAAAAGAGTGTACATCTTAAATGGAATAGCACAATGCACAATTGTAGGGAGAGATAATTCCAAAGAGTGTCTGTAATTTTTAGGGATTGTAAGCTCTTTTTAGTTTTTATATCTCGGGTTTTGCAATCGTCGGGAAAAATTGGTGGCAGAGGATTTTTAGCAAAGTGTTGAATATCAATCCATAAGTCATTTCATACAAAAATATAGCCCGTTACGCATGATAAATCACTTTACAATCATCTATGATTGTTAGATAAAATTTTTGAAAATGGGCAAAATAATGACTTGTTAGACTCGGGTAAATATCCCTTCGCTTGTTCACTTGAGAATTTAATGAGCGTTTGTTATTCTCTTTAAAAGCTTCGGATCCATAGGTCATTTGAATCTTTAACATGTTTCTGGCATGCATATCCATTTTTAAAACATGTGTAGAAAAAATCTCCTTCATGTAAAATTCCAAGATATTAGTTTTGGGCTAGTGGAATTTCCCAAACTTGGATAACAAAACTTTTGTGTTCATTTGTGGTGTGTGAATAAATTTTCTTCATTTACTTTTTTTATTGTTTTAAACTTTTTTCGTACATCAACTATGAAATTTTCATTTTGTTGCAATCTCTTTGCCTTTTTTGTTTACGGGATAAAGGGAGAGCGAAAAACTCAAAGTTTTGATTTAAGAAAAATGTGTACATCTAAAACGGAAATGCACAATGCACATATGTAGAGAAGGATAATTCCAAAGATTGTCTGTAATTTTTAGGGATTGTAAGCACCCTTTCGTTTTTATATCTCAGGTTTTGCAATCGTCGGGAAAAATGGGTAGCGAAGGATTTTTAACTGAGTGTTGAATTGCAATCCATAAGTCATTTCATACAAAAATATAGCCCGTTACGCATGATAAATCACATTACACTCATCTATGATTAATTATGTCAGCTTTTTGCAAATGGGCAAAATAATGGCATGTTTGTCTCGGGTAAATATCCCACCGCAAGTTCACTTGAGAATTTAAAGAGCGTTTGTTATTCTCTTTAAAAGCTTTGTATCCATAGCTCATTTGCGTCTTTAACTTGTTTCAAACATGCATATCCGTTTTTAAAACATGAGTGGATGAAATCTCTTTCTTGCAAATTTCCAAGCTATTAGGGTTAAACTAGTGGAATTTCCAAAAATTGGATAACAAAACTTTTGTGTCCATTTGTGTTGGGTGAATAAATTTTCTTTATTTATATTTTTTATTGTTTTAAATTATTTCCATACATCAGCTATAAAATTTTCATTTTGTTGTATTCTTTTTGCCTTGTTTGTTTTCGAGATGAAGGGAGAGCGAAAAGTCAAAGTTTTGATTTAAAAAAAAAGTGTACATCTAAAATGGAAAAGCACAATGCACAATTGTAGGGAGAGATAATTCCAAAGAGTGTCTGTAATTTTTAGGGATTGTAAGCTCTTTTTATTTTTTATATCTCTGGTTTTACAATCGTCGAAAAAAATTGGTGCAGAGGATTTTTAACTAAGTGTTGAATTGCAATCCATAAGTCATTTCATACAAAAATAAAGCCTGTTACGCATGATAAATCACTTTACAATCATCTATGATTGTTAGATCAAATATTTGAAACTGGGGAAAATAATCACTTGTTAGGCTCGGGTAAATATCCCACCGCACGTTCACTTGAGAATTTATTGAGCGTTTGTTATTCTCTTTAAAAGCTTTGGATCCATAGGTCATTTGAATCTTTAACAAGCTTCAAGTATGCATATCCATTTTTAAAACATGTGTAGAAAAAATCTCCTTCAAGTAAAATTCCAAGCATAATAGGGTTGGACTAATGGAATTTCCCAAACTTGGATAACAAAACTTTTGTGTTAATTTGTGATGTGTGAATAGATAATTTTTATTTCCATTAGTTATTATTTTAAATATTTTCCACACATCATCTATAAATTTTTTATTTTGTTGTGATCTTTTTTGCTTTTTTTGTTTACGGGATGAAGAGGGAGCGAAAACTCAAAGTTCTGATTTAAGAAAAAAGTGTACATCTAAAATGGAAATGCACAATGCACAAATGTAGAGAGAGATATTTCCAAAGAGTGTCTGTATGTAATAGGGATCGTATGCACTTTTTCATTTTTATATCTAAGGTTTTGCAATCGTAGGGAAACGGGGGAGACGGGCGATTTTTAACTGAGTGTTGACTTCAAATCCATAACTCATTTCTTTCAAAAATATAGCCCGTTACGCATGACAAATTACTTTACAATCACCTATGATTGTTAGCTCAACTTTTTGAATATGGGCAAAATAATGGTTTGTTTGACTCGGGCAAATATCCCACTGCATTTTCACTTGAGAATTTAATGAGCGTTTGTTATTCTCTTTAAAAACTTTGGATCCATAGGTCATTTGAATGTTTAACATGTTTCAAGCAAGCATACCCATTTTTAAAACATGTGTAGAAAAAATCTCCTTCATGTAAAATTCCAAGCTTAATAGGGTTGGACTAATGGAATTTCCCAAACATGGATAATAAAACTTTTGTGTTCATTTGTGGTGTGTGAATAAATATTTTTATTTACATTAGTTATTATTTTAAATATTTTCCACACATCAACTATAAAAATTTTATTTTGTTGTGATCTTTTTTGCCTTTTTTGTTTACGGGATGAAGGGGGAGCGAAAACTCAAAGTTCTGATTTAAGAAAAAAGTGTACATCTAAAATGGAAATGCACAATGCACAAATGTAGAGAGAGATATTTCCAAAGAGTGTCTGTTTGTTTTAGGGATCATATGCACTTTTTCGTTTTTATATCTAAGGTTTTGCAACCGTCGGGAAAAAGGGGACGTGGGCGATTTTTAACTGACTGTTGACTTCAAATCCAAAAGTCATTTTTACAAAAATATGGCCCGTTACGCTTGACAAATCACTATACTATCACCTATGATTGTTAGCTCAACTTTTTTAATATGGGCAAAATAATGGCTTGTTTACCTCTGGCAAATATCCCACCGCACGTTCACTTGAGAATTTAATGAGCATTTCTTATTCTCTTTAAAAGATTTGGATCCATAGGTCATTTAAATCTTTAACTTGTATCAAGCAAGCATATCCATTTTTAAAAACATGTGTAGAAAAAATCTCCTTCATGTAAAATTCAATGCTTAATAGGGTTGGACTAATGGAATTTCCCAAACTTGGATAACAAAACTTTTGTGTTCATTTGCGGTGTGTGAATAGATATTTTTTATTTACCTTAGTTATGATTTTAAATATTTTCCACACATCAACTCTAAAATTTTTATTTTGTTGTGATCTTTTTTGCCTTTTTTGTTTACGGGATGAAGGGGGAGCGAAAACTAAAAGTTCTGATTTAAGAAAAAAAATGTACATCTAAAACGGAAATGCACAACGCACGAGAGATAATTCCATAGAGTGTCTGTAATTTTTAGGGATTGTAAGCACCTTTTCGATTTTATATCTCAGGTTTTGCAATCGTCGGGAAAGATGGGTGGTAGAGGATTTTTAACTGACTGTTGAATTGCAATCCATAAGTCATTTCATAGAAAAATATAGCCCGTTACGCATGATAAATCACATTACAATAATCTACGATTAATTATGTCAGCTTTATGAAAATGGGCAAAATAATGGCATGTTTGACTCTGGTAAATATCCCACCTCAAGTTCACTTGAGAATTTAATGAGCGTTTGTTATTCTTTTTAAAAGCTTTGCATCCATAGCTCATTTGCATCTTTAACATGTTTCAAACATGCATATCCATTTTTAAAACATGTGTGGATGAAATCTCTTTCTTGCAAAATTCCAAGCTATTAGGGTTTCACTAGTGGAATTTCCCAAAATTTGATAAAAAACCTTTTGTGTTCATTTGTGTTGGGTGAATAAATTTTTCCTATATTTATATTTGGTATTTTTTTAATTTTTTTCCATACATCAACTATAAAATTTTCCTTTTGTTGTAAGCTTTTTACCTTGTTTTTTTTCAGGATGAAGGGAGAGCGAAAAGTCAAAGTTTTGATTTAAAAAAAAAGTGTACATCTAAAATGGGAAAGCACAATGCACAATTGTAGGGAGAGATAATTACAAAGAGTGTCTGTATGTTTTAGGGATTGTAAGGGATTGTAAGCTCTTTTTAGTTTTCATATCTCAGGTTTTGCAATCGTCGGGAAAAATTGGTGGCAGCGGATTTTTAACCGAGTGTTGAATTGCAGTCCATAAGTCATTTCATACAAAAATATAGCCCGTTACGCATGATAAATCACTTTTACAATCATCTATGATTGTTAGATCAAATTTTTGAAAATGGGCAAAATAATGACTTGTTAGGCTCGGGTAAATATCCCACCGCACGTTCACATGTGAATTTAATGAGCGTTTGTTATTCTCTTTAAAAGCTTTGGATCCATAGGTCATTTGAATCTTTAACATGTTTCAAGCATGCATATCCATTTTTAAAATATGTGCAGAAAAAATCTCCTTCATGTAAAATTCCAAGCTTAATAGGGTTGGACTAATGGAATTTCCCAAACATTGATAACAAAACTTTTGTGTTCATTTGTGGTGTGTGAATAGATATTTTTTATTTACATTAGTTATTATTTTAAATATTTTCCACACATCAACTATAAATTTTTTTTTTTGTTGTGATCTTTCTTGCCCTTTTTGTTTATGGGATGAAGGGGGAGTGAAAACTCAAAGTTCTGATTTAAGAAAAAAGTGTACATCTAAAATGGAAATGCACAATGCACAAATGTAGAGAGAGATATTTACAAATAGTGTCTGTATGTTTTAGGGATCGTTCGCACTTTTTCATTTTTATATCTAATGTTTTGCAATCGTCGGGAAACGGGGGAGGCGGGCGAATTTTAACTAAGTGTTGACTTCAAATCCATAAGTCATTTCTTACAAAAAAAAATAGCCTGTTACGCATGAAAAATCACATTACAATCACCTATGATTGTTAGCTCAACTTTTTGAATATGGGCAAAATAATGCCTTGTTTGACTCGGGCAAATATCCCACCGCACGTTCACTTGAGAATTTAATGAGCGTTTGTTATTCTCTTTAAAAGCCTTGGATCCATAGGTCATTTGAATCTTTAACATTTTTCTGGCATGCATATCCTCTTTTAAAACAAGTGTAGAAAAACTCTCCTTCATGTAAAATTCCAAGATATTAGTTTTGGACTAGTGGAATTTCCCAAACCTGGATAACAAAACTTTTGTGTTCATTTGTGGTGTGTGAATAAATTTTTTTCATTTAAATTTTTTATTTTTTTAAACTTTTTCCGTACATCAACTATGAAATTTTCATTTTGCAGTGATCTATTTGCCTTTTTTGTTTACGGGATGAAGGGAGAGAGAAAAACACGAAGTTTTGCTTTAAGAAAAATGTGTACATCTAAAACGGAAATGCACATTGCACATATGTAGAGAGAGATAATTCCAAAGAGTGTCTGTAACTTTTAGGGATTGTAAGCACCTTTTTCATTTTTATATCTCAGGTTTTACAATCGTCGGGAAAAATGGGTTGCGGAGGATTTATAACTGAGTGTTGAATTGCAATCCATAAGTCATTTCATACAAAAATATAGCCCGTTGCGCATGATAAATCACATTACAATCATCTATGATTAATTATGTCAGCTTTTTGCAAATGGGCAAAATAATGGCATGTTTGACTCGGGTAAATATTCCACCGCAAGTTCACTTGAGAATTTAATGAGCGTTTGTTATTCTCTTTAAAAGCTTTGCATCCATTGCTCATTTGCATCTTTAACATGTTTTAAACATGCATATCCATTTTTAAATCATGTGTGGATGAAATCTCTTTCTTGCAAAATTCCAAGCCATTAGGGTTAAACTAGTGGAATTTCCCGAAATTGGATAACAAAACTTTTGTGTTTATTTGTGTTGGGTGAATAAATTTTATTTATTTATATTTTTTATTATTTAAAATTTTTTCCATACATCAACTATAAAATTTTCATTTTGTTGTAAGCTTTTTGCCTTGTTTGTTTTCAGGATGGAGGGACAGCGAAAAGTCAAAGTTTTGATTTAAGAAAAAAGTGTACATCTAAAATAGAAAAGCACAATGCACAATTGTAGGGAGAGATAATTCCAAAGAGTGTCTTTAATTTTTAGGGATTGGAAGCTCTTTTCAGTTTTATATCTCAGGTATTACAATCGTCGGTAAAAATTGGTGACAGAGGATTTTTAACTGAGTGTTGAATTGCAATCCATAAGTCATTGCATACAAAAATATAGCCCGTTACGCATGATAAATCACTTTACAATCATCTATGATTGTTAGATCAAATTTTTGAAAATGGGGAAAATAATGACTTGTTAGGCTCAGGTAAATATCCCACCGCACGTTCACTCGAGAATTTAATGAGCATTTGTTATTCTCTTTAAAAGCTTTGGATCCACAGGTCATTTGAAACTCTAACATGTTTCAAGCATGCAGATCCATTTTTAAAACATGTGTAGAAAAAATTTCCTTCATGTGAAATTCCAAGCTTAATTTGGTTGGACTAATGGAATTTCCCAAACTTGGATAACAAAACTTTTGTGTTCATTTGTGGTGTGTGAATAGATATTTTTTATTTACATTAGTTATTATTTTAAATATTTTCCACACATCAACTATAAAATTTTTATTTTGTTGTGATCTTTTTTTTCTTTTTTGTTTACGTGATGAAGGGGGAGCGAAAACTCAAAGTTCTGATTTAAAAATAAAGTGTACATCTAAAATGGAAATGCACAATGCACAAATGTAGAGAGAGATATTTCCAAAGAGTGTCTGTATATTTTAGGGATCGTATGCACTTTTTCGTTTTTATATCGAAGTTTTTGCAATCGTCGGGAAACGGGGAGGTGGGCAATTTTTAACGGACTATTGACTTCAAATCCATAAATCATTTCTTACAAAAATATGGCCCGTTATGCATGACAAATCACTTTACAATCACCTATGATTGTTTGCTCAACTTTTTGAATATGGGCAAAATAATGGCTTGTTTGACTCGGGCAAATATCCCACCGCACGTTCACTTGAGAATTTAATGAGCGTTTGTTATTCTCTTTAAAAACTTTGGATCCATAGGTCATTTGAATCTTTAACATGTTTCAAGCAAGCATATCCATTTTTAAAAACATGTGTAGAAAAAATCTCCTTCATGTAAAATTCCAAGCTTAATAGGGTTGTACTAATGGAATTTCCCAAACTTGGATAACCAAACTTTTGTGTTCATTTGTGGTGTGTGAATAGATATTTTTTATTTACATTAGTTATTATTTTAAATATTTTCCACACATCAACTATAAATTTTTTATTTTGTTGTGATCTTTTTTGCCTTTTTTCTTTACGGGATGAAGGGGGAGCGAAAACTCAAATTTTTGATTTAAGAAAAATGTTTACAACTAAAACGGAAATGCACAACGCACATATGTAGTGAGAGATAATTCCATATAGTGTCTGTAATTTTTAGGGATTGTAACCACCTTTTCGTTTTTATATCTCATGTTTTGCAATCGTCGGGAAAGATGGGTTGCGGAGGATTTTTAACTGAGTCTTGAATTGCAATCTATAAGTCATTTCATAGAAAAATATAGCTCGTTACGCATGATAAATCACATTACAATTAGCTACGATTAATTAAGTCAGCTTTATGAAAATGGGCAAAATAATGGCATATTTGACTCGGGTAAATATCCCACCCCAAATTCACTAGAGAATTTAATGAGCGTTTGTTATTCTCTTTAAAAGCTTTGCATCCATAGGTCATTTGCATCTTTAACATGTTTCAAACATGCGTATCCATTTTTAAAACATGTGTGGATGAAATCTCATTCTTGCTAAATTCCATGCTATTAGGGTTACACTGGTGGAATTTTCCAAAATTGGATAAAAAAACTTTTGTGTTCATTTGTGTTGGGTGAATAAATTTTTTCTTTATTTATATTTGTTATTGTTTTAAATTTTTTCCATACATCAACTATAAAATTTTCATTTTGTTTTAAGCTTTTTGCCTTGTTTGTTTTCAGGATGAAGGGAGAGCGAAAAGTCAAAGTTTTGATTTAAGAAAAAAGTGTACGTCTAAAATGGGAAAGCACAATGCACAATTGTAGGGAGAGATAATTCAAAAGAGTGTCTGTAATTTTTAGGGATTGTAAGGGACTGTAAGCTCTTTTTAGTTTTTATATCTCAGGTTTTGCAATCGTCGGGAAAAATTGGTGGCAGAGGATTTTTAACTGAGTGTTGAATTGCAATCCATAAGTCATTTCATTTAAAAATATAGCCCATTACGCATGATAAATCACTTTACAATCATCTATGAGTTGTTAGATCAAAGTTTTGAAAATGGTCAAAATAATGACTTGTTAGACTCGGGTAAATATCCCACCGCACGTTCACATGAGAATTTAATGAGCGTTTGTTATTCTCTTTAAAAGCTTTGGATCCATAGGTCATCTGAATCTTTAACATGTTTCAAGCATGCATATCCATTTTTAAAACATGTGTAGAAAAAATCTCCTTCCTATAAAATTCCGAGCTTAAAAGGGTTGGACTAATGGAATTTCCCAAACTTGGATAACAAAAATTTTGTGTTCATTTGTGGTGTGTGAATATATATTTTTTATTTACATTAGTTATTATTTTAAATATTTTCCACACATTAACTACAAATTTTTTATTTTGTTGTGATCTTTTTTGCCTTTTTTGTTTACGGGAAGAAGGGGGAGTGAAAACTCAAACTTCTGATTTAAGAAAAAAGTGTGCATCTAAACTGGAAATGCACAATGCACAACTGTAGAGAGAGATATTTCCAAAGAGTGTCTGTATGTTTTAGGGATCGTATGCACTTTTTTCGTTTTTATATCTAAGGTTTTGCAATCGTCGGGAAATGGGGGAGGCGGGCGATTTTTAACTGAGTGTTGAGTTCAAATCCATAAGTCATTTGTTACAAAAATATAGCTCGTTACGCATGACAAATCACTTTACAATCATCTATGATTGTTAGGTCAACGTTTTGAATATGGCCGAAATAATGGCTTCTTGGACTCGAGCAAATATCCCACCGCACGTTCACTTGAGAATTTAATGAGCGTTTGTTATTCTCTTTAAAAGCTTTGGATCCTTAGGTCATTTGAAACTTTAACATGTTTCTGGCATGCATATCCATTTTGAAAACATGTAGAAAAAATCTCCTTCATGTAAAATTCCAAGATATTAGTTTTGGACTAGTGGAATTTCCCAAAATTGGATAACAAAACTTTTGTGTTCATTTGTGGTGTGTGAATAAATTTTCTTCATTTACTTTTTTTATTGTTTTAAACTTTCACCGTACATCTACTATGAAATTTTCATTTTCCTGTGATCTATTTACCTTTTTTGTTTATGGGATGAAGGGAGAGCGAAAAACTCGAAGTTTTGATTTAAGAAAAATGTGTACATCTAAAACCGAAATGCAAAATGCCCATATTTAGAGAGAGATAATTCCAAAGAGTGTCTGTAATTTTTATGGATTGTAAGCTCTTTTTAGTTTTTATATCTCAGGTTTTGCAATTGCCGGGAAAAATTGGTGGCAGAGGATTTTTAACTGACTGTTGAATTGCAATCCATAAGTCATTTCATACAAAAATATAGCCCGTTACACATGATAAATCACTTTACAATCATCTATGATTGTTAGATCAAATTTTTGAAATTGGGCAAAATCATGACTTGTTAGACTCGGGTAAATATCCCACCACTCGTTCACTTGAGAATTTAATCAGCGTTTGTTATTCTCTTTAAAAGCATTGGATCCATAGGTCATTTGAATCTTTAACATGTTTCAAGCATGCATATCCATTTTTAAAACATGTGTAGAAAAAATCTCCTTCATGTAAGATTGCAAGCTTAATAGGGTTGGACTAATGGAATTTCCCAAACTTGGATAACAAAACTTTTGTGTTCATTTGTGGTGTGTGAATAGATATTTTTTATTTACATTAGTTATTATTTTAAATTTTTTCCACACATCAACTATAAAATTTTTATTTTGTTGTGAGCTTTTTTGCCTTTTTCATTTACGGGATGAAGGGGGCGTGAAAACTCAAAGTTCTTATTTAAGAAAAAAATGTACATGTAAAATGGAAAAGCACCATGCAAAATTTTAGGGAGAGATAATTCCAAAGAGTGTCTGTAATTTTTAGGGATTGTAAGCTCTTTTTAGTTTTTATATCTCAGGTTTTGCAATCGTCGGGAAAAATTGGTGGCAGAGGATTTTTAACTGAGTGTTGAATTGCAATCCATAAGTCATTTCATACAAAAATATAGCCCGTTACGCATGATAAATCACTTTACAATCATCTATGATTGTTAGATCAAAAGTTTGAAAATGGGCAAAATAATGACTTGTTAGGGTTAAACTAGTGGAATTTCCCAAAATTGGATAACAAAACATTTGTGTTCATTTGTGTTGGGTGAATAAATTTTCTTTATTTATATTTGTTATTGTTTTAAATTTTTTCCATACAACAACTATAAGATTTTCATTTTGTTGTAAGCTTTTTGCCTTGTTTGTTCTCGGGAAGAAGGGAGAGCGAAAAGTCAATGTTTTTATTTAAGAAAAAAGTGTACATCTAAAATGGAAAAGCACAATGCACAGTTGTAGGGAGAGATAATTCCGAAGAGTGTCTGTAATTTTTAGGGATTGTATGCTCTTTTTAGTTTTTATATCTCAGGTTTTGCAATAGTCAGGAAAAATTGGTGGCAGAGGATTTTTAACTGAGTGTTGAATTGCAATCCATAAGTCATTTCATAGAAAAATATAGCCCGTTACGCATGATAAATCACTTTACAATCATCTATGATTGTTAGATCAAATTTTAAAAAATGGGCAAAATATTGACTTGTTAGACTCGGGTAAATATCCCACCGCACGTTCACTTGAGAATTTAATGAGCGTTTGTTATTCTCTTTAAAAGCTTTGGATCCATAGGTCATTTGAATCTTTAACATGTTTCAAGCTTGCAAATCCATTTTTAAAACATGTGTAGAAAAAATCTCCTTCGTGTAAAATTCCAAGCTTAATAGGGTTGGACTAATGGAATTTCCCAGACTTGGATAACAAAACTTTTTTGTTCATTTGTGGTGTGTGAATAGAAATTTTTTATTTACATTATTTATTATTTTAAATATTTTCCACACATCAACTATCAAATTTTTATTTTGTTGTGATCTTTTTTGCCGTTTTTGTTTACGGGATGAAGGGGGAGCGAAAACTCAAAGTTCTAATTTAAGAAAAAAGTGTACATCTAAAATTGAAATGCACAATGCACAAATGTAGAGAGAGATATTTCCAAAGAGTGTCTGTATGTTTTAGGGATCGTATGTACTTTTTTCTTTTTTATATCTATGGTTTTGCAATCATCGGGAAACGGGGGAGGCGGGTGATTTTTAACTGAGCGTTGACTTCAAATCCATAAGTCATTTCTTAAAAAAATATAGCCCTTTACGCATGACAAATCACTTTAAAATCATCTATGATTGTTAGCTCAACGTTTTGAATATGGGCAAAAAAATGGCATGTTTGACTCGGGCAAATATCCCACCGCACGTTCACTTGAGAATTTAATGAGCGTTTGTTATTCTCTTTAAAAGCTTCGGATCCATAGGTCATTTGAATCTTTAACATGTTTCTGGCATGCATATCCATTTGTAAAACATGTGTAGAAAAAATCTCCTTCATCTCATATTAGTTTTGGACTAGTGGAATTTCCCAAACATGGATAACAAAACTTTTGTGTTCATTTGTGGTGTGTGAATAAATTTTCTTCATTTCTTTAATTTTTTTATTGTTTTAAACTTTTTCCGTACAGCAACTATGAATTTTTCATTTTGCTGTGATCTATTTGCCTTTTTTGTTTACGGAATGAAGGGAGAGCGAAAAACTCGAAGTTTTGATTTAAGAAAAATGTGTACTTCTAAAACGGAAATGCACATTGTACATATGTAGAGAGAGAAAATTCCAAAGAGTGTCTGTAATTTTTAGGGATTGTAAGCACCTTTTCGTTTTTATATCTCAGGTTTTGCAATCGTCGGGAAAAATATGGTGTGGAGGATTTTTAACTGAGTGTTGAATTGCAATCCATAAGTCATTTGATACAAAAATATAGCCCATTATGCATGATAAATCACATTAAAATCATCTATGATAAATTATGTCAGCTTATTGCAAATGGGAAAAATAATGGCATGTTTGACTCGGGTAAATATCCCAACGCAAGTTCACTTCAGAATTAAATGAGCGTTTGTTATTCTCTTTAAAAGCTTTGCATCCATAGCTCATTTGCATCTTTAACATGTTTCAAACATGCATATCAATTTTTAAAACTTGAGTGGATGAAATCTCTTTCTTGCAAAATTCCAAGCTAATAAGGTTAAACTAGTGAAATTTCCCAAAATCGGCTAAAAAAACTTTTGTGTTCATTTGTGTTGGGTGAATAAATTTTCTTTATTGATATTTGTTATTGTTTTTAATTTTTTCCATACATCAACTATAAAATTTTTATTTTGTTGTAAACTTTTTGCCTTGTTTGTTTTCGGGATGAAGGGAGAGCGAAAAGTGAAAGTTTTGATTTAAGAAAAAAGTGTACATTTAAAATGGAAAAACACAATGCACAACTGTAGGGAGAGATAATTCCAAAGAGTGTCTGTAATTTTTAGGGATTGTAAGCTCTTTTTAGCTTTTATATCTCAGGTTTTGCAATCATCGGGAAAACGTGGTGGCAGAGGATTTTTAACTAAGTGTTGAATTGCAATCCAGAAGTCATTTCATACAAAAATATAGCCCATTACGCACGATAAATCACTTTACAATCATCTATGATTAATTATGTCAGCTTTTTGCAAATGGGCAAAATAATGACATGTTTGACTCGGATAAATATCCCACCGCAAGTTCACTTGAGAATTTAATGAGCGTTTGTTATTCTCTTTAAAAGCTTTGCATCCATAGCTCATTTGCATCTTTAACATGTTTCACACATGCATATCCATTTTTAAAACATGTGTGGATGAAATCTCTCTCTTGCAAAACTCCAAGCTATTAGGGTTAAACTACTGGAATTTCCCAAAATTGGATAACAAAACTTTTGTGTTCATTTGTGTTGGGCAAATAAATTTTCTTTATTCATATTTGTTATTGTTTTAAATTTTTTCCATACATCAACTATAAAATTTTCATTTTGTTGTAAGGTTTTTGCCGTGTTTGTTTTCGGGACGAAGGGAGAGCGAAAAGTCAAAGTTTAGATTTAAGAAAAATATTTACATCTAAAATAGAAAAGCACAATGCACAATTGTAGGGAGAGATAACTCCAAAGAGTGTTTGTAATTTTTATGGATTGTAAGCTCTTTTTAGTTTTTATATCTCAGGTTTTGCAATCGTCGGGAAAAATTGGTGGCAGAGGATTTTTAACTGAGTGTTGAATTGCAATCCATAAGTCATTTCATACAAAAATATAGCCCGTTACGCTTGATAAATCACTTTACAATCATCTATGATTGTTAGATCACATTTTTGAAAGTGGGCAAAATAATGACTTGTTAAACTCGGGTAAATATCCCACCGCACGTTCACTTGAGAATTTAATGAGCGTTTGTTATTCTCTTTAAAAGCTTTGGATCCATAAGTCGTTTGAATCTTTAACATGTTTCAAGCATGCATATCCATTTTTAAAACTTGTGTAGAAAAAATCTCCTTCATGTAAAATTCCAAGCTTAATAGGGTTGGATTAATGAAATTTCCCAAACTTGGATAAAAAAACTTTTGTGTTCATTTGTGGTGTGTGAATAGATATTTTTTATTTACATTCATTATTATTTTAAATATTTTCCACACATCAACTATAAAATTTTTATTTTTTTGTGATCTTTTTTCCCTTTTTTGTTTACGGCATGAAGGGGAAGCGAAAACTCAAAGTTCTGATTTAAGAAAAAAGTGTACATCTAAAATGGAAATGCCCAATGCACAAATGTAGAGAGAGATATTTCCAAAGAGTGTCTGTATGTTTGAGGGATCGTATGCACTCTTTCGTTTTTATATCTAAGGTTTTGCAATCGTCGGGAAACGGGGGTGGCTGGCGATTTTTAACTGAGTGTTGAATTGCAATCCATAAGTAATTTCATACCAAAATATAGCCCGTTACGCATGACAAATCACTTTACAATGTTCTGTGATTGTTAGCTCAACTTTTTTAATATTGGCAAAATATTGGCTTGTTTGACTCGGGCAAATATGCCACCGCACGTTCACTTGAGAATTTAATGAGCGTTTGTTATTCTCTTTAAAAGCTTTGGATCCATAGGTCATTTGCATCTTTAACATGTTTCAAACATGCATATCCATTTTTAAAACATTTGTGGATGAAATCTCTCTCTTGCAAAACTCCAAGCTATTAGGGTTAAACTAGTGGAATTTCCCAAAATTGGATAACAAAACTTTTGTGTTCATTTGTGTTGGGCGAATAAATTTTCTTTATTTATATTTTTTATTGTTTTTAATTTTTTCCATACATCAAATATAAAATTTTCATTCTGTTGTAAGCTTTTTGCCTTGTTTGTTTTCGGGACGAAGGGAGAGCGAAAAGTCAAAGTTTTGATTTAAGAAAAATGTGTGCATCTAAAATGGAAAAGCACAATGAACAATTGTAGGTAGAGATAATTCCAAAGAGTGTCTGTAATTTTTAGGGATTGTAAGCTCTTTTTAGTTTTTATATCTCAGGTTTTGCAATCGTCGGGAAAAATTGGTGGCAGAGGATTTATAACTGAGTGTTGAATTGCAATCTATAAGTCATTTCATACAAAAATATAGCCCGTTACGCATGATAAATCACTTTACAATCATCTATGATTGTTAGATCACATTTTTGAAAATGGGCAAAATAATGACTTGTTCGACTCGAGTAAATATCCCACCGCACGTTCACTTGAGAATTTAATGAGCGTTTGTTATTCTCGTTAAAAGCTTTGGATCCATAAGTCATTTTAATCTTTAACATGTTTCAAGCATGCATATCCATTTTTAAAACATGTGTAGAAAAAATCTCCTTCATGTAAAATTCCAAGCTTAATAGTGTTGGACTAATGGGATTTCCCAAACTTGGAGAACAAAACATTTGTGGTCATTTGTGGTGTGTGAATAGATATTTTTTATATACATTAGTTATTATTTTAAATATTTTCCACACATCAACTATTAAATTTTATTTTGTTGTGATCTTTTTTCCCTTTTTTGTTTACGGTATGAAGGGGGAGCGAAAACTCAAAGTTCTGATTTAAGAAAAAAGTGTACATCTAAAATGGAAATGCACAATGCACAAACGTAGACAGAGATATTTCCAAAGAGTGTCTGTATGTTTTAGGGATCGTATGCACTCTTTCGTTTTTATATCTAAGGTTTTGCAATCGTCGGGAAACGGGGGAGGCGGGCGATTTTTAACTGAGTGTTGAATTGCAATCAATAAGTCATTTCATACCAAAATATAGCCCGTTACGCATGACAAATCACCTTACAATGTTCTGTGATTGTTAGCTCAACTTTTTGAATATGGGCAAAATAATGGCTTGTTTGAAACGGGCAAATATCCCACCGCACGTTCACTTGAGAATTTAATGAGCGTTTGTTATTCTCTTTAAAAGCTTTGGATCCATAGGTCATTTGTATCTTTAACATGTTTCTGGCTTGCATATCCATTTTTAAAACATGTGTGGATGAAATCTCTCTGTTGCAAAATTCCAAGCTTAGGTTAAACGAGTGGAATTTCCCAAACGTGGATAACAAAACTTTTGTGTTCATTTGTGGTGTGTGAATAAATTTTCTTCATTTACTTTTCTTATAAGTTTAAACTTTTTCCGTACTTCAACTATGAAATTTTCAGTTTGCTGTGATCTATTTGAGTTTTTTTTTTACGGGATGAAGGGAGAGCGAAAAACTCAAAGTTTTGATTCAAGAAAAATGTGTACATCTGAAACGGAAACGCACAATGCACATATGTAGAGAGAGACAATTCCAAAGAGTGTCTGTAATTTTTAGGGATTGTAAGCACCATTCCGTTTTTGTCTCAGGTTTTGCAATCGTCGGGAAAAATGGGTTGCGAAGGATTTTTAACTGAGTGTTGAATTGGAATCCATAAGTCATTTCATACAAAAATATAGCCCATTACGCATGATAAATCACATTACAATCATCTATGATTAATTATGTTTGCTTTTTGCAAATGGGCAAAATAATGACATGTTTGTCTCGGGTAAATATCCCACCGCAAGTTCACTTGAAAATTTAATGAGCGTTTGTTATTCTCTTTAAAGGCTTTGCATCCATAGCTCATTTGCATCTTTAACATGTTTCAAATATGCATATCCATTTTTAAAACATGTGTGGATGAAATCTGTCTCTTCCAAAATTCCAAGCTATTAGGGTTAAACTAGTGGAATTTCCCAAACTTGGATAACAAAACTTTTGTGTTCATTTGTGTTTGGCGAATAAATTTTCTTTATTTATATTTTTTATTTTTAACATTTTTTCCATACATCAACTATAAAATTTTCATTTTGTTTTAAGCTTTTTGCCTTGTTTGTTTTCGGGACGAAGGGAGAGCGTAAAGTCAAAGTTTTGATTTAAGAAAAATGTGTACATCTAAAATGGAAAAGCAAAATGCACAATTGTAGGGAGAGATTACTCCAAAGAGTTTCTGTAATTTTTAGGGATTGTAAGCTCTTTTTAGTTTTTATATCTCAGGTTATGCAATCGTCGGGAAAAATTGGTGGCGGCGGATTTTTAACTGAGTGTTGAATTGCAATCCATAAGTCATTTCATACAAAAATATAGCCCGTTACGCATGATAAATCACTTTACAATCATCTATGATTGTTAGATCACATTTTTGAAAAATGGGAAAAATAATGACTTGTTAGACTCGGGTAAATATCCCACCGCACGTTCACTTGAGAATTTAATGAGCGTTTGTTATTCTCCTTAAAAGCTTTGGATCCATAAGTCATTTGAATCTTTAACATGTTTCAAGCATGCATATCCATTTTTAAAACATGTGTAGAAAATATCTCCTTCATGTAAAATTCCAAGCTTAATGGGGTTGGACTAATGGAATTTCCCAAACTTGGATAACAAAACTTTTGTGTTCATTTGTGGTGTGTAAATAGATATTTTTATTTACATTAGTTATTATTTTAAATATTTTCCACACATCAATTATAAAATTTTTATTTTGTTGTGATCTTTTTTTTGCCTTTTTTGTTTACGGGATGAAGGTGGAGCGAAAACTCAAAGTTCTGATTTAAGGATAAAAGTGTACATCTAAAATGGAAATGCACAATGCACAAATGTAGACAGAGATATTTCCAAAGTGTGTCTGTATGTTTTAGGGACCGTATGCACTTTTTTAGTTTTTATATATAAGGTTTTGCAATCGTCGGAAAATGAGGGAGGCTGGTGATTTTTAACTGAGTGTTGACTTCAAATCCATAAGTCATTTCTTACAAAAATATAGCGCGTTACGCATGACAAATCACTTTAAAATCATCTATGATTGTCAGCTTAACGTTTTGAATATGGGCAAAATAATGGCATGTTTGACTCGGGCAAATATCCCACCGCACGTTCACTTGAGAATTTAATGAGCGTTTGTTATTTTTTTTAAAAGCTTCAGATCCATAGGTCATTTGAATCTTTAACATGTTTCTGGCATGCATACCCATTTTTAAAACATGTGTACAAAAAATTTCCTTCATGTAAAATTCCAAGATATTAGTTTTGGACTAGTGGAATTTCCCAAACTTGGATAACAAAACTTTTGTGTTCATTTGTGGTGTGTGAATAAATTTTCTTCATTTACTTTTTTTATTGTTTTAAACTTTTTCCGTACATCAACTATGAAATTTTCAGTTTACTGTAATCTATTTGCCTTTTTTGTTTACAGGATGAAGGGAGAGCGAAAAACTCGAAGTTTTGATTTAAGAAAAATGTGTACATCTGAAATGGAAAAGCACAATGCACAATTGTAGGGAGAGATAACTCCAAAGAGTGTCTATAATTTTTAGGGAATGTAAGCTCTTTTTAGTTTTTATATCTCAGGTTTTGCAATCGTCGGGAAAAATGGGTTGCGGAGGATTTTTACCTGAGTGTTGAATTGCAATCCATCAGTCATTCCATACAAAAATATAGCCCGTTATGCATGATAAATCTCATTACAATCATCAATGATTAATTATGTCAGCATTTTGCGAATGGGCAAAATAATCACATGTTTGACTCGGGTAAATATCCCACCGCAAGTTCACTTGAGAATTTAATGAGCGTTTGTTATTCTTTTTAAAAGCTTTGCATCCATAGCTCATTTGCATCTTTAACATGTTTCAAATATGCATATCCATTTTTAAAACATGTGTGGAAGAAATCAGTCTCTTCCAAAATTCCAATATATTAGGGTTAAACTAGTGGAATTTCCCAAACTTGGATAACGAAACTTTTTTGTTCATTTTTGTTGGGCGAATAAATTTTCTTTATTTATATTTTTTATTTTTAACATTTTTTCCATACATCAACTATAAAATTTTCATTTTGTTGTAAGCTTTTTGCCTTGTTTGTTTTCGGGACGAAGGGAGAGCGAAAAGTCAAAGTTTTGATTTAAGAAAAATGTGTACATCTAAAATGGAAAAGCACAATGCACAATTGTAGGGAGAGATAATTCCAAACAGTGTCTGTAATTTTTAGGGATTGTAAGCTCTTTTTAGTTTTTATATCTCAGGTTTTGCAATCGTCGGGAAAAATTGGTGGCGAAGGATTTTTAACTGAGTGTTGAATTGCAATCCATAAGTCATTTCATACAAAAATAAAGCCCGTTACGCATGAGAAATCACTTTAAAATCATCTATGATTGTTAGATCACATTTTTGAAAAATGGGCAAAATAATGACTTGGTCGACTCGGGTAAATATCCCACCGCACGTTCACTTGAGAATTTAATGAGCGTTTGTTATTCTCGTTAAAAGCTTTGGATCCATAAGTCATTTGAATCTTTAACATGTTTCAAGCATGCATATCCATTTTTTACACATGTGTAGAAAAAATCTCCTTCATGTAAAATTCCAAGCTTAATAGGGTTGGACTAATGGAATTTCCTAAACTTGGATAACGAAACTTTTGTGTTCATTTGTGGTGTGTGAATAGAAATTTTTTATTTACATTAGTTATTATTTTAAATATTTTCCACACATCGACTATAAAATTTTTATTTTGTTGTGATCTCTTTTGCCTTTTTTTGTTTACGGGATGAAGGGGGAGCGAAAACTCAAAGTTCTGATTTAAGAAAAAAGAGTACATCTAAAATGGAAATACACAATGCACAAATGTAGAGAGAGATATTTCCAAAGAGTGTCTGTATGTTTTAGGGATCGTATGCACTCTTTCATTTTTATATCTAAGGTTTTGCAATCGTCGGGAAACGGGGGAGGCGGGCGATTTTTAACTGAGTGTTGAATTGCAATCCATAAGTCATTTCATATCAAAATATAGCCCGTTACGCATGACAAATCACTTTACAATGTTCTGTGATTGTTAGCTCAACTTTTTGAATATGGGCAAAATAATGGCTTGTTTGACTCGGGCAAATATGCCACCACACGTTCACTTGAGAATTTAATGTGCGTTTGTTATTCTCTTTAAAAGCTTTGGATCCTTAGGTCATTTGAATCTTTAACATGTTTCTGGCATGCATACCCATTTTTAAAACATGTATAGAAAAAATCTCCTTCATGTAAAATTCCAAGATATTAGTTTTTGACTAGTGGAATTTCCCAAATTTGGATAACAAAACTTTTGTGTTCATTTGTGGTGTGTGAATAAATTTTCTTCATTTAATTTTTTTATTGTTTTAAACTTTTTCCGTACATCAACTATGAAATTTTCAGTTTGCTGTGATCTATTTGCCTTTTTCGTTTACGGGATGAAGAGAGAGCGAAAAACTCGAAGTTTTGATTTAAAAAAATGTGTACATCTGAAACGGAAATGCACAATGCACATATGTAGAGACAGATAATTCCAAAGAGTGTCTGTAATTTTTAAGGGTTGTAAGCACCTTTTCGTTTTTACATCTCAGGTTTTGCAATCGTCGGGAAAAATGGGCTGCGGAGGATTTTTAACTGAGTGTTGAATTGAAATCCATCAGTCATTCCATACAAAAATATAGCCCGTTATGCATGATAAATCTCATTACAATCATCTATGATTAATTATGTCAGCTTTTTACAAATGGGCACAATAATGACATGTTTGACTCGGGTAAATATCCCACCGCAAGTTCACTTGAGAATTTAATGAGCGTTTGTTATTCTCTTTAAAAGCTTTGCATCCAAAGCTCATTTGCATCTTTAACATGTTTCAAACATGCATATCAATTTTAAAAACATGTGTGGATGAAATCTCTCCCTTGCAAAATTCCAAGCTATTAGGGTTAAACTAGTGGAATTTCCCAAAATTGGATAACAAAACTTTTTTGTTCAATTGTGTTGGGCGAATAAATTTTCTGTATTTATATTTGTTATTTTTTATAATTTTTTCCATACATCAACTATAAAATTTTCATTTTGTTGTAAGCTTTTTGCCTTGTTTGTTTTCAGGATGAAGGGAGAGCGAAAACTCAAAGTTTTGATTTAAGAAAATTGTGTACATCTAAAATGGAAAAGCACAATGCACAATTGTAGGGAGAGATAATTCCAAAGAGTGTCTTTAATTTTTAGGGATTGTAAGCTCTTTTTAGTTTTTATATCTCAGGTTTTGCAATCGTCGGGAAAAATTGGTGGCAGAGGATTTTTAACTGAGTGTTGAATTGCAATCCATAAGTCATTTCATACAAAAATATTGCCCGTTACGCATGATAAATCACTTTACAATCATCTATGATTGTTAGATCACATTTTTGAAAATGGGCAAAATAATGACATTTTAGACTCGGGTAAATATCCCACCGCACGTTCACTTGAGAATTTAATGAGCGTTTGTTATTCTCGTTAAAAGCTTTGGATCCATAAGTCATTTTAATCTTTAACATGTTTCAAGCATGTATATCCATTTTTAAAACATGTGTAGAAAAAATCTCCTTCATGTAAAATTCCAAGATTAATAGGGTTGGACTAATGGACTTTCCCAAACTTGGATAACAAAACATTTGTTGTCAGTTGTGGTGTGTAAATAGATATTTTTTATTTATATTAGTTATTATTTTAAAAATTTTCCACACATCAACTATAAAATTTTTATTTTTTTCTGATCTTTTTTCCCTTTTTTGTTTACAGTATGAAGGGGGAGCGAAAATTCAAAGTTCTGATTTAAGAAAAAAGTGTACATCTAAAATGGAAATGCGCAATGCCCAAATGTAGAGAGAGATATTTCCAAAGAGTGTCTGTATGTTTTAGGGATCGTAGGCACTTTTTCGTTTTTATATCTAAGGTTTTGCAATCGTCGGGAAACGGGGGAGGCAGGCGATTTTTAACTGAGTGTTGAATTGCAATCAATAAGTCATTTCATACCAAAATATAGCCCGTTACGCATGACAAATCACCTTACAATGTTCTGTGATTGTTAGCTCAACTTTTTGAATATGGGCAAAATAATGGCTTGTTTGACTCGGGCAAATATCCCACTGCACGTTCACTTGAGAATTTAATGAGCGTTTGTTATTCTCTTTGAAAGCTTTGGATCCATAGGTCATTTGCTTCTTTAACTTGTTTCTGGCATGCATACCCATTTTTAAAACATGTGTGGATGAAATCTCTCTCTTGCAAAATTCCAAGCTTAGGTTAAATTAGTGGAATTTCCCAAACTTGGATAACAAAACTTTTGTGTTCATTTGTGGTGTGTGAATAAATTTTCTTCATTTACTTTTTTTATTGTTTTAAACTTTTTCCGTACATAAACTATGAAATTTTCAGTTTGCTGTGATCTATTTGCCTTTTTTGTTTACGGGATGAAGGGAGAGCGAAAAACTCGAATTTTTGATTCAAAAAAAATGTGTACATCTGAAACGGAAACGTACATTGCACATATGTAGAGAGAGATAATTCCAAAGAGTGTCTGTAACTTTTAGGGATTGTAAGCACCTTTTCGTTTTTATGTCTCAGGTTTTGCAATCGTCGGGAAAAATGGGTTGCGGAAGATTTTTAACTGAGTGTTGAATTGGAATCCATAAGTCATTTCATACAAAAATATAGCCCGTTACGCATGATAAATCACATTACAATCATCTATGATTAATTATGTCAGCTTTTTGCAAATGGGCAAAATAATGACATGTTTGACTCGGGTAAATATCCCACCGCAAGTTCACTTGAAAATTTAATGAGTGTTTGTTATTCACTTTAAAGGCTTTGCATCCATAGCTCATTTGCATCTTTAACATGTTTCAAATATGCATATCCATTTTTAAAACATGTGTGGATGAAATCTGTCTCTTCCAAAATTCCAAGCTATTAGGGTTAAACTAGTGGAATTTCCCAAACTTGGATAACAAAACTTTTGTGTTCATTTGTGTTGGCCGAATAAATTTTCTTTATTTATATTTTTTATTTTTAACATTTTTTCCATACATCAACTATAAAATTTTCATTTTGTTTTAAGTTTTTTGCCTTGTTTGTTTTCGGGACGAAGGGAGAGCGTAAAGTCAAAGTTTTGATATAAGAAAAATGTGTACATCTAAAATGGAAAAGCAAAATGCACAATTCTAGGGAGAGATAATTCCAAAGTGTGTCTGTAATTTTTAGGGATTGTAAGCTCTTTTTAGTTTTAATATCTCAGGTAATGCAATCGTCGGGAAAAATTGGTGGCAGAGGATTTTTAACTGAGTGTTGAATTGCAATCCATAAGTTCTTTCATACAAAAATATAGCCAGTTACGCATGATAAATCACTTTACAATCATCTATGATTGTTAGATCACATTTTTTGAAAATGGGCAAAATAATGACTTGTTACACTCGGGTAAATATCCCACCGCACGTTCACTTGAGAATTTAATGAGCATTTGTTATTCTCCTTCAAAGCTTTGGATCCATGAGTCATTTGAATCTTTAACATCTTTCAAGCATGCATATCCATTTTTGAAACATGTGTAGAAAAAATCTCCTTCATGTAAAATTCCAAGCTTAATAGGGTTGGACTAATGGAATTTCCTAAACTTGGATAACAAAACTTTTGTGTTCATTTGTGGTGTGTGAATAGATATTTTTTATTTACATTAGCTATTATTTTAAATATTTTCCACACATCAACTATAAAATTTTTATTTTGTTGTGATATTTTTTGCCTTTTTTGTTTACGGGATGAAGGGGGAGCGAAAACTCAAAGTTCTGAATTAAGAAAAAAGTGTACAAAAAAGTGTACATCTAAAATGGAAAAGCACAATGCACAATTGTAGGGAGAGAAAATTCCGAAGAGTATCTGGAATTTTTAGGGATTGTAAGCTCTTTTTAGCTTTTATATCTCAGGTTTCGCAGTTGTCGGGAAAAATTGGTGGGAGAGGATTTTTAACTGAGTGTTGAATTGCAATCCATAAGTCATTTTATACAAAAATATAGCCCGTTACGCATGATAAACCACTTTAAAATCATCTATGATTGTTAGATCACATTTTTGAAAATGGGCAAAATAATGACTTTTTAGACTCGGGTAAATATCCCACCGCACGTTCACTTGAGAATTTAATGAGCGTTTGTTATTCTCGTTAAAAGTTTTGGATCCTTAAGTCATTTGAATCTTTAACATGTTTCAAGCATGCATATCCATTTTTAAAACATGTGGAGAAAAAATCTCCTTCATGTAAAATTCCAAGCTTAATAGGGTTGGACTAATGGAATTTCCCAAACTTGGATAACAAAACTTTTGTGTTCGTTTGTGGTGTGTGAATAGATATTTTTTATTTACATTAGTTATTATTTTAAATATTTTCCACACATCAACTATAAAATTTTTTTTTTATTGTGATCTTTTTTTTGTTTACGGGATGAAGGGGGAGCGAAAACTCAAAGTTCTGATTTAAGAAAAAAGTGTACATCTAAAATGGAAATGCACAATGCACAAATGTAGAGAGATATTTCCAAAGAGTGTCTGTATGTTTTAGGGATCGTATGCACTCTTTCGTTTTTATATCTAAGGATTTGCAATCGTCGGGAAACGGGGGAGGCGGGTGATTTTTAACTGAGTGTTGAATTGCAATCCATAAATCATTTCATACCAAAATATAGCTCGTTACGCATGACAAATCAATTTACAATGTTCTGTGATTGTTAGCTCAACTTTTTGAATATGGGCAAAATAATGGCTTGTTTGACTCGGGCAAATATCCCACCGCACGTTCACTTGAGAATTTAATGAGCGTTTGTTATTCTCTTTAAAAGCTTTGGATCCGTAGGTTATTTGAATCTTTAACATGTTTTTGGCATGCATACCCATTTTTAAAACATGTGTAGAAAAAATCTCCTTCATGTAAAATTCCAAGATATTAGTTTTGGACTAGTGGAATTTCCCAAACTTGGATAACAAAACTTTTGTGTTCATTTGTGGTGTGTGAATAAATTTTCTTTGTTTACTTTTTTTATTGTTTTAAACTTTTTCCGTACATCAACTACGAAATTTTCAGTTTGCTGTGATCTATTTGCCTTTTTGTTTACGGGATGAAGGGAGAGCGAAAAACTCGAAGTTTTGATTTAAGAAAAATGTGCACATCTGAAACGGTAACGCACAATGCACATATGTAGAGAGAGATAATTCCAAAGAGTGTTTGTAATTTTTAGGGATTGTAAGCACCTTTTCGTTTTTATGTCTCAGGTTTTGCAATCGTCGGGAAAAATGGGTTGTGGAGGATTTTTAACTGGGTGTTGAATTGCAACCCATATGTCATTTCATACAAAAATATAGCCAGTTACGCATGAAAAATCACATTACAATCATCTATGATTAATTATGACAGCTTTTTGCAAATGGGCAAAATAATGGCATGTTTGACTCGGGTAAATATCCCACCACAAGTTCACTTGAGAATATAATGAGCGTTTGTTATTCTCTTTCAAAGCTTTGCATCCATAGCACATTTGCATCTTTAACATGTTTCAAATATGCATATCCATTTTTAAAACATGTGTGGATGAAATCTCTCTTTTGCAAAATTCCAAGCTATTAGGGTTAAACTAGTGGAATTTCCCAAACTTGGATAAAAAAACTTTTGTGTTCATTTGTGGTGTGTGAATAAATTTTCTTCATTTGCTTTTTTTATTGTTTTAAACTTTTTCCGTACATCAACTATGAAATTTTCAGTTTGCTGTGATCTATTTTCCTTTTTGTTTACGGGATGAAGGGAGAGCGAAAAACTCAAAGTTTTGATTTAAGAAAAATGTGTACATCTGAAACGGAAACGTACAATGCACATATATAGAGAGAGATAATTCCAAAGTGTGTCTTTAATTTTTAGGGATTGCAAGCACCTTTTCGTTTTTATGTCTCAGGTTTTGCAATCATCGGGAAAAATGGGTTGCGGAGGATTTTTAACTGAGTGTTGAATTGCAATCCATAAGTCATTTCATACAAAAATATAGCCAGTTACGCATGATAAATCACATTACAATCATCTATGATTAATTATGTCCGTTGTTTGCAAATGGGCAAAATAATGGCATGTTTGACTCGGGTAAATATCGCACCACAAGTTCACTTGAGAATTTAATGAGCGTGTGTTATTCTCTTTAAAAGCTTTGCATTCATAGCTCATTTGCATCTTTAACATGTTTCAAATATGCTTATCCTTTTTTAAAACATGTGTTGATGAAATCTCCATCTTGCAAAATTCCAAGCTATTAGGGTTAAACTAGTGGAATTTCCCAAACTTGGATAACAAAACTTTTGTGTTCATTTGTGGTCTGTGAATAAATTTACTTCATTTACGTTTTTTACTGTTTTAAATTTTTTCCGTACATCAACTATGAAATTTTCAGTTTGTTGTGATCTATTTGCCTTTTTCTTGTTTACGGGATGAAGGGAGAGCCAAAAACTCGAAGTTTTGATTGAAGAAAAATGTGTACATCTGAAACGGAAATGCACAATGCACATATGTAGAGAGAGATAATTCCAAAGAGTGTCTATAATTTTTAGGGATTGTAAGCACCTTTTCGTTTTTATGTTTCAGGTTTTGCAATCGTCGGGAAAACTGGGTTGCGGATGATTTTTAACTGAGTGTTGAATTGCAATCCATAAGTCATTTCATAAAAAAATATAGCCCGTTCCGCATGATTAATCACATTACAATCATCTATGATTAATTATGTCAGCTTTTTGCAAATGGGCAAAATAATGGCATGTTTGACTCTGGTAAATATCCCAACACAAGTTCACTTGAGAATTTAATGAGCGTTTGTTATTCTCTTTAAAAGCTTTGCATACATAGCTCATTTGCATCTTTAACATGTTTCAAATATGCATATCCATTTTTAAAACATGTGTGGATGAAATCTCTCTCTTGCAAAATTCCAAGCTATTAGGGTTAAACTAGTGGAATTTCCCAAACTTGGATAACAAAACTTTTGTGTTCATTTGTGGTGTGTGAATAAATTTTCTTCATTTACTTTTTTTATTGTTTTAATCTTTTTCCGTACATCAACTATGAAATTTTTAGTATGTTGTTATCTATTTTCCTTTTTTGTTTAAGGGAAGAAGGGAGAGTGAAAAACTCGAAGTTTTGATTTAAGAAAAATGTGTACATCTGAAACGGAAATGTACAATGCACACATGTAGAGAGAGATAATTCCAAAGAGTGTCTGTAATTTTTAGGGATTGTAAGCACCTTTTCGTTTTTATGTTTCAGGTTTTGCAATCGTCGGGAAAACTGGGTTGCGGAGGATTTTTAACTGAGTGTTGAATTACAATCCATAAGTCATTTCATAAAAAAAATAGCCCGTTGCGCATGATTAATCACATTACAATCATCTATGATTAATTATCTCAGCTTTTTGCAAATGGGCAAAATAATGGCATATTTGACTCTGGTAAATATCCCACCACAAGTTCACTTGAGAATTTAATGAGTGTTTGTTATTCTCTTTAAAAGCTTTGCATGCATAGCTCATTTGCATCTTTAACATATTTCAAATATGCATATACATTTTTAAAACATGTGTGGATGAAATCTCTCTCTTGAAAACTTCCAAGCTATTAGGGTTAAACTAGTGGAATTTCCCAAACTTGGATAACAAAACTTTTGTGTTCATTTGTGGTGTGTGAATAAATTCTCTTCATTTAATTTTTTTATTGTTTTAATATTTTTCCGTACATCAACTATGAAATTTTCAGTTTGTTGTGATCTATTTTCCTTTTTTGTTTAAGGGATGAAGGGTGAGCGAAAAACTCGAAGTTTTGATTTAAGAAAAATGTGTACATCTGAAACGGAAACGCACAATGCACATATGTAGAGAGAGATAATTCCAAAGAGTGTCTGTAATTTTTAGGGATTGTAAGCACCTTTTCGTTTTTATATCTCAGGTTTTGCAATCGTCGAGAAAAATGGGTTGCGGAGGATTTTTAACTGAGTGTTGAATTGCAATCCATAAGCCATTTCATACAAAAATATAGCCCGTTACGCATGATAAATCACATTACAATCATCATTAATTATGTCAGCTTTTTGCAAATCGGTAAAATAATGTCATGTTTGACTCGGGTAAATATTCCACCACAAGTTCACATTAGAATTTAATGAGCGTTTGTTATTCTCTTTAAAAGCTTTGCATCCATAGCTCATTTGCATCTTTACCATGTTTCAAATATGCATATCCATTTTTAAAACATGTGTGGATGAAATCTCTCTCCTGCAATATTCCAAGCTATTAGGGTTAAACTAGTGGAATTTCCCAAACTTGGATAACAAAAATTTTGTGTTCATTTGTGGTGTGTGAAAAAAATTTCTTCATTTACTTTTTTTATTTTTTTAAACTTTTTCCGTACATCAACTATGAAATTTTCAGTTTGTTGTGATCTATTTGCCTTTTTTGTTTACGGGATGAAAGGAGAGCGAAAAACTCAAAGTTTTGATTTAAGAAAAATGTGTACATCTGAAATGGAAACGCACAATGCACATATGTAGAGAGAAATAATTCCAAAGAGTGTCAGTAATTTTTAGGGATTGTAAGCACCTTTTCGTTTTTATATGTCAGGTTTTGCAATCGTCGGGAAAAATGGGTTGCAGAGGATTTTTAACTGAGTGTTGAATTGCAATCCATAAGTCATTTCATACAAAAATACAGCCCATTACGCATGATAAATCACTTTACAATCATCTATCATTGTTAGATCACATTTTTGAAAATGGGAAAAATAATGACTTGTTAGACTCGGGTAAATATCCCACCGCACGTTCACTTGAGAATTTAATGAGCGTTTGTTATTCTCGTTAAAAGCTTTGGATCCATAAGTCATTTGAATCTTTTACATGTTTCAAGCATGCATATCCATTTTTAAAACATGTGTGGATGATATCTCTCTCCTGCAAAATTCCAAGCTATTAGGGTTAAACTAGTGGAATTTCCCAAACTTAGATAACAAAACTTTTGTGTTCATTTGTGGTGTGTAAAAAAATTTTCTTCATTTCCTTTTTTTATTGTTTTAAACTTTTTCCGTACATCAACTATGAAATTTTTAGTTTGCTGTGATCTATTTGCCTTTTTTGTTTACGGGATAAAGGGAGAGCGAAAAACTCGAAGTTTTGATATAAGAAAATTGTGTACATCTGAAACGGAAACGTACAATGCACATATGTAGAGAGAGATAATTCCAAAGAGTGTCTGTAATTTTTAAGGATTGTAAGCACCTTTTCGTTTTTACGTCTCAGGTTTTGCAATCGTCGGGAAAAATGGGGTGCGGAGGATTTTTAACTGAGTGTTGAATTGCAATCCATAAGTCATTTCATACAAAAATATAGCCCGGTACGCATGATAAATCACATTACAATCATCTATGATTAATTATGTCAGCTTTTTGATAATGGGCAAAATAATGGCATGTTTGACTCGGGTAAATATCCCACCACAAGTTCACTTGGGAATTTAATGAGCGTTTGTTATTCTCTTTAAAAGCTTTGCATCCATAGCTCATTTGCATCTTTAACATGTTTCAAACATGCATATCCATTTTAAAAACATGTGTGGATGAAATCTCTCTCTTGCAAAATTCCAAGCTATTAGGGTTAAACTAGTGGAATTTCCCAAAATTGGATAACAAAACATTTGTGTTTATTTGTGTTTGGCGAATAAATTTTCTTTACTTATTTTTGTTATTGTTTTAAATTTTTTCCGTACATCAACTATAAAATTTTCATTTTGTTGTAAGCTTTTTGCCTTGTTTGTTTTCGGGATGAAGGGAGAGCGAAAAGTCAAAGTTTTGATTTAAGAAAAATGTGTACATCTGAAACGGAAACGCACAATGCACATATGTAGAGAAAGATAATTCCAAAGAGTGTCTGTAATTTTTAGGGATTGTAAGCACCTTTTCATTTTTATGTCTCAGGTTTTGCAATCGTTGGGAAAAATGGGTTGCGGAGGATTTTTAACTGAGTGTTGAATTCCAATCCATAAGTCATTTCATACAAAAATATAGCCCGTTATGCATGATAAATCACATTACAATCATCTGTGATAGTTAGCTCACCTTTTTGAATATGGGCAAAATAATGGCTTGTTTGACTCGGGCAAATATCCCACCGCACGTTCACTTGAGAATTTAATGAGCGTTTGTTATTCTCTTTAAAAGCTTTGGATCCATAGGTCAATTGAATCTTTAACATATTTCTGGCATGCGTACCCATTTTTAAAACATGTGTTGAAAAAATCTCCTTCAGGTAAAATTCCAAGATATTAGTTTTGGACTACTGGAATTTCCCAAACTTGGATAACAAAACTTTTGTGTTCATTTGTGGTGTGTGAATAAATTTTCTTCATTTAATTTTTTTATTGTTTTAAACTTTTTCTGTACATCAACTATGAAATTTTCAGTTTGCTGTGATCTATTTGCCTTTTTTGTTTACGGGATGAAGGGAGAGCGAAAAACTCGAAGTTTTGATTTAAGAAAAATGTGTACATCTGAAACGGAAACGCACAATGCACATATGTAGAGAAAGATAATTCCAAAGAGTGTCTGTAATTTTTAGGTATTGTAAGCACCTTTTCGTTTTTATGTCTCAGGTTTTCCAATCGTCGGGAAAAATGGGTTGCGGAGGATTTTTAACTGAGTGTTGAATTGCAATCCATAAGTCATTTCATACAAAAATATAGCCCGTTACGCATGATAAATCACATTACAATCATCTATGATTAATTATGTCAACTTTTTGCAAATGGGCAAAATAATGGCATGTTTGACTCGGGTAAATATCCCACCGCAAGTTCACTTGAGAATTTAATGAGCGTTTGTTATTCTCTTTAAAAGCTTTGAATCCATAGGTCATTTGCATCTTTAACATGTTTCAAACATGCATATCCATTTCAAAAACATGTGTGGATGAAATCTCTCTCTTGCAAAATTCCAAGCTATTAGGGTTAAACTAGTGGAATTTCCAAAAATTGGATAACAAAACTTTTGTGTTCATTTGTGTTGGGTGAATAAATTTTCTTTATTTATATTTGTTATTGTTTTAAATTTTTTTCATACATCAACTATAAAATTTTCATTTTGTAGTAAGCTTTTTGCCTTGTTTGTTTTCAAGGTGAAGGGAGAGCGAAAAATCAAAGTTTTGATTTAAGAAAAAAGTGTACATCTAAAATGGAAAAGCACAATGCACAATTGTAGGGAGAGTTAATTCCAAAGAGTGTCTGTAATTTTTAGGGATTGTAAGCTCTTTTTAGTTTTTATATCTCAGGTTTTGCAATCGTCGGGAAAAATTGGTGGCAGAGGATTTTTAACTGAGTGTTGAATTGCAATCCATAAGTCATTTCATACAAAAATATAGCCCGTTACGTATGACAAATCACTTTACAATCATCTATGATTGTTAGATCACATTTTTGAAAATGGGCAAAATAATGACTTGTTAGACTCGGGTAAATATCCCACCGCATGTTCTCTTGAGAATTTAACGAGCGTTTTGTTATTCTCGTTAAAAGTTTTGGATCCATAAGTCATTTGAATCTTTAACATGTTTCAAGCATGCATATCCATTTTTAAAACATGTGTAGAAAAAATCTCCTTCATGTAAAATTCCAAGCTTAATCGGGTTGGATTAATGGAATTTCCCAAACTTGGATAACAAAACTGTTGTGTTCATTTGTGGTGTGTGAATATATATTTTTTATTTACATTAGTTATTATTTTAAATATTTTCCACACATCAACTATAAAATTTTTATTTTGTTGTGATCTTTTTTGCCTTTTTTGTTTACGGGATGAAGGGAGAGCGAAAACTCAAAGTTCTCATTTAAGAAAAAAGTGTACATCTAAAATGGAAATGCACAATGCACAAATGTAGAGAGAGATATTTCCAAAGAGTGTCTGTATGTTTTAGGGATCGTATGCACTCTTTCGTTTTTATATCTAAGGTTTTGCAATCGTCGGGAAACGGGGGAGGGGGGCGATTTTTAACTGAGTGTTGAATTGCAATCCATATGTCATTTCATACCAAAATATAGCCCGTTACGCATGACAAATCACTTTACAATGTCCTGTTATTGTTAGCTCAACTTTTTGAATATGGGCAAAATAATGGCTTGTTTGAATCGGGCAAATATCCCACCACACGTTCACTTGAGAATTTAATGAGCGTTTGTTATTCTCTTTAAAAGCTTTGTCTCCATAGGTCATTTGAACCTTTAACATGTTTCTGGTATGCGTACCCATTTTTAAAACATGTGTAGAAAAAATCTCCTTCATATAAAATTCCAAGATATTAGTTTTGGACTAGTGGAATTTCCAAAAATTGGATAACAAAACTTTTGTGTTCATTTGTGGTGTCTGAATAAATTTTCTTCATTTAATTTTTTTATTGTTTTAAACTTTTTCCGTACATCAACTATGAAATTTTCAGTTTGCTGTGATCTATTTGCCTTTTTTGTTTACGGGATGAAGGCAGAGCGAAAAACTCGAAGTTTTGATTTAAGAAAAATGTGTACATCAGAAACGGAAACGAACAATGTACATATGTAGAGAGAGATAATTCCAAAGAGTGTCTGTAATTTTTAGGGATTGTAAGCACCTTTTCGATTTTATGTCTTAGGTTTTGCAATCGTCGGGAAAAATGGGTTGCGGAGGATTTTTAACTGAGTATTGAATTGCAATCCATAAGTCATTTCATACAAAAATATAACCCGTTACGCATGATAAATCACATTACAATCATCTATGATTAATTATGTCAGCTTTTTGCAAATGGGCAAAATAATGGCATGTTTGACTCGGGTAAATATCCCACCACAAGTTCACTTGAGAATTTAATGAGCGTTTGTTATTCTCTTTAAAAGCTTTGCATCCATAGCGCATTTGCATCTTTAACATGTTTCAAATATGCATATCCATTTTTAAAACATGTGCGGATAAAATCTCTCTCCTGGAAAATTCCAGGCTATTAGGGTTACACTAGTGGAATTTCCCAAACTTGGATAACAAAACTTTTGTGTTCATTTGTGGTGTGTGAATAAATTTTCTTCATTTACTTTTTGTATCGTTTTAAACTTTTTCCGTACATCAACTATGAAATTTTCAATTTGCTGTGATCTATTTGCCTTTTTTTTTTAGGGGACGAAGGGAGAGCGAAACATTCGAATCTTTGATTTAAGAAAAATGTGTACATCTGAAACGAAAACGCACAATGCACATATGTAGAGAGAGATAATTCCAAAGAGTGTCTATAATTTTTAGGGATTGTAAGCACCTTTTCATTTTTAAATCTCAGGTTTTGCAATCGTCGGGAAAGACGGGTTGCGGAGGATTTTTAACTGAGTGTTGAATTGCAATCCATAAGTCATTTCATACAAAAATATAGCCCGTTATGCATGATAAATCACATTACAATCATCTATGATTAATTATCTCAGCTTTTTGCAAATGGGCAAAATAATGACATGTTTGACTCGGGTAAATATCCCACCGCAAGTTCACTTGACAATTTAATGAGCGTTTGTTATTCTCTTTAAAAGCTTTGCATCCATAGGTCATTTCCATCTTTAACATGTTTCAAACATGCATATCCAATTCAAAAACATGTGTGGATGAAATCTCTCTCTTGCAAAATTCCAAGCTATTAGGGTTAAACTAGTGGAATTTCCCAAAATTGGATAACAAAACTTTTGTGTTCATTTGTGTTGGGCGAATAAATTTTCTTTATTTATATTTGTTATTGTTTTAAATTTTTTCCATACATCAACTATAAAATTTTCATTTTGTTGTAATCTTTTTGCCTTGTTTGTTTTCAGAATGAAGGGAGAGCGAAAAGTCAAAGTTTTGATTTATGAAAAAAGTGTACATCTAAAATGGAAAAGCACAATGCACAATTGTAGGGAGAGTTAATTCCAAAGAGTGTCTATAATTTTTAGGGATTGTAAGCTCTTTTTAGTTTTTATATCTCAGCTTTTGCAATCGTCGGGAAAAATTGGTGGCAGAGGATTTTTAACTGAGTGTTGAATTGCAATCCATAAGTCATTTCATACAAAAATATAGCCCGTTATGCATGACAAATCACTTTACAATCATCTATGATTGTTAGATCACATTTTTGAAAATGGGCAAAATAATGACTTGTTAGACTCGGGTAAATATCCCACCGCATGTTCTCTTGAGAATTGAATGAGCGTTTGTTATTCTCGTTAAAAGTTTTGTATCCATTAGTCATTTGAATCTTTAACATGTTTCAAGCATGCATATCCATTTTTAAAACATGTGTAGAAAAAATCTCCTTCATGTAAAATTCCAAGCTTAATCGGGTTGGACTAATGGAATTTCCCAAACTTGGATAACAAAACTTTTGTGTTCATTTGTGGTGTGTGAATAGATATTTTTTATTTACATTAGTTATTATTTTAAATATTTTCCACACATCAACTATAAAAATTTTATTTTGTTGTGATCTTTTCTGCCTTTTTTGTTTACGGGATGAAGGGGGAGCGAAAACTCAAAGTTCTCATTTAAGAAAAAAGTGTACATCTAAAATGGAAATGCACAATGCACAAATGTAGAGAGAGATATTTCCAAAGAGTGTTTGTATGTTTTAGGGATCGTGTGCACTCCTTCGTTTTTATATCTAAGGTTTTGCAATCGTCAGGAAACGGGGGAGGCGGGCAATTTTTAACTGAGTGTTGAATTGCAATCCATAAGTCATTTCATACCAAAATATAGCCCGTTACGCATGACAAATCACTTTACAATGTCCTGTGGTTGTTTGCTCAACTTTTTGAATATGGACAAAATAATGGCTTGTTTTACTCGGACAAATATCCCACTGCACGTTCACTTGAGAATTTAATGAGCGTTTGTTATTCTCTTTAAAAGCTTTGGCTCCATAGGTCATTTGAACCTTTAACTTGTTTCTGGCATGCATACCCATTTTTAAAACATGTGTAGAAAAAATCTCCTTCATGAAAAATTCCAAGATATTAATTTAGGACTAGTGGAATTTCCAAAAATTGGATAAGAAAACTTTTGTGTTCATTTGTGGTGTGTGAATAAATTTTCTTCATTTACTTTTTTTACTGTTTTAAACTTTTTCCGTACATCAACTATGAAATTTTCAGTTTGCTGTGATCTATTTGCCTTTTTTGTTTACAGGATGAAGGGAGAGCGAAAAACTCGAAGTTTTGATTTAAGAAAAATGTGTACATCTGAAACGGAAACGCACAATGCACATATGTAGAGAGAGATAATTCCAAAGAGTGTCTATAATTTTTAGGGATTGTAAGCACTTTTTCGTTTTTATGTCTCAGGTTTTGCAATCGTCGGGAAAAATGGGTGGCGGAGGATTTTTAACTGAGTGTTGAATTGCAATCCATAAGTCATTTCATACAAAAATATAGCCCGTTACGCATGATAAATCACATTACAATCATCTATGATTAATTATGTCAGCTTTTTGCAAATGGGCAAAATAATGGCATGTTTGACTCGGGTAAATATCCCACCACAAGTTCACTTGAGAATTTAATGAGCGTTTGTTATTCTCTTTAAAAGTTTTGCATCCATAGCTCATTTGCATCTTTAACTTGTTTCAAATATGCATATCCATTTTTAAAACATGTGCGGATGAAATCTCTCTCTTGCAAAATTCCAAGCTATTAGGGTTAAACTAGTGGAATTTCCCAAACTTGGATAACAAAACTTTTGTGTTCATTTGTGGTGTGTGAATAAATTTTCTTCATTTAATTTTTTTATTGTTTTAAACTTTTTCCGTACATCAACTATGAAATTTTCAGTTTGTTGTAAGCTTTTTGCCTTATTTGTTTTCGGGATGAACGAAGAGCGAAAAGTGAAAGTTTTGATTTAAGAAAAATGTGTACATCTAAAATGGAAAAGCACAATGCACAATTGTAGGGAGAGTTAATTCCAAAGAGTGTATGCAATTTTTAGGGATTGTAAGTTCTTTTTAGTTTTTATATCTCATGTTTTGCAATCGTCGGGAAAAATTGGTGGCAGAGGATTTTTAACTGAGTGTTGAATTGCAATCCATAAGTCATTTCATACAAAAATGTAGCCCGTTACGCATGATAAATCACATTACAATCATCTATGATTAATTAAGTCAGCTTTTTGCAAATGGGCAAAATAATGGCATGTTTGACTCAGGTAAATATTCCACCGCAAGTTCACTTGAGAATTTAATGAGCGTTTGTTATTCTCTTTAAAAGCTTTGCATCCATAGCTCATTTGCATCTTTAACATGTTTCAAATATGCATATCCATTTTTAAAACATGTGTGGATGAAATCTGTCTCTTGCAAAATTCCAAGCTATTAGGGTTAAACTAGTGGATTTTCCCAAACTTGGATAACAAAACTTTTGAGTTCATTTGTGGTGTGTGAATAAATTTTCTTCATTTACTTTTTTTATCATTTTAAACTTTTTCCATACATCAACTATGAAATTTTCAGTTTGCAGTGATCTATTTGCCTTTTTTGTTTAGGGGATGAAGGGAGAGCGAAAAATTCGAATCTTTGGTTTAAGAAAAATGTGTACATCTGAAACGGAAACGCACAATGCACATATGTAGAGAGAGATAATTCCAAAGAGTGTCTGTAATTTATAGGGATTGTTACCAACTTTTCGTTTTTAAATCTCAGGTTTTGCAATTGTCGGGAAAAATGGGTTGCGGAGGATTTTTAACTGAGTGTTGAATTGCAATCCATAAGTCATTTCATACAAAAATATAGCCCGTTATGCATGATAAATCACATTACAATCATCTATGATTAATTATGTCAGCTTTTTGCAAATGGGCAAAATAATGACATGTTTGACTCGGGTAAATATCCCGCCGCAAGTTCGCTTGAGAATTTAATGAGCGTATGTTATTCTCTTTAAAAGCTTTGCATCCATAGCTCATTTGCATCTTTAACATGTTTCAAACATGCATATCCATTTCAAAAACATGTGTGGATGAAATCTCTCTCTTGTAAAATTCCAAGCTATTAGGGTTAAACTAGTGGAATTTCCCAAAATTGGATAACAAAAGAGTGTCTGTAATTTTTAGGGATTGTAAGCTCTTTTTAGTTTTTATATCTCAGGTTTTGCAGTCGTCGGGAAAAATTGGTGGCAGAGGATTTTTTAACTGAGTGTTGAATTGCAATCCATAAGTCATTTCATAAAAAAATATAGCCCGTTACGCATGACAAATCACTTTACAATCATCTATGATTGTTAGATCACAATTTTGAAAATGGGCCAAATAATGACTTGTTAGACTCGGGTAAATATCCCACAGCATGTTCTCTTGAGAATTTAATGAGCGTTTGTTATTCTCGTTAAAAGTTTTGGATCCATAAGTCATTTGAATCTTTAACATGATTCAAGCATGCATATCCATTTTTAAAACATGTGTAGAAAAAAATCACCTTGATGTAAAATTCCAAGCTTAATCGGGTTGGACTAATGGAATTTCCCAAACTTGGATAACAAAACTTCTGTGTTCATTTGTGGTGTTTGAATAGATATTTTTTATTTACATTAGTTATTATTTTAAATATTTTCCACACATCAACTATAAAATTTTTATTTTGTTGTGATCTTTTTTGCCTTTTTTGTTTACGGGATGAAGGGGGAGCGAAAACTCCAAGTTGTGATTTAAGAAAAAAGTGTACATCTAAAATGGAAATGCACAATGCACAAATGTAGAGAGAAATATTTCCAAAGAGTGTCTGTATGTTTTAGGGATCGTATGCACTCTTTCGTTTTTATATCTAAGGTTTTGCAATCGTCGGGAAACGGGGGAGGCGGGCGATTTTTAACTGAGTGTTGAATTGCAATCCATAAGTCATTTCATACCAAAATATAGCCCATTACGCAAGACAAATCACTTTACAATGTCCTGTGATTGTTAGCTCAACGTTTTGAATATGGGCAAAATAATGGCTTGTTTGACTCGGGCAAATATCCCACCGCACGTTCACTTGAGAATTTAATGAGCGTTTGTTATTCTCTTTAAAAGCTTTGGCCCCATAGGTCATTTGAACCTTTAACATGTTTCTGGCATGCATACCCATTTTTAAAACATGTGTTGAAAAAATCTCCTTCATGTAAAATTCCAAGATATTAGTTTAGGACTAGTGGAATTTCCCAAAATTGGATAAGAAAACTTTTGTGTTCATTTGTGGTGTGTGAATAAATTTTCTTCATTTAATTTTTTTATTGTTTTAAACTTTTTCCGCACGTCAACTATGAAATTTTCAGTTTGCTGTGATCTATTTGCCTTTTTTGTTTACGGGATGAATGGAGAGAGAAAAACTCGAAGTTTTGATTTAAGGAAAATGTGTACATCTGATACGGAAACGCACAATGCACATATGTAGAGAGAGATAATTCCAAAGAGTGTCTGTAATTTTTAGGGATTGAAGCACCTTTTCGTTTTTATGTCTCAGGTTTTGCAATCGTCGGGAAAAATGGGTTGCGGAGGATTTTTAACTGAGTGTTGAATTGCAATCCATAAGTCATTTCATACAAAAATATAGCCCGGTACGCATGATAAATCACATTACAATCATCTATGATTAATTATGTCAGCTTTTTTCAAATGGGCAAATTAATGGCATGTTTGACTCGGGTAAATATCCCACCACAAGTTCACTTGAGAATTTAATGAGCGTTTGTTATTCTCTTTAAAAGCTTTGCATCCATAGCTCATTTGCATCTTTAACATGTTTCAAATATGCATATCCATTTTTAAAACATGTGCGGATGAAATCTCTCTCTTGCAAAATTCCAAGCTATTAGGGTTAAACTAGTGGAATTTCCAAAACTTGGATAACAAAACTTTTGGGTTCATTTGTGGTGTGTGAATAAATTTTCTTCATTTACTTTTTTTATTGTTTTAAACTTTTTCCGTACATCAACTATGAAATTTTCAGTTTGCTGTAAGCTTTTTGCCTTGTTTGTTTTCGGGATGAACAGAGAGCGAAAAGTGAAAGTTTTGATTTAACAAAAATGTGTACATCTAAAATGGAAAAGCACAATGCACAATTGTAGGGAGAGTATATTCCAAAGAGTGTCTGTAATTTTTAGGGATTGTAAGTTCTTTTTAGTTTTTATATCTCAGGTTTTGCAATCGTCTGGAAAAATTGGTGGCAGAGGATTTTTAACTGAGTGTTGAATTGCAATCCAGAAGTCATTTCATACAAAAAAATAGCCCGTTACGCATGATAAATCATATTACAATCATCTATGATTAATTATGTCGGCTTTTTGCAAATGGGCAAAATAATGGTGTGTTTGACTCGGGTAAATATTCCACCGCAAGTTCACTTGAGAATTTAATGAGTGTTTGTTATTCTCTTTAAAAGCTTTGCATCCATAGCTCATTTGCATCTTTAACATGTTTCAAATATGCATATCCATTTTTAAAACATGTGTGGATGAAATCTGTCTCTCGTAAAATTCCAAGCTATTAGGGTTAAACTAGTGGAATTTCCCAAACTTGGATAACAAAACTTTTGTGTTCATTTGTGGTGTGTGAATAAATTTTCTTCATTTACTTTTTTTATCGTTTTAAACTTTTTCCGTACATCAACTATGAATTTTTCAAGTTGCTGTGATCTATTTGCCTTTTTTGTTTAGGGGATGAAGGGAGAGAAAAAAATTCGAATCTTTGATTTAAGAAAAATGTGTACATCTGAAACGGAAACGCACAATGCACATATGTAGAGAGAGATAATTCCAAAGAGTGTCTGTAATTTTTAGGGATTGTAAGCACCTTTTCATTTTTAAATCTCAGATTTTGCAATCGTCGGGAAAAATGGGTTGCGGAGGATTTTTAACTGAGTGTTGAATTGCAATCCATAAGTCATTTCATGCAAAAATATAGCCCGTTATGCATGATAAATCACATTACAATCATCTATGATTAATTATGTCAGCTTTTTGCTAATGGGCAAAATAATGACATGTTTGACTCGGGTAAATATCCCACCGCAAGTTCACTTGAGAATTTAATGAGCGTTTGTTATTCTCTTTAAAAGCTTTGCATCCATAGCTCATTTGCATCTTTAACATGTTTCAAACATGCATATCCATTTTAAAAACATGTGTGACTGAAATCTCTCTCTTGCAAAATTCCAAGCTATTAGGGTTAAACTTGTGGAATTTCCAAAAATTGGATAACAAAACTTTTGTGTTCATTTTTGTTGGGCGAATAAATTTTCTTTATTTATATTTTTTATTGTTTTAAATTTTTTCCATACATCAACTATTAAATTTTGATTTTGTTGTATGCTTTTTGCCTTGTTTGTTTTCGGGATGAAGGGAGAGCGAAAAGTCAAAGTTTTGATTTAAGAAAAAAGTGTACATCTAAAATGGAAAAGCACAATGCACAATTGTAGGGAAAGATAATTCCAAAGAGTATCTGTAATTTCTAGGGACTGTAAGCTCTTTTTAGTTTTTATATCTCAGGTTTTGCAATCGTCGGGAAAAATTGGTGGCCGAGGATTTTTAACTGAGTGTTGAATTGCAATCCATAAGTCATTTCATACAAATATATAGCCCCGTTACGCATGATAAATCACTTTACAATCACCTATGATTGTTAGATCACATTTTTGAAAATGGGCAAAATAATGACTAGTTAGACTCGGGTAAATATCCGACCGCACGTTCACTTGAGAATTTAATGAGCGTTTTGTATTCTCGTTAAAAGCTTTGGATCCGTAAGTCATTTGAATCTTTAACATGTTTCAATCATGCATATCCATTTTTAAAACATGTGTAGAAAAAATCTCCTTCATGTAAAATTCCAAGCTTAATAGGGTTGGACTAAAGGAATTTCCCAAACTTGGATAACAAAACTTTTGTGTTCATTTGTGGTGTGTGAATAGATATTTTTTTTTACATTAGTTATTATTTTAAATATTTTCCACACATCAACTATAAAATTGTTATTTTGTTGTGATCTTTTTTGCCTTTTTTGTTTACGGGATGAAGGGGGAGCGAAAACTCAAATTTCTGATTTAAGAAAAAAGTGTAGATCTAAAATGGAAATGCACAATGCACAAATGTAGAGAGAGATATTTCCAAAGAGTGTCTGTATGTTTTAGGGATCGTATGCACTCTTTCGTTTTTATATCTAAGGTTTTGCAATCGTCGGGAAACGGGGGAAGCGGGCGATTTTTAACTGAGTGTTGAATTGCAATCCATAAGTCATTTCATACCAAAATATAGCCCGTTACGCATGACAAATCACTTTACAATGTTCTATGATTGTTAGCTCAACTTTTTGAATATGGGCAAAATAATGGCTTGTTTGACTCGGGCAAATATCCCACCGCACGTTCACTTGAGAATTGAATGAGCGTTTGTTATTCTCTTTAAAAGCTTTGGATCCATAGGTCATTTGAATCTTTAACATGTTTCTGGCATGCATACCAATTTTTAAAACATGTCTAGAAAAAATCTCCTTCATGTAAAATTCCAAGATATTAGTTTTGGACTAGTGGAATTTCCCAAACTTGGAGAACAAAACTTTTGTGATCATTGGTGGGGTGTGAATAAATTTTCATTTACTTTTTTTATTGTTTTAAACTTTTTCCGTACATCAACTATGAAATTTTCATTTTGCTGTGATCTATTTGCCTTTTTTGTTTACGGGATGAAGGGAGAGCGAAAAACTCGAAGTTTTGATTTAAGAAAAATGTGTTCATCTAAAACAGAAACGCACAATGCACATATGTAGAGGGAGATAATTCCAAAGAGTGTCTGTAATTTTAAGGGATTGTAAGCACCCTTTCGTTTTTATGTCACAGGTTTTGCAATCGTCGGGAAAAATGGGTTGCGGAGGATTTTTAACAGAGTGTTGAATTGCAATCCATAAGTCATTTCATACAAAAATATAGCCCGTTATGCATGATAAATCACATTACAATCATCTATGATTAATTATGTCAGCTTTTTGCAAATGGGCAAAATAATGACATGTTTGACTCGGGTAAATATCCCACCGCAAGTTCACTTGAGAATTTAATGAGCGTTTTTTATTCTATTTAAAAGCTTTGCATCCATAGCTCATTTGCATCTTTAACATGTTTCAAACATGCATTTCCATTTTAAAAACATGTGTGGCTGAAATCTCTCTCTTGCAAAACTCCAAGCTATTAGAGTTAAACTAGTGGAATTTCCCAAATTTGGATAACAAAACTTTTGTGTTCATTTGTGTTGGGCGAATAAATTTTCTTTATTTATATTTGTTATTGTTTTAAATTTTTTCCTTACATCAACTATAAAATTTTCATTTTGTTGTAAGCTTTTTGCCTTGTTTATTTTCGGGATGAAGGGAGCGAGAAAAGTCAAAGTTTTGATTTAAGAAAAAAGTGTACATCTAAAATGGAAAAGCACAATGCACAATTGTAGGGAGAGATAATTGCAAAGAGTGTCTGTAATTTTTAGGGACTGTAAGCTCTTTTTAGTTTTCATATCTCAGGTTTTGCAATCGTCGGGAAAAAATGGTGGCAGAGGATTTTTAACTGGGTGTTGAATTCCAATCCATAAGTCATTTCATACAAATATATAGCCCGTTACGCATGATAAATCACTTTACAATCATCTATGATTGTTAGATCACATTTTTGAAATTGGGCAAAATAATGACTTGTTAGACCCGGGTAAATATCCCGCCGCACATTCACTTGAGAATTTAATGAGCGTTTTTTATTCTCGTTAAAAGTTTTGGATCCATAAGTCATATGTATCTTTAACATGTTTCAAGCCTGCATATCCATTTTTAAAACATGTGTAGAAAAAATCTCCTTCATGTAAAATTCCAAGCGTAATAGGGTTGGACTAATGGAATTTCCCAAACTTGGATAACAAAACTTTTGTGTTCATTTGTGGTGTGTGAATAGATATTTTTTATTTACATTAGATATTATTTTAAATATTTTCCACACATCAACTACAAAATTTTTATTTTGTTGTGATCTTTTTGCCTTTTTTGTTTACGGGATGAAGTGGGAGAGAAAACTCAAAGTTCTGATTTATGAAAAAAGTGTACATCTAAAATGGAAATGCACAATGCACAAATGTAGAGTGAGATATTTCCTAAGAGTGTCAGTATGTTTTAGGGATCGTATGCACTCTTTCGTTTTTATATCTAAGGTTTTGCAATCGTCGGGAAACGGGGGAGGCGGGCGATTTTTAACTGAGTGTTGAATTGCAATCCATAAGTCATTTCATACCAAAATATAGCCCGTTACGCATGACAAATCACTTTACAATGTTCTGTGATTGTTAGCTCAACTTTTTGAATATGGACAAAATAATGGCTTTTTTGACTCGGGCAAATATCCCACCGCACGTTCACTTGAGAATTTAATGAGCGTTTGTTATTCTCTTTAAAAACTTTGGATCCATAGGTCATTTGAATCTTTAACATGTTTCTGGCATGCATACCCATTATTAAAACATGTGTTGAAAAAATCTCCTTCAGGTAAAATTCCAAGATATTAGTTTTGGACTAGTGGAATTTCCCAAACTTGGATAACAAAACTTTTGTGTTCATTTGTGGTGTGTGAATAAATTTTCTTCATTTAATTTTTTTATTGTTTTAAACTTTTTCTGCACATCAACTATGAAATTTTCAGTTTGCTGTGATCTATTTGCCTTTTTTGTTTACGGGATGAAGGGAGAGCGAAAAACTCGAAGTTTTGATTTAAGAAAAATGTGTACATCTGAAACGGAAACGCACATGTAGAGAAAGATAATTCCAAAGAGTGTCTGTAATTTTTAGGGATTGTAAGCACCTTTTCGTTTTTATGTCTCAGGTTTTGCAATCGTCGGGAAAAATGGGTTGCGGAGGATTTTTAACTGAGCGATGAATTGCAATACATAAGTCATTTCATGCAAAAATATAGCCCGTTACGCATGATAAATCACATTACAATCATCTATGATTAATTATGTCAGCTTTTTGCAAATGGGCAAAAGAATGGCATGTTTGACTCGGGTGAATATCCCACCACAAGTTCACTTGAGAATTTAATGAGCGTTTGTTATTCTCTTTAAAAGCTTTGCATCCATAGCTCATTTGCATCTTTAACATGTTTCAAATATGCATATCCATTTTTAAAACATGTGCGTATGAAATCTCTCTCTTGCAAAATTCCAAGCTATTAGGGTTAAACTAGTGGAATTTCCCAAAATTGGATAACAAAACTTTTGTGTTCATTTGTGGTGTGTAAATAAATTTTATTCATTTATTTTTTTATTTTTTTAAACTTTTTCCGTACATCAACAACGAAAATTTCAGTTTGCTGTGATCTATTTGCCTTTTTTGTTTACGGGATGAAGGGAGAGCGAAAAACTCGAAGTTTTGATTTAACAAAAATGTGTACATCTGAAACGGAAACGCCCAATGCACATATGTAGAGAGAGATAATTCCAAAGAGTGTCTGTAATTTTTAGGGATTGTAAGCACCTTTTCGTTTTTATGTCTCAGGTTTTGCAATCGTCGGGAAAAATGGGTTGCGGAGGATTTTTAACTGAGTGTTGAATTGCAATCCGTAAGTCATTTCATACAAAAATATAGCCCGTTACGCATGATAAATCACATTACAATCATCTATGATTAATTATGTCAGCTTTTTGCAAATGGGCAAAATAATGGCATGTTTGACTCGGGTAAATATCCCACCACAAGTTCACTTGAGAATTTAATGAGCGTTTGTTATTCTCTTTAAAAGCTTTGCATCCAAAGCTCATTTGCATTTTTAACATGTTTCAAATATGCATATCCATTTTTAAAACATGTGCGGATGAAATCTCTCTGTTTCAAAATTCCAAGCTATTAGGGTTAAACTAGTGGAATTTCCCAAACTTGGATAACAAAACTTTTGTGTTCATTTGTGGTGTGTGTATAAATTTTCTTCATTTACTTGTTTTATCGTTTTAAACTTTTTCTGTACATCAACTATGAAATTTTCAATTTGTTGTGATCTATTTGCCTTTTTTGTTTAGGGGATGAAGGGAGAGCGAAAAATTCGAATCTTTCATTTAAGAAAAATGTGTACATCTGAAACGGAAACGCACAATGCACATATGTAGAGAGAGATAATTCCAAAGAGTGACTGTAATTTTTAGGGATTGTAAGCACCTTTTCGTTTTTAAATCTCAGGTTTTGCAATCGTCGGGAAAAACGGGTTGCGGAGGATTTTTAACTGAGTGTTGAATTGCAATCCATAAGTCATTTCATACCAAAATATAGCCCGTTCTGCATGATAAATCACATTACAATCATCTATGATTAATTATGTCAGATTTTTGCAAATGGGCAAAAGAATGACATGTTTGACTCGGGAAAATATCCCACCGCAAGTTCACTTGAGAATTTAATGACCGTTTGTTATTCTCTTTAAAAGCTTTGCATCCATAGGTCATTTGCATCTTTAACATGTTTCAAACATGTATATCGATTCCAAAAACATGTGTGGATGAAATCTCTCTCTTGCAAAATTCCAAGCTATTAGGGTTAAACTAGTGGAATTTCCCAAAATTGGATAACAAAATTTTTGTGTTCATTTGTGTTGGGCGAATAAATTTTCTTTATTTATAATTTTTATTGTTTTAAATTTTTTCCATACATCAACTATAAAATTTTCATTTTGTTGTATGCTTTTTGCCTTGTTTGTTTTCAGGATGAAGGGAGAGCGAAAAGTCAAAGTTTTGATTTAAGAAAAAAGCGTACATCTAAAATGGAAAAGCACAATGCACAATTGTAGGGAGAGTTAATTCCAAAGAGTGTCTGTAATTTTTAGGGATTGTAAGCTCTTTTTAGTTTTTGTATCTCAGGTTTTGCAATCGTCGGGAAAAATTGGTGGCAGAGGATTTTTAACTGAGTGTTGAATTGCATTCCATAAGTCATTTCATTCAAAAATATAGCCCATTACGCATGACAAATCACTTTAATATCATCTATGATTGTTAGATCACATTTTTGAAAATGGGCAAAATAATGACTTGTTAGACTCGGGTAAATATCCCACCGCATGTTCTCTTGAGAATTTAATGAGCGTTTGTTATTCTTGTTAAAAGTGTTGGATCCATAAGTCATTTGAATCTTTAACATGTTTCAAGCATGCATATCCATTTTTAAAACATGTGTAGAAAAAATCTCCTTCATGTAAAATTTCAAGCTTAATCGGGTTGGACTAATGGAATTTCCCAAACTTGGATAACAAAACTTTTGTGTTCATTTGTGGTTTGTGAATAGATATTTTTTATTTTTATTAGTTATTATTTTAAATATTTTCCACACATCAACGATAAATTTTTTATTTTGTTGTGATCTTTTTTGCCTTTTTTGTTTACGGGATGAAGGGGGAGCGAAAAGTGTACATCTAAAATGGAAATGCACTATGCACAAATGTAGAGAGAGATATTTCCAAAGAGTGTCTGTATGTTTTAGGGATCGTATGCACTCTTTCGTTTTTATATCTAAGGTTTTGCAATCGTCGGGAAACGGGGGAGGCGGGCGATTTTTAACTGAGTGTTGAATTGCAATCCATAAGTCATTTCATACCAAAATATAGCCCGTTACGCATGACAAATCACTTTACAATGTCCTATGATTGTTAGCTCAACTTTTTGAATATGGGCAAAATAATGGCTTGTTTGACTCGGGCAAATATCCCATTGCACGTTCACTTGAGAATTTAATGAGCTTTTGTTATTCTCTTTAAAAGCTTTGGCTCCATAGGTCATTTGAACCTTTAACATGTTTCTGGCATGCATACCCATTTTTAAAACATGTGTAGAAAAAATCTCCATCATGTAAAATTCCAGGATATTAATTTAGGACTAGTGGAATTTCCCAAAATTGGATAACAAAACTTTTGTGTTCATTTGTGGTGAGTGAATAAATTTTCTTCATTTACTTTTTTTATTGTTTTAAACTTTTTCCGTACATCAACTATGAAATTTTTAGTTTGCTGTGATCTATTTGCCTTTTTTGTTTACGGGATGAAGGGAGAGCGAAAAACTCGAAGTTTTGATTTAATAAAAATGTGTACATCTGAAACGGAAACGCACAATGGACATATGTAGAGAGAGATAATTCCAAAGAGTGTCTGTAATTTTTAGGGATTGTAAGCACCTTTTCGTTTTTATGTCTCAGGTTTTGCTATCGTCGGGAAAAATGGGTTGCGGAGGATTTTTAACTGAGTGTTGAATTGCAATTAATAAGTCATTTCATACAAAAATATAGCCCGTTACGCTTGATAAATCACATTACAATCATCTATGATTAATTATGTCAGCTTTTTGCAAATGGGCAAAATAATGGCATGTTTGACTCAGGTAAATATCCCACCACAAGTTCACTTGAGAATTTAATGAGCGTTTGTTATTCTCTTTAAAAGCTTTGCATCCATAGCACATTTGCATTTTTAACATGTTTCAAATATGCATATCCATTTTTAAAACATGTGCGGATGAAATCTCTCTCTTGCAAAATTCCAAGCTATTAGGGTTAAACTAGTGGAATTTCCCAAACTTGGATAACAAAACTTTTGTGTTCATTTGTGGTGTGTGAATAAATTTTCTTCATTTACTTTTTTTATTGTTTTAAACTTTTTCCGTACATCAACTATGAAATTTTCAGTTTGCTGTAAGCTTTTTGCCTTGTTTGTTTTCGGGATGAACGAAGAGCGAAAAGTGAAAGTTTTGATTTAAGAAAAATGTGTACGTATAAAATGGAAACGCACAATGCACAATTTTAGGGAGAGTTAATTCCAATGAGTGTCTGTAATTTTTAGGGATTGTAAGTTCTTTTTAGTTTTTATACCTCAGGTTTTGCAATCGTCGGGAAAAATTGGTGGGAGAGGATTTTTAACTGAGTGTTGAATTGCAATCCATAAGTCATTTCATACAAAAATATAGCCCGTTACGCATGATAAATCACATTACAATCATTTATGATTAATTATGTCAGCTTTTTGCAAATGGGCAAAATAATGGCATGTTTGACTCGGGTAAATATTCCACCGCAAGTGCACTTGAGAATTTAATGAGCGTTTGTTATTCTCTTTAAAAGCTTTGCATCCATAGCTCATTTGCATCTTTAACATGTTTCAAATATGCATATCCATTTTTAAAACATGTGTGGATGAAATCTCTTTCTTGCAAAATTCCTAGCTATTAGGGTTAAACTAGTGGAATTTCCCAAACTTGGATAACAAAACTTTTGTGTTCATTTGTGGTGTGTGAATAAATTTTCTTCTTTTAATTTTTTTATCGTTTTAAACTTTTCCGTACATCAACTATGAAATTTTCAGTTTGCTGTGATCTATTTGCCTTTTTTGTTTAGGGGATGAAGGGAGAGCGAAAAATTCGAATCTTTCATTTAAGAAAAATGTGTACATCTGAAACGGAAATGCACAATGCACATATGTAGAGAGAGATAATTCCAAAGAGTGTCTGTAATTTTTAGGGATTGTAAGCACCTTTTCATTTTTGTGTCTCAGGTTTTGGAATCGTCGGGAAAAATGGGTTGCGGAGGATTTTTAACTGAGTGTTGAATTGCAATCCATAAGTCATTTCATACAAAAATATAGCCCGTTACGCATGATAAATCACATTACAATCATCTATGATTAGTTATGCCAGCTTTTTGTAGATGGGCAAAATATTGACATGTCTGACTCGGGCAAATATCCCACCGCAAGTTCACTTGAGAATTTAATGAGCGTTTGTTATTCTCTTTAAAAGCTTTGCATCCATAGCTCGTTTGCATCTTTAACATGTTTCAAAGATGCATATCCATTTTAAAAAATATGTGTGGATGAAATCTCTCTCTTGCAAAATTCCAAGCTATTAGGGTTAAACTTGTGGAATTTCCCAAACTTGGATAACAAAACTTTTGTGTTCATTTGTGTTGGGCGAATAAATTTTATTTATTTATATTTTTTATTATTTTAAAATTTTTTCCATACATCAACTATAAAATTTTCATTTTGTTGTAAGCTTTTTGCCTTGTTTGTTTTCGGGATGAAGGGAGGGCGAAAAGTCAAAGTTTTGATTTAAGAAAAAGTGTACATCTAAAATGGAAAAGCACAATGTACAATTGTAGGGAGAGTTAATTCCAAAGAGTGTCTGTAATTTTTAGGGATTGTAAGCTCTTTTTAGTTTTTATATCTGAGGTTTTGCAATCGTCGGGAAAAATTGGTGGCAGAGGATTTTTAACTGAGTGTTGAATTGCAATCCATAAGTCATTTCATACAAAAATATAGCCCGTTACACATGACAAATCACTTTACAATCATCTATGATTGTTAGATCACATTTTTGAAAATGGGCAAAATAATGACTTGTTGGACTGGGGTAAATATCCCACCGCATGTTCTCTTGAGAATTTAATGAGCGTTTGTTATTCTCGTTAAAAGTTTTGGATCCATAAGTCATTTGAATCTTTAACATGTTTCAAGCATGCATATCCATTTTTAAAACATGTGTAGAAAAAATCTCCTTCATGTAAAATTCCAAGCTTAATCGGGTTGGACTAATGGAATTTCCCAAACTTGGATAAAAAAACTTTTGTGTTCATTTGTGGTGTGTGAATAGATATTTTTTATTTACATTAGTTATTATTTTAAATATTTTCCATACATCAACGATAAAATTTTTATTTTGTTGTGATCTTTTTTGCCTTTTTTGTTTACGGGATGAAGGGGGAACGAAAACTCAAAGTTCTGATTTAAGAAAAAAGTGTACATCTAAAATGGAAATGCACAATGCAAAAATGTAGAGAGAAATATTTCCAATGAGTGTCTGTATGTTTTAGGGATCGTATGCACTCTTTCGTTTTTATATCTAAGGTTTTGCAATCGTCGGGAAACGGGGGAGGCGGGCGATTTTTAACTGAGTGTTGAATTGCAATCCATAAGTTATTTCATACCAAAATATAGCCCGTTACGCATGACAAATCACTTTATAATATCCTGTGATTGTTAGCTCAACTTTTTCAATATGGGCAAAATAATGGCTTGTTTGACTCGGGCAAATATCCCACCGCACGTTCACTTGAGAATTTAATGAGCGTTTGTTATTCTCTTTAAAAGCTTTGTCTACATAGGTCATTTGAACCTTTAACATGTTTCTGGCATGCATACCCATTTTTAAAACATGTGTAGAAAAAATCTCCTTCATGTAAAATTCCAAGATATTAGTTTAGGACTAGTGGAATTTCCCAAAATTGGATAACAAAACTTTTGTGTTCATTTGTGGTGTGTGAATAAATTTTCTTCATTTACTTTTTTTATTGTTTTAAACTTTTTCCGTACATCAACTGAAATTTTCAGTTTGCTGTGACCTATTCGCCTTTTTTGTTTACGGGATGAAGGGAGAGCGAAAAACTCGAAGTTTTGATTTAATAAAAATGTGTACATCTGAAACGGAAATGCACAATGCACATATGTAGAGTGAGATAATTCCAAAGAGTGTCTGTAATTTTTAGGGATTGTAAGCACCTTTTCGTTTTTATGTCTCAGGTTTTGCAATCGTTGGGAAAAATGGGTTGCGGAGGATTTTTAACTGAGTGTTGAATTGCAATCCATAAGTCATTTCATACAAAAATATAGCCCGTTACGCATGATAAATCACATTACAATCATCTATGATTAATTATGTCAGCTTTTTGCAAATGGGCAAAATAATGGCATGTTTGACTCGGATAAATATTCCACCGCAAGTTCACTTGAGAGTTTAATGAGCGTTTGTTATTCTCTTTAAAAGCTTTGCATCCATAGCTCATTTGCATCTTTAACATGTTTCAAATATGCATATCCATTTTTAAAACATGTGTGGATGAAATCTCTCTCTTGCAAAATTCTAAGCTATTAGGGTTAAACTAGTGGAATTTCCCAAACTTGGATAATAAAACTTTTGTGTTCATTTGTGGTGTGTGAATAAATTTTCTTCATTTACTTTTTTTATCGTTTTAAACTTTTTCCGTACATCAACTATGAAATTTTTGATTTGCTGTGATCTATTTGCCTTTTTTGTTTGGGGATGAAGGGAGAGCGAAAAATTCGAATCTTTGATTTAAGAAAAATGTGTACATCTGAAACGGAAACGCACAATGCACATATGTAGAGAGAGATAATTCCAAAGAGTGTCAGTAATTTTTAGGGATTGTAAGCACCTTTTCGTTTTTAAATCTCAGGTTTTGCAATCGTCGGGAAAAACGGGTTGCGGAGGATTTTTAACAGAGTGTTGAATTGCAATCCATAAGTCATTTCATACAAAAATATAGCCCGTTACGCATGACAAATCACTTTACAATCATCTATGATTGTTAGATCACATTTTTCAAAATGGGCAAAATAATGACTTGTTAGACACGGGTAAATATCCCACCGCATGTTTTCTTGAGAATTTAATGAGCGTTTGTTATTCTCGTTAAAGCTTTGGATCCATAAGTCATTTGAATCTTTAACATGTTTCAAGCATGCATATCCATTTTTAAAACATGTGTAGAAAAAATCACCTTCATGTAAAATTCCAAGCTTAATCGGGTTGGACTAATAGAATTTCCCAAACTTGGATAACAAAACCTTTGTGTTCATTTGTGGTGTGTGAATAGATATTTTTTATTTACATTAGTTATTTTTTTAAATATTTTCCACACATCAACTATAAAATTTTTATTTTGTTGTGATCTTTTTTGCCTTTTTTGTTTACGGGATGAAGGGGGAGCGAAAACTCAAAGTTCTGATTTAAGAAAAAAGTGTACATCTAAAATGGAAATGCACAATGCACAAATGTAGAGAGAGATATTTCCAAAGAGTGTCTGTATGTTTTAGGGATCGTATGCACTCTTTCGTTTTTAAATCTAAGGTTTTGCAATCGTCGGGAAACGGGGGAGGCGGGCGATTTTTAACTGAGTGTTGAATTGTAATCCATAAGTCATTTCATACCAAAATATAGCCCGTTACGCATTACAACTAACTTTACAATGTCCTGTGATTGTTAGCTCAACTTTTTGAATATGGGCAAAATAATGGCTTGTTTGACTCGGGCAAATATCCCACCGCACGTTCACTTGAGAATTTAATAAGTTTTTGTTATTCTCTTTAAAAGCTTAGGCTCCATAGGTCATTTGAACCTTTAACATGTTTCTGGCATGCATACCCATTTTTAAAACATGTGTAGAAAAAATCTCCTTCATGTAAAATTCCAGGATATTAATTTAGGACTAGTGGAATTTCCCAAAATTGGATAACAAAACTTTTGTGTTCATTTGTGGTGAGTGAATAAAATTTCTTCATTTACTTTTTTTATTATTTTATACTTTTTCCATGCATCAACTATGAAATTTTCAGTTTGCTGTGATCTATTTGCCTTTTTTGTTTACGGGATGAAGGGAGAGCGAAAAACTCGAAGTTTTCATTTCAGAAAAATGTGTACATCTGAAACGGAAACACACAATGCACATATGTAGAGAGAGATAATTCCAAAGAGTGTCTGTAAGTTTTAGGGATTGTAAGCACCTTTTCGTTTTTATGTCTCAGGTTTTGCAATCGTCGGGAAAAATGGGTTGCGGAGGATTTTTAACTGAGTGTTGAATTGCAATCCATAAGTCATTTCATACAAAAATATAGCCCGTTACGCATGATAAATCACATTACAATCATCTATGATTAATTATGTCAGCTTTTTGCAAATGGGCAAAATAATGGCATGTTTGACTCGGGTAAATATCCCACCACAAGTTCACTTGAGAATTTAATGAGCGTTTGTTATTCTCTTTAAAAGCTTTGCATCCATAGCTCATTTGCATCTTTAACATGTTTCAAATATGCATATCCATTTTTAAAACATGTGCGGATGAAATCTCTCTCTTGCAAAATTCCAAGCTATTAGGGTTAAACTAGTGGAATTTCCCAAACTTGGATAACAAAACTTTTGTGTTCATTTGTGGCGTGTGAATAAATTTTCTTCATTTACTTTTTTTATTGTTTTAAACTTTTTCCGTACATTAACAATGAAATTTTCAGTTTGCAGTAAGCTTTTTGCCTTATTTGTTTTCAGGATGAACGGAGAGCGAAAAGTGAAAGTTTTGATTTAAGAAAAAAGTGTACATCTAAAATAGAAAAGCACAATGCACAATTTTAGGGAGAGTTAATTCCAAAGAGTGTCTGTAATTTTTAGGGATTGTATGTTCTTTTTAGTTTTTATATCTCAGGTTTTGCAATCGTCGGGAAAAATTTGTGGCAGAGGATTTTTAACTGAGTGTTGATTTGCAATCCATAAGTCATTTCATATAAAAATATAGCCCGTTACGCATGATAAATCACATTACAATCATCTATGATTAATTATGTCAGCATTTTTCAAATGGGCAAAATAATGGCATGTTTGACTCGGGTAAATATTCCACCGCAAGTTCACTTGAGAATTTAATGAGCGTTTGTTATTCTCTTGAAAAGCTTTGCATCCATAGCTCATTTGCATCTTTAACATGTTTCAAATATACATATCCATTTTTAAAACATGTGTGGATGAAATCTCTTTCTTGCAAAATTCCAAGCTATTAGGGTTAAACTAGTGGAATTTCCCAAACTTGGATAACAAAACTTTCGTGTTCATTTGTGGTGTGTGAATAAATTTTCTTCATTTAATTTTTCTATCGTTTTAAACTTTTTCCGTACATCAACTATGAAATTTTCAGTTTGCTGTGATCTATTTGCCTTTTTTGTTTAGGGGATGAAGGGAGAGCGAAAAATTCGAATCTTTCATTTAGGAAAAATGTGTACATCTGAAACGGAAACGCACAATGCACATATGTAGAGACAGATAATTCCAAAGAGTGTCTGTAATTTTTAGGGATTGTAAGCACCTTTTCGTTTTTATGTCTCAGGTCTTGCAATCGTCGGGAAAAATGAGTTGCGGAGGATTTTTAACTGAGTGTTGAATTGTAATCCATAAGTCATTTCATACAAAAATATAGCCCGGTACGCATGATAAATCACATTACAATCATCTATGATTAATTATGTCAGTTTTTTTCAAATGGGCAAAATAATGACATGTTTGACTCAGGTAAATATCCCACCGCAAGTTCCCTTGAGAATTTAATGAGCGTTTGTTATTCTCTTTAAAAGCTTTGCATCCATAGGTCATTTGCATCTTTAACATGTTTCAAACATGCATATCCATTTCAAAAACATGTGTGGATGAAATCTCTCTCTTGCAAAATTCCAAACTATTAGGGTTAAACTAGTGGAATTTCCCAAAATTGGATAACAAAACTTTTGTGTTCATTTGTGTCGGGCAAATATCCCACTACACGTTCACTTGAGAATTTAATGAGCGTTTGTTATTCTCTTTAAAATCTTTGGCTCCATAGGTCATTTGAACCTTTAACATGTTTCTGGCATGCATACCCATTTTTAAAACATGTGTAGAAAAAATCTCCTTCATGTAAAATTCCAAGATATTAATTTAGGACTAGTGGGATTTCCCAAAATTGGATAACAAAACTTTTGTGTTCATTTGTGGTGTGTGAATAAATTTTCTTCATTTACTTTTTTTTATTGTTTTAAACTTTTTCCGTACATCAACTATGAAATTTTTAGTTTGCTGCGATCTATTTGCCGTTTTTGTTTACGGGATGAAGGGAGAGCGAAAAACTCGAAGTTTTGATTTAAGAAAAATGTGTACATATGAAACGGAAACGCACAATGCACATATGTAGAGAGAGATAATTCCAAAGAGTGTCTGTAATTTTTAGGGATTGTAAGCAACTTTTCATTTTTATGTCTCAGGTTTTGCAATCGTCGGGAAAAATGGGTTGCGGAGGATTTTTAACTGAGTGTTGAATTGTAATCCATAAGTCATTTCATACAAAAATATAGCCCGGTACGCATGATAAATCACATTACAATCATCTATGATTAATTATGTCAGCTTTTTGCAAATGGGCAAAATAATGGCATGTTTGACTCGGGTAAATATCCCACCACAAGTTCACTTGAGAATTTAATGAGCGTTTGTTATTCTCTTTGAAAGCTTTGCATCCATAGCTTATTTGCATTTTTAACATGTTTCAAATATGCATATCCATTTTTAAAACATGTGCGGATGAAATCTCTCTCTTGTAAAATTCCAAGCCATTCGGGTTAAACTAGTGGAATTTCCAAAACTTGGATAACAAAACTTTTTTGTTCATTTGTGGTGTGTGAATAAATTTTCTTCATTTACTTTTTTTATTGTTTTAAACTTTTTCCGTACATTAACTATGAAATTTTCAGTTTGCTGTAAGCTTTTTGCCTTGTTTGTTTTCGGGATGAACGAAGAGCGAAAAGTGAAAGTTTTGATTTAAGAAAAATGTGTACTTCTAAAATGGAAAAGCACAATGCACAATTATAGGGAGATTTAATTCCAAAGAGTGTCTGTAATTTTTAGGGATTGTAAGTTGTTTTTAGTTTTTATATCTCAGGTTTTGCAATCGTTGGGAAAAATTTGTGGCAGAGGATTTTTAACTGAGTGTTGATTTGCAATCCATAAGTCATTTCATACAAAAATATAGCCCGTTACGCATGATAAATCACATTACAATCATCTATGATTAATTATGTCAGCATTTTTCAAATGGGCAAAATAATGGCATGTTTGACTCGGGTAAATATTCCACCGCAAGTTCACTTGAGAATTTAATGAGCGTTTGTTATTCTCTTGAAAAGCTTTGCATCCATAGCTCATTTGCATCTTTAACATGTTTCAAATATACATATCCATTTTTAAAACATGTGTGGATGAAATCTCTTTCTTGCAAAATTCCAAGCTATTAGGGTTAAACTAGTGGAATTTCCCAAACTTGGATAACAAAACTTTCGTGTTCATTTGTGGTGTGTGAATAAATTTTCTTCATTTAATTTTTCTATCGTTTTAAACTTTTTCCGTACATCAACTATGAAATTTTCAGTTTGCTGTGATCTATTTGCCTTTTTTGTTTAGGGGATGAAGGGAGAGCGAAAAATTCGAATCTTTCATTTAAGAAAAATGTGTACATCTGAAACGGAAACGCACAATGCACATATGTAGAGACAGATAATTCCAAAGAGTGTCTGTAATTTTTAGGGATTGTAAGCACCTTTTCGTTTTTATGTCTCAGGTCTTGCAATCGTCGGGAAAAATGGGTTGCGGAGGATTTTTAACTGAGTGTTGAATTGTAATCCATAAGTCATTTCATACAAAAATATAGCCCGGTACGCATGATAAATCACATTACAATCATCTATGATTAATTATGTCAGTTTTTTTCAAATGGGCAAAATAATGACATGTTTGACTCAGGTAAATATCCCACCGCAAGTTCCCTTGAGAATTTAATGAGCGTTTGTTATTCTCTTTAAAAGCTTTGCATCCATAGGTCATTTGCATCTTTAACATGTTTCAAACATGCATATCCATTTCAAAAACATGTGTGGATGAAATCTCTCTCTTGCAAAATTCCAAACTATTAGGGTTAAACTAGTGGAATTTCCCAAAATTGGATAACAAAACTTTTGTGTTCATTTGTGTCGGGCAAATATCCCACTACACGTTCACTTGAGAATTTAATGAGCGTTTGTTATTCTCTTTAAAATCTTTGGCTCCATAGGTCATTTGAACCTTTAACATGTTTCTGGCATGCATACCCATTTTTAAAACATGTGTAGAAAAAATCTCCTTCATGTAAAATTCCAAGATATTAATTTAGGACTAGTGGGATTTCCCAAAATTGGATAACAAAACTTTTGTGTTCATTTGTGGTGTGTGAATAAATTTTCTTCATTTACTTTTTTTTATTGTTTTAAACTTTTTCCGTACATCAACTATGAAATTTTTAGTTTGCTGCGATCTATTTGCCGTTTTTGTTTACGGGATGAAGGGAGAGCGAAAAACTCGAAGTTTTGATTTAAGAAAAATGTGTACATATGAAACGGAAACGCACAATGCACATATGTAGAGAGAGATAATTCCAAAGAGTGTCTGTAATTTTTAGGGATTGTAAGCAACTTTTCATTTTTATGTCTCAGGTTTTGCAATCGTCGGGAAAAATGGGTTGCGGAGGATTTTTAACTGAGTGTTGAATTGTAATCCATAAGTCATTTCATACAAAAATATAGCCCGGTACGCATGATAAATCACATTACAATCATCTATGATTAATTATGTCAGCTTTTTGCAAATGGGCAAAATAATGGCATGTTTGACTCGGGTAAATATCCCACCACAAGTTCACTTGAGAATTTAATGAGCGTTTGTTATTCTCTTTGAAAGCTTTGCATCCATAGCTTATTTGCATTTTTAACATGTTTCAAATATGCATATCCATTTTTAAAACATGTGCGGATGAAATCTCTCTCTTGTAAAATTCCAAGCCATTCGGGTTAAACTAGTGGAATTTCCAAAACTTGGATAACAAAACTTTTGTGTTCATTTGTGGTGTGTGAATAAATTTTCTTCATTTACTTTTTTTATTGTTTTAAACTTTTTCCGTACATTAACTATGAAATTTTCAGTTTGCTGTAAGCTTTTTGCCTTGTTTGTTTTCGGGATGAACGAAGAGCGAAAAGTGAAAGTTTTGATTTAAGAAAAATGTGTACTTCTAAAATGGAAAAGCACAATGCACAATTATAGGGAGATTTAATTCCAAAGAGTGTCTGTAATTTTTAGGGATTGTAAGTTGTTTTTAGTTTTTATATCTCAGGTTTTGCAATCGTCGGGAAAAATTTGTGGCTGAGGATTTTTAACTGAGTGTTGATTTGCAATCCATAAGTCATTTCATACAAAAATATAGCCCGTTACGCATGATAAATCACATTACAATCATCTATGATTAATTATGTCAGCCTTTTTCAAATGGGCAAAATAATGGCATGTTTGACTCGGGTAAATATTCCACCGCAAGTTCACTTGAGAATTTAATGAGCGTTTGTTATTCTCTTGAAAAGCTTTGCATCCATAGCTCATTTGCATCTTTAACATGTTTCAAATATGCATATCCATTTTTAAAACATGTGTGGATGAAATCTCTTTCTTGCAAAATTCCAAGCTATTAGGGTTAAACTAGTGGAATTTCCCAAACTTGGATAACAAAACTTTTGTGTTCATTTGTGGTGTGTGAATAAATTTTCTTCATTTAATTTCTTTATCGTTTTAAACTTTTTCCGTACATCAACTATGAAATTTTCAGTTTGCTGTGATCTATTTGCCTTTTTTGTTTAGGGGATGAAGGGAGAGCGAAAAACTCGAAGTTTTGATTTCAGAAAAATGTGTACATCTGAAACGGAAACGCACAATGCACATATGTAGAGAGAGATAATTCCAAAGAGTGTCTGTAATTTTTAGGGATTGTAAGCACCTTTTTGTTTTTAAATCTCAGGTTTTGCAATCGTCGGGAAAAATGGGTTGCGGAGGATTTTTAACTGAGTGTTGAATTGCAATCCATAAGTCATTTCATACAAAAATATAGCCCGTTATGCATGATAAATCACATTACAATCATCTATGATTAATTATGTCAGTTTTTTTCAAATGGGCAAAATAATGACATGTTTGACTCGGGTAAATATCCCACCGCAAGTTCACTTGAGAATTTAATGAGCGTTTGTTATTCTCTTTAAAAGCTTTGCATCCATAGGTCATTTGCATCTTTAACATGTTTCAAACATGCATATCCATTTCAAAAACATGTGTGGATGAAATCTCTCTCTTGCAAAATTCCAAACTATTAGGGTAAAACTAGTGGAATTTCCCAAAATTGGATAACAAAACTTTTGTGTTCATTTGTGTCGGGCAAATATCCCACTGCACGTTCACTTGAGAATTTAATGAGCGTTTGTTATTCGCTTTAAAATCTTTGGCTCCAAAGGTCATTTGAACCTTTAACATGTTTCTGGCATGCATACCCATTTTTAAAACATGTGTAGAAAAAATCTCCTTCATGTAAAATTCCAAGATATTAATTTAGGACTAGTGGAATTTCCCAAAATTGGAGAACAAAACTTTTGTGTTCATTTGTGGTGTGTGAATAAATTTTCTTCATTTACTTTTTTTATTGTTTTAAACTTTTTCCGTACATCAACTATGAAATTTTTAGTTTGCTGTGATCTATTTGCCTTTTTTGTTTACGGGATGAAGGGAGAGCGAAAAACTCGAAGTTTTGATTTAAGAAAAATGTGTACATCTGAAACGGAAACGCACAATGCACATATGTAGAGAGAGATAATTCCAAAGAGTGTCTGTAATTTTTAGGGATTGTAAGCACCTTCTCATTTTTATGTCTCAGGTTTTGCAATCGTCAGGAAAAATGGGTTGCGGAGGATTTTAACTGAGTGTTGAATTGTAATCCATAAGTCATTTCATACAAAAATATAGCCCGGTACGCATGATAAATCACATTACAATCATCTATGATTAATTATGTCAGCTTTTTGCAAATGGGCAAAATAATGGCATGTTTGACTCGGGTAAATATCCCACCACAAGTTCACTTGAGAATTTAATGAGCGTTTGTTATTCTCTTTGAAAGCTTTGCATCCATAGCTCATTTGCATTTTTAACATGTTTCAAATATGCATATCCATTTTTAAAACTTGTGCAGATGAAATCTCTCTCTTGCAAAATTCCAAGCCATTAGGGTTAAACTAGTGGAATTTCCAAAACTTGGATAACAAAACTTTTGTGTTCATTTGTGGTGTGTGAATAAATTTTCTTCATTTACTTTTTTTATTGTTTTAAACTTTTTCCGTACATTAACTATGAAATTTTCAGTTTGCTGTAAGCTTTTTGCCTTGTTTGTTTTCAGGATGAACGGAGAGCGAAAAGTGAAAGTTTTGATTTAAGAAAAATGTGTACATCTAAAATGGAAAAGCACAATGCACAATTGTAGGGAGAGTTAATTCCAAAGAGTGTCTGTAATTTTTAGGGATTGTAAGTTCTTTTTAGTTTTTATATCTCAATTAACTGAGTGTTGAATTGCAATCCATAAGTCATTTCATAGCGAAATATAGCCCGTTACGCATGATAAATCACATTATAATCATCTATGATTAATTATGTCGGCTTTTTGCAAATGGGCAAAATAATGGCATGTTTGACTCGGATAAATATTCCACCGCAAGTTCACTTGAGAGTTTAATGAGCGTTTGTTATTCTCTTTAAAAGCTTTGCATCCATAGCTCATTTGCATCTTTAACATGTTTCAAATATGCATATCCATTTTTAAAACATGTGTGGATGAAATCTCTCTCTTGCAAAATTCTAAGCTATTAGGGTTAAACTAGTGGAATTTCCCAAACTTGGATAACAAAACTTTTGTGTTCATTTGTGGTGTGCGAATAAATTTTCTTCATTTACGTTTTTTATCGTTTTAAACTTTTTCCATACATCAACTATGAAATTTTCAATTTGCTGTGATCTATTTGCCTTTTTTGTTTAGGGGATAAAGAGAGAGCGAAAAATTCGAATATTTGATTTAAGAAAAATGTCTACATCTGAAACGGAAACGAACAATGCACATATGTAGAGAGAGATAATTCCAAAGAGTGTCTGTAATTTTTAGGGATTGTAAGCACCTTCTCATTTTTATGTCTCAGGTTTTGCAATCGTCGGGAAAAATGGGTTGCGGAGGATTTTTAACTGAGTGTTGAATTGTAATCCATAAGTCATTTCATACAAAAATATAGCCCGGTACGCATGATAAATCACATTACAATCATCTATGATTAATTATGTCAGCTTTTTGCAAATGGGCAAAATAATGGCATGTTTGACTCGGGTAAATATCCCACCACAAGTTCACTTGAGAATTTAATGAGCGTTTGTTATTCTCTTTGAAAGCTTTGCATCCATAGCTTATTTGCATTTTTAACATGTTTCAAATATGCATATCCATTTTTAAAACATGTGCGGATGAAATCTCTCTCTTGTAAAATTCCAAGCCATTCGGGTTAAACTAGTGGAATTTCCAAAACTTGGATAACAAAACTTTTGTGTTCATTTGTGGTGTGTGAATAAATTTTCTTCATTTACTTTTTTTATTGTTTTAAACTTTTTCCGTACATTAACTATGAAATTTTCAGTTTGCTGTAAGCTTTTTGCCTTGTTTGTTTTCGGGATGAACGAAGAGCGAAAAGTGAAAGTTTTGATTTAAGAAAAATGTGTACTTCTAAAATGGAAAAGCACAATGCACAATTATAGGGAGATTTAATTCCAAAGAGTGTCTGTAATTTTTAGGGATTGTAAGTTGTTTTTAGTTTTTATATCTCAGGTTTTGCAATCGTCGGGAAAAATTTGTGGCTGAGGATTTTTAACTGAGTGTTGATTTGCAATCCATAAGTCATTTCATACAAAAATATAGCCCGTTACGCATGATAAATCACATTACAATCATCTATGATTAATTATGTCAGCCTTTTTCAAATGGGCAAAATAATGGCATGTTTGACTCGGGTAAATATTCCACCGCAAGTTCACTTGAGAATTTAATGAGCGTTTGTTATTCTCTTGAAAAGCTTTGCATCCATAGCTCATTTGCATCTTTAACATGTTTCAAATATGCATATCCATTTTTAAAACATGTGTGGATGAAATCTCTTTCTTGCAAAATTCCAAGCTATTAGGGTTAAACTAGTGGAATTTCCCAAACTTGGATAACAAAACTTTTGTGTTCATTTGTGGTGTGTGAATAAATTTTCTTCATTTAATTTCTTTATCGTTTTAAACTTTTTCCGTACATCAACTATGAAATTTTCAGTTTGCTGTGATCTATTTGCCTTTTTTGTTTAGGGGATGAAGGGAGAGCGAAAAACTCGAAGTTTTGATTTCAGAAAAATGTGTACATCTGAAACGGAAACGCACAATGCACATATGTAGAGAGAGATAATTCCAAAGAGTGTCTGTAATTTTTAGGGATTGTAAGCACCTTTTTGTTTTTAAATCTCAGGTTTTGCAATCGTCGGGAAAAATGGGTTGCGGAGGATTTTTAACTGAGTGTTGAATTGCAATCCATAAGTCATTTCATACAAAAATATAGCCCGTTATGCATGATAAATCACATTACAATCATCTATGATTAATTATGTCAGTTTTTTTCAAATGGGCAAAATAATGACATGTTTGACTCGGGTAAATATCCCACCGCAAGTTCACTTGAGAATTTAATGAGCGTTTGTTATTCTCTTTAAAAGCTTTGCATCCATAGGTCATTTGCATCTTTAACATGTTTCAAACATGCATATCCATTTCAAAAACATGTGTGGATGAAATCTCTCTCTTGCAAAATTCCAAACTATTAGGGTAAAACTAGTGGAATTTCCCAAAATTGGATAACAAAACTTTTGTGTTCATTTGTGTCGGGCAAATATCCCACTGCACGTTCACTTGAGAATTTAATGAGCGTTTGTTATTCGCTTTAAAATCTTTGGCTCCAAAGGTCATTTGAACCTTTAACATGTTTCTGGCATGCATACCCATTTTTAAAACATGTGTAGAAAAAATCTCCTTCATGTAAAATTCCAAGATATTAATTTAGGACTAGTGGAATTTCCCAAAATTGGAGAACAAAACTTTTGTGTTCATTTACTTTTTTTATTGTTTTAAACTTTTTCCGTACATTAACTATGAAATTTTCAGTTTGCTGTAAGCTTTTTGCCTTGTTTGTTTTCAGGATGAACGGAGAGCGAAAAGTGAAAGTTTTGATTTAAGAAAAATGTGTACATCTAAAATGGAAAAGCACAATGCACAATTGTAGGGAGAGTTAATTCCAAAGAGTGTCTGTAATTTTTAGGGATTGTAAGTTCTTTTTAGTTTTTATATCTCAAGTTTTGCAATCGTCGGGAAAAATTGGTGGCAGAGGATTTTTAACTGAGTGTTGAATTGCAATCCATAAGTCATTTCATAGCGAAATATAGCCCGTTACGCATGATAAATCACATTATAATCATCTATGATTAATTATGTCGGCTTTTTGCAAATGGGCAAAATAATGGCATGTTTGACTCGGATAAATATTCCACCGCAAGTTCACTTGAGAGTTTAATGAGCGTTTGTTATTCTCTTTAAAAGCTTTGCATCCATAGCTCATTTGCATCTTTAACATGTTTCAAATATGCATATCCATTTTTAAAACATGTGTGGATGAAATCTCTCTCTTGCAAAATTCTAAGCTATTAGGGTTAAACTAGTGGAATTTCCCAAACTTGGATAACAAAACTTTTGTGTTCATTTGTGGTGTGTGAATAAATTTTCTTCATTTACGTTTTTTATCGTTTTAAACTTTTTCCATACATCAACTATGAAATTTTCAATTTGCTGTGATCTATTTGCCTTTTTTGTTTAGGGGATAAAGAGAGAGCGAAAAATTCGAATATTTGATTTAAGAAAAATGTCTACATCTGAAACGGAAACGAACAATGCACATATGTAGAGAGAGATAATTCCAAAGAGTGTCTGTAATTTTTAGGGATTGTAAGCACCTTTTCATTTTTAAATCTCAGGTTTTGCAATCGTCGGGAAAAATGGGTTGCGAAGGATTTTTTACTGAGTGTTGAATTGCAATCCATAAGTCATTTCATACAAAAATACAGCCCGTTATGCATGATAAATCACATTACAATCATCTATGATTAATTATGTCAGCTTTTTGCAAATGGGCAACATAATGACATGTTTGACTCGGGTAAATATCCCACCGCAAGTTCACTTGAGAATTTAATGAACGTTTGTTATTCTCTTTAAAAGCTTTGCATCCATAGCTCATTTGTATCTTTAACATGTTTCAAACATGCATATCCATTTTAAAAACATATGTGGCTGAAATCTCTCTCTTGCAAAATTCCAAGCTATTAGGGTTAAACTAGTGGAATTTCCCAAAATTGGATAACAAAACTTTTGTGTTCATTTGTGTTGGGCGAATAAATTTTCTTTATTTATATTTTTTATTGTTTTAAATTTTTTCCATACATCAATTATAAAATTTTCTTTTTGTTGTAAGCTTTTTGCCTTGTTTGTTTTCGGGATGAAGGGAGAGCGAAAAGTCAAAGTTTTGATTTAAGAAAAAAGTGTACATCTAAAATGGAAAAGCACAATGCACAATTGTAGGGAGAGATAACTCCAAAGAGTGTCTGTAATTTCTAGGGACTGTAAGCTCTTTTTAGTTTTTATATCTCAGGTTTTGCAATCGTCGGGAAAAATTGGTGGCAGAGGATTTTTAACTGAGTGTTGAATTGCAATCCATAAGTCATTTCATACAAATATATAGCCCGTTACGCATGATAAATCACTTTACAATCATCTATGATTGTTAGATCACATTTTTGAAAATGGGCAAAATAATGACTTGTTAGACTCGGGTAAATATCCCACCGCACGTTCACTTGAGAATTTAATGAGCGTTTTTTATTCTCGTTAAAAGCTTTGGATCCATAAGTCATTTGAATCTTTAACACGTTTCATGCATGCATATCCACTTTTAAAACATGTGTAGAAAAAATCACCTTCATGTAAAATTCCAAGCTTAATAGGGTTAGACTAATGGAATTTCCCAAACTTGGATAACAAAACTTTTGTGTTCATTTGTGGTGTGTGAATAGATATTTTTTATTTACATTAGTTATTATTTTAAATATTTTCCACACATCAACTATAAAATTGTTATTTTGTTGTGATCTTTTTTGCCTTTTTTGTTTACGGGATGAAGGGGGAGCGAAAACTCAAATTCTGATTTAAGAAAAAGTGTACATCTAAAATGGAAATGCACAATGCACAAATATAGAGAGAGATATTTCCAAAGAGTGTCTGTATGTTTTAGGGATCGTATGCACTTTTTCGTTTTTGTATCTAAGGTTGTGCAATCGTCGGGAAACGGGGGAAGCAGGCCATTTTTAACTGAGTGTTGAATTGCAATCCATAAGTCATTTCATACCAAAATATAGCCCGTTACGCATGACAAATCACTTTACAATGTTCTATGATTGTTAGTTCAACTTTTTGAATATGGGAAAAATAATGGCTTGTTTGACTCGGGCAAATATCCCCCCGCACGTTCACTTGAGAATTTAATGAGCGTTTGTTATTCTCTTTAAAAGCTTTGGATCCATAGGTCATTTGAATCTTTAACATGTTTCTGGCATGCATACCCATTTTTAAAACATGTGTAGAAAAAATCTCCTTCATGTAAAATTCCAAGATATTAGTTTTGGACTAGTGGAATTTCCCAAACTTGGAGAACAAAACTTTTGTGATCATTTGTGGTGTGTGAATAAATTTTCTTCATTTACTTTTTTTATTGTTTTAAACTTTTTCCGTACGTCAACTATGAAATTTTCAGTTTGCTGTGATCTATTTGCCTTTTTTGTTTACGGGATGAAGGGAGAGCGAAAAACTCGAAGTTTTGATTTAAGAAAAATGTGTTCATCTAAAATGGAAACGCACAATGCACATATGTAGAGAGAGATAATTCCAAAGAGTGTCTGTAATTTTAAGGGATTGTAAGCACCTTTTCGTTTTTATGTCTCAGGTTTTGCAATCGTCAGGAAAAATGGGTTGCGGAGGATTTTTAACAGAGTGTTGAATTGCAATCCATAAGTCATTTCATACAAAAATATAGCCTGTTATGCATGATAAATCACATTACAATCATCTATGATTAATTATGTCAGATTTTTGCAAATGGGCAAAATAATGACATGTTTGACTTGGGTAAATATCCCACCGCAAGTTCACTTGAGAATTTAATGAGCGTTTGTTATTCATCCATAGCTCATTTGCATCTTTAACATGTTTCAAATATGCATATACATTTTTAAAACATGTGTGGATGAAATCTCTCTCTTGCAAAATTCCAAGCTATTAGGGTTTAACTAGTGGAATTTCCCAAACTTGGAAAAAAAACTTTTGTGTTCATTTGTGGTGTGTGAATAAATTTTCGTCATTTACTTTTTTTATTGTTTTAAACTTTTTTCGTACATCAACTATGAAATTTTCAGTTTGCTGTGATCTATTTGTCTTTTTTGTTTACGGGATGAAGGGAAAGCGAAAAACTCGAAGTTTTGATTTAAGAAAAATGTGTACATCTGAAACGGAAACTCACAATGCACATATGTAGAGAGAGATAATTCCAAAGAGTGTCGGTAATTTTTAGGGATTGTAAGCACCTTTTCGTTTTTATATCTCATGTTTTGCAATCGTCGGGAAAAATGGGTTGCGGAGGATTTTTAACTGAGTGTTGAATTGCAATCCTTAAGTCATTTCATAAAAAAATATAGCCCGTTATGAATGATAAATCACATTAGAATCATATATGATTAATTATGTCAGCTTTTTGCAAATGGGCAAAATAATGACTTGTTTGACTCGGGTAAATATCCCACCCCAAGTTCACTTGAGAATTTAATGAGCGTTCGTTATTCTCTTTAAAAGCTTTGCATCCATAGCTCATTTGCATCTTTAACATGTTTCAAACATGCATATCTATTTTAAAATCATGTGTGGATGAAATCTCTCTCTTGCAAAATTCGAAGCTATTAGGGTTAAACTAGTGGAATTTCCCAAAATTGGATAACAAAACTTTTGTGTTCATTTTTGGTGTGTAAATAAATTTTATTCATTTATTTTTTTATTTTTTTAAACTTTTTCCGTACATCAACTACGAAATTTTCAGTTTGCTGTGATCTATTTGCCTTTTTTGTTTACGGGATGAAGGGAGAGCGAAAAACTCGAAGTTTTGATTTAACAAAAATGTGTACATCTGAAACGGAAACGCACAATGCACATATGTAGAGAGAGATAATTCCAAAGAGTGTCTGTAATTTTTAGGGATTGTAAGCACCTTTTCATTTTTATGTCTCAGGTTTTGCAATCGTCGGGAAAAATGGGTTGCGGAGGATTTTTAACTGAGTGTTGAATTGCAATCCGTAAGTCATTTCATACAAAAATATAGCCCGTTACACATGATAAATCACATTACAATCATCTATGATTAATTATGTCAGCTTTTTGCAAATGGGCAAAATAATGGCATGTTTGACTCGGGTAAATATCCCACCACAAGTTCACATGAGAATTTAATGAGCGTTTGTTATTCTCTTTAAAAGCTTTGCATCCAAAGCTCATTTGCATTTTTAACATGTTTCAAATATGCATATCCATTTTTAAAACATGTGCGGATGAAATCTCTCTCTTGCAAAATTCCAAGCTATTAGGGTTAAACTAGTGGAATTTCCCAAACTTGGATAACAAAACTTTTGTGTTCATTTGTGGTGTGTGTATAAATTTTCTTCATTTACTTTTTTTATCGTTTTAAACTTTTTCCGTACATCAACTATGAAATTTTAAATTTGTTGTGATCTATTTGCCTTTTTTCTTTAGAGGATGAAGGGAGAGCGAAAAATTCGAATCTTTCATTTAAGAAAAACGTGTACATCTGAAACGGAAACGCACAATGCACATATGTAGAGAGAGATAATTCCAAAGAGTGACTGTAATTTTTAGGGATTGTAAGCACCTTTTCGTTTTTAAATCTCAGGTTTTGAAATCGTCGGGAAAAACGGGTTGCGGAGGATTTTTAACTGAGTGTTGAATTGCAATCCATAAGTCATTTCATACCAAAATATAGCCCGTTCTGCATGATAAATCACATTACAATCATCTATGATTAATTATGTCAGCTTTTTGCAAATGGGCAAAAGAATGACATGTTTGACTCGGGTAAATATCCCACCGCAAGTTCACTTGAGAATTTAATGACCGTTTGTTATTCTTTTTAAAAGCTTTGCATCCATAGGTCATTTGCATCTTTAACATGTTTCAAACATGTATATCGATTCCAAAAACATGTGTGGATGAAATCTCTCTCTTGCAAAATTCCAAGCTATTAGGGTTAAACTAGTGGAATTTCCCAAAATTGGATAACAAAATTTTTGAGTTCATTTGTGTTGGGCGAATAAATTTTCTTTATTTATAATTTTTATTGTTTTAAATTTTTTCCATACATCAACTATAAAATTTTCATTTTGTTGTAAGCTTTTTGCCTTGTTTGTTTTCAGGATGAAGGGACAGCGAAAAGTCAAAGTTTTGATTTAAGAAAAAAGTGTACATCTAAAATGGAAAAGCACAATGCACAATTGTAGGGAGAGTTAATTCCAAAGAGTGTCTGTAATTTTTAGGGATTGTAAGCTCTTTTTAGTTTTTGCATCTCAGGTTTTGCAATCGTCGGGAAAAATTGGTGGCAGAGGATTTTTAACTGAGTGTTGAATTGCATTCCATAAGTCATTTCATTCAAAAATATAGCCCATTACGCATGACAAATCACTTTAATATCATCTATGATTGTTAGATCACATTTTTGAAAATGGGCAAAATAATGACTTGTTAGACTCGGGTAAATATCCCACCGCATGTTCTCTTGAGAATTTAATGAGCGTTTGTTATTCTTGTTAAAAGTGTTGGATCCATAAGTCATTTGAATCTTTAACATGTTTCAAGCATGCATATCCATTTTTAAAACATGTGTAGAAAAAATCTCCTTCATGTAAAATTTCAAGCTTAATCGGGTTGGACTAATGGAATTTCCCAAACTTGGATAACAAAACTTTTGTGTTCATTTGTGGTTTCTTAATAGATATTTTTTATTTTTATTAGTTATTATTTTAAATATTTTCCACACATCAACTATAAAATTTTTATTTTGTTGTGATCTTTTTTGCCTTTTTTGTTTACGGGATGAAGGGGGAGCGAAAACTCAAAGTTCTGATTTAAGAAAAAAGTGTAGATCTAAAATGGAAATGCACAATGCACAAATGTAGAGAGAGATATTTCCAAAGAGTGTCTGTATGTTTTAGGGATCGTATGCACTCTTTCGTTTTTATATCTAAGGTTTTGCAATCGTCGGGAAACGGGGGAGGCGGGCGATTTTTAACTGAGTGTTGAATTGCAATCCATAAGTCATTTCATACCAAAATATAGCCCGTTACGCATGACAAATCACTTTACAATGTCCTGTGATTGTTAGCTCAACTTTTTGAATATGGGCAAAATAATGGCTTGTTTGACTCGGGCAAATATCCCATTGCACGTTCACTTGAGAATTTAATGAGCTTTTGTTATTCTCTTTAAAACCTTTGGCTCCATAGGTCATTTGAACCTTTAACATGTTTCTGGCATGCATACCCATTTTTAAAACATGTGTAGAAAAAATCTCCTTCATGTAAAATTCCAGGATATTAATTTAGGACTAGTGGAATTTCCCAAAATTGGATAACAAAACTTTTGTGTTCATTTGTGGTGAGTGAATAAATTTTCTTCATTTACTTTTTTTATTGTTTTAAACTTTTTCCGTACATCAACTATGAAATTTTTAGTTTGCTGTGATCTATTTGCCTTTTTTGTTTACGGGATGAAGGGAGAGCGAAAAACTCGAAGTTTTGATTTAATAAAAATGTGTACATCTGAAACGGAAATGCACAATGCACATATGTAGAGAGAGATAATTCCAAAGAGTGTCTGTTATTTTTAGGGATTGTAAGCACCTTTTCGTTTTTATGTCTCAGGTTTTGCAATCGTCGGGAAAATTGGGTTGCGGAGGATTTTTAACTGAGTGTTGAATTGCAATTAATAAGTCATTTCATACAAAAATATAGCCCGTTACGCTTGATAAATCACATTACAATCATCTATGATTAATTATGTCAGCTTTTTGCAAATGGGCAAAATAATGGCATGTTTGACTCAGGTAAATATCCCACCACAAGTTCACTTGAGAATTTAATGAGCGTTTGTTATTCTCTTTAAAAGCTTTGCATCCATAGCACATTTGCATTTTTAACATGTTTCAAATATGCATATCCATTTTTAAAACATGTGCGGATGAAATCTCTCTCTTGCAAAATTCCAAGCTGTTAGGGTTAAACTAGTGGAATTTCCCAAACTTGGATAACAAAACTTTTGTGTTCATTAGTGGTGTGTGAATAAATTTTCTTCATTTACTTTTTTTATTGTTTTAAACTTTTTCCGTACATCAACTATGAAATTTTCAGTTTGCTGTAAGCTTTTTGCCTTGTTTGTTTTCGGGATGAACGAAGAGCGAAAAGTGAAAGTTTTGATTTAAGAAAAATGTGTACATATAAAATGGAAACGCACAATGCACAATTTTAGGGAGAGTTAATTCCAATGAGTGTCTGTAATTTTTAGGGATTGTAAGTTCTTTTTAGTTTTTATATCTCAGGTTTTGCAATCGTCGGGAAAAATTGGTGGCAGAGGATTTTTAACTGAGTGTTGAATTGCAATCCATAAGTCATTTCATACAAAAATATAGCCCGTTACGCATGATAAATCACATTACAATCATTTATGATTAATTATGTCAGCTTTTTGCAAATGGGCAAAATAATGGCATGTTTGACTCGGGTAAATATTCCACCGCAAGTGCACTTGAGAATTTAATGAGCGTTTGTTATTCTCTTTAAAAGCTTTGCATCCATAGCTCATTTGCATCTTTAACATGTTTCAAATATGCATATCCATTTTTAAAACATGTGTGGATGAAATCTCTTTCTTGCAAAATTCCTAGCTATTAGGGTTAAACTAGTGGAATTTCCCAAACTTGGATAACAAAACTTTTGTGTTCATTTGTGGTGTGTGAATAAATTTTCTTCTTTTAATTTTTTTATCGTTTTAAACTTTTCCGTACATCAACTATGAAATTTTCAGTTTGCTGTGATCTATTTGCCTTTTTTGTTTAGGGGATGAAGGGAGAGCGAAAAATTCGAATCTTTCATTTAAGAAAAATGTGTACATCTGAAACGGAAACGCACAATGCACATATGTAGAGAGAGATAATTCCAAAGAGTGTCTGTAATTTTTAGGGATTGTAAGCACCTTTTCATTTTTGTGTCTCAGGTTTTGGAATCGTCGGGAAAAATGGGTTGCGGAGGATTTTTAACTGAGTGTTGAATTGCAATCCATAAGTCATTTCATACAAAAATATAGCCCGTTACGCATGATAAATCACATTACAATCATCTATGATTAGTTATGTCAGCTTTTTGTAGATGGGCAAAATATTGACATGTCTGACTCGGGCAAATATCCCACCGCAAGTTCACTTGAGAATTTAATGAGCGTTTGTTATTCTCTTTAAAAGCTTTGCATCCATAGCTCATTTGCATCTTTAACATGTTTCAAAGATGCATATCCATTTTAAAAAATATGTGTGGATGAAATCTCTCTCTTGCAAAATTCCAAGCTATTAGGGTTAAACTTGTGGAATTTCCCAAACTTGGATAACAAAACTTTTGTGTTCATTTGTGTTGGGCGAATAAATTTTCTTTATTTATATTTGTTATTGTTTTAAAATTTTTTCCATACATCAACTATAAAATTTTCATTTTGTTGTAAGCTTTTTGCCTTGTTTGTTTTCGGGATGAAGGGAGGGCGAAAAGTCAAAGTTTTGATTTAAGAAAAAGTGTACATCTAAAATGGAAAAGCACAATGTACAATTGTAGGGAGAGTTAATTCCAAAGAGTGTCTGTAATTTTTAGGGATTTTAAGCTCTTTTTAGTTTTTATATCTGAGGTTTTGCAATCGTCGGGAAAAATTGGTGGCAGAGGATTTTTAACTGAGTGTTGAATTGCAATCCATAAGTCATTTCATACAAAAATATAGCCCGTTACGCATGACAAATCACTTTACAATCATCTATGATTGTTAGATCACATTTTTGAAAATGGGCAAAATAATGACTTGTTGGACTGGGGTAAATATCCCACCGCATGTTCTCTTGAGAATTTAATGAGCGTTTGTTATTCTCGTTAAAAGTTTTGGATCCATAAGTCATTTGAATCTTTAACATGTTTCAAGCATGCATATCCATTTTTAAAACATGTGTAGAAAAAATCTCCTTCATGTAAAATTCCAAGCTTAATCAGGTTGGACTAATGGAATTTCCCAAACTTGGATAAAAAAACTTTTGTGTTCATTTGTGGTGTGTGAATAGATATTTTTTATTTACATTAGTTATTATTTTAAATATTTTCCATACATCAACGATAAAATTTTTATTTTGTTGTGATCTTTTTTGCCTTTTTTGTTTACGGGATGAAGGGGGAACGAAAACTCAAAGTTCTGATTTAAGAAAAAAGTGTACATCTAAAATGGAAATGCACAATGCAAAAATGTAGAGAGAAATATTTCCAATGAGTGTCTGTATGTTTTAGGGATCGTATGCACTCTTTCGTTTTTATATCTAAGGTTTTGCAATTGTCGGGAAACGGGGGAGGCGGGCGATTTTTAACTGAGTGTTGAATTGCAATCCATAAGTTATTTCATACCAAAATATAGCCCGTTACGCATGACAAATCACTTTACAATGTCCTGTGATTGTTAGCTCAACTTTTTGAATATGGGCAAAATAATGGCTTGTTTGACTCGGGCAAATATCCCACCGCACGTTCACTTGAGAATTTAATGAGCGTTTGTTATTCTCTTTAAAAGCTTTGTCTACATAGGTCATTTGAACCTTTAACATGTTTCTGGCATGCATACCCATTTTTAAAACATGTGTAGAAAAAATCTCCTTCATGTAAAATTCCAAGATATTAGTTTAGGACTAGTGGTATTTCCCAAAATTGGATAACAAAACTTTTGTGTTCATTTGTGGTGTGTGAATAAATTTTCTTCATTTACTTTTTTTATTGTTTTAAACTTTTTCTGTACATCAACTGAAATTTTCAGTTTGCTGTGACCTATTCGCCTTTTTTGTTTACGGGATGAAGGGAGAGCGAAAAACTCGAAGTTTTGATTTAAGAAAAATGTGTACATCTGAAACGGAAATGCACAATGCACATATGTAGAGTGAGATAATTCCAAAGAGTGTCTGTAATTTTTAGGGATTGTAAGCACCTTTTCGTTTTTATGTCTCAGGTTTTGCAATCGTTGGGAAAAATGGGTTGCGGAGGATTTTTAACTGAGTGTTGAATTGCAATCCATAAGTCATTTCATACAAAAATATAGCCCGTTACGCATGATAAATCACATTACAATCATCTATGATTAATTATGTCAGCTTTTTGAAAATGGGCAAAATAATGGCATGTTTGACTCGGGTAAATATCCCACCACAAGTTCACTTGAGAATTTATTGAGCGTTTGTTATTCTCTTTAAAAGGTTTGCATCCATAGCTCATTTGCATCTTAAACATGTTTCAAATATGCATATCCATTTTTAAAACATGTGTGGATGAAATCTTTCTCTTGCCAAATTCCAAGCTATTAGGGTTAAACTAGTGGAATTTCCCAAACTTGGATAACAAAACTTTTGTGTTCATTTGTGGTGTGTGAATAAATTTTCTTCATTTACTTTTTTTATCGTTTTAAACTTTTTCCGTACATCAACTATGAAATTTTTGATTTGCTGTGATCTATTTGCCTTTTTTGTTTGGGGATGAAGGGAGAGCGAAAAATTCGAATCTTTGATTTAAGAAAAATGTGTACATCTGAAACGGAAACGCACAATGCACATATGTAGAGGGAGATAATTCCAAAGAGTGTCTGTAATTTTTAGGGATTGTAAGCACCTTTTCGTTTTTAAATCTCAGGTTTTGCAATCGTCGGGAAAAACGGGTTGCGGAGGATTTTTAACAGAGTGTTGAATTGCAATCCATAAGTCATTTCATACAAAAATATAGCCCGTTATGCATGATAAATTACAGTACAATCATCTATGATTAATTATGTCAGCTTTTTGCAAATGGGCAAAATAATGACATGTTTGACTCGGGTAAATTCCCACCGCAAGTTCACTTGAGAATTTAATGAGCGTTTGTTATTCTCTTTAAAATCTTTGCATCCATAGGTCATTTGCATCTTTAACATGTTTCAAACATGCATATCCATTTCAAAAACATGTGTGGATGAAATCTCTCTCTTGCAAAATTCCAAGCTATTAGGGTTAAACTAGTGGAATTTCCCAAAATTGGATAACAAAACTTTTGTGTTCATTTGTGTTGGGCGAATAAATTTTCTTTATTTATATTTGTTATTGTTTTAAATTTTTTCCATACATCAACTATAAAATTTTCATTTTGTTGTAAGGTTTTTGCCTTGTTTGTTTTCCGGATGAAGGGAGAGCGAAAAGTCAAAGTTTTGATTTAAGAAAAAAGTGTACATCTAAAATGGAAAAGCGCAATGCACAATTGTAGGGAGAGTTAATTCCAAAGAGTGTCTGTAATTTTTAGGGATTGTAAGCTCTTTTTAGTTTTTATATCTCAGGTTTTGCAATCGTCGGGAAAAATTGGTGGCAGAGGATTTTTAACTGAGTGTTGAATTGCAATCCATAAGTCATTTCATACAAAAATATAGCCCGTTACGCATGACAAATCACTTTACAATCATCTATGATTGTTAGATCACATTTTTGAAAATGGGCAAAATAATGACTTGTTAGACTTGGGTAAATATCCCACCGCATGTTTTCTTGAGAATTTAATGAGCGTTTGTTATTCTCGTTAAAGCTTTGGATCCATAAGTCATTTGAATCTTTAACATGTTTCAAGCATGCATATCCATTTTTAAAACATGTGTAGAAAAAATCTCCTTCATGTAAAATTCCAAGCTTAATCGGGTTGGACTAATAGAATTTCCCAAACTTGGATAACAAAACTTTTGTGTTCATTTGTGGTGTGTGAATAGATATTTTTTATTTACATTAGTTATTATTTTAAATATTTTCCACACATCAACTATAAAATTTTTATTTTGTTGTGATCTTTTTTGCCTTTTTTGTTTACGGGATGAAGGGGGAGCGAAAACTCAAAGTTCTGATTTAAGAAAAAAGTGTACATCTAAAATGGAAATGCACAATGCACAAATGTAGAGAGAGATATTTCCAAAGAGTGTCTGTATGTTTTAGGGATGGTATGCACTCTTTCGTTTTTAAATCTAAGGTTTTGCAATCGTCGGGAAACGGGGGAGGCGGGCGATTTTTAACTGAGTGTTGAATTGTAATCCATAAGTCATTTCATACCAAAATATAGCCCGTTACGCATTACAACTAACTTTACAATGTCCTGTGATTGTTAGCTCAACTTTTTGAATATGGGCAAAATAATGGCTTGTTTGACTCGGGCAAATATCCCACCGCACGTTCACTTGAGAATTTAATAAGTTTTTGTTATTCTCTTTAAAAGCTTAGGCTCCATAGGTCATTTGAACCTTTAACATGTTTCTGGCATGCATACCCATTTTTAAAACATGTGTAGAAAAAATCTCCTTCATGTAAAATTCCAGGATATTAATTTAGGACTAGTGGAATTTCCCAAAATTGGATAACAAAACTTTTGTGGTGAGTGAATAAAATTTCTTCATTTACTTTTTTTATTATTTTAAATTTTTCCGTGCATCAACTATGAAATTTTCAGTTTGCTGTGATCTATTTGCCTTTTTTGTTTACGGGATGAAGGGAGAGCGAAAAACTCGAAGTTTTGATTTCAGAAAAATGTGTACATCTGAAACGGAAACACACAATGCACATATGTAGAGAGAGATAATTCCAAAGAGTGTCTGTAAGTTTTAGGGATTGTAAGCACCTTTTCGTTTTTATGTCTCAGGTTTTGCAATCGTCGGGAAAAATGGGTTGCGGAGGATTTTTAACTGAGTGTTGAATTGCAATCCATAAGTCATTTCATACAAAAATATAGCCCGTTACGCATGATAAATCACATTACAATCATCTATGATTAATTATGTCAGCTTTTTGCAAATGTGCAAAATAATGGCATGTTTGACTCGGGTAAATATCCCACCACAAGTTCACTTGAGAATTTAATGAGCGTTTGTTATTCTCTTTAAAAGCTTTGCATCCATAGCCCATTTGCATCTTTAACATGTTTCAAATATGCATATCCATTTTTAAAACATGTGCGGATGAAATCTCTCTCTTGCAAAATTCCAAGCTATTAGGGTTAAACTAGTGGAATTTCCCAAACTTGGATAACAAAACTTTTGTGTTCATTTGTGGCGTGTGAATAAATTTTCTTCATTTACTTTTTTTATTGTTTTAAACTTTTTCCGTACATTAACTATGAAATTTTCAGTTTGCAGTAAGCTTTTTGCCTTGTTTGTTTTCAGGATGAACGGAGAGCGAAAAATGAAAGTTTTGATTTAAGAAAAATGTGTACATCTAAAATAGAAAAGCACAATGCACAATTGTAGGGAGAGTTAATTCCAAAGAGTGTCTGTAATTTTTAGGGATTGTAAGTTCTTTTTAGTTTTTATATCTCAGGTTTTGCAATCGTCGGGAAAAATTTGTGGCAGAGGATTTTTAACTGAGTGTTGATTTGCAATCCATAAGTCATTTCATACAAAAATATAGCCCGTTACGCATGATAAATCACATTACAATCATCTATGATTAATTATGTCAGCATTTTTCAAATGGGCAAAATAATGGCATGTTTGACTCGGGTAAATATTCCACCGCAAGTTCACTTGAGAATTTAATGAGCGTTTGTTATTCTCTTGAAAAGCTTTGCATCCATAGCTCATTTGCATCTTTAACATGTTTCAAATATACATATCCATTTTTAAAACATGTGTGGATGAAATCTCTTTCTTGCAAAATTCCAAGCTATTAGGGTTAAACTAGTGGAATTTCCCAAACTTGGATAACAAAACTTTCGTGTTCATTTGTGGTGTGTGAATAAATTTTCTTCATTTAATTTTTCTATCGTTTTAAACTTTTTCCGTACATCAACTATGAAATTTTCAGTTTGTTGTGATCTATTTGCCTTTTTTGTTTAGGGGATGAAGGGAGAGCGAAAAATTCGAATCTTTCATTTAAGAAAAATGTGTACATCTGAAACGGAAACGCACAATGCACATATGTAGAGACAGATAATTCCAAAGAGTGTCTGTAATTTTTAGGGATTGTAAGCACCTTTTCGTTTTTATGTCTCAGGTCTTGCAATCGTCGGGAAAAATGGGTTGCGGAGGATTTTTAACTGAGTGTTGAATTGTAATCCATAAGTCATTTCATACAAAAATATAGCCCGGTACGCATGATAAATCACATTACAATCATCTATGATTAATTATGTCAGTTTTTTTCAAATGGGCAAAATAATGACATGTTTGACTCAGGTAAATATCCCACCGCAAGTTCCCTTGAGAATTTAATGAGCGTTTGTTATTCTCTTTAAAAGCTTTGCATCCATAGGTCATTTGCATCTTTAACATGTTTCAAACATGCATATCCATTTCAAAAACATGTGTGGATGAAATCTCTCTCTTGCAAAATTCCAAACTATTAGGGTTAAACTAGTGGAATTTCCCAAAATTGGATAACAAAACTTTTGTGTTCATTTGTGTCGGGCAAATATCCCACTACACGTTCACTTGAGAATTTAATGAGCGTTTGTTATTCTCTTTAAAATCTTTGGCTCCATAGGTCATTTGAACCTTTAACATGTTTCTGGCATGCATACCCATTTTTAAAACATGTGTAGAAAAAATCTCCTTCATGTAAAATTCCAAGATATTAATTTAGGACTAGTGGGATTTCCCAAAATTGGATAACAAAAATTTTGTGTTCATTTGTGGTGTGTGAATAAATTTTCTTCATTTACTTTTTTTTATTGTTTTAAACTTTTTCCGTACATCAACTATGAAATTTTTAGTTTGCTGCGATCTATTTGCCGTTTTTGTTTACGGGATGAAGGGAGAGCGAAAAACTCGAAGTTTTGATTTAAGAAAAATGTGTACATATGAAACGGAAACGCACAATGCACATATGTAGAGAGAGATAATTCCAAAGAGTGTCTGTAATTTTTAGGGATTATAAGCAACTTTTCATTTTTATGTCTCAGGTTTTGCAATCGTCGGGAAAAATGGGTTGCGGAGGATTTTTAACTGAGTGTTGAATTGTAATCCATAAGTCATTTCATACAAAAATATAGCCCGGTACGCATGATAAATCACATTACAATCATCTATGATTAATTATGTCAGCTTTTTGCAAATGGGCAAAATAATGGCATGTTTGACTCGGGTAAATATCCCACCACAAGTTCACTTGAGAATTTAATGAGCGTTTGTTATTCTCTTTGAAAGCTTTGCATCCATAGCTTATTTGCATTTTTAACATGTTTCAAATATGCATATCCATTTTTAAAGCATGTGCGGATGAAATCTCTCTCTTGTAAAATTCCAAGCCATTAGGGTTAAACTAGTGGAATTTCCAAAACTTGGATAACAAAACTTTTGTGTTCATTTGTGGTGTGTGAATAAATTTTCTTCATTTACTTTTTTTATTGTTTTAAACTTTTTCCGTACATTAACTATGAAATTTTCAGTTTGCTGTAAGCTTTTTGCCTTGTTTGTTTTCGGGATGAACGAAGAGCGAAAAGTGAAAGTTTTGATTTAAGAAAAATGTGTACTTCTAAAATGGAAAAGCACAATGCACAATTATAGGGAGATTTAATTCCAAAGAGTGTCTGTATTTTTTAGGGATTGTAAGTTGTTTTTAGTTTTTATATCTCAGGTTTTGCAATCGTCGGGAAAAATTTGTGGCAGAGGATTTTTAACTGAGTGTTGATTTGCAATCCATAAGTCAATTCATACAAAAATATAGCCCGTTACGCATGATAAATCACATTACAATCATCTATGATTAATTATGTCAGCTTTTTTCAAATGGGCAAAATAATGGCATGTTTGACTCGGGTAAATATTCCACCGCAAGTTCACTTGAGAATTTAATGAGCGTTTGTTATTCTCTTGAAAAGCTTTGCATCCATAGCTCATTTGCATCTTTAACATGTTTCAAATATGCATATCCATTTTTAAAACATGTGTGGATGAAATCTCTTTCTTGCAAAATTCCAAGCTATTAGGGTTAAACTAGTGGAATTTCCCAAACTTGGATAACAAAACTTTTGTGTTCATTTGTGGTGTGTGAATAAATTTTCTTCATTTAATTTCTTTATCGTTTTAAACTTTTTCCGTACATCAACTATGAAATTTTCAGTTTGCTGTGATCTATTTGCCTTTTTTGTTTAGGGGATGAAGGGAGAGCGAAAAATTCGAATCTTTCATTTAAGAAAAATGTGTACATCTGAAACGGAAACGCACAATGCACATATGTAGAGAGATAATTCCAAAGAGTGTCTGTAATTTTTAGGGATTGTAAGCACCTTTTTGTTTTTAAATCTCAGGTTTTGCAATCGTCGGGAAAAATGGGTTGCGGAGGATTTTTAACTGAGTGTTGAATTGCAATCCATAAGTCATTTCATACAAAAATATAGCCCGTTATGCATGATAAATCACATTACAATCATCTATGATTAATTATGTCAGTTTTTTTCAAATGGGCAAAATAATGACATGTTTGACTCGGGTAAATATCCCACCGCAAGTTCACTTGAGAATTTAATGAGCGTTTGTTATTCTCTTTAAAAGCTTTGCATCCATAGGTCATTTGCATCTTTAACATGTTTCAAACATGCATATCCATTTCAAAAACATGTGTGGATGAAATCTCTCTCTTGCAAAATTCCAAACTATTAGGGTTAAACTAGTGGAATTTCCCAAAATTGGATAACAAAACTTTTGTGTTCATTTGTGTCGGCCAAATATCCCACTGCACGTTCACTTGAGAATTTAATGAGCGTTTGTTATTCGCTTTAAAATCTTTGGCTCCAAAGGTCATTTGAACCTTTAACATGTTTCTGGCATGCATACCCATTTTTAAAACATGTGTAGAAAAAATCTCCTTCATGTAAAATTCCAAGATATTAATTTAGGACTAGTGGAATTTCCCAAAATTGGAGAACAAAACTTTTGTGTTCATTTGTGGTGTGTGAATAAATTTTCTTCATTTACTTTTTTTATTGTTTTAAACTTTTTCCGTACATCAACTATGAAATTTTTAGTTTGCTGTGATCTATTTGCCTTTTTTGTTTACGGGATGAAGGGAGAGCGAAAAACTCGAAGTTTTGATTTAAGAAAAATGTGTACATCTGAAACGGAAACGCACAATGCACATATGTAGAGAGAGATAATTCCAAAGAGTGTCTGTAATTTTTAGGGATTGTAAGCACCTTCTCATTTTTATGTCTCAGGTTTTGCAATCGTCAGGAAAAATGGGTTGCGGAGGATTTTAACTGAGTGTTGAATTGTAATCCATAAGTCATTTCATACAAAAATATAGCCCGGTACGCATGATAAATCACATTACAATCATCTATGATTAATTATGTCAGCTTTTTGCAAATGGGCAAAATAATGGCATGTTTGACTCGGGTAAATATCCCACCACAAGTTCACTTGAGAATTTAATGAGCGTTTGTTATTCTCTTTGAAAGCTTTGCATCCATAGCTCATTTGCATTTTTAACATGTTTCAAATATGCATATCCATTTTTAAAACTTGTGCAGATGAAATCTCTCTCTTGCAAAATTCCAAGCCATTAGGGTTAAACTAGTGGAATTTCCAAAACTTGGATAACAAAACTTTTGTGTTCATTTGTGGTGTGTGAATAAATTTTCTTCATTTACTTTTTTTATTGTTTTAAACTTTTTCCGTACATTAACTATGAAATTTTCAGTTTGCTGTAAGCTTTTTGCCTTGTTTGTTTTCAGGATGAACGGAGAGCGAAAAGTGAAAGTTTTGATTTAAGAAAAATGTGTACATCTAAAATGGAAAAGCACAATGCACAATTGTAGGGAGAGTTAATTCCAAAGAGTGTCTGTAATTTTTAGGGATTGTAAGTTCTTTTTAGTTTTTATATCTCAAGTTTTGCAATCGTCGGGAAAAATTGGTGGCAGAGGATTTTTAACTGAGTGTTGAATTGCAATCCATAAGTCATTTCATAGCGAAATATAGCCCGTTACGCATGATAAATCACATTATAATCATCTATGATTAATTATGTCGGGTTTTTGCAAATGGGCAAAATAATGGCATGTTTGACTCGGATAAATATTCCACCGCAAGTTCACTTGAGAGTTTAATGAGCGTTTGTTATTCTCTTTAAAAGCTTTGCATCCATAGCTCACTTGCATCTTTAACATGTTTCAAATATGCATATCCATTTTTAAAACATGTGTGGATGAAATCTCTCTCTTGCAAAATTCTAAGGTATTAGGGTTAAACTAGTGGAATTTCCCAAACTTGGATAACAAAACTTTTGTGTTCATTTGTGGTGTGTGAATAAATTTTCTTCATTTACGCTTTTTATCATTTTAAACTTTTTCCATACATCAACTATGAAATTTTCAATTTGCTGTGATCTATTTGCCTTTTTTGTTTAGGGGATAAAGAGAGAGCGAAAAATTCGAATATTTGATTTAAGAAAAATGTCTACATCTGAAACGGAAACGCACAATGCACATATGTAGAGAGAGATAATTCCAAAGAGTGTCTGTAATTTTTAGGGATTGTAAGCACCTTTTCGTTTTTAAATCTCAGGTTTTGCAATCGTCGGGAAAAATGGGTTGCGAAGGATTTTTTACTGAGTGTTGAATTGCAATCCATAAGTCATTTCATACAAAAATATAGCCCGTTATGCATGATTAATCACATTACAATCATCTATGATTAATTATGTCAGCTTTTTGCAAATGGGCAACATAATGACATGTTTGACTCGGGTAAATATCCCACCGCAAGTTCACTTGAGAATTTAATGAACGTTTGTTATTCTCTTTAAAAGCTTTGCATCCATAGCTCATTTGTATCTTTAACATGTTTCAAACATGCATATCCATTTTAAAAACATGTGTGGCTGAAATCTCTCTCTTGCAAAATTCCAAGCTATTAGGGTTAAACTAGTGGAATTTCCCAAAATTGGATAACAAAACTTTTGTGTTCATTTGTGTTGGGCGAATAAATTTTATTTATTTATATTTTTTATTGTTTTAAATTTTTTCCATACATCAATTATAAAATTTTCTTTTTGTTGTAAGCTTTTTGCCTTGTTTGTTTTCGGGATGAAGGGAGAGCGAAAAGTCAAAGTTTTGATTTAAGAAAAAAGTGTACATCTAAAATGGAAAAACACAATGCACAATTTTAGGGAGAGATAACTCCAAAGAGTGTCTGTAATTTCTAGGGACTGTAAGCTCTTTTTAGTTTTTATATCTCAGGTTTTGCAATCGTCGGGAAAAATTGGTGGCAAAGGATTTTTAACTGAGTGTTGAATTGCAATCCATAAGTCATTTCATAAAAATATATAGCCCGTTACGAATGATAAATCACTTTACAGTCATCTATGATTGTTAGATCACATTTTTGAAAATGGGCAAAATAATGACTTGTTAGACTCGGGTAAATATCCCACCGCACGTTCACTTGAGAATTTAATGAGCGTTTTTTATTCTCGTTAAAAGCTTTGGATCCATAAGTCATTTGAATCTTTAACACATTTCATGCATGCATATCCATTTTTAAAACATGTGTAGAAAAAATCTCCTTCATGTAAAATTCCAAGCTTAATAGGGTTAGACTAATGGAATTTCCCAAACTTGGATAACAAAACTTTTGTGTTCATTTGTGGTGTGTGAATAGATATTTTTTATTTACATTAGTTATTATTTTAAATATTTTCCACACATCAACTATAAAATTGTTATTTTGTTGTGATCTTTTTTGCCTTTTTTGTTTACGGGATGAAGGGGGAGCGAAAACTCAAAGTTCTGATTTAAGAAAAAGTGTACATCTAAAATGGAAATGCAAAATGCACAAATATAGAGAGAGATATTTCCAAAGATTGTCTTTATGTTTTAGGGATCGTATGCATTTTTTCGTTTTTGTATCTAAGGTTGTGCAATCGTCGGGAAACGGGGGAAGCGGGCCATTTTTAACTGAGTGTTGAATTGCAATCCATAAGTCATTTCATACCAAAATATAGCCCGTTACGCATGACAAATCACTTTACAATGTTCTATGATTGTTAGTTCAACTTTTCGAATATGGGCAAAATAATGGCTTGTTCGACTCGGGCAAATATCCCCCCGCACGTTCACTTGAGAAGTTAATGAGCGTCTGTTATTCTCTTTAAAAGCTTTGGAGCCATAGGTCATTTGAATCTTTAACATGTTTCTGGCATGCATACCCATTTTTAAAACATGTGTAGAAAAAATCTCCTTCATGTAAAATTCCAAGATATTAGTTTTGGACTAGTGGAATTTCCCAAACTTGGAGAACAAAACTTTTGTGATCATTTGTGGTGTGTGAATAAATTTTCTTCATTTACTTTTTTTATTGTTTTAAACTTTTTCCGTACGTCAACTATGAAATTTTCAGTTTGCTGTGATCTATTTGCCTTTTTTGTTTACGGGATGAAGGGAGAGCGAAAAACTCGAAGTTTTAAGAAAAATGTGTTCATCTAAAACGGAAACGCACAATGCACATATGTAGAGAGAGATAATTCCAAAGAGTGTCTGTAATTTTAAGGGATTGTAAGCACCTTTTCGTTTTTATGTCTCAGGTTTTGCAATCGTCAGGAAAAATGGGTTGCGGAAGATTTTTAACAGAGTGTTGAATTGCAATCCATAAGTCATTTCATACAAAAATATAGCCTGTTATGCATGATAAATCACATTACAATCATCTATGATTAATTATGTCAGCTTTTTGCAAATGGGCAAAATAATGACATGTTTGACTTGGGTAAATATCCCACCGCAAGTTCACTTGAGAATTTAATGAGCGTTTGTTATTCATCCATAGCTCATTTGCATCTTTAACATGTTTCAAATATGCATATACATTTTTAAAACATGTGTGGATGAAATCTCTCTCTTGCAAAATTCCAAGCTATTAGGGTTAAACTAGTGGAATTTCCCAAACTTGGAAAAAAAACTTTTGTGTTCATTTGTGGTGTGTGAATAAATTTTCGTCATTTACTTTTTTTATTGTTTTAAACTTTTTTCGTACATCAACTATGAAATTTTCAGTTTGCTGTGATCTATTTGTCTTTTTTGTTTACGGGATGAAGGGAAAGCGAAAAACTCGAAGTTTTGATTTAAGAAAAATGTGTACATCTGAAACGGAAACTCACAATGCACATATGTAGAGAGAGATAACTCCAAAGAGTGTCGGTAATTTTTAGGGATTGTAAGCACCTTTTCGTTTTTATATCTCATGTTTTGCAATCGTCGGGAAAAATGGGTTGCGGAGGATTTTTAACTGAGTGTTGAATTGCAATCCTTAAGTCATTTCATAAAAAAATATAGCCCGTTATGAATGATAAATCACATTAGAATCATATATGATTAATTATGTCTGCTTTTTGCAAATGGGCAAAATAATGACTTGTTTGACTCGGGTAAATATCCCACCCCAAGTTCACTTGAGAATTTAATGAGCGTTTGTTATTCTCTTTAAAAGCTTTGCATCCATAGCTCATTTGCATCTTTAACATGTTTCAAACATGCATATTTATTTTAAAATCATGTGTGGATGAAATCTCTCTCTTGCAAAATTCGAAGCTATTAGGGTCAAACTAGTGGAATTTCCCAAAATTGGATAACAAAACTTTTGTGTTCATTTTTGGTGTGTAAATAAATTTTATTCATTTATTTTTTTATTTTTTTAAACTTTTTCCGTACATCAACTACGAAATTTTCAGTTTGCTGTGATCTATTTGCCTTTTTTGTTTACGGGATGAAGGGAGAGCGAAAAACTCGAAGTTTTGATTTAACAAAAATGTGTACATCTAAAACGGAAACGCACAATGCACATATGTAGAGAGAGATAATTCCAAAGAGTGTCTGTAATTTTTAGGGATTGTAAGCACCTTTTCATTTTTATGTCTAAGGTTTTGCAATCGTCGGGAAAAATGGGTTGCGGAGGATTTTTAACTGAGTGTTGAATTGCAATCCGTAAGTCATTTCATACAAAAATATAGCCCGTTACGCATGATAAATTACATTACAATCATCTATGATTAATTATGTCAGCTTTTTGCAAATGGGCAAAATAATGGCATGTTTGACTCGGGTAAATATCCCACCACAAGTTCACTTGAGAATTTAATGAGCGTTTGTTATTCTCTTTAAAAGCTTTGCATCCAAAGCTCATTTGCATTTTTAACATGTTTCAAATATGCATATCCATTTTTAAAACATGTGCGGATGAAATCTCTCTCTTGCAAAATTCCAAGCTATTAGGGTTAAACTAGTGGAATTTCCCAAACTTGGATAACAAAACTTTTGTGTTCATTTGTGGTGTGTGTATAAATTTTCTTCATTTACTTTTTTTATCGTTTTAAACTTTTTCCGTACATCAACTATGAAATTTTCAATTTGTTGTGATCTATTTGCCTTTTTTGTTTAGGGGATGAAGGGAGAGCAAAAAATTCGAATCTTTCATTTAAGAAAAATGTGTACATCTGAAACGGAAACGCACAATGCACATATGTAGAGAGAGATAATTCCAAAGAGTGACTGTAATTTTTAGGGATTGTAAGCACCTTTTCGTTTTTAAATCTCAGGTTTTGCAATCGTCGGGAAAAACGGGTTGCGGAGGATTTTTAACTGAGTGTTGAATTGCAATCCATAAGTCATTTCATACCAAAATATAGCCCGTTCTGCATGATAAATCACATTACAATCATCTATGATTAATTATGTCAGCTTTTTGCAAATGGGCAAAAGAATGACATGTTTGACTCGGGTAAATATCCCACCGCAAGTTCACTTGAGAATTTAATGACCGTTTGTTATTCTCTTTAAAAGCTTTGCATCCATAGGTCATTTGCATATTTAACATGTTTCAAACATGTATATCGATTCCAAAAACATGTGTGGATGAAATCTCTCTCTTGCAAAATTCCAAGCTATTAGGGTTAAACTAGTGGAATTTCCCAAAATTGGATAACAAAATTTTTGTGTTAATTTGTGTTGGGCGAATAAATTTTCTTTATTTATAATTTTTATTGTTTTAAATTTTTTCCATACATCAACTATAAAATTTTCATTTTGTTGTAAGCTTTTTGCCTTGTTTGTTTTCAGGATGAAGGGAGAGCGAAAAGTCAAAGTTTTGATTTAAGAAAAAAGTGTACATCTAAAATGGAAAAGCACAATGCACAATTGTAGGGAGAGTTAATTCCAAAGAGTGTCTGTAATTTTTAGGGATTGTAAGCTCTTTTTAGTTTTTGTATCTCAGGTTTTGCAATCGTCGGGAAAAATTGGTGGCAGAGGATTTTTAACTGAGTGTTGAATTGCATTCCATAAGTCATTTCATTCAAAAATATAGCCCATTACGCATGACAAATCACTTTAATATCATCTATGATTGTTAGATCACATTTTTGAAAATGGGCAAAATAATGACTTGTTAGACTCGGGTAAATATCCCACCGCATGTTCTCTTGAGAATTTAATGAGCGTTTGTTATTCTTGTTAAAAGTGTTGGATCCATAAGTCATTTGAATCTTTAACATGTTTCAAGCATGCATATCCATTTTTAAAACATGTGTAGAAAAAATCTCCTTCATGTAAAATTTCAAGCTTAATCGGGTTGGACTAATGGAATTTCCCAAACTTGGATAACAAAACTTTTGTGTTCATTTGTGGTTTGTGAATAGATATTTTTTATTTTTATTAGTTATTATTTTAAATATTTTCCACACATCAACTATAAAATTTTTATTTTGTTGTGATCTTTTTTGCCTTTTTTGTTTACGGGATGAAGGGGGAGCGAAAACTCAAAGTTCTGATTTAAGAAAAAAGTGTAGATCTAAAATGGAAATGCACAATGCACAAATGTAGAGAGAGATATTTCCAAAGAGTGTCTGTATGTTTTAGGGATCGTATGCACTCTTTCGTTTTTATATCTAAGGTTTTGCAATCGTCGGGAAACGGGGGAGGCGGGCGATTTTTAACTGAGTGTTGAATTGCAATCCATAAGTCATTTCATACCAAAATATAGCCCGTTACGCATGACAAATCACTTTACAATGTTCTATGATTGTTAGTTCAACTTTTCGAATATGGGCAAAATAATGGCTTGTTCGACTCGGGCAAATATCCCCCCGCACGTTCACTTGAGAATTTAATGAGCGTCTGTTATTCTCTTTAAAAGCTTTGGAGCCATAGGTCATTTGAATCTTTAACATGTTTCTGGCATGCATACCCATTTTTAAAACATGTGTAGAAAAAATCTCCTTCATGTAAAATTCCAAGATATTAGTTTTGGACTAGTGGAATTTCCCAAACTTGGAGAACAAAACTTTTGTGATCATTTGTGGTGTGTGAATAAATTTTCTTCATTTACTTTTTTTATTGTTTTAAACTTTTTCCGTACGTCAACTATGAAATTTTCAGTTTGCTGTGATCTATTTGCCTTTTTTGTTTACGGGATGAAGGGAGAGCGAAAAACTCGAAGTTTTAAGAAAAATGTGTTCATCTAAAACGGAAACGCACAATGCACATATGTAGAGAGAGATAATTCCAAAGAGTGTCTGTAATTTTAAGGGATTGTAAGCACCTTTTCGTTTTTATGTCTCAGGTTTTGCAATCGTCAGGAAAAATGGGTTGCGGAAGATTTTTAACAGAGTGTTGAATTGCAATCCATAAGTCATTTCATACAAAAATATAGCCTGTTATGCATGATAAATCACATTACAATCATCTATGATTAATTATGTCAGCTTTTTGCAAATGGGCAAAATAATGACATGTTTGACTTGGGTAAATATCCCACCGCAAGTTCACTTGAGAATTTAATGAGCGTTTGTTATTCATCCATAGCTCATTTGCATCTTTAACATGTTTCAAATATGCATATACATTTTTAAAACATGTGTGGATGAAATCTCTCTCTTGCAAAATTCCAAGCTATTAGGGTTAAACTAGTGGAATTTCCCAAACTTGGAAAAAAAACTTTTGTGTTCATTTGTGGTGTGTGAATAAATTTTCGTCATTTACTTTTTTTATTGTTTTAAACTTTTTTCGTACATCAACTATGAAATTTTCAGTTTGCTGTGATCTATTTGTCTTTTTTGTTTACGGGATGAAGGGAAAGCGAAAAACTCGAAGTTTTGATTTAAGAAAAATGTGTACATCTGAAACGGAAACTCACAATGCACATATGTAGAGAGAGATAACTCCAAAGAGTGTCGGTAATTTTTAGGGATTGTAAGCACCTTTTCGTTTTTATATCTCATGTTTTGCAATCGTCGGGAAAAATGGGTTGCGGAGGATTTTTAACTGAGTGTTGAATTGCAATCCTTAAGTCATTTCATAAAAAAATATAGCCCGTTATGAATGATAAATCACATTAGAATCATATATGATTAATTATGTCTGCTTTTTGCAAATGGGCAAAATAATGACTTGTTTGACTCGGGTAAATATCCCACCCCAAGTTCACTTGAGAATTTAATGAGCGTTTGTTATTCTCTTTAAAAGCTTTGCATCCATAGCTCATTTGCATCTTTAACATGTTTCAAACATGCATATTTATTTTAAAATCATGTGTGGATGAAATCTCTCTCTTGCAAAATTCGAAGCTATTAGGGTCAAACTAGTGGAATTTCCCAAAATTGGATAACAAAACTTTTGTGTTCATTTTTGGTGTGTAAATAAATTTTATTCATTTATTTTTTTATTTTTTTAAACTTTTTCCGTACATCAACTACGAAATTTTCAGTTTGCTGTGATCTATTTGCCTTTTTTGTTTACGGGATGAAGGGAGAGCGAAAAACTCGAAGTTTTGATTTAACAAAAATGTGTACATCTAAAACGGAAACGCACAATGCACATATGTAGAGAGAGATAATTCCAAAGAGTGTCTGTAATTTTTAGGGATTGTAAGCACCTTTTCATTTTTATGTCTAAGGTTTTGCAATCGTCGGGAAAAATGGGTTGCGGAGGATTTTTAACTGAGTGTTGAATTGCAATCCGTAAGTCATTTCATACAAAAATATAGCCCGTTACGCATGATAAATTACATTACAATCATCTATGATTAATTATGTCAGCTTTTTGCAAATGGGCAAAATAATGGCATGTTTGACTCGGGTAAATATCCCACCACAAGTTCACTTGAGAATTTAATGAGCGTTTGTTATTCTCTTTAAAAGCTTTGCATCCAAAGCTCATTTGCATTTTTAACATGTTTCAAATATGCATATCCATTTTTAAAACATGTGCGGATGAAATCTCTCTCTTGCAAAATTCCAAGCTATTAGGGTTAAACTAGTGGAATTTCCCAAACTTGGATAACAAAACTTTTGTGTTCATTTGTGGTGTGTGTATAAATTTTCTTCATTTACTTTTTTTATCGTTTTAAACTTTTTCCGTACATCAACTATGAAATTTTCAATTTGTTGTGATCTATTTGCCTTTTTTGTTTAGGGGATGAAGGGAGAGCAAAAAATTCGAATCTTTCATTTAAGAAAAATGTGTACATCTGAAACGGAAACGCACAATGCACATATGTAGAGAGAGATAATTCCAAAGAGTGACTGTAATTTTTAGGGATTGTAAGCACCTTTTCGTTTTTAAATCTCAGGTTTTGCAATCGTCGGGAAAAACGGGTTGCGGAGGATTTTTAACTGAGTGTTGAATTGCAATCCATAAGTCATTTCATACCAAAATATAGCCCGTTCTGCATGATAAATCACATTACAATCATCTATGATTAATTATGTCAGCTTTTTGCAAATGGGCAAAAGAATGACATGTTTGACTCGGGTAAATATCCCACCGCAAGTTCACTTGAGAATTTAATGACCGTTTGTTATTCTCTTTAAAAGCTTTGCATCCATAGGTCATTTGCATATTTAACATGTTTCAAACATGTATATCGATTCCAAAAACATGTGTGGATGAAATCTCTCTCTTGCAAAATTCCAAGCTATTAGGGTTAAACTAGTGGAATTTCCCAAAATTGGATAACAAAATTTTTGTGTTAATTTGTGTTGGGCGAATAAATTTTCTTTATTTATAATTTTTATTGTTTTAAATTTTTTCCATACATCAACTATAAAATTTTCATTTTGTTGTAAGCTTTTTGCCTTGTTTGTTTTCAGGATGAAGGGAGAGCGAAAAGTCAAAGTTTTGATTTAAGAAAAAAGTGTACATCTAAAATGGAAAAGCACAATGCACAATTGTAGGGAGAGTTAATTCCAAAGAGTGTCTGTAATTTTTAGGGATTGTAAGCTCTTTTTAGTTTTTGTATCTCAGGTTTTGCAATCGTCGGGAAAAATTGGTGGCAGAGGATTTTTAACTGAGTGTTGAATTGCATTCCATAAGTCATTTCATTCAAAAATATAGCCCATTACGCATGACAAATCACTTTAATATCATCTATGATTGTTAGATCACATTTTTGAAAATGGGCAAAATAATGACTTGTTAGACTCGGGTAAATATCCCACCGCATGTTCTCTTGAGAATTTAATGAGCGTTTGTTATTCTTGTTAAAAGTGTTGGATCCATAAGTCATTTGAATCTTTAACATGTTTCAAGCATGCATATCCATTTTTAAAACATGTGTAGAAAAAATCTCCTTCATGTAAAATTTCAAGCTTAATCGGGTTGGACTAATGGAATTTCCCAAACTTGGATAACAAAACTTTTGTGTTCATTTGTGGTTTGTGAATAGATATTTTTTATTTTTATTAGTTATTATTTTAAATATTTTCCACACATCAACTATAAAATTTTTATTTTGTTGTGATCTTTTTTGCCTTTTTTGTTTACGGGATGAAGGGGGAGCGAAAACTCAAAGTTCTGATTTAAGAAAAAAGTGTAGATCTAAAATGGAAATGCACAATGCACAAATGTAGAGAGAGATATTTCCAAAGAGTGTCTGTATGTTTTAGGGATCGTATGCACTCTTTCGTTTTTATATCTAAGGTTTTGCAATCGTCGGGAAACGGGGGAGGCGGGCGATTTTTAACTGAGTGTTGAATTGCAATCCATAAGTCATTTCATACCAAAATATAGCCCGTTACGCATGACAAATCACTTTACAATGTTCTATGATTGTTAGTTCAACTTTTCGAATATGGGCAAAATAATGGCTTGTTCGACTCGGGCAAATATCCCCCCGCACGTTCACTTGAGAATTTAATGAGCGTCTGTTATTCTCTTTAAAAGCTTTGGAGCCATAGGTCATTTGAATCTTTAACATGTTTCTGGCATGCATACCCATTTTTAAAACATGTGTAGAAAAAATCTCCTTCATGTAAAATTCCAAGATATTAGTTTTGGACTAGTGGAATTTCCCAAACTTGGAGAACAAAACTTTTGTGATCATTTGTGGTGTGTGAATAAATTTTCTTCATTTACTTTTTTTATTGTTTTAAACTTTTTCCGTACGTCAACTATGAAATTTTCAGTTTGCTGTGATCTATTTGCCTTTTTTGTTTACGGGATGAAGGGAGAGCGAAAAACTCGAAGTTTTAAGAAAAATGTGTTCATCTAAAACGGAAACGCACAATGCACATATGTAGAGAGAGATAATTCCAAAGAGTGTCTGTAATTTTAAGGGATTGTAAGCACCTTTTCGTTTTTATGTCTCAGGTTTTGCAATCGTCAGGAAAAATGGGTTGCGGAAGATTTTTAACAGAGTGTTGAATTGCAATCCATAAGTCATTTCATACAAAAATATAGCCTGTTATGCATGATAAATCACATTACAATCATCTATGATTAATTATGTCAGCTTTTTGCAAATGGGCAAAATAATGACATGTTTGACTTGGGTAAATATCCCACCGCAAGTTCACTTGAGAATTTAATGAGCGTTTGTTATTCATCCATAGCTCATTTGCATCTTTAACATGTTTCAAATATGCATATACATTTTTAAAACATGTGTGGATGAAATCTCTCTCTTGCAAAATTCCAAGCTATTAGGGTTAAACTAGTGGAATTTCCCAAACTTGGAAAAAAAACTTTTGTGTTCATTTGTGGTGTGTGAATAAATTTTCGTCATTTACTTTTTTTATTGTTTTAAACTTTTTTCGTACATCAACTATGAAATTTTCAGTTTGCTGTGATCTATTTGTCTTTTTTGTTTACGGGATGAAGGGAAAGCGAAAAACTCGAAGTTTTGATTTAAGAAAAATGTGTACATCTGAAACGGAAACTCACAATGCACATATGTAGAGAGAGATAACTCCAAAGAGTGTCGGTAATTTTTAGGGATTGTAAGCACCTTTTCGTTTTTATATCTCATGTTTTGCAATCGTCGGGAAAAATGGGTTGCGGAGGATTTTTAACTGAGTGTTGAATTGCAATCCTTAAGTCATTTCATAAAAAAATATAGCCCGTTATGAATGATAAATCACATTAGAATCATATATGATTAATTATGTCTGCTTTTTGCAAATGGGCAAAATAATGACTTGTTTGACTCGGGTAAATATCCCACCCCAAGTTCACTTGAGAATTTAATGAGCGTTTGTTATTCTCTTTAAAAGCTTTGCATCCATAGCTCATTTGCATCTTTAACATGTTTCAAACATGCATATTTATTTTAAAATCATGTGTGGATGAAATCTCTCTCTTGCAAAATTCGAAGCTATTAGGGTCAAACTAGTGGAATTTCCCAAAATTGGATAACAAAACTTTTGTGTTCATTTTTGGTGTGTAAATAAATTTTATTCATTTATTTTTTTATTTTTTTAAACTTTTTCCGTACATCAACTACGAAATTTTCAGTTTGCTGTGATCTATTTGCCTTTTTTGTTTACGGGATGAAGGGAGAGCGAAAAACTCGAAGTTTTGATTTAACAAAAATGTGTACATCTAAAACGGAAACGCACAATGCACATATGTAGAGAGAGATAATTCCAAAGAGTGTCTGTAATTTTTAGGGATTGTAAGCACCTTTTCATTTTTATGTCTAAGGTTTTGCAATCGTCGGGAAAAATGGGTTGCGGAGGATTTTTAACTGAGTGTTGAATTGCAATCCGTAAGTCATTTCATACAAAAATATAGCCCGTTACGCATGATAAATTACATTACAATCATCTATGATTAATTATGTCAGCTTTTTGCAAATGGGCAAAATAATGGCATGTTTGACTCGGGTAAATATCCCACCACAAGTTCACTTGAGAATTTAATGAGCGTTTGTTATTCTCTTTAAAAGCTTTGCATCCAAAGCTCATTTGCATTTTTAACATGTTTCAAATATGCATATCCATTTTTAAAACATGTGCGGATGAAATCTCTCTCTTGCAAAATTCCAAGCTATTAGGGTTAAACTAGTGGAATTTCCCAAACTTGGATAACAAAACTTTTGTGTTCATTTGTGGTGTGTGTATAAATTTTCTTCATTTACTTTTTTTATCGTTTTAAACTTTTTCCGTACATCAACTATGAAATTTTCAATTTGTTGTGATCTATTTGCCTTTTTTGTTTAGGGGATGAAGGGAGAGCAAAAAATTCGAATCTTTCATTTAAGAAAAATGTGTACATCTGAAACGGAAACGCACAATGCACATATGTAGAGAGAGATAATTCCAAAGAGTGACTGTAATTTTTAGGGATTGTAAGCACCTTTTCGTTTTTAAATCTCAGGTTTTGCAATCGTCGGGAAAAACGGGTTGCGGAGGATTTTTAACTGAGTGTTGAATTGCAATCCATAAGTCATTTCATACCAAAATATAGCCCGTTCTGCATGATAAATCACATTACAATCATCTATGATTAATTATGTCAGCTTTTTGCAAATGGGCAAAAGAATGACATGTTTGACTCGGGTAAATATCCCACCGCAAGTTCACTTGAGAATTTAATGACCGTTTGTTATTCTCTTTAAAAGCTTTGCATCCATAGGTCATTTGCATATTTAACATGTTTCAAACATGTATATCGATTCCAAAAACATGTGTGGATGAAATCTCTCTCTTGCAAAATTCCAAGCTATTAGGGTTAAACTAGTGGAATTTCCCAAAATTGGATAACAAAATTTTTGTGTTAATTTGTGTTGGGCGAATAAATTTTCTTTATTTATAATTTTTATTGTTTTAAATTTTTTCCATACATCAACTATAAAATTTTCATTTTGTTGTAAGCTTTTTGCCTTGTTTGTTTTCAGGATGAAGGGAGAGCGAAAAGTCAAAGTTTTGATTTAAGAAAAAAGTGTACATCTAAAATGGAAAAGCACAATGCACAATTGTAGGGAGAGTTAATTCCAAAGAGTGTCTGTAATTTTTAGGGATTGTAAGCTCTTTTTAGTTTTTGTATCTCAGGTTTTGCAATCGTCGGGAAAAATTGGTGGCAGAGGATTTTTAACTGAGTGTTGAATTGCATTCCATAAGTCATTTCATTCAAAAATATAGCCCATTACGCATGACAAATCACTTTAATATCATCTATGATTGTTAGATCACATTTTTGAAAATGGGCAAAATAATGACTTGTTAGACTCGGGTAAATATCCCACCGCATGTTCTCTTGAGAATTTAATGAGCGTTTGTTATTCTTGTTAAAAGTGTTGGATCCATAAGTCATTTGAATCTTTAACATGTTTCAAGCATGCATATCCATTTTTAAAACATGTGTAGAAAAAATCTCCTTCATGTAAAATTTCAAGCTTAATCGGGTTGGACTAATGGAATTTCCCAAACTTGGATAACAAAACTTTTGTGTTCATTTGTGGTTTGTGAATAGATATTTTTTATTTTTATTAGTTATTATTTTAAATATTTTCCACACATCAACTATAAAATTTTTATTTTGTTGTGATCTTTTTTGCCTTTTTTGTTTACGGGATGAAGGGGGAGCGAAAACTCAAAGTTCTGATTTAAGAAAAAAGTGTAGATCTAAAATGGAAATGCACAATGCACAAATGTAGAGAGAGATATTTCCAAAGAGTGTCTGTATGTTTTAGGGATCGTATGCACTCTTTCGTTTTTATATCTAAGGTTTTGCAATCGTCGGGAAACGGGGGAGGCGGGTGATTTTTAACTGAGTGTTGAATTGCAATCCATAAGTCATTTCATACCAAAATATAGCCCGTTATGTATGACAAATCACTTTACAATGTCCTGTGATTGTTAGCTCAACTTTTTGAATATGGGCAAAATAATGGCTTGTTTGACTCGGGCAAATATCCCATTGCACGTTCACTTGAGAATTTAATGAGCTTTTGTTATTCTCTTTAAAACCTTTGGCTCCATAGGTCATTTGAACCTTTAACATGTTTTTGGCATGCATACCCATTTTTAAAACATGTGTAGAAAAAATCTCCATCATGTAAAATTCCAGGATATTAATTTAGGACTAGTGGAATTTCCCAAAATTGGATAACAAAACTTTTGTGTTCATTTGTGGTGAGTGAATAAATTTTCTTCATTTACTTTTTTTATTGTTTTAAACTTTTTCCGTACATCAACTATGAAATTTTTAGTTTGCTGTGATCTATTTGCCTTTTTTGTTTACGGGATGAAGGGAGAGCGAAAAAATCGAAGTTTTGATTTAATAAAAATGTGTACATCTGAAACGGAAATGCACAATGAACATATGTAGAGAGAGATAATTCCAAAGAGTGTCTGTAATTTTTAGGGATTGTAAGCACCTTTTCGATTTTATGTCTCAGGTTTTGCAATCGTCGGGAAAAATGGGTTGCGGAGGATTTTTAACTGAGTGTTGAATTGCAATTAATAAGTCATTTCATACAAAAATATAGCCCGTTACGCTTGATAAATCACATTACAATCATCTATGATTAATTATGTCTGCTTTTTGCAAATGGGCAAAATAATGGCATGTTTGACTCAGGTAAATATCCCACCACAAGTTCACTTGAGAATTTAATGAGCGTTTGTTATTCTCTTTAAAAGCTTTGCATCCATAGCACATTTGCATTTTTAACATGTTTCAAATATGCATATCCATTTTTAAAACATGTGCGGATGAAATCTCTCTCTTGCAAAATTCCAAGCTATTAGGGTTAAACTAGTGGAATTTCCCAAACTTGGATAACAAAACTTTTGTGTTCATTTGTGGTGTGTGAATAAATTTTCTTCATTTACTTTTTTTATTGTTTTAAACTTTTTCCGTACATCAACTATGAAATTTTCAGTTTGCTGTAAGCTTTTTGCCTTGTTTGTTTTCGGGATGAACGAAGAGCGAAAAGTGAAAGTTTTGATTTAAGAAAAATGTGTACATATAAAATGGAAACGCACAATGCACAATTTTAGGGAGAGTTAATTCCAATGAGTGTCTGTAATTTTTAGGGATTGTAAGTTCTTTTTAGTTTTTATATCTCAGGTTTTGCAATCGTCGGGAAAAATTGGTGGCAGAGGATTTTTAACTGAGTGTTGAATTGCAATCCATAAGTCATTTCATACAAAAATATAGCCCGTTACGCATGATAAATCACATTACAATCATTTATGATTAATTATGTCAGCTTTTTGCAAATGGGCAAAATAATGGCATGTTTGACTCGGGTAAATATTCCAACGCAAGTGCACTTGAGAATTTAATGAGCGTTTGTTATTCTCTTTAAAAGCTTTGCATCCATAGCTCATTTGCATCTTTAACATGTTTCAAATATGCATATCCATTTTTAAAACATGTGTGGATGAAATCTCTTTCTTGCAAAATTCCTAGCTATTAGGGTTAAACTAGTGGAATTTCCCAAACTTGGATAACAAAACTTTTGTGTTCATTTGTGGTGTGTGAATAAATTTTCTTCTTTTAAATTTTTTATCGTTTTAAACTTTTCCGTACATCAACTATGAAATTTTCAGTTTGCTGTGATCTATTTGCCTTTTTTGTTTAGGGGATGAAGGGAGAGCGAAAAATTCGAATCTTTCATTTAAGAAAAATGTGTACATCTGAAACGGAAACGCACAATGCACATATGTAGAGAGAGATAATTCCAAAGAGTGTCTGTAATTTTTAGGGATTGTAAGCACCTTTTCAATTTTGTGTCTGAGGTTTTGCAATCGTCGGGAAAAATTGGTGGCAGAGGATTTTTAACTGAGTGTTGAATTGCAATCCATAAGTCATTTCATACAAAAATATAGCCCGTTACGCATGACAAATCACTTTACAATCATCTATGATTGTTAGATCACATTTTTGAAAATGGGCAAAATAATGACTTGTTGGACTGGGGTAAATATCCCACCGCATGTTCTCTTGAGAATTTAATGAGCGTTTGTTATTCTCGTTAAAAGTTTTGGATCCATAAGTCATTTGAATCTTTAACATGTTTCAAGCATGCATATCCATTTTTAAAACATGTGTAGAAAAAATCTCCTTCATGTAAAATTCCAAGCTTAATCAGGTTGGACTAATGGAATTTCCCAAACTTGGATAAAAAAACTTTTGTGTTCATTTGTGGTGTGTGAATAGATATTTTTTATTTACATTAGTTATTATTTTAAATATTTTCCATACATCAACGATAAAATTTTTATTTTGTTGTGATCTTTTTTGCCTTTTTTGTTTACGGGATGAAGGGGGAACGAAAACTCAAAGTTCTGATTTAAGAAAAAAGTGTACATCTAAAATGGAAATGCACAATGCAAAAATGTAGAGAGAAATATTTCCAATGAGTGTCTGTATGTTTTAGGGATCGTATGCACTCTTTCGTTTTTATATCTAAGGTTTTGCAATCGTCGGGAAACGGGGGAGGCGGGCGATTTTTAACTGAGTGTTGAATTGCAATCCATAAGTTATTTCATACCAAAATATAGCCCGTTACGCATGACAAATCACTTTACAATGTCCTGTGATTGTTAGCTCAACTTTTTGAATATGGGCAAAATAATGGCTTGTTTGACTCGGGCAAATATCCCACCCCACGTTCACTTGAGAATTTAATGAGCGTTTGTTATTCTCTTTAAAAGCTTTGTCTACATAGGTCATTTGAACCTTTAACATGTTTCTGGCATGCATACCCATTTTTAAAACATGTGTAGAAAAAATCTCCTTCATGTAAAATTCCAAGATATTAGTTTAGGACTAGTGGAATTTCCCAAAATTGGATAACAAAACTTTTGTGTTCATTTGTGGTGTGTGAATAAATTTTCTTCATTTACTTTTTTTATTGTTTTAAACTTTTTCCGTACATCAACTGAAATTTTCAGTTTGCTGTGACCTATTCGCCTTTTTTGTTTACGGGATGAAGGGAGAGCGAAAAACTCGAAGTTTTGATTTAAGAAAAATGTGTACATCTGAAACGGAAATGCACAATGCACATATGTAGAGTGAGATAATTCCAAAGAGTGTCTGTAATTTTTAGGGATTGTAAGCACCTTTTCGTTTTTATGTCTCAGGTTTTGCAATCGTTGGGAAAAATGGGTTGCGGAGGATTTTTAACTGAGTGTTGAATTGCAATCCATAAGTCATTTCATACAAAAATATAGCCCGCATGATAAATCACATTACAATCATCTATGATTAATTATGTCAGCTTTTTGAAAATGGGCAAAATAATGGCATGTTTGACTCGGGTAAATATCCCACCACAAGTTCACTTGAGAATTTGTTGAGCGTTTGTTATTCTCTTTAAAAGGTTTGCATCCATAGCTCATTTGCATCTTTAACATGTTTCAAATACGCATATCCATTTTTAAAACATGTGTGGATGAAATCTTTCTCTTGCCAAATTCCAAGCTATTAGGGTTAAACTAGTGGAATTTCCCAAACTTGGATAACAAAACTTTTGTGTTCATTTGTGGTGTGTGAATAAATTTTCTTCATTTACTTTTTTTATCGTTTTAAACTTTTTCCGTACATCAACTATGAAATTTTTGATTTGCTGTGATCTATTTGCCTTTTTTGTTTGGGGATGAAGGGAGAGCGAAAAATTCGAATCTTTGATTAAAGAAAAATGTGTACATCTGAAACGGAAACGCACAATGCACATATGTAGAGAGAGATAATTCCAAAGAGTGTCTGTAATTTTTAGGGATTGTAAGCACCTTTTCGTTTTTAAATCTCAGGTTTTGCAATCGTCGGGAAAAACGGGTTGCGGAGGATTTTTAACAGAGTGTTGAATTGCAATCCATAAGTCATTTCATACAAAAATATAGCCCGTTATGCATGATAAATTACATTACAATCATCTATGATTAATTATGTCAGCTTTTTGCAAATGGGCAAAATAATGACATGTTTGACTCGGGTAAATTCCCACCGCAAGTTCACTTGAGAATTTAATGAGCGTTTGTTATTCTCTTTAAAATCTTTGCATCCATTGGTCATTTGCATCTTTAACATGTTTCAAACATGCATATCCATTTCAAAAACATGTGTGGATGAAATCTCTCTCTTGCAAAATTCCAAGCTATTAGGGTTAAACTAGTGGAATTTCCCAAAATTGGATAACAAAACTTTTGTGTTCATTTGTGTTGGGCGAATAAATTTTCTTTATTTATATTTGTTATTGTTTTAAATTTTTTCCATACATCAACTATAAAATTTTCATTTTGTTGTAAGGTTTTTGCCTTGTTTGTTTTCCGGATGAAGGGAGAGCGAAAAGTCAAAGTTTTGATTTAAGAAAAAAGTGTACATCTAAAATGGAAAAGCGCAATGCACAATTGTAGGGAGAGTTAATTCCAAAGAGTGTCTGTAATTTTTAGGGATTGTAAGCTCTTTTTAGTTTTTATATCTCAGGTTTTGCAATCGTCGGGAAAAATTGGTGGCAGAGGATTTTTAACTGAGTGTTGAATTGCAATCCATAAGTCATTTCATACAAAAATATAGCCCGTTACGCATGACAAATCACTTTACAATCATCTATGATTGTTAGATCACATTTTTGAAAATGGGCAAAATAATGACTTGTTAGACTCGGGTAAATATCCCACCGCATGTTTTCTTGAGAATTTAATGAGCGTTTGTTATTCTCGTTAAAGCTTTGGATCCATAAGTCATTTGAATCTTTAACATGTTTCAAGCATGCATATCCATTTTTAAAACATGTGTAGAAAAAATCTCCTTCATGTAAAATTCCAAGCTTAATCGGGTTGGACTAATAGAATTTCCCAAACTTGGATAACAAAACTTTTGTGTTCATTTGAGGTGTGTGAATAGATATTTTTTATTTACATTAGTTATTATTTTAAATATTTTCCGCACATCAACTATAAAATTTTTATTTTGTTGTGATCTTTTTTGCCTTTTTTCTTTACGGGATGAAGGGGGAGCGAAAACTCAAAGTTCTGATTTAAGAAAAAAGTGTACATCTAAAATGGAAATGCACAACGCACAAATGTAGAGAGAGATATTTCCAAAGAGTGTCTGTATGTTTTAGGGATCGTATGCACTCTTTCGTTTTTAAATCTAAGGTTTTGCAATCGTCGGGAAACGGGGGCGGCGGGCGATTTTTAACTGAGTGTTGAATTGTAATCCATAAGTCATTTCATACCAAAATATAGCCCGTTACGCATTACAACTAACTTTACAATGTCCTGTGATTGTTAGCTCAACTTTTTGAATATGGGCAAAATAATGGCTTGTTTGACTCGGGCAAATATCCCACCGCACGTTCACTTGAGAATTTAATAAGTTTTTGTTATTCTCTTTAAAAGCTTAGGCTCCATAGGTCATTTGAACCTTTAACATGTTTCTGGCATGCATACCCATTTTTAAAACATGTGTAGAAAAAATCTCCTTCATGTAAAATTCCAGGATATTAATTTAGGACTAGTGGAATTTCCCAAAATTGGATAACAAAACTTTTGTGTTCATTTGTGGTGAGTGAATAAAATTTCTTCATTTACTTTTTTTATTATTTTAAACTTTTTCCGTGCATCAACTATGAAATTTTCAGTTTGCTGTGATCTATTTGCCTTTTTTGTTTACGGGATGAAGGGAGAGCGAAAAACTCGAAGTTTTGATTTCAGAAAAATGTGTACATCTGAAACGGAAACACACAGTGCACATATGTAGAGAGAGATAATTCCAAAGAGTGTCTGTAAGTTTTAGGGATTGTAAGCACCTTTTCGTTTTTATGTCTCAGGTTTTGGAATCGTCGGGAAAAATGGGTTGCGAAGGATTTTTAACTGAGTGTTGAATTGCAATCCATAAGTCATTTCATACAAAAATATAGCCCGTTACGCATGATAAATCACATTACAATCATCTATGATTAATTATGTCAGCTTTTTGCAAATGGGCAAAATAATGGCATGTTTGACTCGGGTAAATATCCCACCACAAGTTCACTTGAGAATTTAATGAGCGTTTGTTATTCTCTTTAAAAGCTTTGCATCCATAGCTCATTTGCATCTTTAACATGTTTCAAATATGCATATCCATTTTTAAAACATGTGCGGATGAAATCTCTCTCTTGCAAAATTCCAAGCTATTAGGGTTAAACTAGTGGAATTTCCCAAACTTGGATAACAAAACTTTTGTGTTCATTTGTGGCGTGTGAATAAATTTTCTTCATTTACTTTTTTTATAGTTTTAAACTTTTTCCGTACATTAACTATGAAATTTTCAGTTTGCAGTAAGCTTTTTGCCTTGTTTGTTTTCAGGATGAACGGAGAGCGAAAAGTGAAAGTTTTGATTTAAGAAAAATGTGTACATCTAAAATAGAAAAGCACAATGCACAATTTTAGGGAGAGTTAATTCCAAAGAGTGTCTGTAATTTTTAGGGATTGTAAGTTCTTTTTAGTTTTTATATCTCAGGTTTTGCAATCGTCGGGAAAAATTTGTGGCAGAGGATTTTTAACTGAGTGTTGAATTGCAATCCATAAGTCATTTCAAACAAAAATATAGCCCGTTCTGCATGATAAATCACATTACAATCATCTATGATTAATTATGTCAGTTTTTTTCAAATGGGCAAAATAATGACATGTTTGACTCGGGTAAATATCCCACCGCAAGTTCACTTGAGAATTTAATGAGCGTTTGTTATTCTCTTTAAAAGCTTTGCATCCATAGGTCATTTGCATCTTTAACATGTTTCAAACATGCATATCCATTTCAAAAACATGTGTGGATGAAATCTCTCTCTTGCAAAATTCCAAACTATTAGGGTTAAACTAGTGGAATTTCCCAATATTGGATAACAAAACTTTTGTGTTCATTTGTGTCGGGCAAATATCCCACTGCACGTTCACTTGAGAATTTAATGAGCGTTTGTTATTCGCTTTAAAATCTTTGGCTCCAAAGGTCATTTGAACCTTTAACATGTTTCTGGCATGCATACCCATTTTTAAAACATGTGTAGAAAAAATCACCTTCATGTAAAATTCCAAGATATTAATTTAGGACTAGTGGAATTTCCCAAAATTGGAGAACAAAACTTTTGTGTTCATTTGTGGTCTGTGAATAAATTTTCTTCATTTAATTTTTTTATTGTTTTAAACTTTTTCCGTACATCAACTATGAAATTTTTAGTTTGCTGTGATCTATTCGCCTTTTTTGTTTACGGGATGAAGGGAGAGCGAAAAACTCGAAGTTTTGATATAAGAAAAATGTGTACATCTGAAACGGAAACGCACAATGCACATATGTAGAGAGAGATAATTCCAAAGAGTGTCTGTAATTTTTAGGGATTGTAAGCACCTTCTCATTTTTATGTCTCAGGTTTTGCAATCGTCAGGAAAAATGGGTTGCGGAGGATTTTAACTGAGTGTTGAATTGTAATCCATAAGTCATTTCATACAAAAATATAGCCCGGTACGCATGATAAATCACATTACAATCATCTATGATTAATTATGTCAGCTTTTTGCAAATGGGCAAAATAATGGCATGTTTGACTCGGGTAAATATCCCACCACAAGTTCACTTGAGAATTTAATGAGCGTTTGTTATTCTCTTTGAAAGCTTTGCATCCATAGCTCATTTGCATTTTTAACATGTTTCAAATATGCATATCCATTTTTAAAACTTGTGCAGATGAAATCTCTCTCTTGCAAAATTCCAAGCCATTAGGGTTAAACTAGTGGAATTTCCAAAACTTGGATAACAAAACTTTTGTGTTCATTTGAGGTGTGTGAATAAATTTTCTTCATTTACTTTTTTTATTGTTTTAAACTTTTTCCGTACATTAACTATGAAATTTTCAGTTTGCTGTAAGCTTTTTGCCTTGTTTGTTTTCAGGATGAACGGAGAGCGAAAAGTGAAAGTTTTGATTTAAGAAAAATGTGTACATCTAAAATGGAAAAGCACAATGCACAATTGTAGGGAGAGTTAATTCCAAAGAGTGTCTGTAATTTTTAGGGATTGTAAGTTCTTTTTAGTTTTTATATCTCAAGTTTTGCAATCGTCGGGAAAAATTGGTGGCAGAGGATTTTTAACTGAGTGTTGAATTGCGATCCATAAGTCATTTCATTGCGAAATATAGCCCGTTACGCATGATAAATCACATTATAATCATCTATGATTAATTATGTCGGCTTTTTGCAAATGGGCAAAATAATGGCATGTTTGACTCGGATAAATATTCCACCGCAAGTTCACTTGAGAGTTTAATGAGCGTTTGTTATTCTCTTTAAAAGCTTTGCATCCATAGCTCATTTGCATCTTTAACATGTTTCAAATATGCATATCCATTTTTAAAACATGTGTGGATGAAATCTCTCTCTTGCAAAATTCTAAGCTATTAGGGTTAAACTAGTGGAATTTCCCAAACTTGGATAACAAAACTTTTGTGTTCATTTGTGGTGTGTGAATAAATTTTCTTCATTTACGTTTTTTATCGTTTTAAACTTTTTCCATACATCAACTATGAAATTTTCAATTTGCTGTGATCTATTTGCCTTTTTTGTTTAGGGGATAAAGAGAGAGCGAAAAATTCGAATATTTGATTTAAGAAAAATGTCTACATCTGAAACGGAAATGCACAATGCACATATGTAGAGAGAGATAATTCCAAAGAGTGTCTGTAATTTTTAGGGATTGTAAGCACCTTTTCGTTTTTAAATCTCAGGTTTTGCAATCGTCGGGAAAAATGGGTTGCGAAGGATTTTTTACTGAGTGTTGAATTGCAATCCATAAGTCATTTCATACAAAAATATAGCCCGTTATGCATGATAAATCACATTACAATCATCTATGATTAATTATGTCAGCTTTTTGCAAATGGGCAACATAATGACATGTTTGACTCGGGTAAATATCCCACCGCAAGTTCATTTGAGAATTTAATGAACGTTTGTTATTCTCTTTAAAAGCTTTGCATCCATAGCTCATTTGTATCTTTAACATGTTTCAAATATGCATATCCATTTTTAAAACATGTGTGGATGAAATCTCCCTCTTGCAAAATTCCAAGCTATTAGGGTTAAACTAGTGGAATTTCCCAAACTTGGAAAAAAAACTTTTGTGTTCATTTGTGGTGTGTGAATAAATTTTCGTCATTTACTTTTTTTATTGTTTTAAACTTTTTTCGTACATCAACTATGAAATTTTCAGTTTGCTGTGATCTATTTGTCTTTTTTGTTTACGGGATGAAGGGAAAGCGAAAAACTCGAAGTTTTGATTTAAGAAAAATGTGTACATCTGAAACGGAAACTCATAATGCACATATGTAGAGAGAGATAATTCCAAAGAGTGTCGATAATTTTTAGGGATTGTAAGCACCTTTTCGTTTTTATATCTCATGTTTTGCAATCGTCGGGAAAAATGGGTTGCGGAGGATTTTTAACTGAGTGTTGAATTGCAATCCTTAAGTGATTTCATAAAAAAATATAGCCCGTTATGAATGATAAATCACATTAGAATCATATATGATTAATTATGTCAGCTTTTTGCAAATGGGCAAAATAATGACTTGTTTGACTCGGGTAAATATCCCACCCCAAGTTCACTTGAGAATTTAATGAGCGTTTGTTATTCTCTTTAAAAGCTTTGCATCCATAGCTCTTTTGCATCTTTAACATGTTTCAAACATGCATATCTATTTTAAAATCATGTGTGGATGAAATCTCTCTCTTGCAAAATTCGAAGCTATTAGGGTTAAACTAGTGGAATTTCCCAAAATTGGATAACAAAACTTTTGTGTTCATTTTTGGTGTGTAAATAAATTTTATTCATTTATTTTTTTATTTTTTAAAACTTTTTCCGTACATCAACTACGAAATTTTCAGTTTGCTGTGATCTATTTGCCTTTTTTGTTTACGGGATGAAGGGAGAGCGAAAAACTCGAAGTTTTGATTTAACAAAAATGTGTACATCTGAAACGGAAACGCACAATGCACATATGTAGAGAGAGATAATTCCAAAGAGTGTCTGTAATTTTTAGGGATTGTAAGCACCTTTTCGTTTTTATGTCTCAGGTTTTGCAATCGTCGGGAAAAATGGGTTGCGGAGGATTTTTAACTGAGTGTTGAATTGCAATCCGTAAGTCATTTCATACAAAAATATAGCCCGTTACGCATGATAAATCACATTACAATCATCTATGATTAATTATGTCAGCTTTTTGCAAATGGGCAAAATAATGGCATGTTTGACTCGGGTAAATATCCCACCACAAGTTCACTTGAGAATTTAATGAGCGTTTGTTATTCTCTTTAAAAGCTTTGCATCCAAAGCTCATTTGCATTTTTAACATGTTTCAAATATGCATATCCATTTTTAAAACATGTGCGGATGAAATCTCTCTCTTGCAAAATTCCAAGCTATTAGGGTTAAACTAGTGGAATTTCCCAAACTTGGATAACAAAACTTTTGTGTTCATTTGTGGTGTGTGTATAAATTTTCTTCATTTACTTTTTTTATCGTTTTAAACTTTTTCCGTACATCAACTATGAAATTTTCAATTTGTTGTGATCTATTTGCCTTTTTTGTTTAGGGGATGAAGGGAGAGCGAAAAATTCGAATCTTTCATTTAAGAAAAATGTGTACATCTGAAACGGAAACGCACAATGCACATATGTAGAGAGAGATAATTCCAAAGAGTGACTGTAATTTTTAGGGATTGTAAGCACCTTTTCGTTTTTAAATCTCAGGTTTTGCAATCGTCGGGAAAAACGGGTTGCGGAGGATTTTTAACTGAGTGTTGAATTGCAATCCATAAGTCATTTCATACCAAAATATAGCCCGTTCTGCATGATAAATCACATTACAATCATCTATGATTAATTATGTCAGCTTTTTGCAAATGGGCAAAAGAATGACATGTTTGACTCGGGTAAATATCCCACCGCAAGTTCACTTGAGAATTTAATGACCGTTTGTTATTCTCTTTAAAAGCTTTGCATCCATAGGTCATTTGCATCTTTAACATGTTTCAAACATGTATATCGATTCCAAAAACATGTGTGGATGAAATCTCTCTCTTGCAAAATTCCAAGCTATTAGGGTTAAACTAGTGGAATTTCCCAAAATTGGATAACAAAATTTTTGTGTTCATTTGTGTTGGGCGAATAAATTTTCTTTATTTATAATTTTTATTGTTTTAAATTTTTTCCATACATCAACTATAAAATTTTCATTTTGTTGTAAGCTTTTTGCCTTGTTTGTTTTCAGGATGAAGGGAGAGCGAAAAGTCAAAGTTTTGATTTAAGAAAAAAGTGTACATCTAAAATGGAAAAGCACAATGCACAATTGTAGGGAGAGTTAATTCCAAAGAGTGTCTGTAATTTTTAGGGATTGTAAGCTCTTTTTAGTTTTTGTATCTCAGGTTTTGCAATCGTCGGGAAAAATTGGTGGCAGAGGATTTTTAACTGAGTGTTGAATTGCATTCCATAAGTCATTTCATTCAAAAATATAGCCCATTACGCATGACAAATCACTTTAATATCATCTATGATTGTTAGATCACATTTTTGAAAATGGGCAAAATAATGACTTGTTAGACTCGGGTAAATATCCCACCGCATGTTCTCTTGAGAATTTAATGAGCGTTTGTTATTCTTGTTAAAAGTGTTGGATCCATAAGTCATTTGAATCTTTAACATGTTTCAAGCATGCATATCCATTTTTAAAACATGTGTAGAAAAAATCTCCTTCATGTAAAATTTCAAGCTTAATCGGGTTGGACTAATGGAATTTCCCAAACTTGGATAACAAAACTTTTGTGTTCATTTGTGGTTTGTGAATAGATATTTTTTATTTTTATTAGTTATTATTTTAAATATTTTCCACACATCAACTATAAAATTTTTATTTTGTTGTGATCTTTTTTGCCTTTTTTGTTTACGGGATGAGGGGGAGCGAAAACTCAAAGTTCTGATTTAAGAAAAAAGTGTAGATCTAAAATGGAAATGCACAATGCACAAATGTAGAGAGAGATATTTCCAAAGAGTGTCTGTATGTTTTAGGGATCGTATGCACTCTTTCGTTTTTATATCTAAGGTTTTGCAATCGTCGGGAAACGGGGGAGGCGGGCGATTTTTAACTGAGTGTTGAATTGCAATCCATAAGTCATTTCATACCAAAATATAGCCCGTTACGCATGACAAATCACTTTACAATGTCCTGTGATTGTTAGCTCAACTTTTTGAATATGGGCAAAATAATGGCTTGTTTGACTCGGGCAAATATCCCATTGCACGTTCACTTGAGAATTTAATGAGCTTTTGTTATTCTCTTTAAAACCTTTGGCTCCATAGGTCATTTGAACCTTTAACATGTTTCTGGCATGCATACCCATTTTTAAAACATGTGTAGAAAAAATCTCCATCATGTAAAATTCCAGGATATTAATTTAGGACTAGTGGAATTTCCCAAAATTGGATAACAAAACTTTTGTGTTCATTTGTGGTGAGTGAATAAATTTTCTTCATTTACTTTTTTTATTGTTTTAAACTTTTTCCGTACATCAACTTTGAAACTTTTAGTTTGCTGTGATCTATTTGCCTTTTTTGTTTACGGGATGAAGGGAGAGCGAAAAACTCGAAGTTTTGATTTAATAAAAATGTGTACATCTGAAACGGAAATGCACAATGCACATATGTAGAGAGAGATAATTCCAAAGAGTGTCTGTAATTTTTAGGGATTGTAAGCACCTTTTCGTTTTTATGTCTCAGGTTTTGCAATCGTCGGGAAAAATGGGTTGCGGAGGATTTTTAACTGAGTGTTGAATTGCAATTAATAAGTCATTTCATACAAAAATATAGCCCGTTACGCTTGATAAATCACATTACAATCATCTATGATTAATTATGTCAGCTTTTTGCAAATGGGCAAAATAATGGCATGTTTGACTCAGGTAAATATCCCACCACAAGTTCACTAGAGAATTTAATGAGCGTTTGTTATTCTCTTTAAAAGCTTTGCATCCATAGCACATTTGCATTTTTAACATGTTTCAAATATGCATATCCATTTTTAAAACATGTGCGGATGAAATCTCTGTCTTGCAAAATTCCAAGCTATTAGGGTTAAACTAGTGGAATTTCCCAAACTTGGATAACAAAACTTTTGTGTTCATTTGTGGTGTGTGAATAAATTTTCTTCATTTACTTTTTTTATTGTTTTAAAATTTTTCCGTACATCAACTATGAAATTTTCAGTTTGCTGTAAGCTTTTTGCCTTGTTTGTTTTCGGGATGAACGAAGAGCGAAAAGTGAAAGTTTTGATTTAAGAAAAATGTGTACATATAAAATGGAAACGCACAATGCACAATTTTAGGGAGAGTTAATTCCAATGAGTGTCTGTAATTTTGAGGGATTGTAAGTTCTTTTTAGTTTTTATATCTCAGGTTTTGCAATCGTCGGGAAAAATTGGTGGCAGAGGATTTTTAACTGAGTGTTGAATTGCAATCCATAATTCATTTCATACAAAAATATAGCCCGTTACGCATGATAAATCACATTACAATCATTTATGATTAATTATGTCAGCTTTTTGCAAATGGGCAAAATAATGGCATGTTTGACTCGGGTAAATATTCCACCGCAAGTGCACTTGAGAATTTAATGAGCGTTTGTTATTCTCTTTAAAAGCTTTGCATCCATAGCTCATTTGCATCTTTAACATGTTTCAAATATGCATATCCATTTTTAAAACATGTGTGGATGAAATCTCTTTCTTGCAAAATTCCTAGCTATTAGGGTTAAACTAGTGGAATTTCCCAAACTTGGATAACAAAACTTTTGTGTTCATTTGTGGTGTGTGAATAAATTTTCTTCTTTTAATTTTTTTATCGTTTTAAACTTTTCCGTACATCAACTATGAAATTTTCAGTTTGCTGTGATCTATTTGCCTTTTTTGTTTTGGGGATGAAGGGAGAGCGAAAAATTCGAATCTTTCATTTAAGAAAAATGTGTACATCTGAAACGGAAACGCACAATGCACATATGTAGAGAGAGATAATTCCAAAGAGTGTCTGTAATTTTTAGGGATTGTAAGCACCTTTTCATTTTTGTGTCTGAGGTTTTGGAATCGTCGGGAAAAATGGGTTGCGGAGGATTTTTAACTGAGTGTTGAATTGCAATCCATAAGTGATTTCATACAAAAATATAGCCCGTTACGCATGATAAATCACATTACAATCATCTATGATTAGTTATGTCAGCTTTTTGTAGATGGGCAAAATATTGACATGTCTGACTCGGGCAAATATCCCACCGCAAGTTCACTTGAGAATTTAATGAGCGTTTGTTATTCTCTTTAAAAGCTTTGCATCCATAGCTCATTTGCATCTTTAACATGTTTCAAAGATGCATATCCATTTTAAAAAATATGTGTGGATGAAATCTCTCTCTTGCAAAATTCCAAGCTATTAGGGTTAAACTTGTGGAATTTCCCAAACTTGGATAACAAAACTTTTGTGTTCATTTGTGTTGGGCGAATAAATTTTCTTTATTTATATTTGTTATTGTTTTAAAATTTTTTCCATACATCAACTATAAAATTTTCATTTTGTTGTAAGCTTTTTGCCTTGTTTGCTTTCGGGATGAAGGGAGGGCGAAAAGTCAAAGTTTTGATTTAAGAAAAAGTGTACATCTAAAATGGAAAAGCACAATGTACAATTGTAGGGAGAGTTAATGCCAAAGAGTGTCTGTAATTTTTAGGGATTGTAAGCTCTTTTTAGTTTTTATATCTGAGGTTTTGCAATCGTCTGAAAAAATTGGTGGCAGAGGATTTTTAACTGAGTGTTGAATTGCAATCCATAAGCCATTTCATACAAAAATATAGCCCGTTACGCATGACAAATCACTTTACAATCATCTATGATTGTTACATCACATTTTTTAAAATCGGCAAAATAATGACTTGTTGGACTGGGGTAAATATCCCACCGCATGTTCTCTTGAGAATTTAATGAGCGTTTGTTATTCTCGTTAGAAGTTTTGGATCCATAAGTCATTTGAATCTTTAACATGTTTCAAGCATGCATATCCATTTTTAAAACATGTGTAGAAAAAATCTCCTTCATGTAAAATTCCAAGCTTAATCGGGTTGGACTAATGGAATTTCCCAAACTTGGATAAAAAAACTTTTGTGTTCATTTGTGGTGTGTGAATAGATATTTTTTATTTACATTAGTTATTATTTTAAATATTTTCCATACATCAACGATAAAATTTTTATTTTGTTGTGATCTTTTTTGCCTTTTTTGTTTACGGGATGAAGGGGGAACGAAAACTCAAAGTTCTGATTTAAGAAAAAAGTGTACATCTAAAATGGAAATGCACAATGCAAAAATGTAGAGAGAAATATTTCCAATGAGTGTCTGTATGTTTTAGGGATCGTATGCACTCTTTCGTTTTTATATCTAAGGTTTTGCAATCGTCGGGAAACGGGGGAGGCAGGCGATTTTTAACTGAGTGTTGAATTGCAATCCATAAGTTATTTCATACCAAAATATAGCCCGTTACGCATGACAAATCACTTTACAATGTCCTGTGATTGTTAGCTCAACTTTTTGAATATGGGCAAAATAATGGCTTGTTTGACTCGGGCAAATATCCCACCGCACGTTCACTTGAGAATTTAATGAGCGTTTGTTATTCTCTTTAAAAGCTTTGTCTACATAGGTCATTTGAACCTTTAACATGTTTCTAGCATGCATACCCATTTTTAAAACATGTGTAGAAAAAATCTCCTTCATGTAAAATTCCAAGATATTAGTTTAGGACTAGTGGAATTTCCCAAAATTGGATAACAAAACTTTTGTGTTCATTTGTGGTGTGTGAATAAATTTTCTTCATTTACTTTTTTTATTGTTTTAAACTTTTTCCGTACATCAACTAAAATTTTCAGTTTGCTGTGACCTATTCGCCTTTTTTGTTTACGGGATGAAGGGAGAGCGAAAAACTCGAAGTTTTGATTTAAGAAAAATGTGTACATCTGAAACGGAAATGCACAATGCACATATGTAGAGTGAGATAATTCCAAAGAGTGTCTGTAATTTTTAGGGATTGTAAGCACCTTTTCGTTTTTATGTCTCAGGTTTTGCAATCGTTGGGAAAAATGGGTTGCGGAGGATTTTTAACTGAGTGTTGAATTGCAATCCATAAGTCATTTGATACAAAAATATAGCCCGTTACGCATGATAAATCACATTACAATCATCTATGATTAATTATGTCAGCTTTTTGAAAATGGGCAAAATAATGGCATGTTTGACTCGGGTAAATATCCCACCACAAGTTCACTTGAGAATTTATTGAGCGTTTGTTATTCTCTTTAAAAGGTTTGCATCCATAGCTCATTTGCATCTTTAACATGTTTCAAATACGCATATCCATTTTTAAAACATGTGTGGATGAAATCTTTCTCTTGCCAAATTCCAAGCTATTAGGGTTAAACTAGTGGAATTTCCCAAACTTGGATAACAAAACTTTTGTGTTCATTTGTGGTGTGTGAATAAATTTTCTTCATTTACTTTTTTTATCGTTTTAAACTTTTTCCGTACATCAACTATGAAATTTTTGATTTGCTGTGATCTATTTGCCTTTTTTGTTTAGGGGATGAAGGGAGAGCGAAAAATTCGAATCTTTCATTTAAGAAAAATGTGTACATCTGAAACGGAAACGCACAATGCACATATGTAGAGAGAGATAATTCCAAAGAGTGTCTGTAATTTTTAGGGATTGTAAGCACCTTTTCGTTTTTAAATCTCAGGTTTTGCAATCGTCGGGAAAAACGGGTTGCGGAGGATTTTTAACAGAGTGTTGAATTGCAATCCATAAGTCATTTCATACAAAAATATAGCCCGTTATGCATGATAAATTACATTACAATCATCTATGATTAATTATGTCAGCTTTTTGCAAATGGGCAAAATAATGACATGTTTGACTCGGGTAAATTCCCACCGCAAGTTCACTTGAGAATTTAATGAGCGTTTGTTATTCTCTTTAAAATCTTTGCATCCATAGGTCATTTGCATCTTTAACATGTTTCAAACATGCATATCCATTTCAAAAACATGTGTGGATGAAATCTCTCTCTTGCAAAATTCCAAGCTATTAGGGTTAAACTAGTGGAATTTCCCAAAATTGGATAACAAAACTTTTGTGTTCATTTGTGTTGGGCGAATAAATTTTCTTTATTTATATTTGTTATTGTTTTAAATTTTTTCCATACATCAACTATAAAATTTTCATTTTGTTGTAAGATTTTTGCCTTGTTTGTTTTCCGGATGAAGGGAGAGCGAAAAGTCAAAGTTTTGATTTAAGAAAAAAGTGTACATCTAAAATGGAAAAGCGCAATGCACAATTGTAGGGAGAGTTAATTCCAAAGAGTGTCTGTAATTTTTCGGGATTGTAAGCTCTTTTTAGTTTTTATATCTCAGGTTTTGCAATCGTCGGGAAAAATTGGTGGCAGAGGATTTTTAACTGAGTGTTGAATTGCAATCCATAAGTCATTTCATACAAAAATATAGCCCGTTACGCATGACAAATCACTTTACAATCATCTATGATTGTTAGATCACATTTTTGAAAATGGGCAAAATAATGACTTGTTAGACTCGGGTAAATATCCCACCGCATGTTTTCTTGAGAATTTAATGAGCGTTTGTTATTCTCGTTAAAGCTTTGGATCCATAAGTCATTTGAATCTTTAACATGTTTCAAGCATGCATATCCATTTTTAAAACATGTGTAGAAAAAATCTCCTTCATGTAAAATTCCAAGCTTAATCGGGTTGGACTAATAGAATTTCCCAAACTTGGATAACAAAACTTTTGTGTTCATTTGTGGTGTGTGAATAGATATTTTTTATTTACATTAGTTATTATTTTAAATATTTTCCACACATCAACTATAAAATTTTTATTTTGTTGTGATCTTTTTTGTTTACGGGATGAAGGGGGCGAGAAAACTCAAAGTTCTGATTTAAGAAAAAAGTGTACATCTAAAATGGAAATGCACAATGCACAAATGTAGAGAGAGATATTTCCAAAGAGTGTCTGTATGTTTTAGGGAACGTATGCACTCTTTCGTTTTTAAATCTAAGGTTTTGCAATCGTCGGGAAACGGGGGAGGCGGGCGATTTTTAACTGAGTGTTGAATTGTAATCCATAAGTCATTTCATACCAAAATATAGCCCGTTACGCATTACAACTAACTTTACAATGTCCTGTGATTGTTAGCTCAACTTTTTGAATATGGGCAAAATAATGGCTTGTTTGACTCGGGCAAATATCCCACCGCACGTTCACTTGAGAATTTAATAAGTTTTTGTTATTCTCTTTAAAAGCTTAGGCTCCATAGGTCATTTGAACCTTTAACATGTTTCTGGCATGCATACCCATTTTTAAAACATGTGTAGAAAAAATCTCCTTCATGTAAAATTCTAAGATATTAATTTAGGACTAGTGGAATTTCCCAAAATTGGATAACAAAACTTTTGTGTTCATTTGTGGTGAGTGAATAAAATTTCTTCATTTACTTATTTTATTATTTTAAACTTTTTCCGTGCATCAACTATGAAATTTTCAGTTTGCTGTGATCTATTTGCCTTTTTTGTTTACGGGATGAAGGGAGAGCGAAAAACTCGAAGTTTTGATTTCAGAAAAATGTGTACATCTGAAACGGAAACATACAATGCACATATGTAGAGAGAGATAATTCCAAAGAGTGTCTGTAAGTTTTAGGGATTGTAAGCACCTTTTCGTTTTTATGTCTCAGGTTTTGCAATCGTCGGGAAAAATGGGTTACGGAGGATTTTTAACTGAGTGTTGAATTGCAATCCATAAGTCATTTCATACAAAAATATAGCCCGTTACGCATGATAAATCACATTACAATCATCTATGATTAATTATGTCAGCTTTTTGCAAATGGGCAAAATAATGGCATGTTTGACTCGGGTAAATATCCCACCACAAGTTCACTTGAGAATTTAATGAGCGTTTGTTATTCTCTTTAAAAGCTTTGCATCCATAGCTCATTTGCATCTTTAACATGTTTCAAATATGCATATCCATTTTTAAAACATGTGCGGATGAAATCTCTCTCTTGCAAAATTCCAAGCTATTAGGGTTAAACTAGTGGAATTTCCCAAACTTGGATAACAAAACTTTTGTGTTCATTTGTGGCGTGTGAATAAATTTTCTTCATTTACTTTTTTTATTGTTTTAAACTTTTTCCGTACATTAACTATGAAATTTTCAGTTTGCAGTAAGCTTTTTGCCTTGTTTGTTTTCAGGATGAACGGAGAGCGAAAAGTGAAAGTTTTGATTTAAGAAAAATGTGTACATCTAAAATAGAAAAGCACAATGCACAATTTTAGGGAGAGTTAATTCCAAAGAGTGTCTGTAATTTTTAGGGATTGTAAGTTCTTTTTAGTTTTTATATCTCAGGTTTTGCAATCGTCGGGAAAAATTTGTGGTAGAGGATTTTTAACTGAGTGTTGATTTGCAATCCATAAGTCATTTCATACAAAAATATAGCCCGTTACGCATGATAAATCACATTACAATCATCTATGATTAATTATGTCAGCATTTTTCAAATGGGCAAAATAATGGCATGTTTGACTCGGGTAAATATTCCACCGCAAGTTCACTTGAGAATTTAATGAGCGTTTGTTATTCTCTTGAAAAGCTTTGCATCCATAGCTCATTTGCATCTTTAACATGTTTCAAATATACATATCCATTTTTAAAACATGTGTGGATGAAATCTCTTTCTTGCAAAATTCCAAGCTATTAGGGTTAAACTAGTGGAATTTCCCAAACTTGGATAACAAAACTTTCGTGTTCATTTGTGGTGTGTGAATAAATTTTCTTCATTTAATTTTTCTATCGTTTTAAACTTTTTCCGTACATCAACTATGAAATTTTCAGTTTGCTGTGATCTATTTGCCTTTTTTGTTTAGGGGATGAAGGGAGAGCGAAAAATTCGAATCTTTCATTTAAGAAAAATGTGTACATCTGAAACGGAAACGCACAATGCACATATGTAGAGACAGATAATTCCAAAGAGTGTCTGTAATTTTTAGGGATTGTAAGCACCTTTTCGTTTTTATGTCTCAGGTCTTGCAATCGTCGGGAAAAATGGGTTGCGGAGGATTTTTAACTGAGTGTTGAATTGTAATCCATAAGTCATTTCGTACAAAAATATAGCCCGGTACGCATGATAAATCACATTACAATCATCTATGATTAATTATGTCAGTTTTTTTCAAATGGGCAAAATAATGACATGTTTGACTCAGGTAAATATCCCACCGCAAGTTCACTTGAGAATTTAATGAGCGTTTGTTATTCTCTTTAAAAGCTTTGCATCCATAGGTCATTGGCATCTTTAACATGTTTCAAATATGCATATCCATTTTTAAAACATGTGCGGATGAAATCTCTCTCTTGCAAAATTCCAAGCCATTAGGGTTAAACTAGTGGAATTTCCAAAACTTGGATAACAAAACTTTTGTGTTCATTTGTGGTGTGTGAATAAATTTTCTTCATTTACATTTTTTATTGTTTTAAACTTTTTCCGTACATTAACTATGAAATTTTCAGTTTGCTGTAAGCTTTTTGCCTTGTTTGTTTTCGGGATGAACGAAGAGCGAAAAGTGAAAGTTTTGATTTAAGAAAAATGTGTACTTCTAAAATGGAAAAGCACAATGCACAATTATAGGGAGATTTAATTCCAAAGAGTATCTGTAATTTTTAGGGATTGTAAGTTGTTTTTAGTTTTTATATCTCAGGTTTTGCAATCGTCGGGAAAAATTTGTGGCAGAGGATTTTTAACGGAGTGTTGATTTGCAATCCATAAGTCATTTCATACAAAAATATAGCCCGTTACGCATGATAAATCACATTACAATCATCTATGATTAATTATGTCAGCTTTTTTCAAATGGGCAAAATAATGGCATGTTTGACTCGGGTAAATATTCCACCGCAAGTTCACTTGAGAATTTAATGAGCGTTTGTTATTCTCTTGAAAAGCTTTGCATCCATAGCTCTTTTGCATCTTTAACATGTTTCAAATATGCATATCCATTTTTAAAACATGTGTGGATGAAATCTCTTTCTTGCAAAATTCCAAGCTATTAGGGTTAAACTAATGGAATTTTCCAAACTTGGATAACAAAACTTTTGTGTTCATTTGTGGTGTGTGAATAAATTTTCTTCATTTAATTTCTTTATCGTTTTAAACTTTTTCCGTACATCAACTATGAAATTTTCAGTTTGCTGTGATCTATTTGCCTTTTTTGTTTAGGGGATGAAGGGAGAGCGAAAAATTCGAATCTTTCATTTAAGAAAAATGTGTACATCTGAAACGGAAACGCACAATGCACATATGTAGAGAGAGATAATTCCAAAGAGTGTCTGTAATTTTTAGGGATTGTAAGCACCTTTTTGTTTTTAAATCTCAGGTTTTGCAATCGTCGGGAAAAATGGGTTGCGGAGGATTTTTAACTGAGTGTTGAATTGCAATCCATAAGTCATTTCATACAAAAATATAGCCCGTTATGCATGATAAATCACATTACAATCATCTATGATTAATTATGTCAGTTTTTTTCAAATGGGCAAAATAATGACATGTTTGACTCGGGTAAATATCCCACCGCAAGTTCACTTGAGAATTTAATGAGCGTTTGTTATTCTCTTTAAAAGCTTTGCATCCATAGGTCATTTGCATCTTTAACATGTTTCAAACATGCATATCCATTTCAAAAACATGTGTGGATGAAATCTCTCTCTTGCAAAATTCCAAACTATTAGGGTTAAACTAGTGGAATTTCCCAAAATTGGATAACAAAACTTTTGTGTTCATTTGTGTCGGGCAAATATCCCACTGCACGTTCACTTGAGAATTTAATGAGCGTTTGTTATTCGCTTTAAAATCTTTGGCTCCAAAGGTCATTTGAACCTTTAACATGTTTCTGGCATGCATACCCATTTTTAAAACATGTGTAGAAAAAATCTCCTTCATGTAAAATTCCAATATATTAATTTAGGACTAGTGGAATTTCCCAAAATTGGAGAACAAAACTTTTGTGTTCATTTGTGGTGTGTGAATAAATTTTCTTCATTTACTTTTTTTATTGTTTTAAACTTTTTCCGTACATCAACTATGAAATTTTTAGTTTGCTGTGATCTATTTGCCTTTTTTGTTTACGGGATGAAGGGAGAGCGAAAAACTCGAAGTTTTGATTTAAGAAAAATGTGTACATCTGAAACGGAAACGCACAATGCACATATGTAGAGAGAGATAATTCCAAAGAGTGTCTGTAATTTTTAGGGATTGTAAGCACCTTCTCATTTTTATGTCTCAGGTTTTGCAATCGTCGTGAAAAATGGGTTGCGAAGGATTTTTTACTGAGTGTTGAATTGCAATCCATAAGTCATTTCATACAAAAATATAGCCCGTTATGCATGATAAATCACATTACAATCATCTATGATTAATTATGTCAGCTTTTTGCAAATGGGCAACATAATGACATGTTTGACTCTGGTAAATATCCCACCGCAAGTTCACTTGAGAATTTAATGAACGTTTGTTATTCTCTTTAAAAGCTTTGTATCCATAGCTCATTTGTATCTTTAACATGTTTCAAACATGCATATCCATTTTAAAAACATGTGTGGCTGAAATCTCTCTCTTGCAAAATTCCAAGCTATTAGGGTTAAACTAGTGGAATTTCCCAAAATTGGATAACAAAACTTTTGTGTTCATTTGTGTTGGGCGAATAAATTTTCTTTATTTATATTTTTTATTGTTTTAAATTTTTTCCATACATCAATTATAAAATTTTCTTTTTGTTGTAAGCTTTTTGCCTTGTTTGTTTTCGGGATGAAGGGAGAGAGAAAAGTCAAAGTTTTGATTTAAGAAAAAAGTGTACATCTAAAATGGAAAAGCACAATGCACAATTGTAGGGAGAGATAACTCCAAAGAGTGTCTGTAATTTCTAGGGATTGTAAGCTCTTTTTAGTTTTTATATCTCAGGTTTTGCAATCGTCGGGAAAAATTGGTGGCAGAGGATTTTTAACTGAGTGTTGAATTGCAATCCATAAGTCATTTCATACAAATATATAGCCCGTTACGCATGATAAATCACTTTACAATCATCTATGATTGTTAGATCACATTTTTGAAAATGGGCAAAATAATGACTTGTTAGACTCGGGTAAATATCCCACCGCACGTTCACTTGAGAATTTAATGAGCGTTTTTTATTCTCGTTAAAAGCTTTGGATCCATAAGTCATTTGAATCTTTAACACGTTTCATGCATGCATATCCATTTTTAAAACATGTGTAGAAAAAATCTCCTTCATGTAAAATTCCAAGCTTAATAGGGTTAGACTAATGGAATTTCCCAAACTTGGATAACAAAACTTTTGTGTTCATTTGTGGTGTGTGAATAGATATTTTTTATTTACATTAGTTATTATTTTAAATATTTTCCACACATCAACTATAAAATTGTTATTTTGTTGTGATCTTTTTTGCCTTTTTTGTTTACGGGATGAAGGGGGAGCGAAAACTCAAAGTTCTGATTTAAGAAAAAGTGTACATCTAAAATGGAAATGCACAATGCACAAATATAGAGAGAGATATTTCCAAAGAGTGTCTGTATGTTTTAGGGATCGTATGCACTTTTTCATTTTTATATCTAAGGTTGTGCAATCGTCGGGAAACGGGGGAAGCGGGCCATTTTTAACTGAGTGTTGAATTGCAATCCATAAGTCATTTCATACCAAAATATCGCCCGTTACGCATGACAAATCACTTTACAATGTTCTATGATTGTTAGTTCAACTTTTTGAATATGGGCAAAATAATGGCTTGTTTGACTCGGGCAAATATCCCCCCGCACGTTCACTTGAGAATTTAATGAGCGTTTGTTATTCTCTTTAAAAGCTTTGGATCCATAGGTCATTTGAATCTTTAACATGTTTCTGGCATGCATACCCATTTTTAAAACATGTGTAGAAAAAATCTCCTTCATGTAAAATTCCAAGATATTAGTTTTGGACTAGTGGAATTTCCCAAACTTGGAGAACAAAACTTTTGTGATCATTTGTGGTGTGTGAATAAATTTTCTTCATTTACTTTTTTTATTGTTTTAAACTTTTTCCGTACGTCAACTATGAAATTTTCAGTTTGCTGTGATCTATTTGCCTTTTTTGTTTACGGGACGAAGGGAGAGCGAAAAACTCGAAGTTTTGATTTAAGAAAAATGTGTTCATCTAAAACGGAAACGCACAATGCACATATGTAGAGAGAGATAATTCCAAAGAGTGTCTGTAATTTTAAGGGATTGTAAGCACCTTTTCGTTTTTATGTCTCAGGTTTTGCAATCGTCAGGAAAAATGGGTTGCGGAGGATTTTTAACAGAGTGTTGAATTGCAATCCATAAGTCATTTCATACAAAAATATAGCCTGTTATGCATGATAAATCACATTACAATCATCTATGATTAATTATGTCAGCTTTTTGCAAATGGGCAAAATAATGACATGTTTGACTTGGGTAAATATCCCACCGCAAGTTCACTTGAGAATTTAATGAGCGTTTGTTATTCATCCATAGCTCATTTGCATCTTTAACATGTTTCAAATATGCATATCCATTTTTAAAACATGTGTGGATGAAATCACTCTCTTGCAAAATTCCAAGCTATTAGGGTTAAACTAGTGGAATTTCCCAAACTTGGAAAAAAAACTTTTGTGTTCATTTGTGGTGTGTGAATAAATTTTCGTCATTTACTTTTTTTATTGTTTTAAACTTTTTTCGTACATCAACTATGAAATTTTCAGTTTGCTGTGATCTATTTGTCTTTTTTGTTTACGGGATGAAGGGAAAGCGAAAAACTCAAAGTTTTGATTTAAGAAAAATGTGTACATCTGAAACGGAAACTCATAATGCACATATGTAGAGAGTGATAATTCCAAAGAGTGTCGGTAATTTTTAGGGATTGTAAGCACCTTTTCGTTTTTATATCTCATGTTTTGCAATCGTCGGGAAAAATGGGTTGCGGAGGATTTTTAACTGAGTGTTGAATTGCAATCCTTAAGTGATTTCATAAAAAAATATAGCCCGTTATGAATGATAAATCACATTAGAATCATATATGATTAATTATGTCAGCTTTTTGCAAATGGGCAAAATAATGACTTGTTTGACTCGGGTAAATATCCCACCCCAAGTTCACTTGAGAATTTAATGAGCGTTTGTTATTCTCTTTAAAAGCTTTGCATCCATAGCTCATTTGCATCTTTAACATGTTTCAAACATGCATATCTATTTTAAAATCATGTGTGGATGAAATCTCTCTCTTGCAAAATTCGAAGCTATTAGGGTTAAACTAGTGGAATTTCCCAAAATTGGATAACAAAACTTTTGTGTTCATTTTTGGTGTGTAAATAAATTTTATTCATTTATTTTTTTATTTTTTAAAACTTTTTCCGTACATCAACTACGAAATTTTCAGTTTGCTGTGATCTATTTGCCTTTTTTGTTTACGGGATGAAGGGAGAGCGAAAAACTCGAAGTTTTGATTTAACAAAAATGTGTACATCTGAAACGGAAACGCACAATGCACATATGTAGAGAGAGATAATTCCAAAGAGTGTCTGTAATTTTTAGGGATTGTAAGCACCTTTTCGTTTTATGTCTCAGGTTTTGCAATCGTCGGGAAAAATGGGTTGCGGAGGATTTTTAACTGAGTGTTGAATTGCAATCCGTAAGTCATTTCATACAAAAATATAGCCCGTTACGCATGATAAATCACATTACAATCATCTATGATTAATTATGTCAGCTTTTTGCAAATGGGCAAAATAATGGCATGTTTGACTCGGGTAAATATCCCACCACAAGTTCACTTGAGAATTTAATGAGCGTTTGTTATTCTCTTTAAAAGCTTTGCATCCAAAGCTCATTTGCATTTTTAACATGTTTCAAATATGCATATCCATTTTTAAAACATGTGCGGATGAAATCTCTCTCTTGCAAAATTCCAAGCTATTAGGGTTAAACTAGTGGAATTTCCCAAACTTGGATAACAAAACTTTTGTGTTCATTTGTGGTGTGTGTATAAATTTTCTTCATTTACTTTTTTTATCGTTTTAAACTTTTTCCGTACATCAACTATGAAATTTTCAATTTGTTGTGATCTATTTGCCTTTTTTGTTTAGGGGATGAAGGGAGAGCGAAAAATTCGAATCTTTCATTTAAGAAAAATGTGTACATCTGAAACGGAAACGCACAATGCACATATGTAGAGAGAGATAATTCCAAAGAGTGACTGTAATTTTTAGGGATTGTAAGCACCTTTTCGTTTTTAAATCTCAGGTTTTGCAATCGTCGGGAAAAACGGGTTGCGGAGGATTTTTAACTGAGTGTTGAATTGCAATCCATAAGTCATTTCATACCAAAATATAGCCCGTTCTGCATGATAAATCACATTACAATCATCTATGATTAATTATGTCAGCTTTTTGCAAATGGGCAAAAGAATGACATGTTTGACTCGGGTAAATATCCCACCGCAAGTTCACTTGAGAATTTAATGACCGTTTGTTATTCTCTTTAAAAGCTTTGCATCCATAGGTCATTTGCATCTTTAACATGTTTCAAACATGTATATCGATTCCAAAAACATGTGTGGATGAAATCTCTCTCTTGCAAAATTCCAAGCTATTAGGGTTAAACTAGTGGAATTTCCCAAAATTGGATAACAAAATTTTTGTGTTCATTTGTGTTGGGCGAATAAATTTTCTTTATTTATAATTTTTATTGTTTTAAATTTTTTCCATACATCAACTATAAAATTTTCATTTTGTAGTAAGCTTTTTGCCTTGTTTGTTTTCAGGATGAAGGGAGAGCGAAAAGTCAAAGTTTTGATTTAAGAAAAAAGTGTACATCTAAAATGGAAAAGCACAATGCACAATTGTATGGAGAGTTAATTCCAAAGAGTGTCTGTAATTTTTAGGGATTGTAAGCTCTTTTTAGTTTTTGTATCTCAGGTTTTGCAATCGTCGGGAAAAATTGGTGGCAGAGGATTTTTAACTGAGTGTTGAATTGCATTCCATAAGTCATTTCATTCAAAAATATAGCCCATTACGCATGACAAATCACTTTAATATCATCTATGATTGTTAGATCACATTTTTGAAAATGGGCAAAATAATGACTTGTTAGACTCGGGTAAATATCCCACCGCATGTTCTCTTGAGAATTTAATGAGCGTTTGTTATTCTTGTTAAAAGTGTTGGATCCATAAGTCATTTGAATCTTTAACATGTTTCAAGCATGCATATCCATTTTTAAAACATGTGTAGAAAAAATCTCCTTCATGTAAAATTTCAAGCTTAATCGGGTTGGACTAATGGAATTTCCCAAACTTGGATAACAAAAATTTTGCGTTCATTTGTGGTTTGTGAATAGATATTTTTTATTTTTATTAGTTATTATTTTAAATATTTTCCACACATCAACTATAAAATTTTTATTTTGTTGTGATCTTTTTTGCCTTTTTTGTTTACGGGATGAAGGGGGAGCGAAAACTCAAAGTTCTGATTTAAGAAAAACGTGTACATCTAAAATGGAAATGCACAATGCACAAATGTAGAGAGAGATATTTCCAAAGAGTGTCTGTATGTTTTAGGGATCGTATGCACTCTTTCGTTTTTATATCTAAGGTTTTGCAATCGTCGGGAAACGGGGGAGGCGGGCGATTTTTAACTGAGTGTTGAATTGCAATCCATAAGTCATTTCATACCAAAATATAGCCCGTTACGCATGACAAATCACTTTACAATGTCCTGTGATTGTTAGCTCAACTTTTTGAATATGGGCAAAATAATGGCTTGTTTGACTCGGGCAAATATCCCATTGCACGTTCACTTGAGAATTTAATGAGCTTTTGTTATTCTCTTTAAAACCTTTGGCTCCATAGGTCATTTGAACCTTTAACATGTTTCTGGCATGCATACCCATTTTTAAAACATGTGTAGAAAAAATCTCCATCATGTAAAATTCCAGGATATTAATTTAGGACTAGTGGAATTTCCCAAAATTGGATAACAAAACTTTTGTGTTCATTTGTGGTGAGTGAATAAATTTTCTTCATTTACTTTTTTTATTGTTTTAAACTTTTTCCGTACATCAACTATGAAATTTTTATTTTGCTGTGATCTATTTGCCTTTTTTGTTTACGGGATGAAGGGAGAGCGAAAAACTCGAAGTTTTGATTTAATAAAAATGTGTACATCTGAAACAGAAATGCACAATGCACATATGTAGAGAGAGATAATTCCAAAGAGTGTCTGTAATTTTTAGGGATTGTAAGCACCTTTTCGTTTTTATGTCTCAGGTTTTGCAATCGTCGGGAAAAATGGGTTGCGGAGGATTTTTAACTGAGTGTTGAATTGCAATGAATAAGTCATTTCATACAAAAATATAGCCCGTTACGCTTGATAAATCACATTACAATCATCTATGATTAATTATGTCAGCTTTTTGCAAATGGGCAAAATAATGGCATGTTTGACTCAGGTAAATATCCCACCACAAGTTCACTAGAGAATTTAATGAGCGTTTGTTATTCTCTTTAAAAGCTTTGCATCCATAGCACATTTGCATTTTTAACATGTTTCAAATATGCATATCCATTTTTAAAACATGTGGGGATGAAATTTCTCTCTTGCAAAATTCCAAGCTATTAGGGTTAAACTAGTGGAATTTCCCAAACTTGGATAACAAAACTTTTGTGTACATTTGTGGTGTGTGAATAAATTTTCTTCATTTACTTTTTTTATTGTTTTAAACTTTTTCCGTACATCAACTATGAAATTTTCAGTTTGCTGTAAGCTTTTTGCCTTGTTTGTTTTCGGGATGAACGAAGAGCGAAAAGTGAAAGTTTTGATTTAAGAAAAATGTGTACATATAAAATGGAAACGCACAATGCACAATTTTAGGGAGAGTTAATTCCAATGAGGGTCTGTAATTTTTAGGGATTGTAAGTTCTTTTTAGTTTTTATATCTCAGGTTTTGCAATCGTCGGGAAAAATTGGTGGCAGAGGATTTTTAACTGAGTGTTGAATTGCAATCCATAATTCATTTCATACAAAAATATAGCCCGTTACGCATGATAAATCACATTACAATCATTTATGATTAATTATGTCAGCTTTTTGCAAATGGGCAAAATAATGGCATGTTTGACTCGGGTAAATATTCCACCGCAAGTGCACTTGAGAATTTAATGAGCGTTTGTTATTCTCTTTAAAAGCTTTGCATCCATAGCTCATTTGCATCTTTAACATGTTTCAAATATCCATATCCATTTTTAAAACATGTGTGGATGAAATCTCTTTCTTGCAAAATTCCTAGCTATTAGGGTTAAACTAGTGGAATTTCCCAAACTTGGATAACAAAACTTTTGTGTTCATTTGTGGTGTGTGAATAAATTTTCTTCTTTTAATTTTTTTATCGTTTTAAACTTTTCCGTACATCAACTATGAAATTTTCAGTTTGCTGTGATCTATTTGCCTTTTTTGTTTAGGGGATGAAGGGAGAGCGAAAAATTCGAATCTTTCATTTAAGAAAAATGTGTACATCTGAAACGGAAACGCACAATGCACATATGTAGAGAGAGATAATTCCAAAGAGTGTCTGTAATTTTTAGGGATTGTAAGCACCTTTTCATTTTTGTGTCTCAGGTTTTGGAATCGTCGGGAAAAATGGGTTGCGGAGGATTTTTAACTGAGTGTTGAATTGCAATCCATAAGTCATTTCATACAAAAATATAGCCCGTTATGCATGATAAATCACATTACAATCATCTATGATTAGTTATGTCAGCTTTTTGTAGATGGGCAAAATATTGACATGTCTGACTCGGGCAAATATCCCACCGCAAGTTCACTTGAGAATTTAATGAGCGTTTGTTATTCTCTTTAAAAGCTTTGCATCCATAGCTCATTTGCATCTTTAACATGTTTCAAAGATGCATATCCATTTTAAAAAATATGTGTGGATGAAATCTCTCTCTTGCAAAATTCCAAGCTATTAGGGTTAAACTTGTGGAATTTCCCAAACTTGGATAACAAAACTTTTGTGTTCATTTGTGTTGGGCGAATAAATTTTCTTTATTTATATTTGTTATTGTTTTAAAATTTTTTCCATACATCAACTATAAAATTTTCATTTTGTTGTAAGCTTTTTGCCTTGTTTGTTTTCGGGATGAAGGGAGGGCGAAAAGTCAAAGTTTTGATTTAAGAAAAAGTGTACATCTAAAATGGAAAAGCACAATGTACAATTGTAGGGAGAGTTAATTCCAAAGAGTGTCTGTAATTTTTAGGGATTGTAAGCTCTTTTTAGTTTTTATATCTGAGGTTTTGCAATCGTCGGGAAAAATTGGTGGCAGAGGATTTTTAACTGAGTGTTGAATTGCAATCCATAAGTCATTTCGTACAAAAATATAGCCCGTTACGCATGACAAATCACTTTACAATCATCTATGATTGTTAGATCACATTTTTGAAAATGGGCAAAATAATGACTTGTTGGACTGGGGTAAATATCCCACTGCATGTTCTCTTGAGAATTTAATGAGCGTTTGTTATTCTCGTTAAAAGTTTTGGATCCATAAGTCATTTGAATCTTTAACATGTTTCAAGCATGCATATCCATTTTTAAAACATGTGTAGAAAAAATCTCCTTCATGTAAAATTCCAAGCTTAATCGGGTTGGACTAATGGAATTTCCCAAACTTGGATAAAAAAACTTTTGTGTTCATTTGTGGTGTGTGAATAGATATTTTTTATTTACATTAGTTATTATTTTAAATATTTTCCATACATCAACGATAAAATTTTTATTTTGTTGTGATCTTTTTTGCCTTTTTTGTTTACGGGATGAAGGGGGAACGAAAACTCAAAGTTCTGATTTAAGAAAAAAGTGTACATCTAAAATGGAAATGCACAATGCAAAAATGTAGAGAGAAATATTTCCAATGAGTGTCTGTATGTTTTAGGGATCGTTTGCACTCTTTCGTTTTTATATCATAGGTTTTGCAATCGTCGGGAAACGGGGGAGGCGGGCGATTTTTAACTGAGTGTTGAATTGCAATCCATAAGTTATTTCATACCAAAATATAGCCCGTTACGCATGACAAATCACTTTACAATGTCCTGTGATTGTTAGCTCAACTTTTTGAATATGGGCAAAATAATGGCTTGTTTGACTCGGGCAAATATCCCACCGCACGTTCACTTGAGAATTTAATGAGCGTTTGTTATTCTCTTTAAAAGCTTTGTCTACATAGGTCATTTGAACCCTTAACATGTTTCTGGCATGCATACCCATTTTTAAAACATGTGTAGAAAAAATCTCCTTCATGTAAAATTCCAAGATATTAGTTTAGGACTAGTGGAATTTCCCAAAATTGGATAACAAAACTTTTGTGTTCATTTGTGGTGTGTGAATAAATTTTCTTCATTTACTTTTTTTATTGTTTTAAACTTTTTCCGTACATCAACTGAAATTTTCAGTTTGCTGTGACCTATTCGCCTTTTTTGTTTACGGGATGAAGGGAGAGCGAAAAACTCGAAGTTTTGATTTAAGAAAAATGTGTACATCTGAAACGGAAATGCACAATGCACATATGTAGAGTGAGATAATTCCAAAGAGTGTCTGTAATTTTTAGGGATTGTAAGCACCTTTTCGTTTTTATGTCTCAGGTTTTGCAATCGTTGGGAAAAATGGGTTGCGGTGGATTTTTAACTGAGTGTTGAATTGCAATCCATAAGTCATTTCATACAAAAATATAGCCCGTTACGCATGATAAATCACATGCAATCATCTATGATTAATTATGTCAGCTTTTTGAAAATGGGCAAAATAATGGCATGTTTGACTCGGGTAAATATCCCACCACAAGTTCACTTGAGAATTTATTGAGCGTTTGTTATTCTCTTTAAAAGGTTTGCATCCATAGCTCATTTGCATCTTTAACATGTTTCAAATACGCATATCCATTTTTAAAACATGTGTGGATGAAATCTTTCTCTTGCCAAATTCCAAGCTATTAGGGTTAAACTAGTGGAATTTCCCAAACTTGGATAACAAAACTTTTGTGTTCATTTGTGGTGTGTGAATATTTTTTCTTCATTTACTTTTTTTATCGTTTTAAACTTTTTCCGTACATCAACTATGAAATTTTTGATTTGCTGTGATCTATTTGCCTTTTTTGTTTGGGGATGAAGGGAGAGCGAAAAATTCGAATATTTGATTTGAGAAAAATGTGTACATCTGAAACGGAAACGCACAATGCACATATGTAGAGAGAGATAATTCCAAAGAGTGTCTGTAATTTTTAGGGATTGTAAGCACCTTTTCGTTTTTAAATCTCAGGTTTTGCAATCGTCGGGAAAAACGGGTTGCGGAGGATTTTTAACAGAGTGTTGAATTGCAATCCATAAGTCATTTCATACAAAAATATAGCCCGTTATGCATGATAAATTACATTACAATCATCTATGATTAATTATGTCAGCTTTTTGCAAATGGGCAAAATAATGACATGTTTGACTCGGGTAAATTCCCACCGCAAGTTCACTTGAGAATTTAATGAGCGTTTGTTATTCTCTTTAAAATCTTTGCATCCATAGGTCATTTGCATATTTAACATGTTTCAAACATGCATATCCATTTTAAAAACATGTGTGGATGAAATCTCTCTCTTGCAAAATTCCAAGCTATTAGGGTTAAACTAGTGGAATTTCCCAAAATTGGATAACAAAACTTTTGTGTTCATTTGTGTTGGGCGAATAAATTTTCTTTATTTATATTTGTTATTGTTTTAAATTTTTTCCATACATCAACTATAAAATTTTCAGTTTGTTGTAAGGTTTTTGCCTTGTTTGTTTTCCGGATGAAGGGAGAGCGAAAAGTCAAAGTTTTGATTTAAGAAAAAAGTGTACATCTAAAAAGGAAAAGCGCAATGCACAATTGTAGGGAGAGTTAATTCCAAAGAGTGTCTGTAATTTTTAGGGATTGTAAGCTCTTTTTAGTTTTTATATCTCAGGTTTTGCAATCGTCGGGAAAAATTGGTGGCAGAGGATTTTTAACTGAGTGTTGAATTGCAATCCATAAGTCATTTCATACAAAAATATAGCCCGTTACGCATGACAAATCACTTTACAATCATCTATGATTGTTAGATCACATTTTTGAAAATGGGCAAAATAATGACTTGTTAGACTCGGGTAAATATCCCACCGCATGTTTTCTTGAGAATTTAATGAGCGTTTGTTATTCTCGTTAAAGCTTTGGATCCATAAGTCATTTGAATCTTTAACATGTTTCAAGCATGCATATCCATTTTTAAAACATGTGTAGAAAAAATCTCCTTCATGTAAAATTCCAAGCTTAATCGGGTTGGACTAATAGAATTTCCCAAACTTGGATAACAAAACTTTTGTGTTCATTTGTGGTGTGTGAATAGATATTTTTTATTTACATTAGTTATTATTTTAAATATTTTCCACACATCAACTATAAAATTTTTATTTTGTTGTGATCTTTTTTGCCTTTTTTGTTTACGGGATGAAGGGGGAGCGAAAACTCAAAGTTCTGATTTAAGAAAAAAGTGTACATCTAAAATGGAAATGCACAATGCACAAATGTAGAGAGAGATATTTCCAAAGAGTGTCTGTATGTTTTAGGGAACGTATGCACTCTTTCGTTTTTAAATCTAAGGTTTTGCAATCGTCGGGAAACGGGGGTGGCGGGCGATTTTTAACAGAGTGTTGAATTGTAATCCATAAGTCATTTCATACCAAAATATAGCCCGTTACGCATTACAACTAACTTTACAATGTCCTGTGATTGTTAGCTCAACTTTTTGAGTATGGGCAAAATAATGGCTTGTTTGACTCGGGCAAATATCCCACCGCACGTTCACTTGAGAATTTAATAAGTTTTTGTTATTCTCTTTAAAAGCTTAGGCTCCATAGGTCATTTGAACCTTTAACATGTTTCTGGCATGCATACCCATTTTTAAAACATGTGTAGAAAAAATCTCCTTCATGTAAAATTCTAGGATATTAATTTAGGACTAGTGGAATTTCCAAAAATTGGATAACAAAACTTTTGTGTTCATTTGTGGTGAGTGAATAAAATTTCTTCATTTACTTTTTTTATTATTTTAAACTTTTTCCGTGCATCAACTATGAAATTTTTAGTTTGCTGTGATCTATTTGCCTTTTTTGTTTACGGGATGAAGGGAGAGCGAAAAACTCGAAGTTTTGATTTCAGAAAAATGTGTACATCTGAAACGGAAACACACAATGCACATATGTAGAGAGAGATAATTCCAAAGAGTGTCTGTAAGTTTTAGGGATTGTAAGCACCTTTTCGTTTTTATGTCTCAGGTTTTGCAATCGTCGGGAAAAATGGGTTGCGGAGGATTTTTAACTGAGTGTTGAATTGCAATCCATAAGTCATTTCATACAAAAATATAGCCCGTTACGCATGATAAATCACATTACAATCATCTATGATTAATTATGTCAGCTTTTTGCAAATGGGCAAAATAATGGCATGTTTGACTCGGGTAAATATCCCACCACAAGTTCACTTGAGAATTTAATGAGCGTTTGTTATTCTCTTTAAAAGCTTTGCATCCATAGCTCATTTGCATCTTTAACATGTTTCAAATATGCATATCCATTTTTAAAACATGTGCGGATGAAATCTCTCTCTTGCAAAATTCCAAGCTATTAGGGTTAAACTAGTGGAATTTCCCAAACTTGGATAACAAAACTTTTGTGTTCATTTGTGGCGTGTGAATAAATTTTCTTCATTTACTTTTTTTATTGTTTTAAACTTTTTCCGTACATTAACTATGAAATTTTCAGTTTGCAGTAAGCTTTTTGCCTTGTTTGTTTTCAGGATGAACGGAGAGCGAAAAGTGAAAGTTTTGATTTAAGAAAAATGTGTACATCTAAAATAGAAAAGCACAATGCACAATTGTAGGGAGAGTTAATTCCAAAGAGTGTCTGTAATTTTTAGGGATTGTAAGTTCTTTTTAGTTTTTATATCTCAGGTTTTGCAGTCGTCGGGAAAAATTTGTGGCAGAGGATTTTTAACTGAGTGTTGATTTGCAATCCATAAGTCATTTCATACAAAAATATAGCCCGTTACGCATGATAAATCACATTACAATCATCTATGATTAATTATGTCAGCATTTTTCAAATGGGCAAAATAATGGCATGTTTGACTCGGGTAAATATTCCACCGCAAGTTCACTTGAGAATTTAATGAGCGTTTGTTATTCTCTTGAAAAGCTTTGCATCCATAGCTCATTTGCATCTTTAACATGTTTCAAATATACATATCCATTTTTAAAACATGTGTGGATGAAATCTCTTTCTTGCAAAATTCCAAGCTATTAGGGTTAAACTAGTGGAATTTCCCAAACTTGGATAACAAAACTTTCGTGTTCATTTGTGGTGTGTGAATAAATTTTCTTCATTTAATTTTTCTATCGTTTTAAACTTTTTCGGTACATCAACTATGAAATTTTCAGTTTGCTGTGATCTATTTGCCTTTTTTGTTTAGGGGATGAAGGGAGAGCGAAAAATTCGAATCTTTCATTTAAGAAAAATGTGTACATCTGAAACGGAAACGCACAATGCACATATGTAGAGACAGATAATTCCAAAGAGTGTCTGTAATTTTTAGGGATTGTAAGCACCTTTTCGTTTTTATGTCTCAGGTCTTGCAATCGTCGGGAAAAATGGGTTGCGGAGGATTTTTAACTGAGTGTTGAATTGTAATCCATAAGTCATTTCGTACAAAAATATAGCCCGGTACGCATGATAAATCACATTACAATCATCTATGATTAATTATGTCAGTTTTTTTCAAATGGGCAAAATAATGACATGTTTGACTCAGGTAAATATCCCACCGCAAGTTCACTTGAGAATTTAATGAGCGTTTGTTATTCTCTTTAAAAGCTTTGCATCCATAGGTCATTTGCATCTTTAACATGTTTCAAACATGCATATCCATTTCAAAAACATGTGTGGATGAAATCTCTCTCTTGCAAAATTCCAAACTATTAGGGTTAAACTAGTGGAATTTCCCAAAATTGGATAACAAAACTTTTGTGTTCATTTGTGTCGGGCAAATATCCCACTACACGTTCACTTGAGAATTTAATGAGCGTTTGTTATTCTCTTTAAAATCTTTGGCTCCATAGGTCATTTGAACCTTTAACATGTTTCTGGCATGCATACCCATTTTTAAAACATGTGTAGAAAAAATCTCCTTCATGTAAAATTCCAAGATATTAATTTAGGACTAGTGGGATTTCCCAAAATTGGATAACAAAACTTTTGTGTTCATTTGTGGTGTGTGAATAAATTTTCTTCATTTACTTTTTTTTATTGTTTTAAACTTTTTCCGTACATCAACTATGAAATTTTTAGTTTGCTGCGATCTATTTGCCGTTTTTGTTTACGGGATGAAGGGAGAGCGAAAAACTCGAAGTTTTGATTTAAGAAAAATGTTTACATATGAAACGGAAACGCACAATGCACATATGTAGAGAGAGATAATTCCAAAGAGTGTCTGTAATTTTTAGGGATTGTAAGCAACTTTTCATTTTTATGTCTCAGGTTTTGCAATCGTCGGGAAAAATGGGTTGCGAAGGATTTTTTACTGAGTGTTGAATTGCAATCCATATGTCATTTCATACAAAAATATAGCCCGTTATGCATGATAAATCACATTACAATCATCTATGATTAATTATGTCAGCTTTTTGCAAATGGGCAACATAATGACATGTTTGACTCGGGTAAATATCCCACCGCAAGTTCACTTGAGAATTTAATGAACGTTTGTTATTCTCTTTAAAAGCTTTGCATCCATAGCTCATTTGTATCTTTAACATGTTTCAAACATGCATATCCATTTTAAAAACATGTGTGGCTGAAATCTCTCTCATGCAAAATTCCAAGCTATTAGGGTTAAACTAGTGGAATTTCCCAAAATTGGATAACAAAACTTTTTTGTTCATTTGTGTTGGGCGAATAAATTTTCTTTATTTATATTTTTTATTGTTTTAAATTTTTTCCATACATCAATTATAAAATTTTCTTTTTGTTGTAAGCTTTTTGCCTTGTTTGTTTTCGGGATGAAGGGAGAGAGAAAAGTCAAAGTTTTGATTTAAGAAAAAAGTGTACATCTAAAATGGAAAAGCACAATGCACAATTGTAGGGAGAGATAACTCCAAAGAGTGTCTGTAATTTCTAGGGACTGTAAGCTCTTTTTAGTTTTTATATCTCAGGTTTTGCAATCGTCGGGAAAAATTGGTGGCAGAGGATTTTTAACTGAGTGTTGAATTGCAATCCATAAGTCATTTCATACAAATATATAGCCCGTTACGCATGATAAATCACTTTACAATCATCTATGATTGTTAGATCACATTTTTGAAAATGGGCAAAATAATGACTTGTTAGACTCGGGTAAATATCCCACCGCACGTTCACTTGAGAATTTAATGAGCGTTTTTTATTCTCGTTAAAAGCTTTGGATCCATAAGTCATTTGAATCTTTAACACGTTTCATGCATGCATTTCCATTTTTAAAACATGTGTAGAAAAAATCTCCTTCATGTAAAATTCCAAGCTTAATAGGGTTAGACTAATGGAATTTCCCAAACTTGGATAACAAAACTTTTGTGTTCATTTGTGGTGTGTGAATAGATATTTTTTATTTACATTAGTTATTATTTTAAATATTTTCCACACATCAACTATAAAATTGTTATTTTGTTGTGATCTTTTTTGCCTTTTTTGTTTACGGGATGAAGGGGGAGCGAAAACTCAAAGTTCTGATTTAAGAAAAAGTGTACATCTAAAATGGAAATGCACAATGCACAAATATAGAGAGAGATATTTCCAAAGAGTGTCTGTATGTTTTAGGGATCGTATGCACTTTTTTGTTTTTATATCTAAGGTTGTGCAATCGTCGGGAAACGGGGGAAGCGGGCCATTTTTAACTGAGTGTTGAATTGCAATCCATAAGTCATTTCATACCAAAATATAGCCCGTTACGCATGACAAATCACTTTACAATGTTCTATGATTGTTAGTTCAACTTTTTGAATATGGGCAAAATAATGGCTTGTTTGACTCGGGCAAATATCCCCCCACACGTTCACTTGAGAATTTAATGAGCGTTTGTTATTCTCTTTAAAAGCTTTGGATCCATAGGTCATTTGAATCTTTAACATGTTTCTGGCATGCATACCCATTTTTAAAACATGTGTAGAAAAAATCTTCTTCATGTAAAATTCCAAGATATTAGTTTTGGACTAGTGGAATTTCCCAAACTTGGAGAACAAAACTTTTGTGATCATTTGTGGTGTGTGAATAAATTTTCCTCATTTACTTTTTTTATTGTTTTAAACTTTTTCCGTACGTCAACTATGAAATTTTCAGTTTGCTGTGATCTATTTGCCTTTTTTGTTTACGGGATGAAGGGAGAGCGAAAAACTCGAAGTTTTGATTTAAGAAAAATGTGTACATCTGAAACGGAAACGCACAATGCACATATGTAGAGAGAGATAATTCCAAAGAGTGTCTGTAATTTTTAGGGATTGTAAGCACCTTCTCATTTTTATGTCTCAGGTTTTGCAATCGTCAGGAAAAATGGGTTGCGGAGGATTTTAACTGAGTGTTGAATTGTAATCCATAAGTCATTTCATACAAAAATATAGCCCGGTACGCATGATAAATCACATTACAATCATCTATGATTAATTATGTCAGCTTTTTGCAAATGGGCAAAATAATGGCATGTTTGACTCGGGTAAATATCCCACCACAAGTTCACTTGAGAATTTAATGAGCGTTTGTTATTCTCTTTGAAAGCTTTGCATCCATAGCTCATTTGCATTTTTAACATGTTTCAAATATGCATATCCATTTTTAAAACTTGTGCAGATGAAATCTCTCTCTTGCAAAATTCCAAGCCATTAGGGTTAAACTAGTGGAATTTCCCAAACTTGGATAACAAAACTTTTGTGTTCATTTGTGGTGTGTGAATAAATTTTCTTCATTTACTTTTTTTATTGTTTTAAACTTTTTCCGTACATCAACTATGAAATTTTCAGTTTGCTGTAAGCTTTTTGCCTTGTTTGTTTTCGGGATGAACGAAGAGCGAAAAGTGAAAGTTTTGATTTAAGAAAAATGTGTACATATAAAATGGAAACGCACAATGCACAATTTTAGGGAGAGTTAATTCCAATGAGTGTCTGTAATTTTTAGGGATTGTAAGTTCTTTTTAGTTTTTATATCTCAGGTTTTGCAATCGTCGGGAAAAATTGGTGGCAGAGGATTTTTAACTGAGTGTTGAATTGCAATCCATAATTCATTTCATACAAAAATATAGCCCGTTACGCATGATAAATCACATTACAATCATTTATGATTAATTATGTCAGCTTTTTGCAAATGGGCAAAATAATGGCATGTTTGACTCGGGTAAATATTCCACCGCAAGTGCACTTGAGAATTTAATGAGCGTTTGTTATTCTCTTTAAAAGCTTTGCATCCATAGCTCATTTGCATCTTTAACATGTTTCAAATATGCATATCCATTTTTAAAACATGTGTGGATGAAATCTCTTTCTTTCAAAATTCCTAGCTATTAGGGTTAAACTAGTGGAATTTCCCAAACTTGGATAACAAAACTTTTGTGTTCATTTGTGGTGTGTGAATAAATTTTCTTCTTTTAATTTTTTTATCGTTTTAAACTTTTCCGTACATCAACTATGAAATTTTCAGTTTGCTGTGATCTATTTGCCTTTTTTGTTTAGGGGATGAAGGGAGAGCGAAAAATTCGAATCTTTCATTTAAGAAAAATGTGTACATCTGAAACGGAAACGCACAATGCACATATGTAGAGAGAGATAATTCCAAAGAGTGTCTGTAATTTTTAGGGATTGTAAGCACCTTTTCATTTTTGTGTCTCAGGTTTTGGAATCGTCGGGAAAAATGGGTTGCGGAGGATTTTTAACTGAGTGTTGAATTGCAATCCATAAGTCATTTCATACAAAAATATAGCCCGTTACGCATGATAAATCACATTACAATCATCTATGATTAGTTATGTCAGCTTTTTGTAGATGGGCAAAATATTGACATGTCTGACTCGGGCAAATATCCCACCGCAAGTTCACTTGAGAATTTAATGAGCGTTTGTTATTCTCTTTAAAAGCTTTGCATCCATAACTCATTTGCATCTTTAACATGTTTCAAAGATGGATATCCATTTTAAAAAATATGTGTGGATGAAATCTCTCTGTTGCAAAATTCCAAGCTATTAGGGTTAAACTTGTGGAATTTCCCAAACTTGGATAACAAAACTTTTGTGTTCATTTGTGTTGGGCGAATAAATTTTCTTTATTTATATTTTTTATTGTTTTAAAATTTTTTCCATACATCAACTATAAAATTTTCATTTTGTTGTAAGCTTTTTGCCTTGTTTGTTTTCGGGATGAAGGGAGGGCGAAAAGTCAAAGTTTTGATTTAAGAAAAAGTGTACATCTAAAATGGAAAAGCACAATGTACAATTGTAGGGAGAGTTAATTCCAAAGAGTGTCTGTAATTTTTAGGGATTGTAAGCTCTTTTTAGTTTTTATATCTGAGGTTTTGCAATCGTCGGAAAAAATTGGTGGCAGAGGATTTTTAACTGAGTGTTGAATTGCAATCCATAAGTCATTTCATACGAAAATATAGCCCGTTACGCATGACAAATCACTTTACAATCATCTATGATTGTTAGATCACATTTTTGAAAATGGGCAAAATAATGACTTGTTGGACTGGGGTAAATATCCCACCGCATGTTCTCTTGAGAATTTAATGAGCGTTTGTTATTCTCGTTAAAAGTTTTGGATCCATAAGTCATTTGAATCTTTAACATGTTTCAAGCATGCATATCCATTTTTAAAACATGTGTAGAAAAAATCTCCTTCATGTAAAATTCCAAGCTTAATCGGGTTGGACTAATGGAATTTCCCAAACTTGGATAAAAAAACTTTTGTGTTCATTTGTGGTGTGTGAATAGATATTTTTTATTTACATTAGTTATTATTTTAAATATTTTCCATACATCAACGATAAAATTTTTATTTTGTTGTGATCTTTTTTGCCTTTTTTGTTTACGGGATGAAGGTGGAACGAAAACTCAAAGTTCTGATTTAAGAAAAAAGTGTACATCTAAAATGGAAATGCACAATGCAAAAATGTAGAGAGAAATATTTCCAATGAGTGTCTGTATGTTTTAGGGATCGTATGCACTCTTTCGTTTTTATATCTAAGGTTTTGCAATCGTCGGGAAACGGGGGAGGCGGGCGATTTTTAACTGAGTGTTGAATTGCAGTCCATAAGTTATTTCATACCCAAATATAGCCCGTTACGCATGACAAATCACTTTACAATGTCCTGTGATTGTTAGCTCAACTTTTTGAATATGGGCAAAATAATGGCTTGTTTGACTCGGGCAAATATCCCACCGCACGTTCACTTGAGAATTTAATGACCGTTTGTTATTCTCTTTAAAAGCTTTGTCTACATAGGTCATTTGAACCTTTAACATGTTTCTGGCATGCATACCCATTTTTAAAACATGTGTAGAAAAAATCTCCTTCATGTAAAATTCCAAGATATTAGTTTAGGACTAGTGGAATTTCCCAAAATTGGATAACAAAACTTTTGTGTTCATTTGTGGTGTGTGAATAAATTTTCTTCATTTACTTTTTTTATTGTTTTAAACTTTTTCCGTACATCAACTGAAATTTTCAGTTTGCTGTGACCTATTCGCCTTTTTTGTTTACGGGATGAAGGGAGAGCGAAAAACTCGAAGTTTTGATTTAAGAAAAATGTGTACATCTGAAACGGAAATGCACAATGCACATATGTAGAGTGAGATAATTCCAAAGAGTGTCTGTAATTTTTAGGGACTGTAAGCACCTTTTCGTTTTTATGTCTCAGATTTTGCAATCGTTTGGAAAAATGGGTTGCGGAGGATTTTTAACTGAGTGTTGAATTGCAATCCATAAGTCATTTCATACAAAAATATAGCCCGTTACGCATGATAAATCACATTACAATCATCTATGATTAATTATGTCAACTTTTTGAAAATGGGCAAAATAATGGCATGTTTGACTCGGGTAAATATCCCACCACAAGTTCACTTGAGAATTTATTGAGCGTTTGTTATTCTCTTTAAAAGGTTTGCATCCATAGCTCATTTGCATCTTTAACATGTTTCAAATACGCATATCCATTTTTAAAACATGTGTGGATGAAATCTTTCTCTTGCCAAATTCCAAGCTATTAGGGTTAAACTAGTGGAATTTCCCAAACTTGGATAACAAAACTTTTGTGTTCATTTGTGGTTTGTGAATAAATTTTCTTCATTTACTTTTTTTATCGTTTTAAACTTTTTCCGTACATCAACTATGAAATTTTTGATTTGCTGTGATCTATTTGCCTTTTTTGTTTGGGGATGAAGGGAGAGCGAAAAATTCGAATCTTTGATTTAAGAAAAATGTGTACATCTGAAACGGAAACGCACAATGCACATATGTAGAGAGAGATAATTCCAAAGAGTGTCTGTAATTTTTAGGGATTGTAAGCACCTTTTCGTTTTTAAATCTCAGGTTTTGCAATCGTCGGGAAAAATGGGTTGCGGAGGATTTTTAACAGAGTGTTGAATTGCAATCCATAAGTCATTTCATACAAAAATATAGCCCGGTACGCATGATAAATCACATTACAATCATCAATGATTAATTATGTCAGTTTTTTTCAAATGGGCAAAAGAATGACATGTTTGACTCAGGTAAATATCCCACCGCAAGTTCACTTGAGAATTTAATGAGCGTTTGTTATTCTCTTTAAAAGCTTTGCATCCATAGGTCATTTGCATCTTTAACATGTTTCAAACATGCATATCCATTTCAAAAACATGTGTGGATGAAATCTCTCTCTTGCAAAATTACAAACTATTAGGGTTAAACTAGTGGAATTTCCCAAAATTGGATAACAAAACTTTTGTGTTCATTTGTGTCGGGCAAATATCCCACTACACGTTCACTTGAGAATTTAATGAGCGTTTGTTATTCTCATTAAAATCTTTGGCTCCATAGGTCATTTGAACCTTTAACATGTTTCTGGCATGCATACCCATTTTTAAAACATGTGTAGAAAAAATCTCCTTCATGTAAAATTCCAAGATATTAATTTAGGACTAGTGGGATTTCCCAAAATTGGATAACAAAACTTTTGTGTTCATTTGTGGTGTGTGAATAAATTTTCTTCATTTACTTTTTTTTATTGTTTTAAACTTTTTCCGTACATAAACTATGAAATTTTTAGTTTGCTGCGATCTATTTGCCGTTTTTGTTTACGGGATGAAGGGAGAGCGAAAAACTCGAAGTTTTGATTTAAGAAAAATGTGTACATATGAAACGGAAACGCACAATGCACATATGTAGAGAGAGATAATTCCAAAGAGTGTCTGTAATTTTTAGGGATTGTAAGCAACTTTTCATTTTTATGTCTCAGGTTTTGCAATCGTCGGGAAAAATGGGTTGCGGAGGATTTTTAACTGAGTGTTGAATTGTAATCCATAAGTCATTTCATACAAAAATATAGCCCGGTACGCATGATAAATCACATTACAATCATCTATGATTAATTATGTCAGCTTTTTGCAAATGGGCAAAATAATGGCATGTTTGACTCGGGTAAATATCCCACCACAAGTTCACTTGAGAATTTAATGAGCGTTTGTTATTCTCTTTGAAAGCTTTGCATCCATAGCTTATTTGCATTTTTAACATGTTTCAAATATGCATATCCATTTTTAAAACATGTGCGGATGAAATCTCTCTCTTGCAAAATTCCAAGCCATTAGGGTTAAACTAGTGGAATTTCCAAAACTTGGATAACAAAACTTTTGTGTTCATTTGTGGTGTGTGAATAAATTTTCTTCATTTACTTTTTTTATTGTTTTATACTTTTTCCGTACATTAACTATGAAATTTTCAGTTTGCTGTAAGGCTTTTGCCTTGTTTGTTTTCAGGATGAACGAAGAGCGAAAAGTGAAAGTTTTGATTTAAGAAAAATGTGTACTTCTAAAATGGAAAAGCACAATGCACAATTATAGGGAGATTTAATTCCAAAGAGTGTCTGTAATTTTTAGGGATTGTAAGTTGTTTTTAGTTTTTATATCTCAGGTTTTGCAATCGTCGGGAAAAATTTGTGGCAGAGGATTTTTAACTGAGTGTTGATTTGCAATCCATAAGTCATTTCATACAAAAATATAGCCCGTTACGCATGATAAATCACATTACAATCATCTACGATTAATTATGTCAGCTTTTTTCTAATGGGCAAAATAATGGCATGTTTGACTCGGGTAAATATTCCACCGCAAGTTCACTTGAGAATTTAATGAGCGTTTGTTATTCTCTTGAAAAGCTTTGCATCCATAGCTCATTTGCATCTTTAACATGTTTCAAATATGCATATCCATTTTTAAAACATGTGTGGATGAAATCTCTTTCTTGCAAAATTCCAAGCTATTAGGGTTAAACTAGTGGAATTTCCCAAACTTGGATAACAAAACTTTTGTGTTCATTTGTGGTGTGTGAATAAATTTTCTTCATTTAATTTCTTTATCGTTTTAAACTTTTTCCGTACATCAACTATGAAATTTTCAGTTTGCTGTGATCTATTTGCCTTTTTTGTTTAGGGGATGAAGGGAGAGCGAAAAATTCGAATCTTTCATTTAAGAAAAATGTGTACATCTGAAACGGAAACGCACAATGCACATATGTAGAGAGAGATAATTCCAAAGAGTGTCTGTAATTTTTAGGGATTGTAAGCACCTTTTTGTTTTTAAATCTCAGGTTTTGCAATCGTCGGGAAAAATGGGTTGCGGAGGATTTTTAACTGAGTGTTGAATTGCAATCCATAAGTCATTTCATACAAAAATATAGCCCGTTATGCATGATAAATCACATTACAATCATCTATGATTAATTATGTCAGTTTTTTTCAAATGGGCAAAATAATGACATGTTTGACTCGGGTAAATATCCCACCGCAAGTTCACTTGAGAATTTAATGAGCGTTTGTTATTCTCTTTAAAAGCTTTGCATCCATAGGTCATTTGCATCTTTAACATGTTTCAAACATGTATATCCATTTCAAAAACATGTGTGGATGAAATCTCTCTCTTGCAAAATTCCAAACTATTAGGGTTAAACTAGTGGAATTTCCCAAAATTGGATAACAAAACTTTTGTGTTCATTTGTGTCGGGCAAATATCCCACTGCACGTTCACTTGAGAATTTAATGAGCGTTTGTTATTCGCTTTAAAATCTTTGGCTCCAAAGGTCATTTGAACCTTTAACATGTTTCTGGCATGCATACCCATTTTTAAAACATGTGTAGAAAAAATCTCCTTCATGTAAAATTCCAAGATATTAATTTAGGACTAGTGGAATTTCCCAAAATTGGAGAACAAAACTTTTGTGTTCATTTGTGGTGTGTGAATAAATTTTCTTCATTTACTTTTTTTTTATTTTAAACTTTTTCCGTACATCAACTATGAAATTTTTAGTTTGCTGTGATCTATTTGCCTTTTTTGTTTACGGGATGAAGGGAGAGCGAAAAAATCGAAGTTTTGATTTAAGAAAAATGTGTACATCTGAAACGGAAACGCACAATGCACATATGTAGAGAGAGATAATTCCAAAGAGTGTCTGTAATTTTTAGGGATTGTAAGTACCATCTCATTTTTATGTCTCATGTTTTGCAATCGTCAGGAAAAATGGGTTGCGGAGGATTTTAACTGAGTGTTGAATTGTAATCCATAAGTCAATTCATACAAAAATATAGCCCGGTACGCATGATAAATCACATTACAATCATCTATGATTAATTATGTCAGCTTTTTGCAAATGGGCAAAATAATGGCATGTTTGACTCGGGTAAATATCCCACCACAAGTTCACTTGAGAATTTAATGAGCGTTTGTTATTCTCTTTGAAAGCTTTGCATCCATAGCTCATTTGCATTTTTAACATGTTTCAAATATGCATATCCATTTTTAAAACTTGTGCAGATGAAATCTCTCTCTTGCAAAATTCCAAGCCATTAGGGTTAAACTAGTGGAATTTCCAAAACTTGGATAACAAAACTTTTGTGTTCATTTGTGGTGTGTGAATAAATTTTCTTCATTTACTTTTTTGATTGTTTTAAACTTTTTTCGTACATTAACTATGAAATTTTCAGTTTGCTGTAAGCTTTTTGCCTTGTTTGTTTTCAAGATGAACGGAGAGCGAAAAGTGAAAGTTTTGATTTAAGAAAAATGTGTACATCTAAAATGGAAAAGCACAATGCACAATTGTAGGGAGAGTTAATTCCAAAGAGTGTCTGTAATTTTTAGGGATTGTAAGTTCTTTTTAGTTTTTATATCTCAAGTTTTGCAATCGTCGGGAAAAATTGGTGGCAGAGGATTTTTAACTGAGTGTTGAATTGCAAACCATAAGTCATTTCATAGCGAAATATAGCCCGTTACGCATGATAAATCACATTATAATCATCTATGATTAATTATGTCGGCTTTTTGCAAAAGGGCAAAATAATGGCATGTTTGACTCGGATAAATATCCACCGCAAGTTCACTTGAGAATTTAATGAGCGTTTGTTATTCTCTTTAAAAGCTTTGCATCCATAGGTCATTTGCATCTTTAACATGTTTCAAACATGCATATCCATTTCAAAAACATGTGTGGATGAAATCTCTCTCTTGCAAAATTCCAAACTATTAGGGTTAAACTAGTGGAATTTCCCAAAATTGGATAACAAAACTTTTGTGTTCATTTGTGTCGGGCAAATATCCCACTGCACGTTCACTTGAGAATTTAATGAGCGTTTGTTATTCGCTTTAAAATCTTTGGCTCCAAAGGTCATTTGAACCTTTAACATGTTTCTGGCATGCATACCCATTTTTAAAACATGTGTAGAAAAAATCTCCTTCATGTAAAATTCCAAGATATTAATTTAGGACTAGTGGAATTTCCCAAAATTGGAGAACAAAACTTTTGTGTTCATTTGTGGTGTGTGAATAAATTTTCTTCATTTACTTTTTTTATTGTTTTAAACTTTTTCCGTACATCAACTATGAAATTTTTAGTTTGCTGTGATCTATTTGCCTTTTTTGTTTACGGGATGAAGGGAGAGCGAAAAACTTGAAGTTTTGATTTAAGAAAAATGTGTACATCTGAAACGGAAACGCACAATGCACATATGTAGAGAGAGATAATTCCAAAGAGTGTCTGTAATTTTTAGGGATTGTAAGCACCTTCTCATTTTTATGTCTCAGGTTTTGCAATCGTCAGGAAAAATGGGTTGCGGAGGATTTTAACTGAGTGTTGAATTGTAATCCATAAGTCATTTCATACAAAAATATAGCCCGGTACGCATGATAAATCACATTACAATCATCTATGATTAATTATGTCAGCTTTTTGCAAATGGGCAAAATAATGGCATGTTTGACTCGGGTAAATATCCCACCACAAGTTCACTTGAGAATTTAATGAGCGTTTGTTATTCTCTTTGAAAGCTTTGCATCCATAGCTCATTTGCATTTTTAACATGTTTCAAATATGCATATCCATTTTTAAAACTTGTGCAGATGAAATCTCTCTCTTGCAAAATTCCAAGCCATTAGGGTTAAACTAGTGGAATTTCCAAAACTTGGATAACAAAACTTTTGTGTTCATTTGTGGTGTGTGAATAAATTTTCTTCATTTACTTTTTTGATTGTTTTAAACTTTTTCCGTACATTAACTATGAAATTTTCAGTTTGCTGTAAGCTTTTTGCCTTGTTTGTTTTCAGGATGAACGGAGAGCGAAAAGTGAAAGTTTTGATTTAAGAAAAATGTGTACATCTAAAATGGAAAAGCACAATGCACAATTGTAGGGAGAGTTAATTCCAAAGAGTGTCTGTAATTTTTAGGGATTGTAAGTTCTTTTTAGTTTTTATATCTCAAGTTTTGCAATCGTCGGGAAAAATTGGTGGCAGAGGATTTTTAACTGAGTGTTGAATTGCAATCCATAAGTCATTTCATAGCGAAATATAGCCCGTTACGCATGATAAATCACATTATAATCATCTATGATTAATTATGTCGGCTTTTTGCAAATGGGCAAAATAATGGCATGTTTGACTCGGATAAATATCCCACCGCAAGTTCACTTGAGAATTTAATGAGCGTTTGTTATTCTCTTTAAAAGCTTTGCTTCCATAGGTCATTTGCATCTTTAACATGTTTCAAACATGCATATCCATTTCAAAAACATGTGTGGATGAAATCTCTCTCTTGCAAAATTCCAAACTATTAGGGTTAAACTAGTGGAATTTCCCAAAATTGGATAACAAAACTTTTGTGTTCATTTGTGACGGGCAAATATCCCACTGCACGTTCACTTGAGAATTTAATGAGCGTTTGTTATTCGCTTTAAAATCTTTGGCTCCAAAGGTCATTTGAACCTTTAACATGTTTCTGGCATGCATACCCATTTTTAAAACATGTGTAGAAAAAATCTCCTTCATGTAAAATTCCAAGATATTAATTTAGGACTAGTGGAATTTCCCAAAATTGGAGAACAAAACTTTTGTGTTCATTTGTGGTGTGTGAATAAATTTTCTTCATTTACTTTTTTTATTGTTTTAAACTTTTTCCGTACATCAACTATGAAATTTTTAGTTTGCTGTGATCTATTTGCCTTTTTTGTTTACGGGATGAAGGGAGAGCGAAAAACTCGAAGTTTTGATTTAAGAAAAATGTGTACATCTGAAACGGAAACGCACAATGCACATATGTAGAGAGAGATAATTCCAAAGAGTGTCTGTAATTTTTAGGGATTGTAAGCACCTTCTCATTTTTATGTCTCAGGTTTTGCAATCGTCAGGAAAAATGGGTTGCGGAGGATTTTAACTGAGTGTTGAATTGTAATCCATAAGTCATTTCATACAAAAATATAGCCCGGTACGCATGATAAATCACATTACAATCATCTATGATTAATTATGTCAGCTTTTTGCAAATGGGCAAAATAATGGCATGTTTGACTCGGGTAAATATCCCACCACAAGTTCACTTGAGAATTTAATGAGCGTTTGTTATTCTCTTTGAAAGCTTTGCATCCATAGCTCATTTGCATTTTTAACATGTTTCAAATATGCATATCCATTTTTAAAACTTGTGCAGATGAAATCTCTCTCTTGCAAAATTCCAAGCCATTGGGGTTAAACTAGTGGAATTTCCAAAACTTGGATAACAAAACTTTTGTGTTCATTTGTGGTGTGTGAATAAATTTTCTTCATTTACTTTTTTGATAGTTTTAAACTTTTTCCGTACATTAACTATGAAATTTTCAGTTTGCTGTAAGCTTTTTGCCTTGTTTGTTTTCAGGATGAACGGAGAGCGAAAAGTGAAAGTTTTGATTTAAGAAAAATGTGTACATCTAAAATGGAAAAGCACAATGCACAATTGTAGGGAGAGTTAATTCCAAAGAGTGTCTGTAATTTTTAGGGATTGTAAGTTCTTTTTAGTTTTTATATCTCAAGTTTTGCAATCGTCGGGAAAAATTGGTGGCAGAGGATTTTTAACTGAGTGTTGAATTGCAATCCATAAGTCATTTCATAGCGAAATATAGCCCGTTACGCATGATAAATCACATTATAATCATCTATGATTAATTATGTCGGCTTTTTGCAAAAGGGCAAAATAATGGCATGTTTGACTCGGATAAATATTCCACCGCAAGTTCACTTGAGAATTTAATGAGCGTTTGTTATTCTCTTTAAAAGCTTTGCATCCATAGCTCATTTGCATCTTTAACATGTTTCAAATATGCATATCCATTTTTAAAACATGTGTGGATGAAATCTCTCTCTTGCAAAATTCTAAGCTATTAGGGTTAAACTAGTGGAATTTCCCAAACTTGGATAACAAAACTTTTGTGTTCATTTGTGGTGTGTGAATAAATTTTCTTCATTTACATTTTTTATCGTTTTAAACTTTTTCCATACATCAACTATGAAATTTTCAATTTACTGTGATCTATTTGCCTTTTTTGTTTAGGGGATAAAGAGAGAGCGAAAAATTCGAATATTTGATTTAAGAAAAATGTCTACATCTGAAACGGAAACGCACAATGCACATATGTAGAGAGAGATAATTCCAAAGAGTGTCTGTAATTTTTAGGGATTGTAAGCACCTTTTCGTTTTTAAATCTCAGGTTTTGCAATCGTCGGGAAAAATGGGTTGCGAAGGATTTTTTACTGAGTGTTGAATTGCAATCCATAAGTCATTTCATACAAAAATATAGCCCGTTATGCATGATAAATCACATTACAATCATCTATGATTAATTATGTTAGCTTTTTGCAAATGGGCAACATAATGACATGTTTGACTCGGGTAAATATCCCACCGCAAGTTCACTTGAGAATTTAATGAACGTTTGTTATTCTCTTTAAAAGCTTTGCATCCATAGCTCATTTGTATCTTTAACATGTTTCAAACATGCATATCCATTTTAAAAACATGTGTGGCTGAAATCTCTCTCTCGCAAAATTCCAAGCTATTATGGTTAAACTAGTGGAATTTCCTAAAATTGGATAACAAAACTTTTGTGTTCATTTGTGTTGGGCGAATAAATTTTCTTTATTTATATTTTTTATTGTTTTAAATTTTTTCCATACATCAATTATAAAATTTTCTTTTTGTTGTAAGCTTTTTGCCTTGTTTGTTTTCGGGATGAAGGGAGAGCGAAAAGTCAAAGTTTTGATTTAAGAAAAAAGTGTACATCTAAAATGGAAAAGCACAATGCACAATTGTAGGGAGAGATAACTCCAAAGAGTGTCTGTAATTTCTAGGGACTGTAAGCTCTTTTTAGTTTTTATATCTCAGGTTTTGCAATCGTCGGGAAAAATTGGTGGCAGAGGATTTTTAACTGAGTGTTGAATTGCAATCCATAAGTCATTTCATACAAATATATAGCCCGTTACGCATGATAAATCACTTTACAATCATCTATGATTGTTAGATCACATTTTTGAAAATGGGCAAAATAATGACTTGTTAGACTCGGGTAAATATCCCACCGCACGTTCACTTGAGAATTTAATGAGCGTTTTTTATTCTCGTTAAAAGCTTTGGATCCATAAGTCATTTGAATCTTTAACACGTTTCATGCATGCATATCCATTTTTAAAACATGTGTAGAAAAAATCTCCTTCATGTAAAATTCCAAGCTTAATAGGGTTAGACTAATGGAATTTCCCAAACTTGGATAACAAAACTTTTGTGTTCATTTGTGGTGTGTGAATAGATATTTTTTATTTACATTAGTTATTATTTTAAATATTTTCCACACATCAACTATAAAATTGTTATTTTGTTGTGATCTTTTTTGCCTTTTTTGTTTACGGGATGAAGGGGGAGCGAAAACTCAAAGTTCTGATTTAAGAAAAAGTGTACATCTAAAACGGAAACGCACAATGCACATATGCAGAGAGAGATAATTCCAAAGAGTGTCTGTAATTTTAAGGGATTGTAAGCACTTTTTCGTTTTTATGTCCCAGGTTTTGCAATCGTCAGGAAAAATGGGTTGCGGAGGATTTTTAACAGAGTGTTGAATTGCAATCCATAAGTCATTTCATACAAAAATATAGCCTGTTATGCATGATAAATCACATTACAATCATCTATGATTAATTATGTCAGCTTTTTGCAAATGGGCAAAATAATGACATGTTTGACTTGGCTAAATATCCCACCGCAAGTTCACTTGAGAATTTAATGAGCGTTTGTTATTCATCCATAGCTCATTTGCATCTTTAACATGTTTCAAATATGCATATCCATTTTTAAAACATGTGTGGATGAAATCTCTCTCTTGCAAAATTCCAAGCTATTAGGGTTAAACTAGTGGAATTTCCCAAACTTGGAAAAAAAACTTTTGTGTTCATTTGTGGTGTGTGAATAAATTTTCGTCATTTACTTTTTTTATTGTTTTAAACTTTTTTCGTACATCAACTATGAAATTTTCAGTTTGCTGTGATCTATTTGTCTTTTTTGTTTACGGGATGAAGGGAAAGCGAAAAACTCGAAGTTTTGATTTAAGAAAAATGTGTACATCTGAAACGGAAACTCACAATGCACATATGTAGAGAGAGATAATTCCAAAGAGTGTCGGTAATTTTTAGGGATTGTAAGCACCTTTTCGTTTTTATATCTCATGTTTTGCAATCGTCGGGAAAAATGGGTTGCGGAGGATTTTTAACTGAGTGTTGAATTGCAATCCTTAAGTCATTTCATAAAAAAATATAGCCCGTTATGAATGATAAATCACATTAGAATCATATATGATTAATTATGTCAGCTTTTTGCAAATGGGCAAAATAATGACTTGTTTGACTCGGGTAAATATCCCACCCCAAGTTCACTTGAGAATTTAATGAGCGTTTGTTATTCTCTTTAAAAGCTTTGCATCCATAGCTCATTTGCATCTTTAACATGTTTCAAACATGCATATCTATTTTAAAAACATGTGTGGATGAAATCTCTCTCTTGCAAAATTCGAAGCTATTAGGGTTAAACTAGTGGAATTTCCCAAAATTGGATAACAAAACTTTTGTGTTCATTTTTGGTGGGCGAATAAATTTTCTTTATTTATATTTGTTATTGTTTTAAATTTTTTCCATACATCAACTATAAAATTTTCATTTTGTTGTAAGCTTTTTGCCTTGTTTGTTTTCGGGATGAAGGGAGAGCGAAAAGTCAAATTTTTGATTTAAGAAAAAAGTGTACATCTAAAATGGAAAAGCACAATGCACAATTGTAGGGAGAGTTAATTCCAAAGAGTGTCTGTAGTTTTTAGGGATTATAAGCTCTTTTTAGTTTTTATATCTCAGGTTTTGCAATCGTCGGGAAAAATTGGTGGGAGAGGATTTTTAACTGAGGGTTGAATTGCAATCCATAAGTCATTTCATACAAAAATATAGCCCGTTACGCATGATAAATCACTTTACAATCATCTATGATTGTTAGATCACATTTTTGAAAATGGGCAAAATAATGACGTGTTAGACTCGGGTAAATATCCCACCGCACGTTCACTTGAGAATTTAATGAGCGTTTGTTATTCTCGTTAAAAGCTTTGGATCCATAAGTCATTTGAATCTTTAACATGTTTCAAGCATGCATATCCATTTTTAAAACATGTGTAGAAAAAATCTCCTTCATGTAAAATTCCAAGCGTAAAAGGGTTGGACTAATGGAATTTCCCAAACTTGGATAAAAAAACTTTTGTGTTCATTTGTGGTGTGTGAATAGATATTTTTTATTTACATTAGTTCTTATTTTAAATAATTTCCTCACATCAACTATAAAATTTTTATTTTGATGTGATCTTTTTTTTGCCTTTTTTTTTTTACGGGATGAAGGGGGAGCGAAAACTCAAAGTTCTGATTTAAGAAAAAAGTGTACTTCTAAAATGGAAATGCACAATGCACAAATGTAGAGAGAGATATGTCCAAAGAGTGTCTGTATGTTTTAGGGATCGTATGCACTCTTTCATTTTTATATCTAAGGTTTTCCAATAGTCGGGAAACGGGGGAGGCGGGCGATTTTTAATTGAGTGTTGAATTGCAATCCATAAGTCATTTCATACCAAAATATAGCCCGTTACACATGATAAATCACTTTACAATGTTCTGTGATTGTGAGCTCAACTTTTTGAATATGGGCAAAATAATGGCTTGTTTGACTCGGTCAAATATACCACCGCACGTTCAATTGAGAATATAATGAGCGTTTGTTATTCTCTTTAAAAGCTTTGGATCCTTAGGTCATTCGAATCTTTAACATGTTTCTGGCATGCATACCCATTTTGAAAACAAGTGTAGAAAAAATCTCCGTCATGTAAAATTCCAAGATATTAGTTTTGGACTAGTGGAATTTCCCAAACTTGGATAACAAAACTTTTGTGTTCATTTGTGGAGTGTGAATAAGTTTTCTTCTTTTACTTTTTTTATTGTTTTAAACTTTTTCCGTACATCAACTATGAAGTTTTCAGTGATCTGTGATCTATTTGCCTTTTTAGTTTACGGGATGAAGGGACAGCGATAAACACGAAGTTTTGATTTAAGAAAAATGTGTACATCTGAAACGGAAACGCAAAATGCACATATGTAGAGAGAGATAATTCCAAAGAGTGTCTGTAATTTTTAGGGATTTTAAGCACCTTTTCGTTTTTATGTCTCAGGTTTTGCAATTGTCGGGAAAAATGGGTTGCGGAGGATTTTTAACTGAGTGTTGAATTGCAATACATAAGTCATTTCATACAAAAATATAGCCCGTTATGCATGATAAATCACATTACAATCATCTATGATTAATTATGTCAGCTTTTTGCAAATGGGCAAAATAATGGCATGTTTGACTCGGGTAAATATCCCACCACAAGTTCACTTGAGAATTTAATGAACGTTTGTTATTCTCTTTAAAAGCTTTGCATCCATAGCTCATTTGCATCTTTAACATGTTTCAAATATGCATATCCATTTTTTAAACATGTGTGGATGAAATCTCTCTCTTGCAAAATTTCAAGCTATTAGGGTTAAACTAGTGGAATTTCCAAAATTTGATAACAAAACTTTTGTGTTCATTTGTGGTGTGTCAATAAATATTCTTCATTTACTTTTTCTATTGTTTTAAACTTTTTCCGTACATCAACTATGAAATTTTCAGTTTGCTGTGATTGATTTGCCTTTTTTGTTTACGGGATGAAGGGAGAGCCAAAAACTCAAGGTTTTGATTTAAAAATAATGTGTACATCTGAAACGGAAACGCACAATGTACATATGTAGAGAAAGATAATTCCAAAGAGTGTCTGTAATTTTTAGGGATTGTAAGCACCTTTTCGTTTTTATGTCTCAGGTTTTGCAATCGTCGGGAAAAATGGGTTGCGGAGGATTTTTAACTGAGTGTTGAATTGCAATACATAAGTCATTTCATATAAAAATATAGCCCGTTACGCATGATAAATCACATTACAATCATCTCTTATTAATTATGTCAGCTTTTTGCAAAGGGGCAAAATAATGGCATGTTTGACTCGGGTAAATATCCCACCACAAGTTCACTTGAGAATTTAATGAGCGTTTGCTACTATCCTTAAAAGCTTTGCATCCATAGCTCATTTGCATCTTTAACATGTTTCAAATATGCATATCAATTTTTAAAGCATGTGTGGTTGAAATCTCTCTCTTGCAAAATTCCAAGCTATAAGGGTTAAACTAGTGGAATTTACCAAACTTGGATAACAAAACTTTTGTGTTCATTTGTTGTGTGTGAATAAATTTTCTTCATTTACTTTTTTTATTGTTTTAAACTTTTTCCGTACATCAACTATGAAATTTTCAGTTTGCTATGATCTATTTGCCTTTATTGTTTACGGGATGAAGGGAGAGCGAAAAACTCGAAGTTTTGATTTAAGAAAAATGTGTACATCTGAAACGGAAACGCACAATGCACATATGTAAAGAGAGATAATTCCAAAGATTGTCTGTAATTTTTGGGGATTGTAGGCACCTTTTCGTTCTTATGTCTCAGGTTTTGCAATCGTCGGGAAAAATGGGTTGTAGAGGATTTTTAATTGAGGGTTGAATTGCAATCCATAAGTCATTTCATACAAAAATATAGCCCGTTACGCATGATAAATCACATTACAATCATCTATGATTAATTATGTCAGCTTTTTACAAATGGCCAAAATAATGGCATGTTTGACTCGGGTAAATATCCCAACACAAGTTCACTTGAGGATTTAATGTGCGTTTGTTATTCTCTTTAAAAGCTTTGCATCCATAGCTCATTTGCATCTTTAACATGTTTCAAACATGCATATCCATTTTTAAAACATGTGTGGAAGAAATCTCTCTCTTGCAAAATTCCAAGCTATTAGGGTTACACTAGTGGAATTTCCCAAACTTGGATAACAAAACTTTTGTGTTCATTTGTGGTGTGTGAATAAATTTTCTTCATTTACTTTTTTTATTGTTTTAAACTTTTTCCGTACATCAACTATAAAATTTTCAGTTTGATGTGATCTATTTGCCTTTTTTGTTTACGGGATGAAGGGGGAGTGAAAACTCAAAGTTCTGATTTAAGAAAAATGTGTACATCTAAAATGGAAATGCACAATGCACAAATGTAGAGAGAGATATTTCCGAAGAGTGTCTGTAAGTTTTAGGGATCGTATGCACTCTTTCGTTTTTATATCTCAGGTTTTGCAATCGTCGGGAAACGGGGGAGGCGGGCGATTTTTAACTGAGTGTTGAATTGCGATCCATAAGTCATTTCATACCAAAATATAGCCCGTTACGCATGACAAATCACTTTACAATGTTCTGTGATTGTTAGCTCAACTTTTTGAATATGGGCAAAATAATGGCTTGTTTGACTCGGGCAAATATCCCACCGCACGTTCACTTGAGAATTTAATGAGCGTTTGTCATTCTCTTTAAAAGCTTTGGATCCATAGGTCAATTGAATCTTTAACATGTTTCTGGCATTATCCATTTTTAAAACATGTGCAGAAAAAATCTCCTTCATGTAAAATTCCAAGCTTAATAGGGTTGGACTAATGGAATTTCCCAAACTTGGATAACAAAACTTTTGTGTTCATTTGTGGTGTGTGAATAGATATTTTTTATTTACATTAGTTATTATTTTAAATATTTTCCACACATCAACTATAAAATTTTTATTTTGTTGTGATCTTTTTTGCCTTTTTTGTTTACGGGATGAAGGGGGAGCGAAAACTCAAAGTTCTGATTTAAGAAAAAAGTGTACATCTAAAATGGAAATGCACAATGCACAAATGTAGAGAGAGATATTTCCAAAGAGTGTCTGTATGTTTTTGGGATCGTATGCACTCTTTCGTTTTTATATCTAAGGTTTTGCAATCGTCGGGAAACGGGGGAGGCGGGCGATTTTTAACTGAGTGTTGAATTGCAATCCATACGTCATATCATACCAAAATATAGCCAGTTACGCATGACAAATCACTTTACAATGTTATGTGATTGTTAGCTCAACTTTTTGAATATGGGCAAAAGAATGGCTTGTTTGACTCGGGCAAATATCCCACCGCACGTTCACTTAAGAATTTAATGAGCCTTTGTTATTCTCTTTAAAAGCTTTGGATCGATAGGTCATTTGAATCTTTAACATGTTTCAGGCATGCATACCCATTTTTAAAACATGTGCAGAAAAAATCTCCTTCATGTAAAATTCCAAGATATTAGTTTTGGACTAGTGGAATTTGCCAACCTTGGATAACAAAACTTTTGTGTTCATTTGTGGTGTGTGAATAAATTTTCTTCATTTACTTTTTTTATTGTTTTAAACTTTTTCCGTACATCAACTATGAAATTTTCAGTTTGCTGTGATCTATTTGCCTTTTTTGTTTACGGGATGAAGGGAGAGCGAAAAACTCGAAGTTTTGATTTAAGAAAAATGTATACATTTGAAACGGAAACGCACAATGCACATATGTAGAGAGAGATAATTCCAAAGAGTGGCTATAATTTTTAGGGATTGTAAGCACCTTTTCGTTTTTATGTCTCAGGTTTTGCAATCGTCGAGAAAAATGGGTTGCGGAGGATTTTTAACTGAGTGTTGAATTGCAATCCATAAGTCATTTCATACAAAAATATAGCCCGTTACGCATGATAAATCACATTACAATCATCTATGATTAATTATGTCAGCTTTTTGCAAATGTGCAAAATAATGGCATGTTTGACTCGGGTAAATATCCCACCACAAGTTCACTTGAGAATTTAATGAGCGTTTGTTATTCTCTTTAGAAGCTTTGCATCCTTAGCTCATTTGCATCTTTAACATGTTTCAAATATGCATATCCATTTTTAAAACATGTGTGGATGAAATCTCTCTCTTGCAAAATTCCAAGCTATTAGGGTTAAACTAGTCGAATTTCCCAAACTTGGATAACAAAACTTTTGTGTTCATTTGTGGTGTGTGAATAAATTTTCTTCATTTACTTTTTTTATTGTTTTAAACTTTTTTCGTACATCAACTATGAAATTTTCAGTTTGCTGTGATCTATTTGCCTTTTTTGTTTACGGGATGAAGGGAGATCGAAAAACTCGAACTTTTGATTTAATAAAAATGTGTACATCTGAAACGGAAACGCACAATGCACATATGTAGGGAGAGATAATTCCAAAGAGTGTCTGTAATTTTTAGGGATTGTAAGCACCTTTTCGTTTTTATGTGTCCGGTTTTGTAATCATCGGGAAAAATGGGTTGCGGAGGATTTTTAACTGAGTGTTGAATTGCAATCCATAAGTCATTTCATACAAAAATATAGCCCGTTACGCTTGATAAATCACATTACAATCATCTATGATTAATTATGTCAGCTTTTTGCAAATGGGCAAAATAATGGCATGTTTGACTCGGGTAAATATCCCACCACAAGTTCACTTGAGAATTTAATGAGCGTTTGTTATTCTCTTTAAAAGCATTGCATCCATAGCTCATTTGCATCTTTAACATGTTTGAAATATGCATATCCATTTTTAAAACATGTGTGGATGAAATCTCTCTCTTGCAAAATTCCAAGCTATTAGGGTTAAACTAGTGGAATATCCCAAATTTGGATACCAAAACTCTTGTGTTCATTTGTGGTGTGTGAATAAATTTTCTTCATTTACTTTTTTAATTGTTTTAAACTTTTTCCATACATCAACTATGAAATTTTCAGTTTGCTGTGATCTATTTGCGTTTTTTGATTACGGGATGAAGGGAGAGTGAAAAACTCGAAGTTTTGATTTAAGAAAAATGTGTACATCTGAAATGGAAACGCACAATGCACATATGTAGAGAGAGATAATTCCAAAGAGTGTCTGTAATTTTTAGGGATTGTAAGCACCTTTTCGTTTTTATTTCTCCGGTTTAGCAATCATCGGGAAAAATGGGTTGCGGAGGATTTTTAACTGAGTGTTGAATTGCAATCCATAAGTCATTTCATACAAAAATATAGCCCGTTACGCATGATAAATCACATTATAATCATCTATGATTAATTATGTCAGCTTTTTGCAAATGGGCAAAATAATGGCATGTTTGACTCGGGTAAATATCCCACCACAAGTTCACTTGAGAATTTAATAAGCATTTGTTATTCTCTTTAAAAGCTTTGCATCCATAGCTCATTTGAATCTTTAACATGTTTCAAATATGCATATCCATTTCTAAAACATGTGTGGATGAAATCTCTCTCTTGCAAAATTCCAAGCTATTAGGGTTGAACTAGTGGAATTTCTCAAACTTGGACAACAAAACTTTTGTGTTCATTTGTGGTGTGTGAATAAATTTTCTTCATTTACTTTTTTTATTGTTTTAAACTTTTTCCGTACATCAACTACGAAATTTTCAGTTTGCTGTGATCTATTTGCCTTTTTTGTTTGCGGGATGAAGGGAGAGCGAAAACTCAAAGTTTTGATTTAAGAAAAATGTGTACATCTGAAACGGAAACGCACAATGCACATATGTAGAGAGAGATAATTCCAAAGAGTGTCTGTAATTTTTAGGGATTGTAAGCACCTTTTCGTTTTTATGTCTCAGGTTTTGCAATCGTCGGGAAAAATGGGTTGCAGAGGATTTTTAACAGAGTGTTGAATTGCAATCCATAAGTCATTTCATACAAAAATATTGCCCGTTACGCATGATAAATCACATTACAATCATCTGTGATTAATTATGTCAGCTTTTTGCAAATGGGCAAAATAATGACATGTTTGACTCAGGTAAATATCCCACCACAAGTTCACTTGAGAATTTAATGAGCGTTTGTTATTCTCTTTAAAACTTTTGCATCCATAGCTCATTTGCATCTTAAACATGTTTCAAACATGCATATCCATTTTTAAAACATGTGTGGATGAAATCTCTCTCTTGCAAAATTCCAAGCCATTAGGGTTAAACTTGTGGAATTTCCCAAAATTGGATAACAAAACTTTTGTGTTTATTTGTGGTGTGTGAATAAATTTTCTTCATTTAATTTTTTTATTGTTTTAAAGTTTTTCCGTATATCAACTATGAAATTTTCAGTTTGCTGTGATCTATTTGCCTTTTTTGTTTACGGGATGAAGGGAGAGCGAAAAACTCGAAGTTTTGATTTAAGAAAAATGTGTACATCTGAAACGGAAACGCACAATGCACATATGTAGAGAGTGATAATTCCAAAGAGTGTCTGTAATTTTTAGGGATTGTAAGCACCTTTTCGTTTTTATGTCTCAGGTTTTGCAATCGTCGGGAAAAATGTGTTGCGGAGGATTTTTAACAGAGTGTTGAATTGCAATGCATAAGTCATTTCATACAAACATATCACCCGTTACGCATGATAAATCACATTACAATCATCTATGATTAATTATGTCAGCTTTTTGCAAATGGGCAAAATAATGACATGTTTGACTCGGGTAAATATCCCACCACAAGTTCACTTGAGAATTTAATGTGCGTTTGTTATTCTCTTTAAAACTTTTGCATCCATAGCTCATTTGCATCTTTAACATGTTTCAAACATGCATATCCATTTTTAAAACATGTGTGGATGAAATCTCTCTCTTGCAAAATTCCAAGCTATTAGGGTTAAACTTGTGGAATTTCCCAAAATTGGATAACAAAACATTTGTGTTCTTTTGTGGTGTGTGAATAAATTTTCTTCATTTACTTTTTTTATTGTTTTAAACTTTTTCCGTACATCAACTATGAAACTTTCATTTTGCTATGATCTATTTGCCTTTTTTGTTTACGGGATGAAGGGAGAGCGAAATACTCGAAGTTTTGATTTAAGAAAAATGTGTACATCTGAAACGGAAACGCATAATGCACATATGTAGAGAGATATAATTCCAAAGAGTGTCTGTAAATTTAGGGATTGTAAGCACCTTTTCGTTTTTATGTCTCAGGTTTTGCAATCGTCGGGAAAAATGGGTTGCGGAGGATTTTTAACTGAGTGTTGAATTGCAATCCATAAGTCATTTCATACAAAAATATAGCCCGGTACGCATGATAAATCACATTACAATCATCTATGATTAATTATGTCAGCTTTTTGCAAATGGGCAAAATAATGGCATGTTTGACTCTGGTAAATATCCCACCGCAAGTTCACTTGAGAATTTGATGAGCGTTTGTTATTCTCTTTAAAGCTTTGCATCCATAGCTCATTTGCATCTTTAACATGTTTCAAATATGCATATCCATTTTTAAAACATGTGTGGATGAAATCTCTCTCTTGCAAAATTCCAAGCTATTAGGGTTAAACTAGTGGAATTTCCCTAACTTGGATAACAAAACTTTTGTGTTCATTTGTGGTGTGTGAATAAATTTTCTTCATTTACTTTTTTTATTGTTTTAAACTTTTTCCCTACATCAACTATGAAATTTTCAGTTTGCTGTGATCTATTTGCCTTTTTTGTTTACGGGATGAAGGGAGAGCGAAAAACTCGAAGTTTTGATTTAAGAAAAATGTGTACATCTGAAATGGAAACGCACAATGCACATATGTAGAGAGAGATAATTCCAAAGAGTGTCTGTAATTTTTAGGGATTGTAAGCACCTTTTTGTTTTTATGTCTCAGGTTTTGCAATCGTCGGGAAAAATGGGTTGCGGTGGATTTTTAACTGAGTGTTGAATTGCAATGCATAAGTCATTTCATAAAAAAATATCACCCGTTACGCATGATAAATCACATTGCAATCATCTATGATTAATTATGTCAGCTTTTTGCAAATGGGCAAAATAATGGCATGTTTGACTCGGGTAAATATCCCACCACAAGTTCACTTGAGAATTTAATGAGCGTTTGTTATTCTCTTTAAAACTTTTGCATCCATGGCTCATTTGCATCTTTAACATGTTTCAAACATGCATATCCATTTTTAAAACATGTGTGGATGAAATCTCTCTCTTGCAAAATTCCAAGCTATTCGGGTTAAACTTGTGGAATTTCCCAAAATTGATAACAAAACTTTTGTGTTCATTTGTGTTGGGCGAATAAATTTTCTTTTTTATATTTGTTATTGTTTGAAATTTTTTCCATACATCAACTATAAAATTTTCATTTTGTTGTAAGCTTTTTGCCTTGTTTCTTTACGGGATGAAGGGGGAGCGAAAACTCAAAGTTTTGATTTAAGAAAAAAGTGTACATCTAAAATGGAAATGCACAATGCACAAATGTAGCGAGAGATATTTCCAAAGAGTGTCTGTACGTTTTAGGGATCGTATGCACTCTTTCATTTTTATATCTAAGGTTTTGTAATCGTCGGGAAACGGGGGAGGCGGGCGATTTTTAACTGAGTGTTGAATTGCAATCCATAAGTCATTTCATACCAAAATATAACCCGTTACGCATGACAAATCACTTTACAGTGTTCTGTGATTGTTAGCTCAACTTTTTGAATATGGGCAAAATAATAGCTTGTTTGACTCAGGCAAATATCCCATCGCACGTTCACTTGAGAATTTAATGATCGTTTGTTATTCTCTTTAAAAGCTTTGGATCCATAGGTCATTTGAATCTTTAACATGTTTCTGGCATGCATACCCATTTTTAAAACAAGTGTAGAAAAAATCTCCTTCATGTAAAATTCCAAGATATTAGTTTTGGACTAGTGGAATTTGCCAAACTTGGATAACAAAACTTTTGTGTTCATTTGTGGTGTGTGAATAAATTTTCTTCATTTACTTTTTTTATTGTTTTAAACTTTTTCCGTACATCAACTATGAAATTATCAGTTTGTTGTGATCTATTTGCCTTTTTTGTTTACGGGATGAAGGGAGAGCGAAAAACTCGAAGTTTTGATTTAAGAAAAATGTGTACATCTGAAACGGAAACGCACAATGGACATATGAAGAGAGAGATAATTCCAAAGAGTGTCTGTAATTTTAAGGGATTGTAAGCACCTTTTCGTTTTTATGTCTCAAGTTTTGCAATCGTCGAGAAAAATGGGTTGCGGAGGATTTTTAACTGAGTGTTGAATTGCAATCCATGAGTCATTTCATACAAAAATATAGCCCGTTACGCATGATAAATCACATTACAATCATCTATGATTAATTATGTCAGCTTTTTGCAAATGGGCAAAATAATGGCATGTTTGACTCAGGTAAATATCCCACCACAAGTTCACTTGAGAATTTAATGAACGTTTGTTATTCTCTTTAAAAGCTTTGCATCCATAGCTCATTTGCATCTTTAACATGTTTCAAATATGCATATCCATTTTTTAAACATGTGTGGATGAAATCTCTCTCTTGCAAAATTTCAAGCTATTAGGGTTAAACTAGTGGAATTTCCCAAATTTGATAACAAAACTTTTGTGTTCATTTGTGGTGTGTCAATAAATATTCTTCATTTACTTTTTGTATTGTTTTAAACTTTTTCCGTACATCAACTATGAAATTTTCAGTTTGCTGTGATTGATTTGCCTTTTTTGTTTACGGGATGAAGGGAGAGCCAAAAACTCGAGGTTTTGATTTAAAAATAATGTGTACATCTGAAACGGAAATGCACAATGTACATATGTAGAGAAAGATAATTCCAAAGAGTGTCTGTAATTTTTAGGGATTGTAAGCACCTTTTCGTTTTTATGTCTCAGGTTTTGCAATCGTCGGGAAAAATGGGTTGCGGAGGATTTTTAACTGAGTGTTGAATTGCAATACATAAGTCATTTCATATAAAAATATAGCCCGTTACGCATGATAAATCACATTACAATCATCTCTTATTAATTATGTCAGCTTTTTGCAAAGGGGCAAAATAATGGCATGTTTGACTCGGGTAAATATCCCACCACAAGTTCACTTGAGAATTTAATGAGCGTTTGCTACTATCCTTAAAAGCTTTGCATCCATAGCTCATTTGCATCTTTAACATGTTTCAAATATGCATATCAATTTTTAAAGCATGTGTGGTTGAAATCTCTCTCTTGCAAAATTCCAAGCTATTAGGGTTAAACTAGTGGAATTTACCAAACTTGGATAACAAAACTTTTGTGTTCATTTGTTGTGTGTGAATAAATTTTCTTCATTTACTTTTTTTATTATTTTAAACTTTTTCCGTACATCAACTATGAAATTTTCAGTTTGCTATGATCTATTTGCCTTTATTGTTTACGGGATGAAGGGAGAGCGAAAAACTCGAAGTTTTGATTTAAGAAAAATGTGTACATCTGAAACGGAAACGCACAATGCACATATGTAGAGAGAGATAATTCCAAAGATTGTCTGTAATTTTTGGGGATTGTAGGCACCTTTTCGTTCTTATGTCTCAAGTTTTGCAATCGTCGGGAAAAATGGGTTGTAGAGGATTTTTAATTGAGGGTTGAATTGCAATCCATAAGTCATTTCATACAAAAATATAGCCCGTTACGCATGATAAATCACATTACAATCATCTATGATTAATTATGTCAGCTTTTTACAAATGGCCAAAATAATGGCATGTTTGACTCGGGTAAATATCCCAACACAAGTTCACTTGAGGATTTAATGTGCGTTTGTTATTCTCTTTAAAAGCTTTGCATCCATAGCTCATTTGCATCTTTAACATGTTTCAAACATGCATATCCATTTTTAAAACATGTGTGGAAGAAATCTCTCTCTTGCAAAATTCCAAGCTATTAGGGTTACACTAGTGGAATTTCCCAAACTTGGATAACAAAACTTTTGTGTTCATTTGTGGTGTGTGAATAAATTTTCTTCATTTACTTTTTTTATTGTTTTAAACTTTTTCCGTACATCAACTATAAAATTTTCAGTTTGATGTGATCTATTTGCCTTTTTTGTTTACGGGATGAAGGGGGAGTGAAAACTCAAAGTTCTGATTTAAGAAAAATGTGTACATCTAAAATGGAAATGCACAATGCACAAATGTAGAGAGAGATATTTCCAAAGAGTGTCTGTATGTTTTAGGGATCGTATGCACTCTTTCGTTTTTATATCTCAGGTTTTGCAATCGTCGGGAAACGGGGGAGGCGGGCGATTTTTAACTGAGTGTTGAATTGCGATCCATAAGTCATTTCATACCAAAATATAGCCCGTTACGCATGACAAATCACTTTACAATGTTCTGTGATTGTTAGCTCAACTTTTTGAATATGGGCAAAATAATGGCTTGTTTGACTCGGGCAAATATCCCACCGCACGTTCACTTGAGAATTTAATGAGCGTTTGTCATTCTCTTTAAAAGCTTTGGATCCATAGGTCATTTGAATCTTTAACATGTTTCTGGCATTATCCATTTTTAAAACATGTGCAGAAAAAATCTCCTTCATGTAAAATTCCAAGCTTAATAGGGTTGGACTAATGGAATTTCCCAAACTTGGATAACAAAACTTTTGTGTTCATTTGTGGTGTGTGAATAGATATTTTTTATTTACATTAGTTATTATTTTAAATATTTTCCACACATCAACTATAAAATTTTTATTTTGTTGTGATCTTTTTTGCCTTTTTTGTTTACGGGATGAAGGGGGAGCGAAAACTCAAAGTTCTGATTTAAGAAAAAAGTGTACATCTAAAATGGAAATGCACAATGCACAAATGTAGAGAGAGATATTTCCAAAGAGTGTCTGTATGTTTTAGGGATCGTATGCACTCTTTCGTTTTTATATCTAAGGTTTTGCAATCGTCGGGAAACGGGGGAGGCGGGCGATTTTTAACTGAGTGTTGAATTGCAATCCATACGTCATATCATACCAAAATATAGCCAGTTACGCATGACAAATCACTTTACAATGTTATGTGATTGTTAGCTCAACTTTTTGAATATGGGCAAAAGAATGGCTTGTTTGACTCGGGCAAATATCCCACCGCACGTTCACTTAAGAATTTAATGAGCCTTTGTTATTCTCTTTAAAAGCTTTGGATCGATAGGTCATTTGAATCTTTAACATGTTTCAGGCATGCATACCCATTTTTAAAACATGTGCAGAAAAAATCTCCTTCATGTAAAATTCCAAGATATTAGTTTTGGACTAGTGGAATTTGCCAACCTTGGATAACAAAACTTTTGTGTTCATTTGTGGTGTGTGAATAAATTTTCTTCATTTACTTTTTTTATTGTTTTAAACTTTTTCCGTACATCAACTATGAAATTTTCAGTTTGCTGTGATCTATTTGCCTTTTTTGTTTACGGGATGAAGGGAGAGCGAAAAACTCGAAGTTTTGATTTAAGAAAAATGTATACATTTGAAACGGAAACGCACAATGCACATATGTAGAGAGAGATAATTCCAAAGAGTGGCTATAATTTTTAGGGATTGTAAGCACCTTTTCGTTTTTATGTCTCAGGTTTTGCAATCGTCGAGAAAAATGGGTTGCGGAGGATTTTTAACTGAGTGTTGAATTGCAATCCATAAGTCATTTCATACAAAAATATAGCCCGTTACGCATGATAAATCACATTACAATCATCTATGATTAATTATGTCAGCTTTTTGCAAATGTGCAAAATAATGGCATGTTTGACTCGGGTAAATATCCCACCACAAGTTCACTTGAGAATTTAATGAGCGTTTGTTATTCTCTTTAGAAGCTTTGCATCCTTAGCTCATTTGCATCTTTAACATGTTTCAAATATGCATATCCATTTTTAAAACATGTGTGGATGAAATCTCTCTCTTGCAAAATTCCAAGCTATTAGGGTTAAACTAGTCGAATTTCCCAAACTTGGATAACAAAACTTTTGTGTTCATTTGTGGTGTGTGAATAAATTTTCTTCATTTACTTTTTTTATTGTTTTAAACTTTTTTCGTACATCAACTATGAAATTTTCAGTTTGCTGTGATCTATTTGCCTTTTTTGTTTACGGGATGAAGGGAGATCGAAAAACTCGAACTTTTGATTTAATAAAAATGTGTACATCTGAAACGGAAACGCACAATGCACATATGTAGGGAGAGATAATTCCAAAGAGTGTCTGTAATTTTTAGGGATTGTAAGCACCTTTTCGTTTTTATGTGTCCGGTTTTGTAATCATCGGGAAAAATGGGTTGCGGAGGATTTTTAACTGAGTGTTGAATTGCAATCCATAAGTCATTTCATACAAAAATATAGCCCGTTACGCTTGATAAATCACATTACAATCATCTATGATTAATTATGTCAGCTTTTTGCAAATGGGCAAAATAATGGCATGTTTGACTCGGGTAAATATCCCACCACAAGTTCACTTGAGAATTTAATGAGCGTTTGTTATTCTCTTTAAAAGCATTGCATCCATAGCTCATTTGCATCTTTAACATGTTTGAAATATGCATATCCATTTTTAAAACATGTGTGGATGAAATCTCTCTCTTGCAAAATTCCAAGCTATTAGGGTTAAACTAGTGGAATATCCCAAACTTGGATACCAAAACTCTTGTGTTCATTTGTGGTGTGTGAATAAATTTTCTTCATTTACTTTTTTAATTGTTTTAAACTTTTTCCATACATCAACTATGAAATTTTCAGTTTGCTGTGATCTATTTGCGTTTTTTGATTACGGGATGAAGGGAGAGTGAAAAACTCGAAGTTTTGATTTAAGAAAAATGTGTACATCTGAAATGGAAACGCACAATGCACATATGTAGAGAGAGATAATTCCAAAGAGTGTCTGTAATTTTTAGGGATTGTAAGCACCTTTTCGTTTTTATTTCTCCGGTTTAGCAATCATCGGGAAAAATGGGTTGCGGAGGATTTTTAACTGAGTGTTGAATTGCAATCCATAAGTCATTTCATACAAAAATATAGCCCGTTACGCATGATAAATCACATTATAATCATCTATGATTAATTATGTCAGCTTTTTGCAAATGGGCAAAATAATGGCATGTTTGACTTGGGTAAATATCCCACCACAAGTTCACTTGAGAATTTAATAAGCATTTGTTATTCTCTTTAAAAGCTTTGCATCCATAGCTCATTTGAATCTTTAACATGTTTCAAATATGCATATCCATTTCTAAAACATGTGTGGATGAAATCTCTCTCTTGCAAAATTCCAAGCTATTAGGGTTGAACTAGTGGAATTTCTCAAACTTGGACAACAAAACTTTTGTGTTCATTTGTGGTGTGTGAATAAATTTTCTTCATTTACTTTTTTTATTGTTTTAAACTTTTTCCGTACATCAACTACGAAATTTTCAGTTTGCTGTGATCTATTTGCCTTTTTTGTATGCGGGATGAAGGGAGAGCGAAAACTCAAAGTTTTGATTTAAGAAAAATGTGTACATCTGAAACGGAAACGCACAATGCACATATGTAGAGAGAGATAATTCCAAAGAGTGTCTGTAATTTTTAGGGATTGTAAGCACCTTTTCGTTTTTATGTCTCAGGTTTTGCAATCGTCGGGAAAAATGGGTTGCAGAGGATTTTTAACAGAGTGTTGAATTGCAATCCATAAGTCATTTCATACAAAAATATCACCCGTTACGCATGATAAATCACATTACAATCATCTATGATTAATTATGTTAGCTTTTTGCAAATGGGCAAAATAATGACATGTTTGACTCGGGTAAATATCCCACCACAAGTTCACTTGAGAATTTAATGTGCGTTTGTTATTCTCTTTAAAACTTTTGCATCCATAGCTCATTTGCATCTTTAACATGTTTCAAACATGCATATCCATTTTTAAAACATGTGTGGATGAAATCTCTCTCTTGCAAAATTCCAAGCTATTAGGGTTAAACTTGTGGAATTTCCCAAAATTGGATAACAAAACATTTGTGTTCTTTTGTGGTGTGTGAATAAATTTTCTTCATTTACTTTTTTTATTGTTTTAAACTTTTTCCGTACATCAACTATGAAACTTTCATTTTGCTGTGATCTATTTGCCTTTTTTGTTTACGGGATAAAGGGAGAGCGAAATACTCGAAGTTTTGATTTAAGAAAAATGTGTACATCTGAAACGGAAACGCATAATGCACATATGTAGAGAGATATAATTCCAAAGAGTGTCTGTAAATTTAGGGATTGTAAGCACCTTTTCGTTTTTATGTCTCAGGTTTTGCAATCGTCGGGAAAAATGGGTTGCGGAGGATTTTTAACTGAGTGTTGAATTGCAATCCATAAGTCATTTCATACAAAAATATAGCCCGGTATGCATGATAAATCACATTACAATCATCTATGATTAATTATGTCAGCTTTTTGCAAATGGGCAAAATAATGGCATGTTTGACTCTGGTAAATATCCCACCGCAAGTTCACTTGAGAATTTGATGAGCGTTTGTTATTCTCTTTAAAGCTTTGCATCCATAGCTCATTTGCATCTTTAACATGTTTCAAATATGCATATCCATTTTTAAAACATGTGTGGATGAAATCTCTCTCTTGCAAAATTCCAAGCTATTAGGGTTAAACTAGTGGAATTTCCCTAACTTGGATAACAAAACTTTTGTGTTCATTTGTGGTGTGTGAATAAATTTTCTTCATTTACTTTTTTTATTGTTTTAAACTTTTTCCCTACATCAACTATGAAATTTTCAGTTTGCTGTGATCTATTTGCCTTTTTTGTTTACGGGATGAAGGGAGAGCGAAAAACTCGAAGTTTTGATTTAAGAAAAATGTGTACATCTGAAATGGAAACGCACAATGCACATATGTAGAGAGAGATAATTCCAAAGAGTGTCTGTAATTTTTAGGGATTGTAAGCACCTTTTTGTTTTTATGTCTCAGGTTTTGCAATCGTCGGGAAAAATGGGTTGCGGTGGATTTTTAACTGAGTGTTGAATTGCAATGCATAAGTCATTTCATAAAAAAATATCACCCGTTACGCATGATAAATCACATTGCAATCATCTATGATTAATTATGTCAGCTTTTTGCAAATGGGCAAAATAATGGCATGTTTGACTCGGGTAAATATCCCACCACAAGTTCACTTGAGAATTTAATGAGCGTTTGTTATTCTCTTTAAAACTTTTGCATCCATGGCTCATTTGCATCTTTAACATGTTTCAAACATGCATATCCATTTTTAAAACATGTGTGGATGAAATCTCTCTCTTGCAAAATTCCAAGCTATTCGGGTTAAACTTGTGGAATTTCCCAAAATTGATAACAAAACTTTTGTGTTCATTTGTGTTGGGCGAATAAATTTTCTTTTTTATATTTGTTATTGTTTGAAATTTTTTCCATACATCAACTATAAAATTTTCATTTTGTTGTAAGCTTTTTGCCTTGTTTGTTTTCGGGATGAAGGGAGAGCAAAAAGTCAAAGTTTTGATTTAAGAAAAAAGCGTACATCTAAAATGGAAAAGCACAATGCACAATTGTAGGGAGAGATAATTCCAAAGAGTGTCTGTAATTTTTAGGGATTGTAAGCTGTTTTTAGTTTTTATCTCTCAGGTTTTGCAATCGTGGGGAAAAATTGGTGGTAGAGGATTTTTAACTGAGTGTTGAATTGCAATCCATAAGTCATTTCATGCAAAAATAGAGCCCGTTACGCATGATAAATCTCTTTACAATCATCTATGATTGTTAGATCACATTTTTGGAAATGGGCAAAATAATGACTTGTTAGACTCGGGTAAATATCCCACCGCGCGTTCACTTGAGAATTTAATGAGCGTTTGTTATTCTCGTTAAAAGCTTTGGATCCATAAGTCATTTGAATCTTTATCATGTTTCAAGCATGCATATCCATTTTTAAAACATGTGTAGAAAAAATATCCTTCATGTAAAATTCCAAGCTTAATAGGGTTGGACTAATGGAATTTCCCAAACTTGGATAACAAAACTTTTGTGTTCATTTGTGGTGTGTGAATAGATATTTTTTATTTAAATTAGATATTGTTTTAAATATTTTCCACACATCAACTATAAAATTTTTATTTTGTTGTGATCTTTTTTGCCTTCTTTGTTTATGGGATGAAGGGGGAGCGAAAACTCAAAGTTCTGATTTAAGAAAAAAGTGTACATCTAAAATGGAAATGCACAATGCACAATTGTAGAGAGAGATATTTCCAAAGAGTGTCTGTATGTTTTAGGGATCGTATGCACTCTTTGGTTTTTATATCTAAGGTTTTGGAATCGTCGGGAAACGGGGGAGGCCGGCGATTTTTAACTGAGTGTTGAATTGGAATCCATAAGTCATTTCATACCAAAATATAGCCCGTTACGCATGACAAATCACTTTACAATGTTCTGTGATTGTTAGCTCAACTTTTTGAATATGGGCAAAATAATGGCTTGTTTGACTCGGGCAAATATGCCACCGCACGTTCACTTGAGAATTTAATGAGCGTTTGTTATTCTCTTTAAAAGCTTTGGATCCATAGGTCATTTGAATCTTTAACATGTTTCTGGGATGCATACCCATTTTTAAAACATGTGTAGAAAAAATGTCCTTCATGTAAAATTCCAAGATATTAGTTTTGGACTAGAGGAATTTCCCAAACTTGGATAACAAAACTTTTGTGTTCATTTGTGGTGTGTGAATAAATTTCTTCATTTACTTTTTTTATTTTTTTAAACTTTTTTCGTACATCAACTTTGAAATTTTCAGTTTGTTGTGATCTATTTGCCTTTTTTCTTTACGGGATGATGGGAGAGCGAAAAACTCAAAGTTTTGATTTAAGAAAAATGTGTACATCTGAAACGTAAACGCACAATGCACATATGTATAGAGAGATAATTCCAAAGAGCGTCTGTAATTTTTAGGGATTGTAAGCACCTTTTCGTTTTTATGTCTCAGGTTTTGCAATCGTCGGGAAAAATGGGTTGCGGAGGATTTTTAACTGAGTGTTGAATTGCAATCCACATGTCATTTCATACAAAAATATAGCCCGTTACGCATGATAAATCACATTACAATCATCTATGATTAATTATGTCAGCTTTTTGCAAATGGGCAAAGTAATGACATGTTTGACTCGGGTAAATATCCCACCGCTAGTTCACTTGAGAATTTAATGAGCGTTTGTTATTCTCTTTAAAAGCTTTGCATCCATAGCTCATTTGCATCTTTAACATGTTTCAAACATGCATATCCATTTTAAAAACAGGTGTGGATGAAATCTTTCTCTTGCAAAATTCCAAGCTATTAGGGTTAAACTAGTGGAATTTCCCAAAATTGGATAACAAAACTTTTGTGTTCATTTGTGTTGGGCGAATAAATTTTCGTTATTTATATTTATTATTGTTTTAAATCTTTTCCATACATCAACTATAAAATTTTCTTTTTGTTGTAAGCTTTTTGCCTTGTTTGTTTTCGGGATGAAGGGAGAGAGAAAAGTCAAAGTTTTGATTTAAGAAAAAAGTGTACATCTAAAATGGAAAAGCACAATGCACAATTGTAGGGAGAGATAACTCCAAAGAGTGTCTGTAATTTCTAGGGACTGTAAGCTCTTTTTAGTTTTTATATCTCAGGTTTTGCAATCGTCGGGAAAAATTTGTGGCAGAGGATTTTTAACTGAGTGTTGAATTGCAATCCATAAGTCATTTCATACAAATATATAGCCCGTTACGCATGATAAATCACTTTACAATCATCTATGATTGTTAGATCACATTTTTGAAAATGGGCAAAATAATGACTTGTTAGACTTGGGTAAATATCCCACAGCACGTTCACTTGAGAATTTAGTGAGCGTTTGTTATTCTTGTTAAAAGCTTTGGATCCATAAGTCATTTGAATCTTTAACATGTTTCAAGCATGCATATCGATTTTTAAAACATGTGTAGAAAAATCTCCTTCATGTAAAATTCCAAGCTTAATCGGGTTGGACTAATGGAATTTCCCAAACTAGGATAACAAAACTTTTGTGTTCATTTGTGGTGTGTGCATAGATATTTTTTATTTACATTAGTTATTATTTTAAATATTTTCCACACATCAACTATAAAATTTTTATTTTGTTGTGATCTTTTTTGCCTTTTTTGTTTACGGGATGAAGGGGGAGCGAAAACTCAAAGTTCTAATTTAAGAAAAAAGTGTACATCTAAAATGGAAATGCACAATGCACAAATGTAGAGAGAGATATTTCCAAAGAGTGTCTGTATGTTTTAGGGATCGTATGCACTCTTTGGTTTTTATATCTAAGGTTGTGCAATCGTCGGGAAACGGGGGAGGCGGGCGATTTTTAACTGAGTGTTGAATTGCAATCCATAAGTCATTTCATACCAAAATATAGCCGGTTACGCATGACACATCACTTTACAATGTTTTGTGATTGTTAGCTCAGCTTTTTGAATGTGGGCAAAATAATGGCTTGTTAGACTCGGGCAAATATCCCACCGCACGTTCACTTGAGAATTTAATGAGCGTTTGTTGTTCTCTTTAAAAGCTTTGGATCCATAGGTCATTTGAATGTTTAACATGTTTTTGGCATGCATAGCCATTTTTAAAACATGTGTAGAAAAAATCTCCTTCATGTAAAATTCCAAGATATTAGTTTTGGACTAGTGGAATTTCCAAAACTTGGATAACAAAGCTTTTATGTTTATTTGTGGTGTGTGAATAAATTTCTTCATTTACTTTTTTTATTGTTTTAAACTTTTTTCGTACATCAACTATGAAATTTTCTCTTTGTTGTGATTTATTTGCCTTTTTTGTTAACGGGATGAAGGGAGAGCGACAACTCAAAGTTTTGATTTAAGAAAAATGTGTACATCTGAAACGTAAACGCACACTGCACATATGTAGAGAGAGATAATTCCAAAGAGTGTCTGTCATTTTTATGGATTGTAAGCACCTTTTCGTTTTTATGTCTCAGGTTTTGCAATCGTCGGGAAAAATGGGTTGCGGAGGATTTTTAACTGAGTGTTGAATTTCAATCCATAAGTCATTTCATACAAAAATATAGCCCGTTACGCATGATAAATCACATTATAATCATCTATGATTAATTATGTCAGCTTGTTGCAAATGGGCAAAATAATGACATGTTTGACTCGGGTAAATATCCCACCGCAAGTTCACTTGAGAATTTAATGAGCGTTTGTTATTCTCTTTAAAAGCTTTGCATCCATAGGTCATTTGTATCTGGAATATGTTTCAAACATGCATATCCATTTTAAAAACATGTGTGGATGAAATCTCTCTCTTGCAAAATTCCAGGCTATTAGGGTTAAACTAGTGGAATTTCCCCAAATTGGATAACAAAACTTTTGTGTTCATTTGTGTTGGGTGAATAAATTTTCTTTATTTATATTTGTTATTGTTTTAAATTTTTTCCATACATCAACTATAAAATTTTCATTTTGTTGTAAGCTTTTTGCCTTGTTTGTTTTCGGGATGAAGGGAGAGCGAAAAGTCAAAGTTTTGATTTAAGAAAAATGTGTACATCCAAAATGGAAAACCACAATACACAATTGTAGGGAGAGATAATTCCAAAGAGTGTCTGTAATTTTTAGGGATTGTAAGATCTTTTTAGTTTTTATATCTTAGCTTTTGCAATCATCGGGAAAAATTGGTGGCAGAGCATTTTTAACTGAGTGTCGAATAGCAATCCATAGGTCATTTCATATAAAAATATAACCCGTTACGCATGATAAATAACATTACAATCATCTATGATTAATTATGTCAGCTTTTTTCAATTGGGCAAAATAATGACATGTTTGACTCGGGTAAATATCCCACCGCAAGTTCACTTGAGAATTTAATGAGCGTTTGTTATTCTCTTTAAAAGCTTTGCATCCACAGATCATTTGCATCTTTAACATGTTTCAAACATGGATATCCATTTTAAAAACATGTGTGGATGAAATCTCTCTCTTGTAAAATTCCAAGCTATTAGGGTTAAACTAGTGGAATTTCCCAAAATTGGATAACAAAACTTTTGTGTTAATTTGTGTTGGGGAATAAATTTTCTTCATTTATATTTTTTATTGTTTTAAATTTTTTCCATACATCAACTATAAAATTTTCATTTTGTTGTAAGTTTTTTGCCTTGTTTGTTTTTGGGATGTAGGAAGAGCAAAAAGTCAAAGTTTTGATTTAAGAAAAAAGTGTACATCTAAAATGGAAAAGCACAATCCACAATTGTAGGTAGAGATAATTCCAAAGAGTGTCTGTAATTTTTAGGGATTGTAAGCTCTTTTTAGTTTTTATATCTCAGGTTTTGGAATCGTCGGTAAAAATTGGTGGCAGAGGATTTTTAACTGAGTGTTGAATTGCAATCCATAAGTCACTTCATACAAAAATATTGCCCGTTACGCATGATAAATCACTTTACAATCATCTATGATTGTTAGATCACATTTTTGAAAATGGGCAAAATAATGACGTGTTAGACTCGGGTAAATATCCCACCGCACGTTCACTTGAGAATTTAATGAGCGTTTGTTATTCTTGTTAAAAGCTTTGGATCCATAAGTCATTTGAATCTTTAACATGTTTCAAGCATGCATATCCATTTTTAAAACATGTGTAGAAAAATTCTCCTTCATGTAAAATTCCAAGCTTAATAGGGTTGGACTAATGGAATTTCCCAAACTTGGATAACAAAACTTTTGTGTTCATTTGTGGTGTGTGAATAGATATTTTTTATTTACATTAGTTATTATTTTAAATATTTTCCACACATCAACTATAAAATTTTTATTTTGTTGTGATCTTTTTTGCCTTTTATGTTTACGGGATGAAGGGGGAGCGAAAACTCAAAGTTCTTATTTAAGAAAAAAGTGTACATCTAAAATGGAAATGCAGAATGCACAAATGTAGAGAGAGATATTTCCAAAGAGTGTCTGTATGTTTTAGGGATCGTATGCACTCTTTCGTTTTTATATCTAAGGTTTTGCAATCGTCGGGAAACGGGGGAGGCGGGCGATTTTTAACTGAGTGTTGAATTGCAATCCATAAGTCATTTCATACCAAAATATAGCCCGTTACGCATGACAAATCACTTTACAATGTTTTGTGATTGTTAGCTCAACTTTTTAAATATGGGCAAAATAATGGCTTGTTAGACTCGGGCAAATATCCCACCGCACGTTCACTTGAGAATTTAATGAGCGTTTGTTATTCTCTTTAAAAGCTTTGGATCCATAGGTCATTCGAATCTTTAACATGTTTCTGGCATGCATACCCATTTTTAAAACATGTGTAGAAAAAATCTCCTTCATGTAAAATTCCAAGATATTAGTTTTGGACCAGTGGAATTTCCCAAACTTGGATAACAAAACTTTTGTGTTCATTTGTGGTGTGTGAATAGATTTCTTCATTTACTTTTTTTATTTTTTTAAACTTTTTACGTACATATACTATGAAATTTTCACTTTGCTGTGATATATTTGCCTTTTTTGTTAACGGGATGAAGGGAGAGCGAAAAACTCGAAGTTTTGATTTAACAAGAATGTGTACATCTGAAACGCAAACGCACAATGCACATATGTAGAGAGAGATAATTCCAAAGAATGTCTGTCATTTTTAGGGATTGTAAGCACCTTTTCGTTTTTATGTCTTAGGTTTTGCAATCGTCGGGAAAAATAGGTTGCGGAGGATTTTTAACTGAGTGTTGAATTGCAATCCATAAGTCATTTCATACAAAAATATAGCCTGTTACGCATGATAAATCACATTACAATCATCTATGATTAATTATGTCATCTTTTTGCAAATGGGCAAAAAAATGGCATGTTTGACTCGGGTAAATATCCTACCACAAGTTCACTTGAGAATTTAATGAGCGTTTGTTATTCTCTTTAAAAGCTTTGCATCCATAGCTCATTTGCATCTTTAACATGTTTCAAATATGCATATCCATTTTTAAAACATGTGTGGATGAAATCTCTCTCTTGCAAAATTCCAAGCTATTAGGGTTAATCTAGTGGAATTTCCCAAACTTGGATAACAAAACTTTTGTGTTCATTTGTGGTGTGTGAATAAATTTTCTTCATTTACTTTTTTTATTGTTTTAAACTTTTTCCGTACATCAACTATGAAATTTTCAGTTTGCTTTGATATTTTTGCCTTTTTTCTTTACGGGATGAAGGGAGAACGAAAAACTCGAAGTTTTGATTTAAGAAAAATGTGTACATCTGAAACGGAAACGCAAAATGCACATATGTAGAGAGAGATAATTCCAAAGAGTGTCTGTCATTTTTAGGGATTGTAAGCACCTTTTCGTTTTTATGTCTCAGGTTTTGCAATCGTCGGGAAAAATGGGTTGCGGAGGATTTTTAACTGAGTGTTGAATTGAAATCCATAAGTCATTCCATACAAAAATATAGCCCATTACGCATGATAAATCACATTACAATCTTCTATGATTAATTATGTCAGCTTGTTGCAAATAGGCAAAATAATGACATGTTTGACTCGGGTAAATATCCCACCTCAAGTTCACTTGAGAATTTAATGAGCGTTTGTTATTCTTTTTAAAAGCTTTGCATCCATAGCTCATTTGTATCTTGAACATGTTTCAAACATGCATATCCATTTTAAAAACATGTGTGGATGAAATCTCTCTCTTGCAAAATTCCAAGCTATTAGGGTTAAACAAGTGGAATTTCCCAAAATTGGATAACTAAACTTTGGTGTTCATTTGTGTTGGGTGAATAAATTTTCTTTATTTATATTTGTTATTGTTTTAAATTTTTTCCATACATCAACTATAAAATTTTCATTTTGTTGTAAGATTTTTGCCTTGTTTGTTTTCGGGATGAAGGGAGAGCGAAAAGTCAAAGTTTTGATTTAAGAAAAATGTGTACATCCAAAATGGAAAAGCACAATGCAAAATTGTAGGGAGAGATAATTCCAAAGAGTGTCTGTAATTTTTAGGGATTGTTAGCTCTTTTTAGTTTTTATATCTTAGCTTTTGCAATCGTCGGGAAAAATTGGTGGCAGAGGATTTTTAACTGAGTGTTGAATTGCAATCCATAAGTCATTTCACACAAAAATATAGCCCGTTACGCATGATAAATCACATTACAATAATCTATGATTAATTATGTCAGCTTTTTGCAAATGGGCAAAATAATGACATGTTTGACTCGGGTAAATATCCCACCGCAAGTTCACTTGAGAATTTAATGAGCGTTAGTTATTCTCTTTAAAAGCTTTGCATCCATAGCTCATTTGCATCTTTAACATGTTTTAAACATGCATATCCATTTTAAAAACATGTGTGGATGAAATCTCTCTCTTGTAAAATTCCAAGCTATTAGGGTGAAACTAGTGGAATTTCCCAAAATTGGATAACAAAACTTTTGTGTTAATTTGTGTTGGGGAATAAATTTTCTTCATTTATATTTGTTATTGTTTTAAATTTTTTCCATACATCAACTATAAAATTTTCATTTTGTTGTAAGCTTTTTGCCTTGTTTGTTTTCGGGATGAAGGGAGAGCGAAAAGTCAAAGTTTTGATTTAAGAAAAAAGTGTACATCCAAAATGGAAAAGCACAATGCACAATTGTAAGGAGAGATAATTCCAAAGAGTGTCTGTAATTTTTAGGGATTGTAAGCTCTATTTAGTTTTTATATATCAGATTTTGCAATCGTCGGGAAAAATTGGTGGCACAGGATTTTTAACGGAGTGTTGAATTGCGATCCATAAGTCATTTCATACAAAAATATAATCCGTTACGCATGATAAATCAACTTGCAATCTCCTATGATTGTTAGATCACATTTTTGAAAATGGGCAAAATAATGACTTGTTAAACTCGGGTAAATATCCCACTGCACGTTCACTTGAGAATTTAATGAGCATTTGTTGTTCTCGTTAAAAGCTTTGGATCCATAAGTCATTTGAATCTTTACATTGTTTCAAGCATGCATATCCATTTTTAAAACATGTGTAGAAAAAATCTCCTTCATGTAAAATTCCAAGCTTAATAGGGTTGGACTAATGGAATTTCCCAAACTTGGATAACTAAACTTTTGTGTTCATTTGTGGTGTGTGAATAGATATTTTTTATTTAAATTAGTTATTATTTTAAATATTTTCAACACATCAACTATAAAATTTTTATTTTGTTGTGATCTTTTTTGCCTTTTTTGTTTACGGGATGAAGGGGGAGTGAAAGCTCAAAGTTCTGATTTATGAAAAAAGTGTACATCTAAAATGGAAATGCACAATGCACAAATGTAGAGAGAGATATTTCCAAAGAGTGTCTGTATGTTTTATGGATCGTATGCCCTCTTTCGTTTTTATATCTAAGGTTTTGCAATCGTCGGGAAACGGGGGAGGCGGGCGATTTTTAACTGAGTGTTGAATTCCAATCCATAAGTCATTTCATACCTAAATATAGCCCGTTACGCATGACAAATCACTTTACAATGTTCTGTGATTGTTAGCTCAACGTTTTGAATATGGGCAAAATAATTGCTTGTTTGACTCGGGCAAATATCCCACCGCACGTTCACTTGAGAATTTAATCAGCGTTTGTTATTCTCTTTAAAAGCTTTGGATCCATAGGTCATTTGAATCTTTAACATGTTTCTGGCATGCATACCCATTTTTAAAACATGTGTAGAAAAAATCTCCTTCATGTAAAATTCCAAGATATTAGTTTTGGACTAGTGGAATTTCCCGAACTTGGATAACAAAACTTTTGTGTTCAATTGTGGTGTGTGAAAAAATTTTCTTCGTTTAATGTTTATATTGTTTTAAACTTTTTCCGTACATCAACTATGAAATTTTCAGTTTGCTGTGATCTATTTGCCTTTTTTATTTACGGGATGAAGGGAGAGCGAAAAACTCGAAGTTTTGATTTAAGAAAAATGTGTACATCTGAAACGGAAACGCACAATGCACATATGTAGAGAGAGATAATTCCAAAGAGTGTCTGTAATTTTTAGGGATTGTAAGCACCTTTTCGTTTTTTTGTCTCAGGTTTTGCAATCGTCGGGAAAAATGGGTTGCGGAGGATTTTTAACTGAGTGTTGAATTGCAATCCATAAGTCATTTCATACAAAAATATAGCCCGTTACGCATGATAAATCACATTACAATCATCTATGATTAATAATGTCAGCTTTTTGCAAATGGGCAAAATAATGGCATGTTTGACTCGGGTAAATATCCCACCACAAGTTCACTTGAGAATTTAAAGAGCGTTTGTTATTCTCTTTAAAAGCTTTGCCTCCATAGCTCATTTGCATCTTTAACATGTTTCAAATATGCATATCCATTTTTAAAACATGTGTGGATGAAATCTCTCTCTTGCAAAATTCCAAGCTATTAGGGTTAAACTAGTGGAATTTCCCAAACTTGGATAACAAAAATTTTGTGTTCATTTGTGGTGTGTGAATAAATTTTCTTCATTTACTTTTTTTATTGTTTTAAACTTTTTCCGTACATCAACTATGAAATTTTCAGTTTGTTGTGATCTATTTGCCTTTTTTGTTTACGGGATGCAGGGAGAGCGAAAAACTCGAAGTTTTGATTTAAGAAAAATGTGTACATCTGAAATGGAAACGCACAATGCACATATGTAGAGAGATATAATTCCAAAGAATGTCTGTAATTTTTAGGGATTGTCTGTAATTTTTAGGGATTGTAAGCACCTTTTCGTTTTTATGTCTCAGGTTTTGCAATCGTCGGGAAAAAAGGGTTGCAGAGGATTTTTAACTGAGTGTTGAATTGCAATCCATAAGTCATTTCATACAAAAATATAGCCCGTTACGCATGATAAATCACATTACAATCATCTATGATTAATTATGTCAGCTTTTTGGAAATGGGCAAAATAATGGCATGTTTCACTCGGGTAAATATCCCACCACAAGTTCACTTGAGAATTTAATGAGTGTTTGTTATTCTCTTTAAAAGCTTTGCATCCATAGCTCATTTGCATCTTTAACATGTTTCAAACAAGCATATCCATTTTTAAAACATGTGTGGATGAAATCTCTCTCTTGCAAAATTCCAAGCTATAGGGTTAAACTTGTGGAATTTCCCAAAATTGGATAACAAAACTTTTGTGTTCATTTGTGTTGGGCGAATAAATTTTCTTTATTATATTTGTTATTGTTTTAAATTTTTTCCATACATCAACTATAAAATTTTCATTTTGTTGTAAGCTTTTTGCCTTGTTTGTTTTCGGGATGAAGGGAGAGCGAAATGTCAAAGTTTTGATTTAAGAAAAAAGTGTACATCTAAAATGGAAAAGCACAATGCACAATTGTAGGGAGAGATAATTCCAAAGAGTGTCTGTAATTTTTAGGGATTGTAAGCTGTTTTTAGTTTTTATCTCTCTGGTTTTGCAATCGTTGGGAAAAATTGGTGGCAGAGGATTTTTAACTGAGTTTTGAATTGCAATCCATAAGTCATTTCATGCAAAAATAAAGCCCGTTACTCATGATAAATCACTTTACAATCATTTATGATTGTTAGATCACATTTTTGAAAATGGGCAAAATAATGACTTGTTAGACTCGGGTAAATATCCCACCGCACGTTCACTTGAGAATTTAATGAGCATTTGTTATTCTCGTTAAAAGCTTTGGATCCATAAGCCATTTGAATATTTAACATGTTTCAAGCGTGCATATCCACTTTTAAAACATGTGTAGAAAAAAAATTCTTCGTGTAAAATTCCAAGCTTAATAGGGTTGGACTAATGGAATTTCCCAAACTTGGATAACAAAACTTTTGTGTTCATTTGTGGTGTGTGAATAGATATTTTTTATTTAAATGAGTTATTATTTTAAATATTTTCCACACATCAACTATAAAATTTTTATTTTGTTGTGATCTTTTTTGCCTTTTTTGTTTACGGGATGAAGGGGGATCGAAAACTCAAAGTTCTTATTTAAAAAAAAAGTGTACATCTGAAATGGAAATGCACAGTGCACAAATGTAGAGAGAGATATTCCCAAAGAGTGTCTGTATGTTTTAGGGATCATATGCACTCCTTCGTTTTTATATCTAAGGTTTTGCAATCGTCGGGAAATGGGGGAGGCGGGCGATTTTTAACTGAGTGTTGAATTGCAATCCATAAGTCATTTCATACCAAAATATAGCCCGTTACGCATGACAAATCACTTTACAATGTTCTGTGATTGTTAGCTCAACTTTTTGAATATGGGCAAAATAATGGCTCTTTTGACTCGAGCAAATATCCCACCGCACGTTCACATGAGAATTTAATGAGCGTTTGTTATTCTCGTTAAAATCTTTGGATCCATAGGTCATTTGAATCTTTAAAATGTTTCTGGCATGCATACCCATTTTTAAAACATGTGTAGAAAAAATCTCCTTCATGTAAAATTCCAAGATATTATTCTTGGACTAGTGGAATTTCCCAAACTTGGATAACAAAACTTTTGTGTTCATTTGTGGTGTGTGAATAAATTTTCTTCATTTACTTTTTTTATTGTTTTAAACTTTTTCCGTACATCAACTATGAAATTTTCAGTTTGCTGTGATCTAATTGCCTTTTTAGTTTACGGGATGAAGGGAGAGCGAAAAACTCGAAGTTTTGATTTCAGAAAAATGTGTACATCTGAAACGGAAACGCACAATGCACATATGTAGAGAGAGATAATTCCAAAGAGTGTCTGTAATTTTTAGGGATTGTAAGCACCTTTTCATTTTTATGTCTCAGGTTTTGCAATCGTCGGGAAAAATGGGTTGCGGAGGATTTTTAACTGAGTGTTGAAAACCAATCCATAAGTCATTTCATACAAAAAAATAGCCCGTTACGCATGATCAATCACATTACAATCATGTATGATTAATTATGTCAGCTTTCTGCAAATGGGCAAAATAATGGCATGTTTGACTCGGGTAAATATCCCACCACAAGTTCACTTGAGAATTTAATGAGCGTTTGTTATTCTCTTTAAAAGCTTTGCATCCATAGCTCATTTGCATCTTTAACATGTTTCAAATATGCATATCCATTTTTAAAACATGTGTGGAAGAAATCTCTCTCTTGCAAAATTCCACTCTTTAAAAGCTTTGCATCCATAGCTCATTTGCATCTTTAACATGTTTCAAATATGCATATCCATTTTTAAAGCATGTGTGGATGAAATCTCTCTCTTGCAAAATTCCAAGCTATTAGGGTTAAACTAGTCGAATTTCCCAAACTTGGATAACAAAAGTTTTGTGTTCATTTGTGGTGTGTGAATAAATTTTCTTCATTTACTTTTTTTATTGTTTTAAACTTTTTCCGTACATCAACTATGAAATTTTCAGTTTGATGTGATGTATTTGCCTTTTTTGTTTACGGGATGAAGGGAGAACGAAAAACTCGAAGTTTTGATTTAAGAAAAATGTGTACATCTGAAACGGAAATGCACAACGCACATATGTAGAGAGAGATAATTCCAAAGAGTGTCTGTAATTTTTAGGGATTGTAAGCACCTTTTCGTTTTTATGTCTCAGGTTTTACAATCGACAGGAAAAATGGGTTGCGGAGGATTTTTCATAGAGTATTGAATTGCAATCCATAAGTCATTTCATACAAAAATATAGCCCGTTACGCATGATAAATCACATTACAATCACCTATGATTAATTATGTCAGCTTTTTGCAAATGGGCAAAATAATGGCATGTTTCACTCGGGTAAATATCCCACCACAAGTTCACTTGAGAATTTAATGAGCGTTTGTTATTCTCTTTAAAAGCTTTGCATCCATAGCTCATTTGCATCTTTAACATGTTTCAAATATGCATATCCATTTTTAAAACATGTGTGGATGAAATCTCTCTCTTCCAAAATTCCAAGCTATTAGGGTTAAACTAGTGGAATTTCCCAAACTTGGATAACAAAACTTTTGTGTTCATTTGTGGTGTGTGAATAAATTTTCTTCATTTACTTTTTTTATTGTTTTAAACTTTTTCCGTACATCAACTATGAAATTTTCAGTTTGCTGTGATCTATTTGCCTTTTTTGTTTACGGGATGAAGGGATAGCCAAAAACTCGAAGTTTTTATTTAAGAAAAATGTGTACATCTGAAACGGAAACGCACAATGCACATATGTAGAGAGAGATAATTCCAAAGAGTGTCTGTAATTTTTAGGGATTGTAAGCACCTTTTCGTTTTTATGTCACAAGTTTTGCAATCGTCAGGAAAAATGGGTTGCGGAGGATTTTTAACTGAGTGTTGAATTGCAATCCATAAGTCATTTCATACAAAAATATAGCCGGTTACGCATGCTAAATCACATTACAATCATTTATGATTAATTATGTCAGCTTTTTGCAGATGGGCAAAATAATGGCATGTTTGACTCGGGTAAATATCCCACCACAAGTTTACTTGAGAATTTAAAGAGCGTTTGTTATTCTCTTTAAGAGCTTTGCATCCATAGCTCATTTGCATCTTTAACATGTTTCAAATATGCATATCCATTTTTAAAACATGTGTGGATGAAATCTCTCTCTTGCAAAATTCCAAGCTATTAGGGTCGAACTAGTGGAATTTCCCAAAATTGGATAAGAAAACTTTTGTGTTCATTTGTGGTGTTTGAATAAATTTTCTTCGTTTACTTTTTTTATTGTTTTAAACTTTTTCCGTACATCAACTATGAAATTTTCAGTTTGCTGTGATCTATTTGCCTTTTTTGTTTACGGGATGAAGGGAGAGCGAAAAACTCGAAGTTTTGATTTAAGAAAAATGTGTACATCTGAAATAGAAACGCACAATGCACATATGTAGAGAGAGATAATTCCAAAGAGTGTCTGTAATGTTTAGGGATTGTAATCACCTTTTCGTTTTTATGGGTTGCGGAGGATTTTTAACTGAGTGTTGAATTGCAATCCATAAGTCATTTCATATAGCCCGTTACGCATGATAAATCACATTACAATGATCTATGATTAATTATGTCAGCTTTTTTCAAATGGGCAAAATAACGGCATGTTTGACTCGGGTAAATATCCCACCACAAGTTCACTTGAGAATTTAATGAGCGTTTGTTATTCTTTTTAAAAGCTTTGCATCCATAGCTCATTTGCATCTTTAAAATGTTTCAAACATGCATATCCATTTTAAAAACATGTGTGGATGAAATCTCTCTCTTGCAAAATTCCAAACTATTAGGGTTAAACTAGTGGAATTTCCCAAAATTGGATAACAAAACTTTTGTGTTAATTTGTGTTGGGCGAATAAATTTTCTTTATTTATATTTGTTATTGTTTTAAATTTTTTCCATACATCAACTATAAAATTTTCATTTTGTAGTAAGGTTTTTGCCTTGTTTGTTTTCGGGATGAAGGTAGAGCGAAAAGTCAAAGTTTTGATTTAAGAAAAAAGTGTACATCCAAAATGGAAAAGCACAATGCACAATTGTAGGGAGAGATAATTCCAAAGAGTGTCTGTAATTTTTAGGGATTGTAAGCTCTTTTTAGTTTTTATATCTCAGGTTTTGCAATGGTCGGGAAAAATTGGTGGCTGAGGATTTTTAACTGAGTGATAGATTGAAATCCATAAGTTATTTCATACAAAAATATAGCCCGTTACGCAAGATAAATCAACTTACAATCATCTATGATTGTTCGATCACATTTTTGAAAATGGGCAAAATAATGACTTGTTAGACTCGGGTAAATATCCCACCGCACGTTCACTTGAGAATTTAATGAGCGTTTGTTACTCTCGTTAAAAGCTTTGGATCCATAAGTCATTTGAATCTTTAACATGTTTCAAGCATGCATATCCATTTTTAAAACATGTGCAGAAAAAATCTCCTTCATGTAAAATTCCAAGCTTAAGAGGGTTGGACTAATGGAATTTCTCAAACTTGGATAACAAAACTTTTGTGTTCATTTGTGGTGTGTGAATAGATATTTTTTATTTACATTAGTTATTATTTTAAATATTTTCCACACATCAACTATAAAATTTTTATTTTGTTGTGATATTTTTTGCCTTTTTTGTTTACGGGATGAAGGGGGAGCGAAAACTCAAAGTTCTGATTTAAGAAAAAAGTGTACATCTAAAATGGAAATGCACAATACACAAATGTAGAGAGAGATATTTCCAAAGAGTGTCTGTATGTTTTAGGGATCGTATGCACTCTTTCGTTTTTATATCTAAGGTTTTGCAATCGTCGGGACACGGGGGAGGCGGGCGATTTTTAACTGAGTGTTGAATTGCAATCCATAAGTCATTTCATACCAAAATATAGCCCGTTACGCATGACAAATCACTTTACAATGTTCTGTGATTGTTAGCTCAACTTTTTGAATATGGGCAAAATAATGGCTTGTTTTACTCGGGCAAATATGCCACCGCACGTTCACTTGAGAATTTAATCAGCGTTTGTTATTCTCTTTAAAAGCTTTGGATCCATATGTCATTTGAATCTTTAACATTTTTCTGGCATGCATACCCATTTTTAAAACATGTGTTGAAAAAATCTCCTTCATGTAAAATTCCAAGATATTAGTTTTGGACTAATGGAATTTCCCAAACTTGGATAACAAAACTTTTGTGTTCATTTGTGATGTGTGAAGAAATTTTCTTCATTTACTTTTTTTATTGTTTTAAACTTTTTCCGTACATCAACGATGAAATTTTCAATTTGCTGTGATCTATTTCCCTTTTTTGTTTACGGGATGAAGGGAGAGCGAAAAACTCAAAGTTTTGATTTAAGAAAAATGTGTACATTTAAAAGGGAAACGCACAATGCACATATGTAGAGAGAGATAATTCCAAAGAGTGTCTGTAATTTTGAGGGATTGTAAGCACCTTTTCGTTTTTATGTCTCAGGTTTTGCAATCGTCGGGAAAAATGGGTTGCGGTGGATTTTTAACTGAGTGTTGAATTGAAATCCATAAGTCATTTCATACAAAAATATAGACCGTTACGCATGATAAATCACATTACAATCATCTATGATTAATTATGTCAGCTTTTTGGAAATGGGCAAAATAATGGCATGTTTGACTCGGGTAAATATCCCACCACAAGTTCACTTGAGAATTTAATGAGCGTTTGTTATTCTCTTTAAAAGCTTTGCATCCATAGCTCATTTGCATCTTTAACTTGTTTCAAATAAGCATATCCATTTTTAAAACATGTGTGGATGAAATCTCTCTCTTGCAAAATTCCAAGCTATTAGGGTTAAACTAGTGGAATTTCCCAAACTTGGATAACAAAAGTTTTGTGTTCATTTGTGGTGTGTGAATAAAATTTCTAAATTTACTTTTTTTATTGTTTTAAACTTTTTCCGTACATCAACTATGAAATTTTCAGTTTGCTATGATCTATTTGCCTTTTTTGTTTACGGGATGAAGGGAGAGCGAAAAACTCGAAGTTTTGATTTAAGAAAAATGTGTACATCTGAAACGGAAACACACAATGCACATATGTAGAGAGAGATAATTCCAAAGAGTGTCTGTAATTTTTAGGGATTGTAAGCACCTTTTGTTTTTGTGTCTCAGGTTTTGCAATCGTCGGGAAAAATGGGTTGCGGAGGATTTTTAACTGAGTGTTGAATTGCAATCCATAAGTCAATTCATAAAAAAATATAGCCCGTTACGCATGATAAATCACATTACAATCATCTATGATTAATTATGTCAGCATTTTTTGCAAATGGGCAAAATAATGGCATGTTTGACTCGGGTAAATATCCCATCACAAGTTCACTAGAGAATTTTATGAGCGTTTGTTATTCTCTTTAAAAGCTTTGCATCCATAGCTCATTTTCATCTTTAACATGTTTCAAATATGCATATCCATTTTTAAAACATGTGTGGATGAAATCTCTCTCTTGCAAAATTCCAAGCTATTAGGGTTAACCTAGTGGAATTTCCCAAACTTGGATAACAAAACTTTTGTGTTCATTTGTAGTGTTTGAATAAATTTTCTTCATTTACATTTTTTATTGTTTTAAACTTTTTCCGTACATCAACTATGAAATTTTCAGTTTGCTGTGATCTATTTGCCTTTTTTGTTTACGGGATGAAGGGAGAGCGAAAAACTCGAAGTTTTGATTTAAGAAAAATGTGTACATCTGAAACAGAAACTCACAATGCACATATGTAGAGAGAGATAATTCCAAAGTGTGTCTGTAATTTTTAGGGATTGAAAGCACCTTTTCGTTTTTATATCTCAGGTTTTGCAATCGTCGGGAAAAATGGGTTGCGGAGGATTTTTAACTGAGTGTTGAATTGCAATCCATAAGTCATTTCATACAAAAATGTAGCCCATTATGCCTGATAAATCACATTACAATCATCTATGATTAATTATGTCAGCTTTTTGCAAATGGGCAAAATAATGACATGTTTGACTCGGGTAAATATCCCACCGCAAGTTCACTTGAGAATTTAATGAGCGTTTGTTATTCTCTTTAAAAGCTTTGCATCCATAGGTCATTTGCATCTTTAACATGTTTCATACATGCATATCCATTTTAAAAACATGTGTGGACGAAATCTCTCTCTTGCAAAATTCCAAGCTATTAGGGTTAAACTAGTGGAATTTCCCAAAATTGGATAACAAAACTTTTGTGTTCATTTGTGTTGGGCGAATAAATTTTCTTTATTTATATTTGTTATTGTTTTAAATTTTTTCCAGACATCAACTATAAAATTTTTATTTTGTTGTACGCTTTTTGCCTTGTTTGTTTTCGGGATGAAGGGAAGGCGAAAAGTCAAAGTTTAGATTTAAGATAAAAGTGTACATCCAAAATGGAAAGGCACAATGCACAATTGTAGGGAGAGATAATTCCAAAGAGTATCTGTAATTTTTAGGGATTGTAAGCTCTTTTTAGTTTTTATATCTCAGGTTTTGCAATCGTAGGGAAAAATTGGTGGCAGAGGATTTTTAACTGAGTGTTAAATTGCAATTAATAAGTCATTTCATACAAAAATGTAGCCCGTTACGCATGATAAAACACTTTACTATCATCTATGATTGTTAGATCACATTTTTGAAAATGGGCAAAATAATGACTTGTTAGACTCGGGTAAATATCCCACCGCACGTTCACTTGAGAATTTAATGAGCGTTTGTTATTCTCGTTAAAATCTTTGGATCCATAAGTCATTTGAATCTTTAACATGTTTCAAGCATGCATATCCATTTTTAAAACATGTGTTGAAAAAATCTCCTTCATGTAAAATTCCAATCTTAATAGGGTTGGACTAATGGAATTTCCCAAACTTGGATAAGAAAACTTTTGTGTTCATTTGTGGTGTGTGAATAGATATTTTTTATTTACATTAGTTATTATTTTAAATATTTTCCACACATCAACTATAAAATTTTTATTTTGTTGTGATCTTTTTTGCCTTTTATGTTTACGGGATGAAGGGGGAGCGAAAACTCAAAGTTCTGATTTAAGAAAAAAGTGTACATCTAAAATGGAAATCCACAATGCACAATGTAGAGAGAGATATTTCCAAAGAGTGTCTGTATGTTTTAGGGATCGTATGCACTCTTTCGTTTTTATATCTAAGGTTTTGCAATCGTCGGGAAACGGGGGAGACGGGCGATTTTTAACTGAGTGTTGAATTGCATTCCATAAGTCATTTCATACCAAAATATAGGCCGTTATGCATGATAAATCACATTACAGTCATCTATGATTAATTATGTCAGCTTTTTGCAAATGGGCAAAATAATGGCATGTTTTACTCGGGTAAATATCCCACCACAAGTTCACTGAAAATTTTCATGAGCGTTTGTTATTCTCTTTAAAAGCTTTGCATCCATAGCTCATTTGCATCTTTAACAAGTTTCAAATATGCATATCTATTTTTAAAACATGTGTGGATGAAATCTCTCTCTTGCAAAATTCCAAGCTATTAGGGTTAACCTAGTGGAATTTCCCAAACTTGGATAACAAAACTTTTGTGTTCATTTGTGGTGTGTGAATAAATTTTCTTCATTTACTCTTTTTATTGTTTTAAACTTTTTCGTACATCAACTATGAAATTTTCAGTTTGCTGTGATCTATTTGCCTTTTTTGTTTACGGGGTCAAGGGAGAGCGAAAAACTCGAAGTTTTGATTTAAGAAAAATGTGTACATCTGAAACGGAAACGCAGAATGCACAATTGTAGGGAGAGCTAATTCCAAAGAGTGTCTGTAATTTTTTGGGATTGTAAGCTCTTTTTAGTTTTTATATCTCAAGTTTTGCAATCATCGGGAAAAATTGGTGGTAGAGGATTTTTAACTGAGTGTTGAATTGCAATCCATAAGTCATTTCATACAAAAATATAACCCGTTAAGCATGATAAATCACTTTACAATCACCTATGATTGTTAGATCACATTTTTGAAAATGGGCAAAATAATGACTTGTTAGACTCAAGTAAATATCCCACCGCACGTTCACTTGAGAATTTAATGAGCGTTTGTTGTTCTCGTTAAAAGCTTTGGATCCATAAGTCATTTGAATCTTTAACATGTTTCAAGCATGCATATCCATTTTTAAAACATGTGTAGAAAAAATCTCCTTTATGTAAAATTCCAAGCTTAATAGGGTTGGACTAATGGAATTTCCCAAACTTGGATAACAAAACTTTTGTGTTCATTTGTGGTGTGTGAATAGATATTTTTTTTACATTAGTTATTATTTTAAATATTTTCCACACATCAATTATAAAATTTTTATTTTGTTGTGATCTTTTTTGCCTTTTTTGTTTACGGGATGAAGGGGGAGCGAAAACTCAAAGTTCTTATTTAAGAAAAAAGTGTACATCTAAAATGGAAATACACAATGCACAAATGTAGAGAGAGATATTTCCAAAGAGTGTCTGTATGTTTTAGGGATCGTATGCACTCTTTTGTTTTTATATCTAAGGTTTTGCAATCGTTGGGAAACGGGGGAGCCGGGCAATTTTTAACTGAGTGTTGAATTGAAATCCATAAGTCATTTCATACCAAAATATAGCCCATTACGCATGACAAATCACTTTACAATGTTCAGAGATTGTTAGCTCAACTTTTTGAATATGGGCAAAATAATGGCTTGTTTGACTCGGGCAAATATCCCACCGCACGTTCACTTGAGAATTTAATGAGCGTTTGTTATTCTCTTTAAAAGCTTTAGATCCATAGGTCTTTTGAATCTTTAACATGTTTCTGGCATCCATACACGTTTTTAAAACATGTGTAGAAAAAATCTCCTTCATGTAAAATTCCAAGATATTAGTTTTTGACTAGTGGAATTTCCCAAACTTGGATAACAAAAATTTTGTGTTCATTTGTGGTGTGTGAATAAATTTTCTTCATTTACTTTTTTTATTGTTTTAAACTTTTTCCGTACATCAACTATGAAATTTTCAGTTTGCAGTGATCTATTTGCCTTTTTTGTTTACGGGATTAAGGGAGAGCGAAAAACTCGAAGTTTTGATTTAAGAAAAATGTGTACATCTGAAATGGTAACGCACAATGCACATATGTAGAGAGAGATAATTCCAAAGAGTGTCTATAATTTTTAGGGATTGTAAGCACCTTTTCGTTTTTATGTCTCAGGTTTTGCAATCGTCGGGAAAAATGGGTTGCGGAGGATTTTTAACTGAGTGTTGAATTGCAATCCATAAGTCATTTCATACAAAAATATATCCCGTTACGCATGATAAATCAGATTACAATCATCTATAATTAATTATGTCAGCTTTTTGCAAATGGGCAAAATAATGACATGTTTGACTCGGGTAAATATCCCACCGCAAGTTCACTTGAGAATTTAATGAGCGTTTGTTATTCTCTTTAAAAGCTTTGCATCCATAGCTCATTTGCATCTTTAACATGTTTCAAATATGCATATCCATTTTTAAAACATGTGTGGATGAAATCTCTCTCTTGCAAAATTCCAAGCTATTAGGGTTAACCTAGTGGAATTTCCCAAACTTGGATAACAAAACTTTTGTGTTCATTTGTGTTGGGCGAATAAATTTTATTTATTTATATTTGTTATTGTTTTAAATTTTTTCCATACATCAACTATAAAATTTTTATTTTGTTGTAAGCTTTTTGCTTTGTTTGTTTTCGGGATAAAGGGAGAGCGAAAAGTCAAAGTTTTGATTTAAGAAAAAAGTGAACATCTAAAATGGAAAAGCAATATGCACAATTGTAGGGAGAGATAATTCCAAAGAGTGTCTGTAATTTTTTGGGATTGTAAGCTCTTTTTTGTTTTTATATCTCAGGTTTTGCAATCATTGGGAAAAATTGGTGGCAGAGGATTTTTAACTGAGTGTTGAATTGCAATCCATAAGTCATTTCATACAAAAATATAGCCCGTTATGCATGATAAATCACATTACAGTCATCTATGATTAATTATGTTAGCTTTTTGCAAATGGGCAAAATAATTGCATGTTTTACTCGGGTAAATATCCCACCACAAGTTCACTGAAAATTTTAATGAGCGTTTGTTATTTTCTTTAAAAGCTTTGCATCCATAGCTCATTTGCATCTTTAACATGTTTCAAATATGCATATCCATTTTTAAAACATGTGTGGATGAAATCTCTCTCTTGCAAAACTCCAAGCTATTAGGGTTAACCTAGTGGAATTTCCCAAACTTGGATAACAAAACTTTTGTGTTCATTTGTGGTCTGTGAATAAATTTTCTTCAATTACTCTTTTTATTGTTTTAAACTTTTTTCTTACATCAACTATGAAATTTTCAGTTTGCTGTGATCTATTTGCCTTTTTTGTTTACGGGATGAAGGGAGAGCGAAAAACTTGAAGTTTTGATTTAAGAAAAATGTGTACATCTGAAAAGGAAACGCTCAATGCACATATGTAGAGAGAGATAATTCCAAAGAGTGTCTAAATTTTTAGGGATTGTATACACCTTTTCGTTTTTATGTCTCAGGTTTTGCAATCATTGGGAAAAATGGGTTGCGGGGGATTTTTAACTGAGTGTTGAATTGCAATCCTTAAGTCATTTCATACAAAAATATAGCCCGTTGCGCATGATAAATCACAATACAACCATCTATGATTAATTATGTCAGCTTTTTGCAAATGGGCAAAATAATGGCATGTTTGACTTGGGTAAATATCCCACCACATGTTCACTTGAGAATTTACTGAGCGTTTGTTATTCTCTTTAAAACCTTTGCATCCATAGCTCATTTGCATCTTTAACATGTTTCAAATATGCATATCCATTTTTAAAACATGTGTGGATGAAATCTCTCTCTTGCAAAATTCCAAGCCATTAGGGTTAAACTAGTGGAATTTTCGGAACTTGGATAACAAAACTTTTGTGTTCATTTGTGGTGTGTGAATAAAGTTTCTTCATTTACTTTTTTATGGTTTTAAACTTTTTCCCTACATCAACTATGAAATTTTCAGTTTGTTGTGTTCTATTTGCCTTTTTTGTTCACGGGATGAAGGGAGAGCGAAAAACTCGAAGTTTTGATTTAAGAAAAATGTGTACATCTGAAACGGAAACTGACAATGCACATATGTAGAGAGATATTATTCCAAAGAGTGTCTGTAATTTTTAGGGATTGTAAGCACCTTTTCGTTTTTATGTCTCAGGTTTTGCAATCGTCGGGAAAAATGGGTTGCGGAGGATTTTTAACTGAGTGTTGAATTGCAATCCATAAGTCATTTCATACAAAAATATAGCCCGTTACGCATGATAAATCACATTACAATCATATATGATTAATTATGTCAGATTTTTGCAAATGGGCAAAATAATGGCATGTTTCACTCGGGTAAATATCCCACCACAAGTTCACTTGAGAATTTAATGAGCGTTTGTTATTCTTTTTAAAAGTTTTGCATCCATAGCTCATTTGCATCTTTAACATGTTTCAAATATGCATATCCATTTTTAAAACATGTGTGGATGAAATCTCTCTCTTGCAAAATTCCAAGCCATTAGGGTTAAACTAGTGGAATTTCCGGAACATGGATGACAAACCTTTTGTGTTCATTTGTGGTGTGTGAATAAAGTTTCTTCATTTACTTTTTTATGGTTTTAAACTTTTTCCGTACATCAACTATGAAATTTTCAGTTTGTTGTGTTCTATTTGCCTTTTTTGTTTACAGGATGAAGGGAGAGCGAAAAACTCAAAGTTTTGATTTAAGAAAAATGTGTACATCTGAAACGGAAACTCACAATGCACATATGTAGAGAGAGATAATTCCAAAGAGTGTCTGTAATTTTTAGGGATTGTAAGCAGCTTTTCGTTTTATGTCTCAGGTTTTGCAATCGTAAGGAAAAATGGGTTGCGGAGGATTTTTAACTGAGTGTTGAATTGCAATCCATAAGTCATTTCATACAAAAATACAGCCCGTTACGCATGATAAATCACATTACAATCATATATGATTAATTATGTCAGCTTTTTGCAAATGGGCAAAATAATGGCATGTTTGACACGAGTAAATATCCCACCACAAGTTCACTTGAGAATTTAATGAGTGTTTGTTATTCTCTTTAAAAGTTTTGCATCCATAGCTCATTTTCATCTTTAACATGTTTCAAATATACATATCCCTTTTTAAAACTTGTGTGGATAAAATCTCTCTCTTGCAAAATTCCAAGCTATTAGGGTTAAACTAGTGGAATTTCCCAAACTTGGATGGCAAAACTTTTGTGTTCATTTGTGGTGTGTGAATAAATTTTCTTCATTTACTTTTTTTATTATTTTAAACATTTTCCGTACATCGACTATGAAATTTTCAGTTTGCTGTGATCTATTTGCCTTTTTTGTTTACAGGATGATGGGAGAGCAAAAAACTCGAAGTTTTGATTTAAGAAAAATGTGTACATCTGAAACGGAAACCCACAATGCACATATGTAGAGAGAGATAATTCCAAAGAGTTTCTGTAATTTTTAGGGATTGTAAACTCCTTTTCGTTTTTACGTCTCAGGTTTTACAATCGTCGGGAAAAATGGGTTGCGGAGGAGTTTTAACTGAGTGTTGAGTTGCAATCCATAAGTCATTTCATACAAAAATATAGCCCGTTACGCATGATAAATCACATTACAATCATCTATGATTAATTATGTCAGCTTTTTTGCAAATGGGCAAAATAATGGCATGTTTGACTCGGGTAAATATCCCACCACAAGTTCACTTGAGAATTTAATGAACGTTTGTTATTCTCTTTAAAAGCTTTGCATCCATAGCTCATTTGCATCTTTAACATGTTTCAAATATGCATATCCATTTTTAAAACATGTGTGGATGAAATCTCTCTCTTGCAAAATTCCAAGCCATTAGGGTTAAACTAGTGGAATTTCCCAAAATTGGATAACAAAACTTTTGTGTTCATTTGTGGTGTGTGAATAAATTTTTGTCATTTACTTTTTTTATTGTTTTAAACTTTTTCCGTACATCAACTATGAAATTTTCAGTTTGCTTTGATCTACTTGCCTTTTTTGTTTCGGGATGAAGGGAGAGCGAAAAACTCGAAGTTTTGATTTAAGAAAAATGTGTACATCAGAAACGGAAACGCACAATGCACATATGTAGAGGGAGATAATTCCAAAGAGTACCAGTAATTTTTAGGGATTGTAAGCACCTTTTCGTTTTTATGTCTCAGGTTTTGCAATCGTCGGGAAAAATGGGTTGCGGAGGATTTTTAACTGAGTGTTGAATTGCAATCCATAAGTCATTTCATACAAAAATATAGCCCGTTACGCATGATAAATCAGATTACAATCATCTATGATTAATTATGTCAGCTTTTTGCAAATGGGCAAAATAATGACATGTTTGACTCTGGTAAATATCCCACCGCAAGTTCACTTGAGAATTTAATGAGCGTTTGTTATTCTCTTTAAAAGCTTTGCATCCATAGCTCATTTGCATCTTTAACATGTTTTAAACGTGCATATCCATTTTAAAAACATGTGTGGATGAAATCTCTCTCTTGCAAAATTCCAAGCTATTAGGGTTAAACTAGTGGAATTTCCTAAAATTGGATAACAAAACTTTTGTGTTCATTTGTGTTGGGCGAATAAATTTTATTTATTTATATTTGTTATTGTTTTAAATTTTTTCCTTACATCAACTATAAAATTTTCATTTTGTTGTAAGCTTTTTGCCTTGTTTGTTTTCGGGATGAAGGGAGAGCAAAAGTCAAAGTTTTGATTTAAGACAAATGTGTAAATCTAAAATGGAAAAGCATAATGCACAATTGTAGGGAGAGATAATTCCAAAGAGTTTCAGTAATTTTTAAGGATTGTAAGCTCATTTTGGTTTTTATATCTCAGGGTTTACAATCGTCGGGAAAAATTGGTGGCAGAGGATTTTTAACTGAGTGTTGAATTTCAAACCATAATTCATTTCATACAAAAATATAGCCTGTTACGCATGATAAATCACTTTACAATCATCTATGATTCTTAGATCACATTTTTGAAAATGGGCAAAATAATGACTTGTTAGACTCGAGTAAATATCCCACCGCACGTTCACTTGAGAATTTAATGAGCGTTTGTTATTCTCATTAAAAGCTTTGGATCCATAAGTCATTTGAATCTTTAACATGTTTCAAGCATGTATATCCATTTTTAAAACATGTGTAGAAAAAATCTCCTTCATGTAAAATTCGAAGCTTAATAGGGTTGGACTAATGGAATTTCCCAAACTTGGATAACAAAAATTTTGTGTTCATTTGTGGTGTGCGAATAGATATTTTTTATTTACATTAGTTATTATTTTAAATATTTTCCACACATCAACTATAAAATTTTTATTTTGTTGTGATCTTTTTTGCCTTTTTTGTTTACGAGATGAAGGGGGAGCGAAAACTCAAAGTTCTGATTTAAGAAAAAAGTGTACATCTAAAATGGAAATGCACAATGCACAAATGTTGAGAGAGATATTTCCGAAAAGTGTCTGTATGTTTTAGGGATCGTATGCACTCTTTCGTTTTTATATCTAAGGTTTTGCAATCGTCGGGAAACGGGGGAGGCGGGCGATTTTTAACTGAGTGTTGAATTGCAATCCATAAGTCATTTCATACCAAAATATAGCCCGTTACGCATGACAAATCACTTTACAATGTTCTGTGATTGTTAGCTCACTTTTTGAATATGGAAAAAATAATGACTTGTTTGACTCGTGCAAATATCCCACTGCACGTTCACTAGAGAATTTAATGAGCGTTTGTTATTCTCTTTAAAAGCTTTGGATCCATAGGTCATTTGAATCTTTAACATGTTTCTGGCATGCATACCCATTTTTAAAACATGTGTAGAAAAAATCTCCTTCATGTAAAATTCCAAGATATTAGTTTTGGACTAGAGGAATTTCCCAAACTTGGATAACAAAACTATTGTGTTCATTTGTGGTGTGTGAATAAATTTTCTGCATTTACTTTTTTTTTGTTTTAAAATTTTTCCGTACATCAACAATGAAATTTTCTGTTTGTTGTGATCTATTTGCCTTTTTTGATTACGGGATGAAAGGTGAGCGAAAAGCACGAAGTTTTGATTTAAGAAAAATGTGTACTTCTGAAACGGAAACGCACAATGCACATATGTAGAGAGAGATAATTCCAAAGAGTGTCTGGAATTTTTAGGGATTGTAAGCACCTTTTCCTTTTTAAGTCTCAGGTTTTGCAATCGTCAGGAAAAATGGGTTGCGGAGGATTTTTAACTAAGTGTTGAATTGCAATCCATAAGTCATTTCATACAAAAATATAGCCCGTTACGCATGATAAATCACATTACAATCATCTATGATTAATTATGTCAACTTTTTGCAAATGAACAAAATAATGGCATGTTTGACTCGGGTAAATATCCCACCACAAGTTCACTTGAGAATTTAATGAGCGTTTGTTATTCTCTTTAAAAGCTTTGCATCCATAGCTTATTTGCAGCTTTAACATGTTTCAAATGAGCATATCCATTTTTAAAACATGTGTGGATGAAATCTCTCTCTTGCAAAATTCCAAGATATTAGGGTTAAACTACTGGAATTTCCCAAACTTGGATAACAAAACTTTTGTGTTCATTTGTGGTGTGTGAGTAAATTTTCTTCATTGACTTTTTTATTGTTTAAAATTTTTCCGTACATCAACTATGAAATTTTTAGTTAGCTGTGATCTATTTGCCTTTTTTGTTTACGGGATGAAGGGAGAGCGAAAAACTCGAAGTTTTGATTTAAGAAAAATGTGTACATCTGAAACGGAAACGCACAATGCACATATGTAGAGAGAGATAATTCCAAAGAGTGTCTGTAATTTTTAGGGATTGGAAGCACCTTTTCGTTTTTATGTCTCAGGTTTTGTAATCGCCGGGAAAAATGGGTTGCGGAGGATTTTTAACTGAGTGTTGAATTGCAATCCATAAGTCATTTCATACAAAATATATAGCCCGTTACGCATGATAAATCACATTACAATCATCTATGATTAATTATGTTAGCTTTTTGAAAATGGGCAAAATAATGGCACGTTTGACTCGGGTAAATATCCCACCACAGGTTCACTTGAGAATTTAATGAGCGTTTGTTATTCTCTTTAAAAGTTTTGCATCCATAGCTCATTTGCATCTTTAACATGTTTCAAATATGCATATCCATTTTTAAAACATGTGTGGATGAAATCTCTCTCTTGCCAAAACTCCAAGCTATTAGGGTTAAACTAGTGGAATTTCCCAAACTTGGATAACAAAACTTTTGTGTTCATTTGTGGTGTGTGAATAAATTTTCTTCATTTAATTTTTTTATTGTTATAAACTTTTTTCGTACATCAACTATGAAATTTTCAGTTTGCTGTGATCTCTTTGCCTTTTTTGTTTACGGGATGAAGGGAGAGCGAAAAACTTGAAGTTTTGATTTAAGAAAAATGTGTACATCTGAAAAGGAAACCCACAATGCACATATGTAGAGAGAGATAATTCCAAAGAGTGTCTAATTTTTTAGGGATTGTACGCACCTTTTCGTTTTTATGTCTCAGATTTTGCAATCGTCGGGAAAAATGGGTTGTGGAGGATTTTTAACTGAGTGTTGAATTGCAATCCATAAGTCATTTCATATAAAATGTATAGCCCGTTACGCATGATAAATCACATTACAACCATCTATGATTAATTATGTCAGCTTTTTGCAAATGGGCTAAATAATGGCATGTTTGACTCGGGTAAATATCCCACCACATGTTCACTTGAGAATTTAATGAGTGTTTGTTATTCTCTTTAAAAGCTTTGCATCCATAGCTCATTTGCATCCATAGCTCATTTGCATCTTTAACATGTTTCAAATATGCATATCCATTTTTAAAACATGTGTGGATGAAATCTCTCTCTTGCAAAATTCCATGCCATTAGGGTTAAACTAGTGGAATTTTCGGAACTTGGATAACAAAACTTTTGTGTTCATTTGTGGTGTGTGAATAAAGTCTCTTCATTTACTTTTTTATGGTTTTAAACTTGTTCCCTACATCAACTATGAAATTTTTAGTTTGTTGTGTTCTATTTGCCTTTTTTGTTTACGGGATGAAGGGAGAGCGAAAAACTCGAAGTTTTGATTTAAGAAAAATGTGTACATCTGAAACGGAAACTGACAATGCACATATGTAGAGAAAGATTATTCCAAAGAGAGTCTGTAATTTTTAGGGATTGTAAGCACCTTTTCGTTTTTATATCTCAGGTTTTGCAATCGTCGGGAAAAATGGATTGCGGTGGATTTTTAACTAAGTGTTGAATTGCAATCCATAAGTCATTTCATACAAAAATATAGCCCGTTACGCATGCTTAATCACATTACAATCTATGATTAATTAAGTCAGCTTTTTGCAAATGGGCAAAATAATGGCATGTTTGACTCGGGTAAATATCCCACCACAAGTTCACTTGAGAATTTAATGACCGTTTGTTATTCTCTTTAAAAGTTTTGCATCCATAGCTCATTTGCATCTTTAACAAGTTTCAAACATGCATATCCATTTTTAAAACATGTGTGGATGAAATCTCTCTCTTGCAAAATTCCAAGCTATTAGGGTTAAACTTGTGGAATTTCCCAAAATTGGATAACAAAACTTTTTTGTTCATTTGTGTTGGGCGAATAAATTTTCTTTAATATATATGTTATTGTTTTAAATTTTTTCCATACATCAACTATAAAATTTTCATTTTGTTGTAAGCTTTTTGCCTTGTTTGTTTTCGGGATGAAGGGAGAGCGAAAAGTCAAAGTTTTGATTTAAGAAAAAAGTGTACATCTAAAATAGAAAAGCACAATGCACAATTGTAGGGAGAGATAATTCCAAAGAGTGTCTGTAATTTTTAGGGATTGTAAGCTCTTTTTAGTTTTTATATCTCTGGTTTTGCAATCGTCGGGAAAAATTGGTGGCAGTGGATTTTTAACTGAGTGTTGAATTGCAATCTATAAGTCATTCCATACAAAAATATAGCCCGTTACGCATGATAAATCACTTTACATTAATCTATGATTGTTAGATCACATTTTTGAAAATGGGCAAAATAATGACTTGTTAGACTCGGGTAAATATCCCACCGCACGTTCATTGAGAATTCAATGAGCGTTTGTTATTCTCGTTAAAAGCTTTGGATCCATAAGTCATTTGAATCTTTAACATGTTTCAAGCATGTGTATCCATTTTTAAAACATTTGTAAAAAAATCTCCTTCATGTAAAATTCCAAGCTTAATAGGGTTGGACTAATGGAATTTCCCAAACTTGGATAACAAAACTTTTGTGTTCATTTGTGGTGTGTGAATAGATTTTTTTATTTAAATTAGTTATTATTTTAAATATTTTCCACACATCAACTATAAAATTTTTATTTTGTTGTGATCTTTTTTGCCTTTTTTGCTTACGGGATGAAGGGGGAGCGAAAACTCAAAGTTCTGATTTAAGAAAAAAGTGTTCATCTAAAATGGAAATGCACAATGCACAAATGTAGAGAGAGATATTTCCAAAGAGTGTCTGTATGTTTTAGGGATCGTATGCACTCTTTTGTTTTTATATCTGAGGGTTTGCAATCGTCGGGAAACGGGGGAGGCGGGCGATTTTTAACTGAGTGTTGAATTGCAATCCATAAGTTATTTCATACCAAAATATAGCCCGTTACGCATGACAAATCACTTTGTAATGTTCTGTGATTGTTAGCTCAACTTTTTGAATATGGGCAAAATAATGGCTTGTGTTACTCGGGCAAATATCCCACCGCTGGTTTACATGAGAATTTAATGGGCGTTTGTTATTCTCTTTAAAAGCTTTGGATCCATAGGTCATTTGAATCTTTAACATGTTTCTGGGATGCATACCCATTTTTAAAACATGTGTAGAAAAAATCTCCTTCATGTAAAATTCATAGATATTAGTTTTGGACTAGTGGAATTACCCAAACTTGGACAACAAAACTTTTGTGTTCATTTGTGGTGTGTGAATAAATTTTCTTCATTTAATTTTTTTATTGTTTTAAACTTTTTCCGTACAACAACTATGAAATTTTCGGTTTGCTGTGATCTATTTGCCTTTTTTGTTTACGGGATGAAGGGAGAACGAAAAACTCGAAGTTTTGATTTAAGAAAAATGTGTACATTTGAAACGGAAACGCAGAATGCACATATGTTGAGAGAGATAATTCCAAAGAGTGTCTGTAATTTTTAGGGATTGTAAGCACCTTTTCATTTTTATGTCTCAGGTTTTGCAATCGTCAGGAAAAATGGGTTGCGGAGGATTTTTAACTGAGTGTTGAATGGAAATCCATAAGTCATTTCATACCAAAATATAGCCCGTTACGCATGATAAATCACATCACAATCATCTATGATTAATTATGTCAGCTTTTTGCAAATGGGCAAAATAATGGCATGTATTACTCGGGTAAATATCTCACCACAAGTTCACTTGAGAATTTAATGAGCGTTTGTTATTCTCTTTAAAAGCTTTGCATCCATAGCTCATTTGCATCTTTAACATGTTTCAAATATGCATATCCATTTTTAAAACATGGGTGGATGAGATCTCTCTCTTGCAAAATTCCAAGCTATTTGGGTTAAACTAGTGGAATTTCCCAAACTTGGATAACAAAACTTTTGTGTTCATTTGTGGTGTGTGAATAAATTTTCTTCATTTACTTTTTTTATTGTTTTAATTTTTTTTCGTACATCAACTATGAAATTTTCAGTTTGCTGTGATCTATTTGCCTTTTTTGTTTACGGGATGAAGGAAGAGCGAAAAACTCGAAGTTTTGATTTAAGAAAAATGTGTACTTCTCAAACGGAAACGCACAATGCACATATGTAGAGAGAGATAATTCCAAAGAGTGTCCGTAATTTTTAGGGATTGTAAGCACCTTTTCGTTTTTATATCTCAGGTTTTGCAATCGTCAGGAAAAATGGGTTGCGGCGGATTTTTATCTAAGTGTTGAATTGCAATCCATAAGTCATTTCATACAAAACTATAGCCCGTTATGCATGATAAATCACATTACAATCATCTATGATTAATTATGTCAGCTTTTTGCAAATGGGCAAAATAATGACATGTTTGACTCGAGTAAATATCCCACCGCAAGTTCACTTGAGAATTTAATGAGCGTTTGTTATTCTCTTTAAAAGCTTTGCATCCATAGCTCATTTGCATCTTTAACATGTTTCAAACATGCATATCCATTTTAAAAACATGTGTGGATGAAATGTCTCTCTTGGAAAATTCCAAGCTATTAGGGTTAAACTAGTGGAATTTCCCAAAATTGGATAACAAAACTTTTGTGTTCATTTGTGTTGGGCGAATAAATTTTATTTATTTATATTTTTTATTTTTTTAAATGTTTTCCATACATCAACTATAAAATTTTCATTTTGTTGTAAGCTTTTTGCCTTGTTTGTTTTCGGGATGAAGGGAGAGCGAAAAGTCAAAGTTTTGATTTAAGAAAAAAGTGTACATCTAAAATGGAAAAGCACAATGCACAATTGTAGGGAGAGATAATTCCAAAGAGTGTCTCTAAATTTTAGGGATTGTAAGCTCTTTTTAGTTTTTATATCTCAGGTTTTGCAATCGTCGGTAAAAATTGGTCGCAGAGGATTTTTAACTGAGTGTTGAATTGCAATCCTAAGTCATTTCATTCAAAAATATAGCCCATTACGCATGATAAATCACTTTACAATCATCTATGATTGTTAGATAACATTTTTGAAAATGGGTAAAATAATGACTTGTTAGACTCGGGTAAATATCCCACCGCACGTTCACTTGAGAATTTAATGAGCGTTTGTTATTCTCATTAAAAGCTTTGTATCCATAAGTCATTTGAATCTTTAACATGTTTAAAGCATGCGTATCCATTTTTAAAACATGTGTAGAAAAAATCTCCTTCATGTAAAATTCCAAGCTTAATATGGTTGGACTAATGGAATTTCCCAAACTTGGATAACAAAACTTTTGTGTTCATTTGTGGTGTGTGAATAGATATTTTTTATTTACATTAGTTATTATTTTAAATATTTTCCACACATCAACTATAAAATTTTTATTTTGTTGTGATCTTTTTTGCCTTTTTTGTTTACGGGATGAAGGGGGAGAGAAAACTCAAAGTTCTGATTTAAGAAAAAAGTGTACATCTAAAATGGAAATGCACAATGCACAAATGTAGAGAGAGATATTTCCAAAGAGTGTCTGTATGTTTTAGGGATCGTATGCACTCTTTCGTTTTTATATATGAGGTTTTGGAATAGTCGGGAAACGGGGGAGGCGGGCGATTTTTAACAGAGTGTTGAATTGCAATCCATAAGTCATTTCACACCAAAATATAGCACGTTACGCATAACAAATCTCTTTGCAATGTTTTGTGATTGTTAGCTCAACTTTTTGAATATGGGCAAAATAATGGCTTGTTTGACTCGGGCAATTATCCCACCGCACGTTCACTTGAGAATTTAATGAGCGTTTATTATTCTCTTTAAAAGCTTTGGATCCATAGGTCATTTGAAACTTTAACATATTTCTGGCATGCATACCCATTTTTAACACAAGTGTAGAAAAAATCTCCTTCATGTAAAATTCTTAGATATTAGTTTTGGACTACTGGAATTTCCCAAACTTGGATAACAAAAATTTTGTGTTCATTTGTGGTGTGTGAATAAATTTTCTTCATTTACTTTTTTTATTGTTTAAAATTTTTTCGTACATCAACTATGAAATTTTCAGTTTGCTATGATCTATTTACCTTTTTTGTTTACGGGATAATTGGAGAGCGAAAAACTCGAAGTTTTGATTTAAGAAAAATGTGTACATTTGAAACGGAAAAGCAGAATGCACATATGTAGAGAGTGATATTTCCAAAGAGTGTCTATAATTTTTCGGGATTGTAAGCACCTTTTCGTTTTTATGTCTCAGGTTTTGCAATCGTCGGGAAAAGTGGGTTGCGGAGGATTTTTAACTGAGTGTTGAATTGCAATCCATAAGTCATTTCATACCAAAATATAGCCCGTTACGCATGATAAATCACATCACAATCATCTATGATTAATTATGTCAGCTTTTTGCAAATGGGCAAAATAATGGTATGTTTGACTCGGGTAAATATCCCATCACAAGTTCACTTGAGAATTTAATGAGTGTTATTTATTCTCTTTAAAACCTTTGCATCCATAGCTCAATTGCATCTTTAACATGTTTCAAATATGCATATTCATTTTTAAAACATGTGTGGATGAAATCTCTCTCTTGCAAAATTCCAAGCTATTAGGGTTAAACTAGTGGAATTTCCCAAACTTGGATAACAAAACTTTTGTGTTCATTTGTGGTGTGTGAATATATTTTCTTCATTTACTTTTTTTATTGTTTTAAAATTTTTCCGTACATCAACTATGAAATTTTCAGTTTGCTATGATCTATTTGCCTTTTTTGTTTAAGGGATGAAGGAAGAGCGAAAAACACAATGTTTTGATTTAAGAAAAATGTGTACATCTGAAACGGAAACGCACAATGCACATATGTAGAGAGAGATAATTCCAAAGAGTGTCTGTAATTTTTAGGGATTGTGAGCACCTTTTCTTTTTTATATCTCAGGTTTTGCAATCGTCGGGAAAAATGGGTTCGGAGGATTGTTAACTGAGTGTTGAATTGCAATCCATAAGTCATTTCATACAAAACTATAGCCCGTTATGCATGATAAATCACATTACAATCATCTATGATTAATTATGTCAGCTTTTTGCAAATGGGCAAAATAATGACATGTTTGACTCGGGTAAATATCCCACCGCAAGTTCACTTGAGAATTTAATGAGCGTTTGTTATTCTCTTTAAAAGCTTTGCATCCGTAGCTCATTTGCATCTTTAACATGTTTCAAACATGCATATCCATTTTAAAAACATGTGTGGACGAAATGTCTCTCTTGCAAAATTCCAAGCTATTAGGGTTAAACTAGTGGAATTTTCCAAAATATGATAACAAAACTTTTGTGTTCATTTGTGTTGGGCGAATAAATTTTCTTTATTTATATTATTTTTTTTTTAAATGTTTTCCATACATCAACTATAAAATTTTCATTTTGTTGTAAGCTTTTTGCCTTGTTTGTTTTCGGGATGAAGGGAGAGCGAAATGTCAAAGTTTTGATTTAAGAAAAAAGTGTACATCTAAAATGGAAAAGCACAATGCACAATTGTGGGGAGAGATAATTCCAAAGAGTGTCTGTAATTTTTAGGTATTTTAAGCTCTTTTTAGTTTTTATATCGCAGGTTTTGCACTCGTCGAGAAAAATTGGTGGCAGAGGATTTTTAACAGAGTGTTGAATTGCAATCCATAAGTCATTTCATACAAAAATATAGCCCGTTACGCATGATAAATCTCTTTACAATCATCTATCATTGTTAGATCAGATTTTTGAAAATGGGCAAAATAATGACTTGTTAGACTCGGGTAAATATCCCACCGCACGTTCACTTGAGAATTTAATGAGCATTTTTTATTCTCGTTAAAAGCTTTGGATCCTTAAGTCATTTGAAACTCTAACATGTTTCAAGGATGCATATCCATTTTTAAAACATGTGTAGAAAAAATCTCCTTCATGTAAAATTCCTTGCTTAATAGGGTTGGACGAATGGAATTTCCCAGACTTGGATAACAAAACTTTTGTGTTCATTTGTGGTGTGTGAATAGATATTTTTTATTTACATTAATTATTATTTTAAATATTTTCCACTCATCAACTATAAAATTTTTATTTTGTTGTGATCTTTTTTGCCTTTTTTGGTTACGAGATGAAGGGGGAACGAAAACTCAAAGTTCTGATTTAAGAAAAAAGTGTACATCTAAAATGGAAATTCACAATGCACAAATGTAGAGAGAGATATTTCCAAAGAGTGTCTGTATGTTTTAGGGATCGTATGCACTCTTTCGTTTTTATATCTGAGGTTTTGCAATCGTCGGGAAACGGGGGAGGCGGGCGATTTTTAACTGAGTGTTGAATTGCAATCCATAAGTCATTTCATACCAAAATATAGCCCGTCTCGCATGACAAATCACATCACAATCATCTATGATTAATTATGTCAGCTTTTTGCAAATGGGCAAAATAATGGCATCTTTGACTCGGGTAAATATCCCACCACAAGTTCACTTGAGAATTTAATGAGCGTTTATTATTTTCTTTAAAAGCTTTGCATCCATAACTCATTTGCATCTTTAACATGTTTCAAACATGCATATCCATCTTAAAAACATGTGTGGATGAAATCTCTCTCTTGCGAAATTCCAAGCTATTAGGGTTAAACTAGTGGAAGTTCCCAAAATTGGATAACAAAACTTTTGTGTTCATTTGCGTTGGGAGAATAAATTTTTGTTATTTATCTTTGTTATTGTTTTAAATTTTTTCCATACATCAACTATAAATTTTTCATTTTGTTGTAAACTTTTTGCCTTGTTTGTTTTTGGAATGAAGGGAGAGCGAAATGTCAAAGTTTTGATTTAAGAAAAAGTGTACATCTAAAATGGAAAAGCACAATGCACAATTGTGGGGAGAGATAATTCCAAAGAGTGTCTGTAATTTTTAGGTATTTTAAGCTCTTTTTAGTTTTTATATCGCAGGTTTTGCAATCGTCGAGAAAAATTGGTGGCAGAGGATTTTTAACACAGTGTTGAATTGCAATCCATAAGTCATTTCATACAAAAATATAGCCCGTTACGCATGATAAATCTCTTTACAATCATCTATGATTGTTAGATCACATTTTTGAAAATGGGCAAAATAATGACTTGTTAGACTCGGGTAAATATCCCACCGCACGTTCACTTGAGAATTTAATGAGCATTTTTTATTCTCGTTAAAAGCTTTGGATCCTTAAGTCATTTGAAACTTTAACATGTTTCAAGCATGCATATCCATTTTTAAAACATGTGTAGAAAAAATCTCCTTCATGTAAAATTCCTAGCTTAATAGGGTTGGACTAATGGAATTTCCCAGACTTGGATAACAAAACTTTTGTGTTCATTTGTGGTGTGTGAATAGATATTTTTTATTTACATTAATTATTATTTTAAATATTTTCCACTCATCAACTATAAAATTTTTATTTTGTTGTGATCTTTTTTGCCTTTTTTGGTTACGAGATGAAGGGGGAACGAAAACTCAAAGTTCTGATTTAAGAAAAAAGTGTACATCTAAAATGGAAATGCACAATGTACAAATGTAGAGAGAGATATTTCCAAAGAGTGTCTGTATGTTTTAGGGATCGTATGCACTCTTTCGTTTTTATATCTGAGGTTTTGCAATCGTCGGGAAACGGGGGAGGCGGGCGATTTTTAACTGAGTGTTGAATTGCAATCCATAAGTCATTCTTACCAAAATATAGCCCGTTACGCATGACATATCACTTTACAATGTTCTGTGATTGGTAGCTCAACTTTTTGAATATGGGCAAAATAATGGCTTGTTTGACTCGGGCAAATATCCCACCGCATGTTCACTTGAGAATTTAATGAGCATTTGTTATTCTCTTTAAAAGCTTTGGATCCATAGGTCATTTGAATCTTTAACATGTTTCTGGCATGCATACCCATTTTTAAAACATGTGTAGAAAAAATATCCTTTATGTAAAATTCATAGATATTAGTTGTGGACTAGTGGAATTTCCGAAACTTGGATAACAAAACTTTTGTGTTCATTTGTGGTGTGTGAATAAATTTTCATCATTTACTTTTTTTATTGTTTTAAACTTTTTTCGTACATCAACTATGAAATTTTCAGTTTGCTGTGAACTATTTGCCTTTTTTGTTTACGGGATGAAGGGAGAGCGAAAAACTTGAAGTTTTGATTTAAGAAAAATGTGTACATCTGAAACGGAAACGCACAATGCACATATGTAGAGAGAGATAATTCCAAAGAGTGTCTGTAATTTTTAGGGATTGTAAGCACCTTTTTGTTTTTATGTCTCAGGTTTTACAATCGTCGGGAAAAATGGGTTGAGGCGGATTTTTAACTGAGTGTTGAATTGCAATCCATAAGTCATTTCATACCAAAATATAGCCCGTTACGCATGATAAATCACATCACAATAATCTATGATTAATTATGTCAGCTTTTTGCAAATGGGCAAAATAATGGCATCCTTGACTCGGGAAAATATCCCACCACAAGTTCACTTGAGAATTTAATGAGCGTTTATTATTCTCTTTAAAAGCTTTGCATCCATAGCTCATTTGCATCTTTAACATGTTTCAAACATGCATATCCATTTTAAAAATATGTGTGGATGAAATCTCTCTCTTGCGAAATTCCAAGCTATTAGGGTTAAACTAGTGGAATTTCCCAAAATTGGATAACAAAATTTTTGTGTTCATTTGCGTTAGGAGAATAAATTTTCTTTATTTATATTTGTTATTGTTTTAAATTTTTTCCATACATCAACTATAAAATTTTCATTTTGTTGTAAGCTTTTTGCCTTGTTTGTTTTCGGAAAGAAGGGTGAGCGAAATGTAAAAGTTTTGATTTAAGAAAAAAGTGTACATCTAAAATGGAAAAGCACAATGCACAATTGTGGGGAGAGATAATTCCAAAGAGTGTCTGTAATTTTTAGGGATTCTAAGCCCTTTTTAGTTTTTATATCTCAGGTTTTGCAATCGTCACGAAAAATTGGTGGCAGAGGATTTTGAACTGAGTGTTAAATTGCAATCCATAAGTCATTTCATGCAAAAATATAGCCCGTTACGCATGATAAATCTCTATACAATCATCTATCATTGTTAGATCACATTTTTGAAAATGGGCAAAATAATGACTTCTCAGACTCGGGTAAATATCCTACCGCACGTTCACTTGAGAATTTAATGAGCGTTTTTCATTCTCGTTAAAAGCTTTGGATCCTTAAGTCATTTGAATCATTAACATGTTTCAAGCATGCATATCCATTTTTAAAACATGTGTAGAAAAAATCTCCTTCTTGTAAAATTCCTAGCTTAATAGGGTTGGACTAATGGAATTTTCCAGACTTGGATAACAAAACTTTTGTGTTCATTTGTGGTGTGTGAATAGATATTTTTTATTTACATTAATTATTATTTTAAATATTTTCCACACATCAACTATAAAATTTTTATTTTGTTGTGATCTTTTTTGCCTTTTTTGTTTACGGGATGAAGGGCGAGCGAAAACACAAAGTTCTGAATTAAGAAAAAAGTGTACATCTAAAATGGAAATGCACAACGCACAAATGTAGAGAGAGATATTTCCAAAGAGTGTTTGTATGTTTTAGGGATCGTATGCACTCTTTCATTTTTATATCTAAGGTTTTGCAATGATAGGGAAACGGGGGAGGCGGGCGATTTTTAACTGAGTGTTGAATTGCAATCCATAAGTCATTTCACACCAAAATATAGCCCGTTACGCATGACAAATCACTTTACAATGTTCTGTGATTGTTAGCTCAACTTTTTGAATATGGGCAAAATAATGGCTTGTTTGACTGGGGCAAATATCCCACCGCACGTTCACTTGAGAATTTAATGAGCGTTTGTTATTCTCTTTAAAAGCTTTGGATCCATAGGTCATTTGAATCTTTAACATGTTTCTGGCATGCATACCCATTTTTAAAACTTGTGTAGAAAAGATCTCCTTCATGTAAAATTCATAGATATTAGTTTTGGACTAGTGGAATTTCCCAAACATGGATAACAAAACATTTGTGCTCATTTGTGGTGTGTGAATAAATTTTCATCATTTACTTTTTTTATTGTTTTAAACTTTTTCCGTACATCAACTATGAAATTTTCAGTTTGCTGTGATCTATTTGCCTTTTTTGTTTACGGGATGAAGGGAGAGCGAAAAACTCGAAGTTTTGATTTAAGAAAAATGTGTACATCTGAAACGGAAACGCACAATGCACATATGTAGAGAGAGATAATTCCAAAGAGTGTCTGTAATTTTTAGGGATTGTAAGCACCTTTTCGTTTTTATGTCTCAGGTTTTGCAATCGTCGGGAAAAATGGGTTGCGGAGGATTATTAACTGAGTGTTCAATTGCAATCCATAAGTCATTTTATACCAAATTATAGCCCGTTACGCATGATAAATCACATCACAATCATCTATGATTAATTATGTCAGCATTTTGCAAATGGGCAAAATAATGGCATGTTTGACTCGGGTAAATATCCCACCACAAGTTCACTTGAGAATTTAATGAGCGTTTTTTATTCTCTTTAAAACCTTTGCATCCATAGCTCATTTGCATCTTTAACATGTTTCAAATATGCATATCCATTTTTAAAACATGTGTGGATGAAATCTCTCTCTTGCAAAATTCCAAGCTATTAGGGTTAAACTAGTGGATTTTTCCAAACTTGGATAAGAAAACGTTTCTGTTCATTTGTGGTGTGTGAATAAATTTTCTTCATTTACTTTTTCCGTACGTCAACTATGAAATTTTCAGTTTGCTGTGATCTATTTGCCTTTTTTGTTTACGGGATGAAGGGAGTGCGAAAAACTCGAAGTTTATATTTAAGAAAAATGTGTACATCTAAAACGGAAACGCACATTGCACATATGTAGAGAGAGATAATTCCAAAGAGTGTCTATAATTTTTAGGGATTGTAAGCACCTTTTCGTTTTTATATCTCAGGTTTTGCAATCGTCGGGAAAAATGGGTTGCGTAGGATTTTTGACTGAGTGTTGAATTGCAATCCATAAGTCATTTCATACAAAAATATAGCCCGTTATGCATGATAAATCACATTACAATCATCTATGATTAATTATGTCAGCTTTTTGCAAATGGGCAAAATAATGGCATGTTTGACTCGGGTAAATATCCCACCGCAAGTTCACTTGAGAATTTAATGAGCGTTTGTTATTCTCTTTAAAATCTTTGCATCCATAGCTCATTTGTATCTTTAACATGTTTCAAATATGAATATTCATTTTTAAAACATGTGTGGATGAAATCTCTCTCTTGCAAAATTCCAAGCTATTAGGGTTAAACTAGTGGAATTTCCCAAAATTGGATAACAAAACTTTTGTGTTCATTTGTGTTGGGCGAATAAATTTTCTTTATTTATATTTGTTATTGTTTTAAATTTTTTCCATACATCAACTATAAAATTTTCATTTTGTTGTAAGCTTTTTGCCTTGCTTGTTTTCGGGATGAAGTGAGAGCGAAAAGTCAAATTTTGATTTAAGAAAAAAGTGTACATCTAAAATGGAAAACCACATTGCACAATTGTAGGGAGAGATTATTACAAAGAGTGTCTGTAATTTTTAGGGATTGTAAGCTCTTTTTAGTTTTTATATCTCAGGTTTTGCAATCGTCGGGAAAAATTGGTGGCAACGGATTTTTAATTGAGTGTTGAATTGCAATCCATAAGTCATTTCATACCAAAATATATCCCGTTACGCATGATAAATCACATCACAATCATCTATGATTAATTATGTCAGCTTTTTGCAAATGGGCAAAATAATGGCATGTTTGACTCGGGTAAATATCCCACCACAAGTTCACTTGAGAATTTAATGAGCGTTTGTTATTCTCTTTAAAAGCTTTGCATCCATAGCTCATTTGCATCTTTAACATGTTTCAAATATGCATATCCATTTTAAAAACATGTGTGGATGAAATCTCACTCTTGCAAAATTCCAAGCTATTATGGTTGAACTTGTGGAATTTCCCAAACTTGGATAACAAAACTTTTGTGTTCATTTGTGGTGTGTGAATAAATTTTCTTCATTTAATTTTTTTATTGTTTTAAACTTTTTTCGTACATCAACTATGAAATTTTCAGTTTGTTGTGATCTATTTGCCTTTTTTGTTTACTAGATGAAGGGAGAGCGAAAAACACGAAGTTTTGATTTAAGAAAAATGTGTTCATCTGAAACGGAAATGCACAATGCACATATGTAGAGAGAGATAATTCCAAACAGTGTCAGTAATTTTTAGGGATTGTAAGCACCTTTTCGTTTTTATGTCTCAGGTTTTGCAATCGTCGGGAAAAATGGGTTGCGAAGGATTTTTAACTGAGTGTTGAATTGCAATCCATAAGTCATTTCGTACGATAATATAGCCCGTTATGCATGATAAATCACATTACAATCATCTATGATTAATTATGTCAGCTTTTTGCAAATGGGCAAAATAATGACATGTTTGACTCGAGTAAATATCCCACTGCAAGTTCACTTGAGAATTTAATGAGCGTTTGTTATTCTCTTTAAATGTTTTGCATCCATAGCTCATTTGCATCTTTAACATGTTTCAAACATGCATATCCATTTTAAAAACATGTGTGGATGAAATCTCTCTCTTGCAAAATTCCAAGCTATTAGGGTTAAACTAGTGGAATTTCACAAAATTGGATAACAAAACATTTGTGTTCATTTGTGTTGGGCGAATAAATTTCCTTTATTTATATTTGTTATTGTATTTAATTTTTTCCATACATCAACTATAAAATTTTCATTTTGTTGTAAGATTTTCGCCTTGTTTGTTTTCGGGATGAAGGGAGAGCGAAAAGTCAAAGTTTTGATTTAAGAAAAAAGTGAACATCTAATATGGAAAAGCACAATGCACAATTGTAGGGAGAGATAATTCCAAAGAGTGTCTGTAATTTTTAGGGATTGCAAGCTCTTTTTAGTTTTTAGATCTCGGGTTTTGCAATCGTCTGGAAAAATTGGTGGTAGAGGATTTTTAACTGAGTGTTGAATTGCAATCCATAAGTCATTTCATACAAAAATATAGCCCGTTACGCATGATCAATCACTTTACAATCATCTATGATTGTTAGATCACATTTTTGAAAATGGGCAAAATAGTGACTTGTTAGACTCGGGTAAATATCCCACCGCACGTTCACTTGAGAATTTAATGAGCGTATGTCATTCTCTTTAAAACCTTTGCATCCAGAGCTCATTTGCATCTTTAAAATGTTTCAAATATGCATATCCATTTTTAAAACATGTGTAGAAAAAATCTCCTTCATGCAAAATTCCAAGCTTAATAGGGTTGGACTAATGGAATTTCCCAAACTTGGATAACAAAACTTTTGTGTTCATTTGTGGTGTGTGAATAGATATTTTTTATTTAAATTAGTTATTATTTTAAATATTTTCCACACATCAACTATAAAATTTTTATTTTGTTGTGATCTTTTTTGCCTTTTTTTTTTTACAGGATGAAGGGGGAGCGAAAACTCAAAGTTCTGATTGAAGAAAAAAGTGTACTTCTAAAATGGAAATGCACAATGCACAAATGTAGAGAGAGATATTTCCAAAGAGTGTTTGTATGTTTTAGCGATCGTATGCACTCTTTCGGCTTTATATCTGAGGTTTTGCAATCGTCGGGAAACGGGGGAGGCGGGCGAGTTTTAACTGAGTGTTGAATTGCAATCCATAAGTCATTTCATACCAAAATATAGCCCGTTACGCATGACAAATCACTTTACAATGTTCTGTGATTGTTAGCTCAACTTTTTGAATATGGACAAAATAATGGCTTGTTTGACTCGGGCAAATATCCCACTGCACGTTCACTTGAGAATTTAATGAGCGTTTGTTATTCTCTTTAAAAGCTTTGGATCGATAGGTCATTTGCATCTTTAACATGTTTCTGGCATGCATATCCATTTTTAAAACATGAGTAGAAAAAATCTCCTTCATGTAAAATTCATAGATATTAGTTTTGGACTAGTGGAATTTCCCAAACTTGGATAACAAAACTTTTGTTTTCATTTGTGGTGTGTGAATAAATTTTCTTCATTTAATTTTTTTATTGTTTTAAACTTTTTCCGTACAACAACTATGAAATTTTCAGTTTGCTGTGATCTATTCGCCTTTTTTGTTACGGATGAAGGGAGAGCGAAAAACTCGAAGTTTTGATTTAAGAAAAATGTGTACATCTGAAACGGAAACGCACAGTGCACATATGTAGAGAGAGATAATTCCAAAGAGTGTGTGTAATTTTTAGGGATTGTAAGCACCTTTTCGTTTTTATATCTGAGGTTTTGCAATCGTCGGGAAAAATGGGTTGCGGAGGATTTTTAACTGAGTGTTGAAATGCAATCCATAAGTCATTTCATACAAAAATATAGCCCGTTATGCATGATAAATCACATTACAATCATCTATGATTAATTATGTCAGCTTTTTGCAAATGGGCAAAATAATGACATGTTTGACTCGGGTAAATATCCCACCGCAAGTTCACTTGAGAATTTAATGAGTGTTTGTTATTCTCTTTAAAAGCTTTGCATCCATAGCTCATTTGCATCTTTAACATTTTTCAAACATGCATATCCATTTTAAAAACATGTGTGGATGAAATCACTCTCTTGCAAAATTCCAAGCTATTAGGGTTAAACTAGAGGAATTTCCCAAAATTGGATAACAAAACTTTTGTGTTCATTTGTGTTGGGCGAATAAATTTTCTTTATTTATATTTGTTATTGTTTTAAATTTTTTCCATACATCAACCAAAAAATTTTGATTTTGTTGTAAGCTTTTTGCCTTGTTTGTTTTCGGGATGAAGGGAGAGCGAAAAATCAAAGTTTTGATTTAAGAAAAAAGTCAACATCTAATATGGAAAAGCACAATGCACAATTGTAGGGAGAGATAATTCCAAAGAGTGTCTGTAATTTTTAGGGATTGTAAGCTCTTTTTAGTTTTTATATCTCAGGTTTTGCAAACGTCGGGAAAAATTGGTGGCAGAGCATTTTTAACTGAGTGTTGAATTGCAATCCATAAGTCATTTCATACAAAAATATAGCCCGTTACGCATGATAAATCACTTTACAATCATCTATGATTGTTAGATCACATTTTTGAAAATGGGCAAAATAGTGACTTGTTAGACTCGGGTTAATATCCCACCGCACGTTCACTTGAAAATTTAATGAGCGTTTGTTAGTCTCGCTAAAAGCTTTGGATCCATAAGTCATTTGAATGTTTAACATGTTTCAAGCATGCATATCCATTTTTAAAACATGTGTAGAAGAAATCTCCTTCATGTTAAATTCCAAGCTTAATAGGGTTGGACTAATGGAATTTCCCAAACTTGGATAACAAAACTTTTGTGTTCATTTGTGGTGTGTGAATAGATATTTTTTATTTACATAAGTTATTATTTTAAATATTTTCCACACATCAACTATGAAATTTTTATTTTGTTGTGATCATTTTTGCCTTTTTTGTTTACGGGATGAAGGGGGAGTGAAAACTCAAAGTTCTGATTTAAGAAAAAAATGTACATCTAAAATGGAAATGCACATTGCACAAATGTAGAGAGAGATATTTCCAAAGAGTGTCTGTATGTTTTAGGGATCGTATGCACTCTTTCGTTTTTATATATGAGGTTTTGCAATCGTCGGGAAACGGGGGAGGCGGGCGATTTTTAACTGAGTGTTGAATTGCAACCCATAAGACATTTCATACCAAAATATAGCCCGTTACGCATGATCAATCACATCACAATCATCTATGATTAATTATGTCAGCTTTTTGCAAATGGGCAAAATAATGGCATGTTTGACTCGGGTAAATATCCCAGCACAAGTTCACTTGAGAATTTAATGAGCGTATGTCATTCTCTTTAAAACCTTTGCATCCAGAGCTCATTTGCATCTTTAAAATGTTTCAAATATGCATATCCATTTTTAAAACATGTGTGGATGAAATCATTCTCTTGCAAAATTCCAAGCTATTAGGGTTAAACTAGTGGAATTTCCCAAACTTGGATAACAAAACATTTGTGTTCATTTGTGGTGTGTGAATAACTTTTCTTCATTTACTTTTTTTATTGTTTTAAACTTTTTCCGTACATCAACTATGAAATTTTCAGTTTGCTGTGATCTATTTGCCTTTTTTGTTTACGGGATGAAGGGAGAGCGAAAAACTCGAAGTTTTGATTTAAGCAAAATGTGTACATCTGAAACGGAAACGCATAATGCACATATGTAGAGAGAGATAATTCCAAAGAGTGTGTGTAATTTTTAGGGATTGTAAGCACCTTTTCGTTTTTATATCTGAGGTTTTGCAATCGTCGGGAAAAATGGGTTGCGGAGGATTTTTAACTGAGTGTTGAAATGCAATCCATAAGTCATTTTATGCATGATAAATCACATTACAATCATCTATGATTAATTATGTCAGCTTTTTGCAAATGGGCAAAATAATGACATGTTTGACTCGGGTAAATATCCCACCGCAAGTTCACTTGAGAATTTAATGAGCGTTTGTTATTCTCTTTAAAAGCTTTGCATCCATAGCTCATTTGCATCTTTAACATGTTTGAAACATGCATATCCATTTTAAAAACATGTGTGGATGAAATCACACTCTTGCAAAATTCCAAGCTATTAGGGTTAAACTAGTGGAATTTCCCAAAATTGGATAACAAAACTTTTGTGTTCATTTGTTTTGGACGAATAAATTTTATTTATATATATTTGTTATTGTTTTAAATTTTTTCCATAGATCAACCATAAAATTTTCATTTTGTTGTAAGCTTTTTGCCTTGTTTGTTTTCGGGATGATGGGAGGGCGAAAAGTCAAAGTTTTGATTTAAGAAAAAAGTGAACATCTAATATGGAAAAGCACAATGCACAATTGTAGGGAGAGATAATTCCAAAGAGTGTCTGTAATTTTTAGGGATTGCAAGCTCTTTTTAGTTTTTAGATCTCGGGTTTTGCAATCGTCTGGAAAAATTGGTGGCAGAGCATTTTTAACTGAGTGTTGAATTGCAATCCATAAGTCATTTCATACAAAAATATAGCCCGTTACGCATGATAAATCACTTTACAATCATCTATGATTGTTAGATCACATTTTTGAAAATGGGCAAAATAGTGACTTGTTAGACTCGGGTTAATATCCCACCGCACGTTCACTTGAAAATTTAATGAGCGTTTGTTAGTCTCGCTAAAAGCTTTGGATCCATAAGTCATTTGAATGTTTAACATGTTTCAAGCATGCATATCCATTTTTAAAACATGTGTAGAAGAAATCTCCTTCATGTTAAATTCCAAGCTTAATAGGGTTGGACTAATGGAATTTCCCAAACTTGGATAACAAAACTTTTGTGTTCATTTGTGGTGTGTGAATAGATATTTTTTATTTACATAAGTTATTATTTTAAATATTTTCCACACATCAACTATGAAATTTTTATTTTGTTGTGATCATTTTTGCCTTTTTTGTTTACGGGATGAAGGGGGAGTGAAAACTCAAAGTTCTGATTTAAGAAAAAAATGTACATCTAAAATGGAAATGCACAATGCACAAATGTAGAGAGAGATATTTCCAAAGAGTGTCTGTATGTTTTAGGGATCGTATGCACTCTTTCGTTTTTATATATGAGGTTTTGCAATCGTCGGGAAACGGGGGAGGCGGGCGATTTTTAACTGAGTGTTGAATTGCAACCCATAAGACATTTCATACCAAAATATAGCCCGTTACGCATGATCAATCACATCACAATCATCTATGATTAATTATGTCAGCTTTTTGCAAATGGGCAAAATAATGGCATGTTTGACTCGGGTAAATATCCCAGCACAAGTTCACTTGAGAATTTAATGAGCGTATGTCATTCTCTTTAAAACCTTTGCATCCAGAGCTCATTTGCATCTTTAAAATGTTTCAAATATGCATATCCATTTTTAAAACATGTGTGGATGAAATCATTCTCTTGCAAAATTCCAAGCTATTAGGGTTAAACTAGTGGAATTTCCCAAACTTGGATAACAAAACATTTGTGTTCATTTGTGGTGTGTGAATAACTTTTCTTCATTTACTTTTTTTATTGTTTTAAACTTTTTCCGTACATCAACTATGAAATTTTCAGTTTGCTGTGATCTATTTGCCTTTTTTGTTTACGGGATGAAGGGAGAGCGAAAAACTCGAAGTTTTGATTTAAGCAAAATGTGTACATCTGAAACGGAAACGCATAATGCACATATGTAGAGAGAGATAATTCCAAAGAGTGTGTGTAATTTTTAGGGATTGTAAGCACCTTTTCGTTTTTATATCTGAGGTTTTGCAATCGTCGGGAAAAATGGGTTGCGGAGGATTTTTAACTGAGTGTTGAAATGCAATCCATAAGTCATTTTATGCATGATAAATCACATTACAATCATCTATGATTAATTATGTCAGCTTTTTGCAAATGGGCAAAATAATGACATGTTTGACTCGGGTAAATATCCCACCGCAAGTTCACTTGAGAATTTAATGAGCGTTTGTTATTCTCTTTAAAAGCTTTGCATCCATAGCTCATTTGCATCTTTAACATGTTTGAAACATGCATATCCATTTTAAAAACATGTGTGGATGAAATCACACTCTTGCAAAATTCCAAGCTATTAGGGTTAAACTAGTGGAATTTCCCAAAATTGGATAACAAAACTTTTGTGTTCATTTGTTTTGGACGAATAAATTTTCTTTATATATATTTGTTATTGTTTTAAATTTTTTCCATAGATCAACCATAAAATTTTCATTTTGTTGTAAGCTTTTTGCCTTGTTTGTTTTCGGGATGATGGGAGGGCGAAAAGTCAAAGTTTTGATTTAAGAAAAAAGTGAACATCTAATATGGAAAAGCACAATGCACAATTGTAGGGAGAGATAATTCCAAAGAGTGTCTGTAATTTTTAGGGATTGCAAGCTCTTTTTAGTTTTTAGATCTCGGGTTTTGCAATCGTCTGGAAAAATTGGTGGCAGAGCATTTTTAACTGAGTGTTGAATTGCAATCCATAAGTCATTTCATACAAAAATATAGCCCGTTACGCATGATAAATCACTTTACAATCATCTATGATTGTTAGATCACATTTTTGAAAATGGGCAAAATAGTGACTTGTTAGACTCGGGTTAATATCCCACCGCACGTTCACTTGAAAATTTAATGAGCGTTTGTTAGTCTCGCTAAAAGCTTTGGATCCATAAGTCATTTGAATGTTTAACATGTTTCAAGCATGCATATCCATTTTTAAAACATGTGTAGAAGAAATCTCCTTCATGTTAAATTCCAAGCTTAATAGGGTTGGACTAATGGAATTTCCCAAACTTGGATAACAAAACTTTTGTGTTCATTTGTGGTGTGTGAATAGATATTTTTTATTTACATAAGTTATTATTTTAAATATTTTCCACACATCAACTATGAAATTTTTATTTTGTTGTGATCATTTTTGCCTTTTTTGTTTACGGGATGAAGGGGGAGTGAAAACTCAAAGTTCTGATTTAAGAAAAAAATGTACATCTAAAATGGAAATGCACAATGCACAAATGTAGAGAGAGATATTTCCAAAGAGTGTCTCTAATTTTTAGGGATTGTAAGCTCTTTTTAGTTTTTATATCTCAGGTTTTACAATCGTCGGGAAAAATTGGTGGCAGAGGATTTTTAACTGTGTTGAATTGCAATCCATAAGTCATTTCATACAAAAATATAGCCCGTTAGGCATGATAAATCACTTTACAATCATCTATGATTGTTAGATCACATTTTTGAAAATGGGCAAAATAGTGACTTGTTAGACTCGGGTAAATATCCCACCGCACGTTCATTTGAAAATTTAATGAGTGTTTGTTATTCTCGTTAAAAGCTTTGGATCCATAAGTCATTTGAATCTTTAAGATGTTTCAAGCATGCATATCCATTTTTAAAACATGTGTAGAAAAAATCTCCTTCATGTAAAATTCCAAGCTTTATAGGGTTGGACTAATGGAATTTCCCAAACTTGGATAACAAAACTTTTGTGTTCATTTGTGGTGTGTGAATTGATATTTTTTATTTACATTAGTTATTATTTTAAATATTTTCCATACATCAACTATAAAATTTTTATTTTGTCGTGATCTTTTTATCCTTTTTTGTTTACGGGATGAAGGGGGAGCGAAAACTCAAAGTTCTGATTTAAGAAAAAAGTGTACATCTAAAATGGAAATGCACAATGCACAAATGTAGGGAGAGATATTTCCAAAGACTGTCAGTATGTTTTAGGGATCGTATGCACTCTTTCGTTTTTCTATCTGAGGTTTTGCAATTGTCGGGAAACGGGGGAGGCGGGCGATTTTTAACTGAGTGTTGAATTGCAATACATAAGTCATTTCATACCAAAATATAGCCCGTTACGCATGACAAATCTCTTTACAATGGTCTGTGATTGTTAGATCAACTTTTTGAATATGGAAAAAATAATGGCTTGTTTGACTCGGGCATCCCACCGCGCGTTCACTTGAGAATTTAATGAGCGTTTATTATTCTCTTTAAAAGCTTTGGATCCATAGGTCATTTGAATCTTTAACATGTTTCTGGCATGCATACCCATTTTTAAAATATGTGTAGAAAAAATCTCCTTCATTTAAAATTTATAGATATTAGTTTTGGACTAGTGGAATTTCCCAAACTTGGATAACAAAACTTTTGTGTTCATTTGTGGTGTGTGAATAAATTTTCTTCATTTACTTTTTTTTTGTTTTAAACTTTTTCCGTACATCAACTATGAAATTTTTAGTTTGCTGTGATCTATTTGCCTTTTTTGTTTACGTGATGAAGGGAGAGTGACAAACTCGAAGTTTTGATTTAAGAAAAATGTGTACATCTGAAACGGAAACGCACAATGCACATATGTAGAGAGAGATAATTCCAAAGAGTGTTTGTAATTTTTAGGGATTGTAAGCACCTTTTCGTTTTTATGTCTCAGGTTTTGCAATCGTCAGGAAAAATGGGTTGCGGAGGATTTTTAACTGAGTGTTGAAATGCAATCCATAAGTCATTTCATACAAAAATATAGCCCGTTATGCATGATAAATCACATTACAATCATCTATGATTAGTTATGTCAGCTTTTTGCAAATGGGCAAAATAATGACATGTTTGACTCGGGTAAATATCTCACCGCAAGTTCACTTGAGAATTTAATGAGCGTTTGTTATTCTCTTTAAAAGCTTTGCATCCATAGCTCATTCACATCTTTAACATGTTTCAAACATGCATATCCATTTTTAAAACATGTGTGGATGAAATCTCTCTCTTGCAAAATTCCAAGCTATTAGGGTTAAACTAGTGGAATTTCCCTAAATTGGATAACAAAACTTTTGTGTTCATTTGCGTTGGGCGAATAAATTTTATTTATTTATATTTGTTATTGTTTTAAATTTTTTCCATACATCAACTATAAAATTTTCATTTTGTTGTAAGCTTTTTGCCTTGTTTGTTTTCCGGATGAAGGGAGAGCGAAAAGTGAAAGTTTTGATTTAAGAAAAAAGTGTACATCTAAAATGGAAAAGCACAATGCACAATTGTGGGGAGAGATAATTCCAAAGAGTGTCTGTATTTTTTAGGGATTGTAAGCTCTTTTTAGTTTTTATATCTCAGGTTTTGCAATCGCCGGGAAAAATTGGTGGCAGAGGATTTTTAACTGTGTGTTGAATTGCAATCCATAAGTCATTTCATACAAAAATATGGCCCGTTACGCATGATAAATCACTTTACGATCATCTATGATTGTTAGATCACATTTTTGAAAATGGGAAAAATAATGACTTGTTAGACTCGGGTAAATATCCCACCGCACATTCACTTGAGAATTTAATGAGCGTTTGTTATTCTCGTTAAAAGCTTTGGATCCATAAGTCATTTGAATCTTTAACATGTTTCAAGCATGCATATCCATTTTTAAAACATGTGTAGAAAAAATCTCCTTCTTGTAAAATTCCAAACTTAATAGGGATGGACTAATGAAATTTCCCAAACTTGGATAACAAAACTTTTGTGTTCATTTGTGGTGTGTGAATAGATATTTTTTATTTACATTAGTTATTATTTTAAATATTTTCCACGCATCAACTACAAAATTTTTATTTTGTTGTGATCATTTTTGCCTTTTTTGTTTACGGGATGAAGGGGGAGCGAAAACTCAAAGTTCTGATTTAAGAAAAAAGTGTACATCTAAAATGGAAATGCACCATCCACAACTGTAGAGAGAGATATTTCCAAAGAGTGTCTGTATGTTTTAGGGATCGTATGCACTCTTTCGTTTTTATATCTGAGGTTTTGCAATCATCAGGAAACGGGGGAGGCAGGCGATTTTTAATTGAGTGTTGAATTGCAATCCATAAGTCATTTCTTACAAAAATATAGCCCGTTACGCATGATAAATCACATCACAATCATCTATGATTAATTATGTCAGCTTTTTGCAAATGGGCAAAAGAATGGCATGTTTGACTCGGGTAAATATCCCACCACAAGTTCACTTGAGAATTTAATGAGCGTTTGTTATTCTCTTTAAAACCTTTGCATCCATAGCTCATTTGCATCTTTAAAATGTTTCAAATATGCATATCCATTTTTAAAACATGTGTGGATGAAATCTCTCTCATGCAAAATTCCAAGCTATTAGGGTTAAACTAGTGGAATTTCCCAAACTTGGATAACAAAACTTTTGTGTTCATTTGTGGTGGGTGAATAACTTTTCTTCATTTACTTTTTTTATTGTTTTAAACTTTTTCCGTACATCAACTATGAAATTTTCAGTTTGCTGTGATCTATTTGCCTTTTTTGTTTACGGGATGATGGGAGAGCGAAAAACTCGAAGTTTTGATTTAAGAAAAATGTGTACATCTGAAACGGAAACGCAATATGCACATATGTAGAGAGAGATAATTCCAAAGAGTGTCTGTAATTTTTAGGGATTCCAAGCACCTTTTCGTATTTATGTCTCAGGTTTTGCAATCGTCAGGAAAAATGGGTTGCGGAGGATTTTTAACTGAGTGTTGAATTGCAATCCATAAGTCATTTCATACAAAAATATAGCCCGTTACGCATGATAAATCACATTACAATCATCTATGATTAATTATGTCAGCTTTTTGCAAATGGGCAAAATAATGACATGTTTGACTCGGGTAAATATCCCACCGCAAGTTCACTTGAGAATTTAATGAGCGTTTGTTATTCCCTTTAAAAGCTTTGCATCCATAGCTCATTTACATCTTTAACATGTTTCAAACATGCATATCCATTTTAAAAACATGTGTGGATGAAATCACTCTCTTGCAAAATTCCAAGCTATTAGGGTTAAACTAGTGGAATTTCCCAAAATTGGATAGCAAAACTTTTTTTTTCATTTGTGTTGGACGAATAAATTTTCTTTATATATATTTGTTATTGTTTTAAATTTTTTCCATACATCAGCCATAAAATTTTCATTTTGTTGTAAGCTTTTTGCCTTGTTTGTTTTCGGGATGATGGGAGAGCGAAAAGTCAAAGTTTTGATTTAAGAAAAAGGTGAACATCTAATACGGAAAAGCACAATGCACAATTGTAGGGAGAGATAATTCCAAAGGGTGTCTGTAATTTTTAGCGATTGTAAGCTCTTTTTAGTTTTTATATCTCAGGTTTTGCAATCGTCGGGAAAAATTGGTGGTAGAGGATTTTTAACTGAGTGTTGAATTGCAATCGATAAGTCATTTCATACAAAAATATAGCCCGTTACGCATGATAAATCACTTTACAATCATCTATGATTGTTAGATCACATTTTTGAAAATGGGCAAAATAGTGACTTGTTAGACTCGGGTAAATATCCCACCGCACGTTCACTTGAAAATTTAATGAGCGTTTGTTATTCTCGGTAAAAGCTTTGGATCCATAAGTCATTTGAATCTTTAACATGTTTCAAGCATACATATCCATTTTTAAAACATGTGTAGAAAAAATCTCTTTCATGTAAAATTCCAAGCTTTATAGGGTTGGACTAATGGAATTTTCCAAAATTGGATAACAAAACTTTTGTGTTCATTTGTGTTTGGCGAATAAATTTTCTTTATTTATATTTGTTATTTTTCGAAATCATTTCCATACATCAACTATAAAATTATTATTTTGTTGTAAGCTTTTGCCTTGTTTGTTTTCAGGATGAAGGGAGAGCGAAAAGTCAAAGTTTTGATTTAAGAAAAAAGTGTACATCTAAAATGGAAAAGCACAATGCACAATTGTAGGGAGAGATAATTCCAAAGAGTGTCTCTAATTTTTTGGGATTGTAAGCTCTTTTTAGTTTTTATATCTCAGGTTTTGCAATCGTCGGGAAAAATTGGTGGCAGAGGATTTTTAACTGTGTGTTGAATTGCAATCCATATGTCATTTTATACAAAAATATAGCCCGTTAGGCATGATAAATCACTTTACAATCATCTATGATTGTTAGATCACATTTTTGAAAATGGGCAAAATAGTGACTTGTTAGACTCGGGTAAATATCCCACCGCACGTTCACTTGAAAATTTAATGAGCGTTTGTTATTCTCGTTAAAAGCTTTGGATCCATAGGTCATTTGAATCTTTAAGATGTTTCAAGCATGCATATCCATTTTTAAAACATGTGTAGAAAAAATCTCCTTCATGTAAAATTCCAAGCTTTATAGGGTTGGACTAATGGAATTTCCCAAACTTGGATAACAAAACTTTTGTGTTCATATGTGTTGTGTGAATTGATATTTTTTATTTACATTAGTTATTATTTTAAATATTTTCCACACATCAACTATAAGATTTTTATTTTGTTGTGATCTTTTTTGCCTTTTTTGTTTACGGGATGAAGGGGGAGCGAAAACTCAAAGTTCTGATTTAAGAAAAAAGTGTACATCTAAAATGGAAATGCACAATGCACAAATGTAGAGAGAGATATTTCCAAAGGGTGTCTGTATGTTTTAGGGATCGTATGCACTCTTTCGTTTTTATATCTGAGGTTTTGCAATTGTCGGGAAACGGGGGAGGCGGGCGATTTTTAACTGAGTGTTGAATTGCAATCCATAAGTAATTTCATACCAAAATATAGCCCGTTACGCATGACAAATCTCTTTACAATGGTATGTGATTGTTAGATCAACTTTTTGAATATGGAAAAAATAATGGCTTGTTTGACTCGGGCAAATATCCACCGCGCGTTCACTTGAGAATTTAATGAGCGTTTGTTATTCTCTTTAAAAGCTTTGGATCCATAGGTCATTTGAATCTTTAACATGTTTCTGGCGTGCATACCCATTTTTAAAATATGTGTAGAAATAATCTCCTTCATGTAAAATTTATAGATATTAGTTTTGGACTAGTGGAATTTCCCAAACTTGGATAACAAAACTTTTGTGTTCATTTGTGGTGTGTGAATAAATTTTCTTCATTTACTTTTTTTTCGTTTTAAACTTTTTCCGTACATCAACTATGAAATTTTTAGTTTGTTGTGATCTATTTGCCTTTTTTGTTTACGGGATGAAGGGAGAGCGAAAAACTCGAAGTTTTGATTTAAGAAAAATGTGTACATCTGAAACGGAAACGCACAATGCACATATGTAGAGAGAGATAATTCCAAAGAGTGTCTGTAATTTTTAGGGATTGTAAGCACCTTTTCGTTTTTATGTCTCAGGTTTTACAATCGTCAGGAAAAATGGGTTGCGGAGGATTTTTAACTAAGTGTTGAATTGCAATCCATAAGTCATTTCATACAAAAATATAGCCCGTTACGCATGATAAATCACATCACAAACATCTACGATTTTTTATGTCAGCTTTTTGCAAATGGGCAAAATAATGGCATGTTTAACTCGGGTAAATATCCCACCACAAGTTCACTTGAGAATTTACTGAGCGTTTGTTATTCTCTTTAAAAGCTTTGCATCCATAGCTCATTTGCATCTTTAATATGTTTCAAACATGCATATCCATTTTAAAAACCTGTGTGGATGAAATCACTCTCTTGCAAAATTCCAAGCTATTAGGGTTAAACTAGTGGAATTTCCCAAAATTGGATAACAAAACTTTTGTGTTCATTTGTGTTTGGCGAATAAATTTTCTTTATTTATATTTTTTATTTTTTGAAATCTTTTCCATACATCAACTATAAAATTTTTATTTTGTTGTAAGCTTTTGCCTTGTTTGTTTTTGGGATGAAGGGAGAGCGAAAAGTCAAAGTTTTGATTTAAGAAAAAAGTGTACATCTAAAATGGAAAAGCACAATGCACAATTGTAGGGAGAGATAATTCCAAAGAGTGTCTCTAATTTTTAGGGATTGTAAGCTCTTTTTATTTTTTATATCTCAGGTTTTACAATCGTCGGGAAAAATTGGTGGTAGAGGATTTTTAACTGAGTGTTGAATTGCAATCCATAAGTCATTTCATACAAAAATATAGCCCGTTACGCATGATAAATCACTTTACAATCATCTATGATTGTTGGATCACATTTTTGAAAATGGGCAAAATGGTGACTTGTTAGACTCGGGTAAATATCCCACCACACGTTCACTTGAGAATTTAATGAGCGTTTGTTATTCTCGTTAAAAGCTTTGGATCCATAAGTCATTTGAATCTTTAACATGTTTCAAGCATGCGTACCCATTTTTAAAACATGTGTAGAAAAAATCTCCTTCATGTAAAATTCCAAGCTTTATAGGGTTGGACTAATGGAATTTCCCAAACTTGGATAACAAAACTTTTGTGTTCATTTACATTAGTTATTATTTTAAATATTTTCCACACATCAACTATAAAATTTTTATTTTGTTATGATCTTTTTTGCCTTTTTTCTTTACGGGATGAAGGGGGAGCGAAAACTCAAAGTTCTGATTTAAGAAAAAAGTGTACATCTAAAATAGAAATGCACAATGCACAAATGTAGAGAGAGATATTTCCAAAGAGTGTCTGTATGTTTTAGGGATCGTATGCACTCTTTCGTTTTTATATCTGAGGTTTTGCAATTGTCGGGAAACGGGGGAGGCGGGAGATTTTTAACTGAGTGTTGAATTGCAATCCATAAGTCATTTCATACCAAAATATAGCCCGTTACGCATGACAAATCTCTTTACAATGGTCTGTGATTGTTAGATCAACTTTTTCAATTTGGAAAAAATAATGGCTTCTTTGACTCGGGCAAATATCCCACCGCGCGTTCACTTGAGAATTTAATGAGCGTTTGTTATTCTCTTTAAAAGCTTTGGATCCATAGGTCATTTGAATCTTTAACATGTTTCTGGCATGCATACCCATTTTTAAAATATGTGTAAAAAAAATCTCTTTCATGTAAAATTTATAGATATTAGTTTTGGACTAGTGGAATTTCCCAAACTTGGATAACAAAACTTTTGTGTTCATTTGTGGTGTGTGAATAAATTTTCTTCATTTACTTTTTTTTCGTTTTAAACTTTTTCCGTACGTCAACTATGAAATTTTTAGTTTGATGTGATCTATTTTCCTTTTTTGTTTACGGGATGAAGGGAGAGCGAAAAACTCAAAGTTTTGATTTAAGAAAAATGTGTACATCTGAAACGGAAACACTCAATGCATATATGTAGTGAGAGATAATTCCAAAGAGTGTCTGTAATTTTTAGGGATTGTAAGCACCTTTTCGTGTTTATGTCTCAGGTTTTGCAATCGTCGGGAAAAATGGGTTGCGGAGGATTTTTAACTGAGTGTTGAATTGCAATCCATAAGTCATTTCATACAAAAATATAGCCCGTTACGCATGATAAATCACTTTACAATCATCTATGATTGTTGGATCACATTTTTGAAAATGGGCAAAATAGTGACTTGTTAGACTCGGGTAAATATCCCACCGCACGTTCACTTGAAAATTTAATGAGCGTTTGTTATTCTCGTTAAAAGCTTTGGATCCATATGTCATTTGAATCTTTAACATGTTTCAAGCATGCATATCCATTTTTAAAACATGTGTAGAAAAAATCTCCTTCATGTAAAATTCCAAGCTTTATAGGGTTGGACTAATGGAATTTCCCAAACTTGGATAACAAAACTTTTGTGTTCATTTGTGGTGTGTGAATTGATATTTTTTATTTACATTAGTTATTATTTTAAATATTTTCCACACATCAACTATAAAATTTTTATTTTGTTGTGATCTTTTTTGCCTTTTTTGTTTACGGGATGAAGGGGGAGCGAAAACTCAAAGTTCTAATTTAAGAAAAAAGTGTACATCTAAAATGGAAAAGCACAACGCACAAATGTAGAGAGAGATATTTCCAAAGAGTGTCTGTATGTTTTAGGGATCGTATGCACTCTTTCATTTTTATATCTAAGGTTTTGCAATCGTCGGGAAATGGGGGAGGCGGACGATTTTTAACTGAGTGTTGAATTGCAATCCATAAGACATTTCATACTAAAATATAGCCCGTTACGCATGATAAATCACATCACAATACTCTATGATTAATTATGTCGGCTTTTTGCAAATGGGAAAAATAATGGCATGTTTGACTCGGGTAAATATCCCACCACAAGTTCACTTGAGAATTTAATGAGGTTTTGTTATTCTCTTTAAGAGCTTTGCATCCATAGCTCATTTGCATCTTTAACATGTTTCAAATATGCATATCCATTTTTAAAACATGTGTGGATAAAATCTCTCTCTTGCAAATTCCTAGCTATTAGGGTTAAACTAGTGGAATTTCCCAAACTTGGATAACAAAACTTTTGTGTTCATTTGTGGTGTGTGAATAAATTTTCTTCATTTACTTTTTTTATTGTTTTAAACTTTTTCCGTACATCAACTATGAAATTTTCAGTTTGCTGTGATCTATTTGCCTTTTTTGTTTACGGGATGAAGGGAGAGCGAAAAACTCAAAGTTTTGATTTATGAAAAATGTGTACATCTGAAACGGAAACGCACAATGCACATATGTAGAGAGAGATAATTCCAAAGAGTGTCTGTAATTTTTAGGGATTGTAAGCACCTTTTCGTTTTTATGTCTCAGGTTTTGCAATCGTCGGGAAAAATGGGTTGCGGAGGATTTTTAACTGAGTGTTGAATTGCAATCCATAAGTCATTTCATACAAAAATATAGCCCGTTACGCATGATAAATCACATCACAATCATCTATGAGTAATTATGTCAGCTTTTTGCAAATGGGCAAAATAATGACATGTTTGACTCGCGTAAATATCCCACCGTTCACTTGAGAATTTAATGAGCGTTTGTTATTCTCTTGAAAAGCTTTTCATCCATAGCAAATTTGCATCTTTAACATGTTTCAAATATGCATATCCATTTTTAAAACATGTGTGGATGAAATCTCTCTCTTGCAAAATTCCAAGCTATTAGGGTTAAACTAGTGGAATTTCCCAAACTTGGATAACAAAACTTTTGTGGTCATTTGTGGTGTGTGAATAAATTTTCATCATTTACTTTTTTTATTGTTTTAAACTTTTTTCGTACATCAACTATGAAATTTTCAGTTTGCTGTGATCTATTTGCCTTTTTTGTTTACGGGATGAAGGGAGAGCGAAAAACTCGAAGTTTTGATTTAAGAAAAATGTGTACATCTGAAACGGAAACGCACAATGCACATATGTCGAGAGAGACAATTCAAAAGAGTGTCTGTAATTTTTAGGGATTGCAAGCACCTTTTCGTTTTTATGTCTCAGGTTTTGCAATCGTCGGGAAAAATGGGTTGCGGAGGATTTTTAACTGAGTGTTGAATTGCAATCCATAAGTCATTTAATACAAAAATATAGCCCGTTACGCATGATAAATCACATCACAAACATGTACAATTTTTTATGTCAGCTTTTTGCAAATGGGCTAAATAATGGCATGTTTAACTCGGGTAAATATCCCACCACAAGTTCACTAGAGAATTTAATGAGCGTTTGTTATTCTCTTTAAAAGCTTTGCATCCATAGCTCATTTGCATCTTTAACATGTTTCGAACATGCATATCCATTTTAAAAACATGTGTGGATGAAATCTCTCTCTTGCAAAATTCCAAGCTATTAGGGTGAAACTAGTGGAATTTCCTAAAATTGGATAACAAAACTTTTGTGTTCATTTGTGTAGGGCGAAAAAATTTTCTTTATTTATATTTGTTATTGTTTTAAATTTTTTCCATACATCAACTATAAAATTTTCATTTTTTTGTAAGGTTTTTGCTTTGTTTGTTTTCGGGATGAAGGGAGTGCGAAAAGTCAAAGTTTTGATTTAAGAAAAAAGTGTACATCTAAAATGGAAAAGAAAAATGCACAATTGTAGGGAGAGATAATTCCAAAGAGTGTCTGTAATTTTTAGGGATTGTATGCTCTTTTTAGTTTCTATATCTCCGGTTTTGCAATCGTCGAGAAAAATTGGTGGCAGAGGATTTTTAACTGAGTGTTGAATTACAATCCATAAGTCATTTCATACAAAAATATAGCCCGTTACGCATGATAAATCACTTTACAATCATCTATGATTGTTAGATCACATTTTTGAAAATGGGCAAAATAATGACTTGTTAGAGTCGGGCAAATATCCCACCGCATGTTCACTTGAGAATTTAATGAGCGTTTGTTATTCCCGTTAAAAGCTTTGGATCCATAAGTCATTTGAATCTTTAACATGTTTCAAGCATGCATATCCATTTTTAAAACATGTGTAGAAAAAATCTCCTTCATGTAAAATTCCAAGCATAATAGGGTTGGACTAATGGAATTTCCCAAACTTGGATAACAAAATTTTTGTGTTCATTTGTGGTGTGTGAATAGATATTTTTTATTTACATTAGTTGTTATTTTAAATATTTTCCACACATCAACTATAAAATTTTTATTTTGTTGTGATCTTTTTTGCCTTTTTTGTTTACGGGATGAAGGGGCAGCGAAAACTCAAAGTTCTGATTTAAGAAAAAAGTGTACATCTAAAATGGAAATGCATACTGCACAAATGTAGAGAGAGATATTTCCAAAGAATGTCTGTATGTTTTAGGGATCGTATGCACTCTTTCGTTTTTATATCTAAGGTTTTGCAATCGTCGGGAAATGGGGGAGGCGGCCGATTTTTAACTGAGTGTTGAATTGCAATCCATAAGTCATTTCATACCAAAATATAGCCCGTTACGCTTGACAAATCACTTTACAATGTTCTGTGATTGTTAGCTCAACTTTTTGAATATGGGCAAAATAATGGCTTGTTTGACTCGGGCAAATATCCCACAGCACGTTCACTTGAGAATTTAATGAGCGTTTGTTATTCTCTTTAAAAGCTTTGGATCCATAGGACATTTAAATCTTTAACATGTTTCTGGCATGCATACCCATTTTTAAAACATGTGTAGAAAAAATCTTTTGCATGTAAAATTCGTAGATATTAGTTTTGGACTAGTGGAATTTCCTAAACTTGGATAACAAAACTTTTGTGTTCATTTGTGGTGTGTGAATAAATTTTCTTCATTTACTTTTTTTATTGTTTTAAAATTTTTCCGTACATCGACTATGAAATTTTCAGTTTTCTATGATCTATATTTGCCTTTTTTGTTTACGGGATGAAGGGAGAGCGAAAAACTCGAAGTTTTGATTTAAGAAAAATGTGTACATCTGAAACGGAAACGAACTATGCACATATGTAGAGAGAGATAATTCCAAAGAGTGTCTGTAATTGTTGGGGACTGTAAGCACCTTTTCATTTTTATGTCTCAGGTTTTGTAATCGTCGTGAAAAATGGGTTGCGGAGGATTTTTACCTGAGTGTTGAATTGCAATCCATAAGTTATTTCATACAAATATATAGCCCGTTACGCATGATAAATCACATTACAATCATCTATGATTAATTATGTCATCTTTTTGCAAATGGGCAAAATAATGACATGTTTGACTCGGGTAAATATCCCACCGCAAGTTCACTTGAGAATTTAATGCGCGTTTGTTATTCTCTTTAAAAGCTTTGCATCCATAGCTCATTTGCATCTTTAACATGTTTCAAACATGCATATCCATTTTAAAAACATGTATGGATGAAATCTCTCTCTTGCAAAATTCCAAGCTATTAGGGTAAAACTAGTGGAATTTTCCAAACTTGGATAACAAAACTTTTGTGTTCATTTGTGGTGTGTGAATAAATTTTCATCATTTACTTTTTTTATTGTTTTAAACTTTTTCCATACATCAACTATAAAATTTTCATTTTGTTGTAAGCTTTTTGCCTTGTTTGTTTTCGGGATGAAGGGAGAGCAAAAAGTCATAGTTTTGATTTAAGAAAAAGGTGTACATCTAAAATGGAAAAGCACAATGCACAATTGTAGGGAGAGATAATTCCAAAGAGTGTCTGTAATTTTTAGGGATTGTAAGCTCTTTTTAGTTTTTATATCTCAGGTTTTGCAATCGTCGGGAAAAATGGGTTGCGGAGGATTTTTAACTGAGTGTTGAATTGCAATCCATAAGTCATTTCATACAAAAATATAGCCCGTTACGCATGATAAATCACTTTGCAATCATCTAAGATTGTTAGATCACATTTTTGAAAATGGGCAAAATAGTGACTTGTTAGACTCGGGTAAATATCCCACCGGACGTTCACTTGAGAATTTAATGAGCGTTTGGTATTCTTGATAAAAGCTTTGGATCCATAAGTCATTTGAATCTTTAACATGTTTCAAGCATGCATATCCATTTTTAAAACATGTGTAGAAAAAATCTCCTTCATGTAAAATTCCAAGCTTAATAGGGTTGGACTAATGGAATTTCCCAAACTTGGATAACAAAACTTTTGTGTTCATTTGTGTTGTGTGAATAGATATTTTTTATTTACATTAGTTATTATTTTAAATATTTTTCACACATCAACTATAAAATTTTTATTTTGTTGTGATCTTTTTTGCCTTTTTTGCTTACGGGATGAAGGGGGAGCGAAAACTCAAAGTTTTGATTTAAGAAAAAAGTGTACATATAAAATGGAAATGCACAATGCACAAATGTAGAGAGAGATATTTCCAAAGAGTGTCTGTATGTTTTAGGGATCGTATGCACTCTTTCGTTTTTATATTTAAGGTTTTGCAATCGTCGGGAAACGGGGGAGGCGGGCGATTTTTAACTGAGTGTTGAATTGCAATCCATAAGTCATTTCATACCAAAATATAGCCCGTTACGCATGACAAATCACTTTACAATGTTCTGTGATTGTTAGCTCAACTTTTATAATATGGGCAAAATAATGGCTTGTTTGACTCGGGCAAATATCCCACCACACGTTCACTTGAGAATTTAATGAGCGTTTGTTATTCTCTTTAAAAGCTTTGGATCCATAGGTCATTTGAATCTCTAAAATGTTTGTGGCATGCATACCCATTTTTAAAACATGTGTAGAAAAAATCTCCTTCATGTAAAATTCATAGATATTAGTTTTGGACTAGTGGAATTTCCCAAACTTGGATAACAAAACTTTTGTGTTCATTTGTGGTGTGTGAATAAATTTTCTTCATTTAATTTTTAATTTGTTTTAAACTTTTTCCGTACATCGACTATGAAATTTTCAGTTTGCTTTGATCTATTTGCCTTTTTTGTTTACGGGATGACGGGAGAGCGAAAAACTCGAAGTTTTGATTTAAGAAAAATGTGTACATCTGAAACGGAAGCGCACAATGCACATATGAAGAGAGAGATAATTCCAAAGAGTATCTGTAATTTTTAGGGATTGTAAGCACATTTTCGTTTTTATGTCTCAGGTTTTGCAATGGTCGGGAAAAATTGGTTGCGGAGGATTTTTAACTGAGTGTTGAATTGCAATCCATAAGTCATTTCATACAAAAATATAGCCCGTTACGCATGATAAATCACATTACAATCATCTATGATTAATTATGTCAGATTTTTCCAAATGGGCAAAATAATGACATGTTTGACTTTGGTAAATATCCCACCGCAACTTCACTTGAGAATTTAATGAGCGTTTGTTATTCTCTTTAAAAGCTTTGCATCCGTAGCTCATTTGAATCTTTAACATATTTCAAACATGCATTTCCATTTTAAAAACATGTGTGGATGAAATCTTTCTCTTGCAAAATTCCAAGCTATTAGGGTTAAACTAGTGGAATTTCCCAAAATTGGATAACAAAACTTTGGTGTTTATTTGTGTTGGGCGAATAAATTTTATTTATTTATATTTGTTATTGTTTTAAATTCTTTCCATACATCAACTATAAAATTTTCATTTTGTTGTAAGCTTTTTGCCTTGTTTGTTTTCAGGATGAAGGGAGAGCGAAAAGTCAAAGTTTTGATTTAAGAAAAAAGTGTTCATATAAAATGGAAAAGCACAATGCACAATTGTAGGGAGAGATAATTCCAAAGAGTGTATGTAATTTTTAGGGATTGTAAGCTCTTTTTAGTTTTTATATCTCAGGTTTTGCAATCGTCGGGAAAAATGGGTTGCGGAGGATTTTTAACTGCATGTTGAATTGCAATCCATAAGTCATTTCATACAAAAATATAGCCTGTTACGTAAGATAAATCACATTACAATCATCTATGATTAATTATGTCAGCTTTTTGCAAATGGGCAAAATAATGACATGTTTGACTCGGGTAAATATCCCACCGCAAGTTCACTTGAGAATTTAATGAGCGTTTGTTATTCTCTTTAAAAGCTTTGCATCCAGAGCTCATTTGCATCTTTAACATGTTTCAAACATGCATATCCATTTTAAAAACATGTGTGGATGAAATCTCTCTCTTGCAAAATTCCAAGCTATTAGGGTTAAACTAGTGGAATTTCCCAAAATTGGATAACAAAACTTTTGTGTTCATTTGTGTTGGGCGAATAAATTTTCTTTATTTATATTTGTTATTGTTTTAAATTTTTTCCATACATCAACTATAAAATTTTCATTTTGTTGTAAGCTTTTTGCCTTGTTTGTTTTCGGGATGAAGGGAGAGCAAAAAGTCATAGTTTTGATTTAAGAAAAAGGTGTACATCTAAAATGGAAAAGCACAATGCACAATTGTAGGGAGAGATAATTCCAAAGAGTGTCTGTAATTTTTAGGGATTGTAAGCTCTTTTTAGTTTTTATGTCTCAGGTTTTGCAATCGTCGGGAAAAATGGGTTGCGGAGGATTTTTAATTGAGTGTTGAATTGCAATCAATAAGTCATTTCATACAAAAATATAGCCCGTTCCGCATGAGATATCACTTTACAATCATCTATGATTGTTAGATAACATTTTTGAAAATGGGCAAAATAGTGACTTGTTAGACTCGGGTAAATATCCCACCGGACGTTCACTTGAGAATTTAATGAGCGTTTGTTATTTTTGTTAAAAGCTTTGGATCCATAAGTCATTTGAATCTTTAACATGTTTCAAACATGCATATCCATTTTAAAAACATGTGTGGATGAAATCTCTCTCTTGCAAAATTCCAAGCTATTAGGGTTAACCTAGTGGAATTTCCCAAAATTGGATAACAAAACTTTTGTGTTCATTTGTGTTGGGCGAATAAATTTTCTTTATTTATATTTGTTATTGTTTTAAATTTTTTCCATACATCAACTATAAAATTTTCATTTTGTTGTAAGCTTTTTGCCTTGTTTGTTTTCAGGATGAAGGGAGAGCGAAAAGTCAAAGTTTTGATTTAAGAAAAAAGTGTTCATCTAAAATGGAAAAGCACAATGCACAATTGTAGGGAGAGATAATTCCAAAGAGTGTCTATATTTTTTAGGGATTGTAAGCTCTTTTTAGTTTTTATATCTCAGGTTTTGCAATCGTCGGGAAAAATGGGTTGCAGAGGATTTTTAACTGAGTGTTGAATTGCAATCCATAAGTCATTTCATAAAAAAATATAGCCCGTTACGCATGATAAATCACATTACAATCATCTATGATTAATTACATCATCTTTTTGCAAATGGTCAAAATAATGACATGTTTGACTATGGTAAATATCCCACCACAAGTTCACTTGAGAATTTAATGAGCGTTTGTTATTCTCTTTAAAAGCTTTGCATCCATAGCTCACTTGCATCTTTAACATGTTTCAAACATGCATATCCATTTTAAAAACATGTGTGGATGAAATCTCTCTCTTGCAAAATTCCAAGCTATTAGGGTTAACCTAGTGGAATTTCCCAAAATTGGATAACAAAACTTTTGTGTTCATTTGTGTTGGGCGATTAAATTTAATTTATTTATATTTGTTATTGTTTTTAATTTTTTCCATACATCAACTATAAAATTTTCATTTTGTTGTAAGCTTTTTGCCTTGTTTGTTTTCGGGCTGAATGGAGAGCGAAAAGTCAAAGTTTTGATTTAAGAAAAAAGTGTACATCTAAAATGGAAAAGCACAACGCACAATTGCAGGGAGAGATAATTCCAAAGAGTGTCTGTAATTTTTAGGGATTGTAAGCTCTTTTTAGTTTTTATATCAAGTTTTGCAATCGTCGGGAAAAATTGGTGGCAGAGGATTTTTAACTGAGTGTTGAATTGCAATCCATAAGTCATTTCATAAAAAAATATAGCCCGTTACGCATGATAAATCACTTTACAATCATCTATGATTGTTAGATCACATTTTTGAAAATGGGAAAAATAGTGACTTGTTAGACTCGGGTAAATATCCCACCGCACGTTCACTTGAGAATTTAATGAGCGTTTCTTATTCTCGTTAAAAGCTTTGGATCCATAAGGTCATTTGAATCTTTAACATGTTTCAAGCATGGATATCCATTTTTAAAACATGTGTAGAAAAAATCTCCTTCATGTAAAATTCCAAGCTTAATAGGGTTGGACTAATGGAATTTAGCAAACTTGGATGACAAAACTTTTGTGTTCATTTGTGGTGTGTGAATAGATATTTTTTATTTACATTAGTTATTATTTTAAATATTTTCCACACATCAACTATAAAATTTTTATTTTGTTGTGATCTTTTTTGCCTTTTTTGTTTACGGGATGAAGGGGAAACGAAAACTCAAAGTTCTGATTTCAGAAAAAAGTGTACATCTAAAATGGAAATGCACAATGCACAAATGTGGAGAGAGATATTTCCAAAGAGTGTCTGTATGTTTTAGGGATCGTATGCACTCTTTCGTTTTTATATCTAAGGTTTTGCAATCGTCGGGAAACGGGGGAGGCGGGCGATTTGTAACTGAGTGTTGAATTGCAATCCATAAGTCATTTCATACCAAAATATAGCCCGTTACGCATGACAAATTACTTTACAATGTTCTATGATTGTTAGCTCTACTTTTTGAATATGGGCAAAATAATGGCTTGTTTGACTCGGGCAAATATCCCACCGCACGTTCACTTGAGAATTTAATGAGCGTTTGTTATTCGCTTTAAAAGCTTTGGATCCGTAGGTCATTTGAATCTTTAACATTTTTCTGGCATGCTTACCCATTTTTAAAACATGTGTAGAAAAAATCTCCTTCATGTAAAATTCATATATATTAGTTTTGGACTAGTGGAATTTCCCAAACTTGGATAACAAAACTTTTGTGTTCATTTGTGGTGTGTGAATAAATTTTCTTCATTTACTTTTTTTATTGTTTTAAACTTTTTCCGTACATCAACTATGAAATTTTCAGTTTGATGTGATCTATTTGCCTTTTTTGTTTACAGGATGAAGGGAGAGCGAAAAACTCGAAGTTTTGATTTAAGAAAAATGTGTACATCTGAAACGGAAACGCACAATGCACATATGTAGAGAGAGATAATTCCAAAGAGTGTCTGTAATTTTTAGGGATTGTAAGTACCTTTTCGTTTTTATGTCTCAGGTTTTACAATCGTAGGGAAAAATGGGTCGCGGAGGATTTTTAACTGAGTGCTGAATTGCAATCCATAAGTCATTTCATACAAAAATATAGCCCGTTACGCATGATAAATCACATTACAATCATCTATGATTAATTATGTCAGCATTTTGCAAATGGGCAAAATAATGACATGTTTGACTCGGGTAAATATCCCACCGCAAGTTCACTTGAGAATTTAATGAGCGTTTGTTATTCTCTTTAAAATCTTTGCATCCATAGCTCATTTGCATCTTTAACATGTTTCAAACATGCATATCCATTTTAAAAACATGTGTGGATGAAATCTCTCTTTTGCAAAATTCCAAGCTATTAGGGTTAAACTAGCGGAATTTCCAAAAATTGGATAACAAAACTTTTGTGTTCATTTGTGTTGGGCGAATAAATTTTCTTTATTTATATTTGTTATTGTTTCAAATTTTTTCCATACTTCAACTTTAAAATTTTCATTTTGTTGTAAGCTTTTTGCCTTGTTTGTTTTCGGGATGAAGGGAGAGCGAAAAGTCAAAGTTTTGATTTAAGAAAAAAGTGCACTTCTAAAATGGAAAAGCACAATGCACAATTGTAGGGAGAGATAATTCCAAAGAGTGTCTGTAATTTTTAGGGATTGTAAGCTCTTTTTAATTTTTATATCTCAGGTTTTGCAATCGTCGGGAAAAATGGGTTGCGGAGGATTTTTAACTAAGTGTTGAATTGCAATCCATAAGTCATTTCATACAAAAATATAGCCCGTTACGCATGATAAATCACTTTACAATCATCTATGATTAATTATGTCAGCTTTTTGTAAATGGGCAAAATAATGACATGTTTGACTCGGGTAAATATCCCACCGCAAACTCACTTGAGAATTTAATGAGCGCTTATTATTCTCTTTAAAAGCTTGGCATCCATAGCTCATTTGCATCTTTAACATGTTTCAAACATGCATATCCATTTTAAACACATGTGTGGATGAAATCTCTCTCTTGCAAAATTCCAAGCTATTAGGGTTAAACAAGTAGAATTTCCCAAAATTGGATAACAAAACTTTTGTGTTCATTTGTGATGGGTGAATAAATTTTCTTTATTTATATTTGTTATTGTTTTAAATTTTTTCCATACATCAACTATAAAATTTTCATTTTGTTGTAAGCTTTTTGCCTTGTTTGTTTTCGGGATGAAGGGAGAGCGAAAAGTCAAAGTTTTGATTTAAGAAAAAAATGTACATCTAAAATGGAAAATCACAATGCACAATTGTAGGGAGAGATAATTCCAAAGAGTGTCTGTAATTTTTAGGGATTGTAAGCTCTTTTTAGTTTATATATCTCAGGTTTTGCAATCGTCGGGAAAAATTGGTGGCAGAGGATTTTTAACTGAGTGTTGAATTGCAATCCATAAGTCATTTCATAAAAAAATATAGCCCGTTACGCATGATAAATCACTTTACAATCATCTATGATTGTGAGATCACATTTTTGAAAATGGGAAAAATAGTGACTTGTTAGACTCGGGTAAATATCCCACCGCACGTTCACTTGAGAATTTAATGAGCGTTTCTTATTCTCGTTAAAAGCTTTGGATCCATAAGGTCATTTGAATCTTTAACATGTTTCAAGCATGCATATCCATTTTTAAAACATGTGTAGAAAAAATCTCCTTCATGTAAAATTCCAAGCTTAATAGGGTTGGACTAATGGAATTTCCCAAACTTGGATGACAAAACTTTTGTGTTCATTTGTGGTGTGTGAATAGATATTTTTTATTTACATTAGTTATTATTTTAAATATTTTCCACACATTAACTATAAAATTTTTATTTTGTTGTGATCTTTTTTGCCTTTTTTGTTTACGGGATGAAGGGGGAGCGAAAACTCAAAGTTCTGATTTAAGAAAAAAGTGTACATCTAAAATGGAAATGCACAATGCACAAATGTAGAGAGATATTTCCAAAGAGTGTCTGTATGTTTTAGGGATCGTATCCACTCTTTCGTTTTTATATCTATGGTTTTGCAATCGTCGGTTTATTTATATTTGTTATTGTTTTAAATTTTTTCCATACATCAACTATAAAATTTTCATTTTGTTGTAAGCCTTTTGCCTTGTTTGTTTTCGGGATGAAGGGAGAGCGAAAAGTGAAAGTTTTGATTTAAGAAAAAAGTGTACATCTAAAATGGAAAAGCATAATGCACAATTGTAGGGAGAGATAATTCCAAAGAGTGTCTGTAATTTTTAGGGATTGTAAGCTCTTTTTAGTATTTATATCTCAGGTTTTGCAATCGTCGGGAAAAATTGGTGGCAGAGAATTTTTAACTGAATGTTGAATTGCAATCCATAAGTCATTTCATACAAAAATATAGCCCGTTACGCATGATAAATCACTTTACAATCATCTATGATTGTTAGATCACATTTTTGAAAATGGGCAAAATAGTGACTTGTTAGACTCGGGTAAATATCCCACCGCACGTTCACATCAGAATTTAATGAGCGTTTGTTATTCTCGTTAAAAGGTTTGGATCCATAAGTCATTTGAATCTTTAACATGTTTCAAGCATGCATATCCATTTTTAAAACATGTGTAGAAAAAATCTCCTTCATGTAAAATTCCAAGCTTAATAGGGTTGGACTAATGGAATTTCCCAAACTTGGATAACAAAACTTTTGTGTTCATTTGTGGTGTGTGAATAGATATTTTTTATTTACATTAGTTATTATTTTAAATATTTTCCACACATCAACTATAAAATTTTTATTTTGTTGTGATCTTTTTTGCCTTTTTTGTTTACGGGATGAAGGGGGAGCGAAAACTCAAAGTTCTGATTTAAGTAAAAAGTATACATCTAAAATGGAAATGCACAATGCAAAAATGTAGAGAGAGATATTTCCAAAGAGTGTCTGTATGTTTTAGGGATCGTATGTACTCTTTCGTTTTTATATGTAAGGTTTTGCAATCGTCGGGAAACGGGGTAGGCGGTCGATTTTTAACTGAGTGTTGAATTGCAATCCATAAGTCATTTCATACCAAAATATAGCCCGTTACGCATGACAAATCACTTTACAATGTTCTGTGATTGTTAGCTCAACTTTTTGAATATGGGCAAAATAATGGCTTGTTTGACTCGGGCAAATATCCCACAGCACGTTCACTTGAGAATTTAATGAGCGTTTGTTATTCTCTTTAAAAGCTTTGGATCCATAGGACATTTAAATCTTTAACATGTTTCTGGCATGCATACCCATTTTTAAAACATGTGTAGAAAAAATCTCCTGCATGTAAAATTCATAGATATTAGTTTTGGACTAGTGGAATTTCCTAAACTTGGATAACAAAACTTTTGTGTTCATTTGTGGTGTGTGAATAAATTTTCTTCATTTACTTTTTTTATTGTTTTAAAATTTTTTCGTACATCAACTATGAAATTTTCAGTTTGCTATGATCTATATTTGCCTTTTTTGTTTACGGGATGAAGGGAGAGCGAAAAACTCGAAGTTTTGATTTAAGAAAAATGTGTACATCTGAAACGGAAACGAACTATGCACATATGTAGAGAGAGATAATTCCAAAGAGTGTCTGTAATTGTTAGGGACTGTAAGCACCTTTTCGTTTTTATGTCTCAGGTTTTGTAATCGTCGTGAAAAATGGGTTGCGGAGGATTTTTACCTGAGTGTTGAATTGCAATCCATAAGTTATTTCATACAAATATATAGCCCGTTACGCATGATAAATCACATTACAATCATCTATGATTAATTATGTCATCTTTTTGCAAATGGGCAAAATAATGACATGTTTGACTCGGGTAAATATCCCACCGCAAGTTCACTTGAGAATTTAATGAGCGTTTGTTATTCTCTTTAAAAGTTTTGCATCCATAGCTCATTTGCATCTTTAACATGTTTCAAACATGCATATCCATTTTAAAAACATGTATGGATGAAATCTCTCTCTTGCAAAATTCCAAGCTATTAGGGTAAAACTAGTGGAATTTTCCAAACTTGGATAACAAAACTTTTGTGTTCATTTGTGGTGTGTGAATAAATTTTCATCATTTACTTTTTTTATTGTTTTAAACTTTTTCCATACATCAACTATAAAATTTTCATTTTGTTGTAAGCTTTTTGCCTTGTTTGTTTTCGGGATGAAGGGAGAGCAAAAAGTCATAGTTTTGATTTAAGAAAAAGGTGTACATCTAAAATGGAAAAGCACAATGCACAATTGTAGGGAGAGATAATTCCAAAGAGTGTCTGTAATTTTTAGGGATTGTAAGCTCTTTTTAGTTTTTATATCTCAGGTTTTGCAATCGGCGGGAAAAATGGGTTGCGGAGGATTTTTAACTGAGTGTTGAATTGCAATCCATAAGTCATTTCATACAAAAATATAGCCCGTTACGCATGATAAATCACTTTGAAATCATCTAAGATTGTTAGATCACATTTTTGAAAATGGGCAAAATAGTGACTTGTTAGACTCGGGTAAATATCCCACCGGACGTTCACTTGAGAATTTAATGAGCGTTTGGTGTTCTTGTTAAAATCTTTGGATCCATAAGTCATTTGAATCATTAACATGTTTCAAGCATGCATATCCATTTTTAAAACATGTGTAGAAAAAATCTCCTTCATGTAAAATTCCAAGCTTAATAGGGTTGGACTAATGGAATTTCCCAAACTTGGATAACAAAACTTTTGGGTTCATTTGTGTTGTGTGAATAGATATTTTTTATTTACATTAGTTATTATTTTAAATATTTTTCACACATCAACTATAAAATTTTTATTTTGTTGTGATCTTTTTTGCCTTTTTTGCTTACGGGATGAAGGGGGAGCGAAAACTCAAAGTTCTGATTTAAGAAAAAAGTGTACATATAAAATGGAAATGCACAATGCACAAATGTAGAGAGAGATATTTCCAAAGAGTGTCTGTATGTTTTAGGGATCGTATGCACTCTTTCGTTTTTATATTTAAGGTTTTGCAATCGTCGGGAAACGGGGGAGGCGGGCGATTTTTAACTGAGTGTTGAATTGCAATCCATAAGTCATTTCATACCAAAATATAGCCCATTACGCATGACAAATCACTTTACAATGTTCTGTGATTGTTAGCTCAACTTTTATAATATGGGCAAAATAATGGCTTGTTTGACTCGGGCAAATATCCCACCACACGTTCACTTGAGAATTTAATGAGCGTTTGTTATTCTCTTTAAAAGCTTTGGATCCATAGGTCATTTGAATCTCTAAAATGTTTGTGGCATGCATACCCATTTTTAAAACATGTGTAGAAAAAATCTCCTTCATGTAAAATTCATAGATATTAGTTTTGGACTAGTGGAATTTCCCAAACTTGGATAACAAAACTTTTGTGTTCATTTGTGGTGTGTGAATAAATTTTCTTCATTTAATTTTTAATTTGTTTTAAACTTTTTCCGTACATCGACTATGAAATTTTCAATTTGCTTTGATCTATTTGCCTTTTTTGTTTACGGGATGACGGGAGAGCGAAAAACTCGAAGTTTTGATTTAAGAAAAATGTGTACATCTGAAACGGAAGCGCACAATGCACATATGAAGAGACAGATAATTCCAAAGAGTATCTGTAATTTTTAGGGATTGTAAGCACCTTTTCGTTTTTATGTCTCAGGTTTTGCAATGGTCGGGAAAAATTGGTTGCGGAGGATTTTTAACTGAGTGTTGAATTGCAATCCATAAGTCATTTCATACAAAAATATAGCCCGTTACGCATGATAAATCACATTACAATCATCTATGATTAATTATGTCAGCTTTTTCCAAATGGGCAAAATAATGACATGTTTGACTCGGGTAAATATCCCACCGCAAGTTCACTTGAGAATTTAATGAGCGTTTGTTATTCTCTTTAAAAGCTTTGCATCCGTAGCTCATTTGCATCTTTAACATATTTCAAACATGCATTTCCATTTTAAAAACATGTGTGGATGAAATCTCTCTCTTGCAAAATTCCAAGCTATTAGGGTTAAACTAGTGGAATTTCCCAAAATTGGATAACAAAACTTTGGTGTTTATTTGTGTTGGGCGAATAAATTTTATTTGTTTATATTTGTTATTGTTTTAAATTCTTTCCATACATCAACTATAAAATTTTCATTTTGTTGTAAGCTTTTTGCCTTGTTTGTTTTCAGGATGAAGGGAGAGCGAAAAGTCAAAGTTTTGATTTAAGAAAAAAGTGTTCATCTAAAATGGAAAAGCACAATGCACAATTGTAGGGAGAGATAATTCCAAAGAGTGTCTGTAATTTTTAGGGATTGTAAGCTCTTTTTAGTTTTTATATCTCAGGTTTTGCAGTCGTCGGGAAAAATGGGTTGCGGAGGATTTTTAACTGCATGTTGAATTGCAATCCATAAGTCATTTCATACAAAAATATAGCTTGTTACGCAAGATAAATCACATTACAATCATCTATGATTAATTATGTCAGCTTTTTGCAAATGGGCAAAATAATGACATGTTTGACTCGGGTAAATATCCCACCGCAAGTTCACTTGAGAATTTAACGAGCGTTTGTTATTCTCTTTAAAAGCTTTGCATCCAGAGCTCATTTGCATCTTTAACATGTTTCAAACATGCATATCCATTTTAAAAACATGTGTGGATGAAATCTCTCTCTTGCAAAATTCCAAGCTATTAGGGTTAAGCTAGTGGAATTTCCCAAAATTGGATAACAAAACTTTTGTGTTCATTTGTGTTGGGCGAATAAATTTTCTTTATTTATATTTGTTATTGTTTTAAATTTTTTCCATACATCAACTATAAAATTTTTATTTTGTTGTAAGCTTTTTGCCTTTATTGTTTTCGGGATGAAGGGAGAGCAAAAAGTCATAGTTTTGATTTAAGAAAAAGGTGTACATCTAAAATAGAAAAGCACAATGCACAATTGTAGGGAGAGATAATTCCAAAGAGTGTCTGTAATTTTTAGGGATTGTAAGCTCTTTTTAGTTTTTATGTCTCAGGTTTTGCAATCGTCGGGAAAAATGGGTTGCGGAGGATTTTTAATTGAGTGTTGAATTCCAATCAATAAGTCATTTCATACAAAAATATAGCCCGTTCCGCATGATAAATCACTTTAAAATCATCTATGATTGTTAGATAACATTTTTGAAAATGGGCAAAATAGTGACTTGTTGGACTCGGGTAAATATCCCACCGGACGTTCACTTGAGAATTTAATGAGTGTTTGTTATTTTTGTTAAAAGCTTTGGATCCATAAGTCATTTGAATCTTTAACATGTTTCAAACATGCATATCCATTTTAAAAACATGTGTGGATGAAATCTCTCTCTTGCAAAATTCCAAGCTATTAGGGTTAACCTAGTGGAATTTCCCAAAATTGGATAACAAAACTTTTGTGTTCATTTGTGTTGGGCGAATAAATTTTCTTTATTTATATTTGTTATTGTTTTAAATTTTTTCCATTCGTCAACTATAAAATTTTCATTTTGTTGTAAGCTTTTTGCCTTGTTTGTTTTCAGGATGAAGGGAGAGCGAAAAGTCAAAGTTTTGATTTAAGAAAAAAGTGTTCATCTAAAATGGAAAAGCACAATGCACAATTGTAGGGAGAGATAATTCCAAAGAGTGTCTGTAATTTTTAGGGATTGTAAGCTCTTTTTAGTTTTTATATCTCAGGTTTTGCATTCGTCGGGAAAAATGGTGTGCGGAGGATTTTTAACTGAGTGTTGAATTGCAATCCATAAGTCATTTGATACAAAAATATAGCCCGTTAGGCATGATAAAACACATTACAATCATCTATGATTAATTATGTCAGCTTTTTGTAAATGGGCAAAATAATGACATGTTTGACTCGGGTAAATATCCCACCGCAAGCTCACTTGAGAATTTAATGAGCGTTTGTTATTATCTTTAAAAGCTTTGCATCCATAGCTCATTTGCATCTTTAACATGTTTCAAACATGCATATCCATTTTAAAAACATGTGTGGATGAAATCTCTCTCTTGCAAAATTCCAAGCTATTAGGGTTAAACTAGTGGAATTTCCCAAAAGTGGATAACAGAACTTTTGTGTTCATTTGTGATGGGTGAATAAATTTTCTTTATTTATATTTGTTATTGTTTTAAATTTTTTCAATTCATCAACTATAAAATTTTCATTTTGTTGTAAGCTTTTTGCCTTGTTTGTTTTCCGGATGAAGGGAGAGCGAAAAGTCAAAGTTTTGATTTAAGAAAAATGTGTACATCTAAAATGGAAATGCACAATGCACAATTGTAGGGAGAGATAATTCCAAAGAGTGTCTGTAATTTTTAGGGATTGTAAGCTCTTTTTAGTTTTTATATCTCAGGTTTTGCAATCGACGGGAAAAATTGGTGGCAGAGGATTTTTAACTGAGTGTTGAATTACAATCCATAAGTCATTTCATACAAAAATATAGCCCGTTATGCATGATAAATCACTTTACAATCATCTATGATTGTTAGATCACATTTTTGAAAATGGGCAAAATAGTGACTTGTTAGACACGGGTAAATATCCCACCGCACGTTCACTTGAGAATTTAATGAGCGTTTGTTATTCTCGTTAAAAGCTTTGGATCCATAAGTCATTTGAATCTTTAACATGTTTCAAGCATGCATATCCATTTTTAAAACATGTGTAGAAAAAATCTCCTTCATGTAAAATTCCAAGCTTAATAGGGTTGGACTAATGGAATTTCCCAAACTTGGATAACAAAACTTTTGTGTTCATTCGTGGTGTGTCAATAGATATTTTTAATTTACATTAGTTATTATTTTAAATATTTTCCACACATCAACTATAAAATTTTTATTTTGTTGTGATCTTTTTTGCCTTTTTTGTTTACGAGATGAAGGGGGAGCGAAAACTCAAAGTTCTGATTTAAGAAAAAAGTGTAGATCTAAAATGGAAATGCACAATGCACAAATGTAGAGAGAGATATTTCAAAAGAGTGTCTGTATGTTTTAGGGATCGTATGCACTGTTTCATTTTTATATCTAGGGTTTTGCAATCGTCGGGAAACGGGGGAGGCGGGCGATTTTTAACTGAGTGTTGAATTGGAATCCATAAGTCATTTCATACCAAAATATAGCCCGTTACGCATGACAAATTACTTTACAATGTTCTGTGATTGTTAGCTCAACTTTTTGAATATGGGCAAAATAATGGCTTGTTTGACTCGGGAAAATATCCCACCGCACGTTCACTTGAGAATTTAATGAGCATTTGTTATTCTCTTTAAAAGCTTTGGATCCATAGGTCATTTGAATCTTTAACATTTTTCTGGCATGCATACCTATTTTTAAAACATGTGTAGAAAAAATCTCCTTCATGTAAAATTCATATATATTAGTTTTGGACTAGTGGAATTTCCCAAACTTGGATAACAAAACTTTTGTGTTCATTTGTGGTGTGTGAATAAAATTTCTTCATTTACTTTTTTTATTGTTTTAAACTTTTTCCGTACATCAACTATGAAATTTTCAGTTTGTTGTGATCTATTTGCCTTTTTTGTTTACGGGATGAAGGGAGAGCGAAAAACTCGAAGTTTTGATTTAAGAAAAATATGTACTTCTGAAACGGAAACGCACAATGCACATATGTAGAGAGAGATAATTTCAAAGAGTGTCTGTAATTTTTAGGGATTGTAAGCACCTTTTTGTTTTTATATCTCAGGTTTAGCAATCGTCGAAAAAAATGGGTTGCGGAGGATTTTTAACTGAGTGTTGAATTGCAATCCATAAGTCATTTCATACAAAAATATAGCCCGTTACGCATGACAAATCACATTACAATCATCTATGATTAATTATGTCAGCTTTTTGCAAATGGGCAAAATAATGGTATGTTTGACTCGGGTAAATATCCCACCACAAGTTCACTAGAGAATTTAATGAGCGTTTTTTATTCTCTTTAAAAGCTTTCAATCCATAGCTCATTTGCATCTTTAACATGTTTCAAATATGCATATCCATTTTTAAAACATGTGTGGATGAAATCTCTCTCTTGCAAAATTCCAAGCTATTAGGGTGAAACTAGTGGAATTTCCCGAACTTGGATATAAAAACTTTTGTGTTCATTTGTGGTGTGTGAATAAATTCTGTTCCTTTAATTTTTTTATTGTTTTAAACTTTTTCCGTACATCAACTATGAAATTTTCAGTTTGCTGTGATCTATTTGCCTTTTTTGTTTACGGGATGAAGGGAGAGCGAAAAACTCGAAGTTTTGATTTAAGAAAAATGTGTACATCTGAAACGGAAAAGCACAATGCACATATGTAGAGAGAGATAATTCCAAAGAGTGTCTGTAATTTTTAGGGATTGTAAGCACCTTTTCGTTTTTATGTCTCGGGTTTTGCAATCGTCGGGAAAAATGGGTTGCAGAGGATTTTTAACTGTATTGAAAACCAATCCATAAGTCATTTCATAGAAAAATATAGCCCGTTACGCATGATAAATCACATTACAATCATCTATGATTAATTATGTCAGCTTTTTGCAAATGGGCAAAATAATGACATGTTTGACTCGGGTAAATATCCCACCGCAAGTTCACTTGAGAATTTAATGAGCGTTTGTTATTCTCTTTAAAAGCTTTGCATCCATAGCTCATTTGCATCTTTAACATGTTTCAAACATGCATATCCATTTTAAAAACATGTGCAGATGAAATCTCTCTCTTGCAAAATTCCAAGCTATTAGGGTTAAACTAGTGGAATTTCCCAAAATTGGATAACAAAACTTTTGTGTTCATTTGTGTTGGGCGAATAAATTTTCTTTATTTATATTTGTTATTGTTTTAAATTTTTTCCATACATCAACTATAAAATTTTCATTTTGTTGTAAGCTTTTTGCCTTGTTTGTTTTCGGGATGAAGGGAGAGCGAAAAGTCAAAGTTTTGATTTAAGAAAAAAGTGTACATCTAAAATGGAAAAGCACAATGCAAAATTGTAGGGAGAGATAATTCCAAAGAGTGTCTGTAATTTTTAGGGATTGTAAGCTCTTTTTAGTTTTTATATCTCAGGTTTTGCAATTGTCGGAAAAAAATGGGTTGCGGAGGATTTTTAACTGAGTGTTGAATTGCAATCCATAAGTAATTTCATACAAAAATATAGCCCGTTACGCATGATAAATCACATTACAATCATCTATGATTAATTATGTCAACTTTTTGCAAATGGGCAAAATAATGACATGTTTGACTCGGGTAAATATCCCACCGCAAGTTCACTTGAGAATTTAATGAGCGTTTGTTATTCTCTTTAAAAGCTTTGCATCCATAGCTCATTTGCATCTTTAACATGTTTCAAACATGCATATCCATTTTAAAAACATGTGTGGATGAAATCTCTCTCATGCAAAATTCCAAGCTATTAGGTTTAAACTAGTGGAATTTACCAAAATTGGATAACAAAACTTTTGTGTTCATTTGTGTTGGGCGAATAAATTTTCTTTATTTACATTTGTTATTGTTTTAAATTTTTTTTATACGTCAACTATAAAATTTTCATTTTGTTGTAACCTTTTTGCCTTGTTTGTTTTCGGGATGAAGGGAGAGCGAAAAGTCAAAGTTTTGATATAAGCAAAAAGTTTACATCTAAAATGGAAAAGCACAATGCACAATTGTAGGTACAGATAATTCCAAAGAGTGTCTATAATTTTTAGGGATTATAAGCTCTTTTTAGTTTTTATATCTCAGGTTTTGCAATCGTCGGGAAAAATTGGTGGCAGAGGATTTTTAACTGAGTGTTGAATTGTAATCCATAAGTCATTTCATAAAAAAATATAGCCCGTTACGCATGATAAATAACTTTACAATCATCTATGGTTGTTAGATCACATTTTTGAAAATGGGCAAAATAGTGACTTGTTAGACTAGGGTAAATATCCCACCTCATGTTCACTTGGGAATTTAATGAGCGTTTGTTATTCTCGTTAAAAGCTTTGGATCCATAAGTCATTTGAATCTTTAACATGTTTCATGCATGCATATCCATTTTTAAAACATGTGTAGAAAAAATCTCCTTCATGTAAAATTCCAAGCTTAATAGGGTTGGACTAATGGAATTTCCCAAACTTGGATAACAAAACTTTTGTTCTCATTCGTGGTGTGTCAATAGATATTTTTAATTTACATTAGTTATTATTTTAAATATTTTCCACACATCAACTATAAAATTTTTATTTCGTTGTGATCTTTTTTGCCTTTTTTGTTTACGAGATGAAGGGGGAGCGAAAACTCAAAGTTCTGATTTAAGAAAAAAGTGTACATCTAAAATGGAAATGCACAATGCACAAATGTAGAGAGAGATATTTCCAAAGAGTGTCTGTATGTTTTAGGGATCGTATGCACTCTTTCGTTTTTATATCAAAGTTTTTGCAATCGTCGGGAAACGGGGGAGGCGGGCGATTTTTAACTGAGTGTTGAATTGCAATCCATAAGTCATTTCATACCAAAATATAGCCCGTTGCGCATGACAAATCACTTTACAATGTTCTGTGATTGTTAGCTCAACTTTTTGAATATGGGCAAAATAATGGCTTGTTTGACTCGGGCAAATATCCCACCGCATGTTCACTTGAGAATTTAATGAGCGTTTGTTATTCTCTTTTAAAGCTTTGGATCCATAGGTCATTTGAATCTTTATCATGTTTCTGGCATGCATACCCATTTTTAAAACATGTGTAGAAAAAATATGCTTCATGTAAAATTCATAGATATTAGTTTTGGACTAGTGCAATTTCCCAAACTTGGATAACAAAACTTTTGTGTTCATTTGTTGTGTGTGAATAAATTTTGTTCATTTACTTTTTTTATTGTTTTGAACTTTTTTCGTACATCAACTATGAAATTTTCAGTTTGCTGTGATCTATTTGCCTTTTTTGATTACGGGATAAAGGGAGAGCGAAAAACTCGAAGTTTTGATTTAAGAAAAATGTGTACATCTGAAACAGAAACGCACAATGCACATATGTAGAGAAAGATAATTCCAAAGAGTGTCTGTAATTTTTAGGGATTGTAAGCACCTTTTCGTTTTTATGTCTCAGGTTTTGCAATCGTCGGGAAAAATGGGTTGCGGAGGATTTTTAACTCAGTGTTGAATTGCAATCCATAAGTCATTTCATACAAAAATATAGCCCATTACGCATGATAAATCACATTACAATCATCTATGATTAATTATGTCAACTTTTTGCAAATGGGCAAAATAATGGCATGTTTGACTCGGGTAAATATCCCACCACAAGTTCACTTGAGAATTTAATGAGCGTTTGTTATTCTCTTTAAAAGCTTTGCATCCATAGCTCATTTGCATCTTTAACATGTTTCAAATATGCATATCCTTTTTTAAAACTTGTGTGGATGAAATCTCTGTCTTGCAAAACTGCAAGCTATTAGGGTTAAACTAGTGGAATTTCCCAAACTTGGATAACAAAACTTTTGTGTTCATTTGTGGTGTGTGAATAAATTTTCTTCATTTACTTTTTTTATTGTTTTAAACTTTTTCCGTACATCAACTATGAAATTTTCTGTTTGCTATGATCTATTTGCCTTTTTTGTTTACGGGATGAAGGGAGAGCGAAAAACTCGAAGTTTGTATTTAAGAAAAATGTGTACATCTGAAATGGAAACGCACAATGCACATATGTAGAGAGAGATAATTTCAAAGAGTGTCTGTAATTTTTAGGGATTGTAAGCACCTTTTCGTTTTTATGTCTCAGGTTTTGCAATCGTCGGGAAAAATGGGTTACGGACGATTTTTAACTGAGTGTTGAATTGCAATCCATAAGTCATTTCATACAAAAATATAGCCCATTACGCATGATAAATCACATTACAATCATCTATGATTAATTATGTCAACTTTTTGCAAATGGGCAAAATAATGGCATGTTTGACTAGGGTAAATATCCCACCACAAGTTCACTTGAGAATTTATTGAGCGTTTGTTATTCTCTTTAAAAGCTTTGCATCCATAGCTCATTTGCATCTTTAACATTTTTCAAATATGCATATCCTTTTTTAAAACATGTGTGGATGAAATCTCTCTCTTGCAAACTGCAAGCTATTAGGGTTAAACTAGTGGAATTTCCCAAACTTGGATAACAAAACTTTTGTGTTCATTTGTGGTGTGTGAATAAATTTTCTTCATTTACTTTTTTTATTGTTTTAAACTTTTTCCGTACATCAACTATGAAATTTTCAGTTTGTTGCGATCTATTGGCCTTTTTTGTTTATGGGATGAAGGGAAAGCGAAAAACTCGAAGTTTTGATTTAAGAAAAATGTGTACATCTGAATCGGAAACGCACCATGCACATATGTAGAGTGAGATAATTCCAAAGAGTGTCAGTAATTTTTAGGGATTGTAAGCACCTTTTCGTTTTTATATCTCAGGGTTTGCAATCGTCGGGAAAAATGGGTTGCGGAGGATTTTTAACTGAGTGTTGAATTGCAATCCATAAGTCATTTCATACAAAAATATAGCCCGTTATGCATGATAAATCACATTACAATCATCTATGATTAATTATGTCAACTTTTTGAAAATGGGCAAAATAATGACATGTTTGACTCGGGTTAATATCCCACCGCAAGTTCACTTGAGAATTTAATGAGCGTTTGTTATTGTCTTTAAAAGCTTTGCATCTATAGCTCATTTGCATCTTTAACATGTTTCAAACATGCATATCCATTTTAAAAACATGTGTGGATGAAATCTCTCTCTTGCAAAATTCCAAGCTATTAGGGTTAAACTAGTTGAATTTCCCAAAATTGGATAACAAAACTTTTGTGTTCATTTGTGTTGGGTAAATAAATTTTCTTTATTTGTATTTGTTATTGTTTTAAATTTTTTCCTTACATCAACTATAAAATTTTCATTTTGTTGTAAGCTTTTTGCCTTCTTTGTTTTCGGGATGAAGGGGGAGCGAAAAACTCAAAGTTCTGATTTAAGAAAAAAGTGTACATCTAAAATGGAAATGCACAATGCACAAATGTTGAGAGAGATATTTCCAAAGAGTGTCTGTATGTTTTAGGGATCGTATGCACTCTTTCGTTTTTATATCTAAGGTTTTGCAATCGTCGGGAAACGGGGGAGGCGGGCGATTTTTAACTGAGTGTTGAATTGCAATCCATAAGTCATTTCATACCAAAATATAGCCCGTTATGCATGACAAATCACTTTACAATGTTCTGTGATTGTTAGCTCAACTTTTTGAATATGGGCAAAATAATGGCTTGTTTGACTCGGGCAAATATCCCACCGCACGTTCACTTGAGAATTTAATGAGCGTTTGTTATTCTCTTTAAAATCTTTGGATCCATAGGTCATTTGAATCTTTAACATGTTTCTGGCATGCATACCCATTTTTAAAACATGTGTAGAAAAAATCTCCTTCATGTAAAATTCATAGATATTAGTTTTGGACTAGTGGAATTTCCCAAACTTGGATAACAAAACTTTTGTGTTCATTTGTGGTGTGTGAATAAATTTTCTTCATTTAATTTTTTTATTGTTTTAAACTTTTTCCGTACATCAACTATGAAATTTTCAGTTTGTTGTGATCTATTTGCCTTTTTTGTTTACGGGATGAAGGGAGAGCAAAAAACTCGAAGTTTTGATTTAAGAAAAATATGTACATCTGAAACGGAAACGCATAATGCACATATGTAGAGAGAGATAATTTCAAAGAGTGTCTGTAATTTTTAGGGATTGTAAGCACCTTTTTGTTTTTATATCTCAGGTTTAGCAATCGTCGGAAAAAATGGGTTGCAGAGGATTTTTAACTGAGTGTTGAATTGAAATCCATAAGTCATTTCATACAAAAATATAGCCCGTTACGCATGATAAATCACATTACAATCATCTATGATTAGTTATGTCAGCTTTTTGCAAATAGGCAAAATAATGACGTGTTTGACTCGGGTAAATATCCCACCGCAAGTTCACTTGAGAATTTAATGAGCGTTTCTTATTCTATTTAAAAGCTTTGCATGCATAGCTCATTTGCATCTTTAACATGTTTCAAACATGCATATCCATTTTAAAAACATGTGTGGATGAAATCTCTCTCTTGCAAAATTCCAAGCTAGTTGGGTTAAACTAGTGGAATTTCCCAAAATTGGATAACAAAAGTTTTGTGTTCATTTGTGCTGGGCGAATAAATTTTCTTTATTTATATTTGTTTTGTTTTAAATTTTTTTCCAACATCAACTATAAAATTTTCATTTTGTTGTAAGCTTTTTGCCTTCTTTGTTTTCGGGATGAAGGGAGAGCGAAAAGTCAAAGTTTTGATTTAAGAAAAAAGTGTACATCTAAAGTGGAAAAGCACAATGCAAAATTGTAGGGAGAGATAATTCCAAAGAGTGTCTGTAATTTTTAGGGATTGTAAGCTCTTTTTAGTTTTTATATCTGAGGTTTTGCAATGGTCGGGAAAAATGGGTGGCAGAGAATTTTTAACTTAGTGTTGAATTGCAATCCTTAAGTCATTTCATACAAAAATATAGCCCGTTACGCATGATAAATCACTTTACAATCATCTATGATTGTTAGATCCCATTTTTGAAAATGGGCAAAATAATGACTTGTTAGACTCGGGTAAATATCCCACCGCACGTTCACTTGAGAATTTAGTGAGAGTTTGTTATTCTCGTTAAAAGCTTTGGATCCATAAGTCATTTGAATCTTTAACATGTTTCAAGCATGCATATCCATTTTTAAAACATGTGTAGAAAAAATCTCCTTCATGTAAAATTCCAAGCTTAATAGGGTTGGACTAATGGAATTTCCCGAACTTGGATAACAAAACTTTTGTGTTCATTTTTGGTGTGTGAATAGATATTTTTTATTTACATTAGTTATTATTTTAAATATTTTCCACACATCAACTATAAAGTTTTTATTTTGTTGTGATCTTTTTTGCCTTTTTTGTTTACGGGATGAAGGGGGAGCGAAAACTCAAAGTTCTGATTTAAGAAAAAAGTGTACATCTAAAATTGAAATGCACAATGCACAAATGTAGAGAGAGATATTTCCAAAGTGTGTCTGTATGTTTTAGGGATCGTATGCACTCTTTCGTTTTTATATCTAAGGTTTTGCAATCATCGGGAAACGGGGGAGGCGGGCGATTTTTAACTGAGTGTTGAATTGCAATCCATAAGTCATTTCATACCAAAATATAGCCCGTTACGCATGACAAATCACTTTACAATGTTTTGTGATTGTTAGCTCAACTTTTTGAATATGGGATAAATAATGGCTTGTTTGACTCGAGCAAATATCCCACTGCACGTTCACTTGAGAATTTAATGAGCGTTGTAATTCTCTTTAAAAGCTTTGGATCCATAGGTCATTTGAATCTTTAACATGTTTCTGGCATGCATACCCATTTTTAAAACATGTGTAGAAAAAATCTCCTTCATGTAAAATTCATAGATATTAGTTTTGGACTTGTGGAATTTCCCAAACTTGGATAACAAAACTTTTGTGTTCATTTGTGGTTTGTGAATAAATTTTCTTCATTTACTTTTTTTATTGTTTTAAACTTTTTTCGTACATCAACTATGAAATTTTCAGTTTGCTGTGATCTATTTGCCGTTTTTGTTTACGGGATAAAGGGAGAGCAAAAAACTCGAAGTTTTGAATTAAGAAAAATGTGTACATCTGAAACGGAAACGCACAATGCACATATATAGAGAGAGATAATTGCAAAGAGTATATGTAATTTTTAGAGATTGTAAGCACCTTTTCGTTTTTATGTCTCAGGTTTTGCAATCGTCGGGAAAAATGGGTTGCGGAGGATTTTTAACTGAGTGTTGAATTGCAATCCGTAAGTCATTTCATACCAAAATATAGCCCGTTACGCATGACAAATCACTTTACAATGTTCTGTGATTGTTTGCTCAACTTTTTGAATATAGGCAAAATAATGGCTTGTTTGACTCGGGCAAATATCCCACCGCACGTTCACTTGAGAATTTAATGTGCGTTTGTTATTCTCTTTAAAAGCTTTGGATCCAGACGTCATTTGAATCTTTAACATGTTTCTGGCATGCATACCCATTTTTAAAACATGTGTAGAAAAAATCTCCTTCTTGTAAAATTCCAAGATATTAGTTTTGGACTAGTGGAATTTCCCAAACTTGGATAACAAAACTTTTGTGTTCATTTGTGGTGTGTGAATAAATTTTCTTTATTTACTTTTTTTATTGTTTTAAACTTTTTTCGTACATCAACTATGAAATTTTCAGTTTGCTGTGATCTATTTCCCTTTTTTGTTTACGGGATGAAGGGAGAGCGAAAAACTCAAAGTTTTGATTTAAGAAAAATGTGTACATCTGAAACGGAAACGCACAATGCACATATGTAGGGAGAGATAATTCCAAAGAGTGTCTATAATTTTCAGGGATTGTAAGCACCTCTTCGTTTTTATATCTCAGGTTTTTTCAATCGTCGGGAAAAATGGGTTGCGGAGGATTTTTAACTGAGTGTTGAATTACAATCCATAAGTCATTTCATACTAAAATATAGCCCATTATGCATGATAAATCACATTACAATCATCTATGATTAATTATGTCGGCTTTTTGCAAATGGGAAAATTAATGACATGTTTGACTCGGGTAAATATCCCACCGCAAGTTAACTTGAGTATTTAATGAGCGTTTGTTATTCTCTTTAAAATCTTTGCATCCATAGATCATTTGAATCTTTAACATGTTTCAAACTTGCATATCCATTTTAAAAACATGTGTGGATGAAATCTCTCTCTTGCAAAATTCCAAGCTATTAGGGTTAAACTAGTGGAATTATCCAAAATTGGATAACAAAACTTTTGTGTTCATTTGTGTTGGGCGAATAAATTTTCTTTATTTATATTTGATATTGTTTTAAATTTTTTCCATACATCAACTATAAAATTTTCTTTTTGTTTTAAGCATTTTGCCTTGTTTGTTTTCGGGATGAAGGGAGAGCGAAAAGTAAAAGTTTTGATTTAAGAAAAAAGTGTACATCTAAAATGGAAAAGCACAATGCACAGTTGTAGGGAGAGATAATTCCAAAGAGTGTCTGTAATTTTTAGGGATTGTAACCTCTTTTTAGTTTTTATATCTCAGGTTTTGCAATCGTCGGGAAAAACTGGTGGCTGAGGATTTTTAACTGAGTGTAGAATTGCAATCCATAAGTCATTTCATACAAAAATAAAGGTCGTTACGCATGATAAATCACTTTACAATCATCTATGATTGTTAGATCACATTTTTGAAAATGGGCAAAATAGTGACTTGTTAGACTCGGGTAAATATCCCACCGCACGTTCACCTGAGAATTTAATGAGCGTTTGTTATTCTCGTTAAAATCTTTGGATCCATAAGTCCTTTGAATCTTTAACATGTTTCAAGCATGGATATCCATTTTTAAAACATGTGTAGAAAAAATCTCCTTCATGTAAAATTCCAAGCATAATAGGGTTGGACTAATGGAATTTCCCAAACTTGGATAACAAAACTTTTGTGTTCATTTGTGGTGTGTGAATAGATATTTTTTATTTACATTAGTTGTTATTTTAAATATTTTCCACACATCAACTATAAAATTTTTATTTTGTTGTGATCTTTTTTGCCTTTTTTGTTTACGGGATGAAGGGGGAGCGAAAACTCAAAGTTCTGATTTAAGAAAAAAATGTACGTATAAAATGGAAATGCACAATGCACAAATGTAGAGGGAGAAATTTCCGAAGAGTGTCTGTATGTTTTAGGGATCGTATGCACTCTTTTGTTTTTACATCAAAGGTTTTGCAATCGTCGAGAAACGTGGGAAGCGGGCGATTTTTAACTGAGTGTTGAATTTCAATCCATAAGTCATTTCAAACCAAAATATAGCCCGTTACGCATGACAAATCACTTTACAATGTTCTGTGATTGTTAGCTCAACTTTTTGAATATGGGCAGAATGATGGCTTGTTTGACTCGGGCAAATATCCCACCGCACGTTCACTTGAGAATTTAACGTGCGTTTGTTATTCTCTTTAAAAGCATTGGATCCATAGGTCATTTGAATCTTTAACTTGTTTCTGGCATGCATACCCATTTTTAAAACATGTGTAGAAAAAATCTCCTTCATGTAAAATTCCAAGATATTAGTTTTGGACTAGTGGAATTTCCCAAACTTGGATAACAAAACTTTTGTGTTCTTTTGTGGTGTGTAAATAAATTTTCTTCATTTACTTTTTTTATTTTTTAAAACTTTTTCCGTACATCAACTATGAAATTTTCAGTTTCCTGTGATCTATATGCCTTTTTCGTTTACGGGATGAAGGGAGAGCGAAAAACTCAAAGTTTTGATTTAAGAAAAATGTGTAAATCTGAAACGGAAACGCACAATGCACATATGTAGAGAGAGATAATTCCAAAGAGTGTCTATAATTTTTAGGGATTGTAAGCTCTTTTTAGTTTTTATATCTCAAGTTTTGCAATCGTCAGGAAAAACTAGTGGAAGAGGATTTTTAACTGAGTGTTGAATTGCAATCCATAAGTCATTTCATAAAAAAATATAGCCCGTTACGCATGATAAATCACTTTACAATCATCTATGATTGTTAGATCATATTTTTGAAAATGGGCAAAATAATGGCTTGTTAGACTCGGGTAAATATCCCACCGCACGTTCACTTGAGAATTTAATGAGCGTTTGTTATTCTCGTTAAAAGCTTTGGATCCATAAGTCATTTGAATCTTTAACATGTTTAAAGCATGGATATCCATTTTTAAAAGATGTGTAGAAAAAATCTCCTTCATGTAAAATTCCAAGCATAATAGGGTTGGACTAATGGAATTTCCCAAACTTGGATAACAAAACTTTTGTGTTCATTTGTGGTGTATGAATTGATATTTTTTATTTACATTAGTTGTTATTTTAAATATTTTCCACACATCAACTATAAAATTTATATTTTGTTGTGATCTTTTTTGCCTTTTTTTTTTACGGGATGAAGGGGGAGCGAAAACTCAAAGTTCTGATTTAAGAAAAAAGTGTAGATCTAAAATGAAAATGCACAATGCACAAATGTAGAGAGAGATATTTCCAAAGAGTGTCTGTATCTTTTAGGGATCGTATGCACACTTTCGTTTTTATATCTAAAGTTTTGCAATCGTCGGGAAACGGGGGTGGCGGGCGATTCTTAACTGAGTGTTGAATTGCAATCCATAAGTCATTTCATACCAAAATATAGCCCGTTACGCATGACAAATCACTTTACAATGTTCTGTGATTGTTTGCTCAACTTTTTGAATATAGGCAAAATAATGGCTTGTTTGACTCGGGCAAATATCCCACCGCACGTTCACTTGAGAATTTAATGAGTGTTTGTTATTCTCTTTAAAATCTTTGGATCCATAGGTCATTTGAATCTTTAACATGTTTCTAGCATACATACCCATTTTTAAAACATGTGTACAAAAAATCTCCTTCATGTAAAATTCTAAGATATTAGTTTTGGACTAGTGGAATTTCCCAAACTTGGATAACAAAACTTTTGTGTTCATTTGTGGTGTGTGAAAAAATTTTCTTCATTTACTTTTTTTATTGTTTTAAACCTTTTCCGTACATCAACTATGAAATTTTCAGTTTGCTGTGATCTATTTCCCTTTTTTGTTTACGGGATGAAAGGAGAGCGAAAAACTCGAAGTTTTGATTTAAGAAAAATTTGTACATCTGAAACAGAAACGCACAATGCACATATGTAGGGAGAGATAATTTCAAAGTGTGTCTGTAATTTTTAGGGATTGTAAGCACCTTTTCGTTTTTATATCTCAGGTTTTGCAATCGTCGGGAAAAATGGGTTGCGGTGGATTTTTAACTGAATGTTAAATTGCAATCCATAAGTCATTTCATACTAAAATATAGCCCATTATGCATGATAAATCACATTACAATCATCTATGATTAATTATGTCGGCTTTTTGCAAATGGACAAAATAATGACATGTTTGACACGGGTAAATATCCCACCGCAAGTTAACTTGAGTATTTAATGAGCGTTTGTTATTCTCTTTAAAATCTTTGCATCCATAGATCATTTGAATCTTTCACATGCTTCAAACATGCATATCCATTTTAAAAACATGTGTGGATGAAATATCTCTCTTGCAAAATTCCAAGCTATTAGGGTTAAACTAGTGGAATTTCCCAAAATTGGATAACAAAAATTTTGTGTTCATTTGTGTTGGGCGAATAAATTTTCTTTATTTATATTTGTTATTGTTTTAAATTTTTTCCGTACTTCAACTATAAAATTTTTATTTTGTTGTAAGCTTTTTGCCTTGTTTGTTTTCGGGATGAAGGGAGAGCGAAAAGTCAAAGTTTTGATTTAAGAAAAAAGTGTACATCTAAAATTGAAAAGCACAATGCAAATTGTAGGGAGAGATAATTCCAAAGAGTGTCTGTAATTTTTAGGGATTGTAAGCTCTTTTTAGTTTTTATATCTCAGGTTTTGCAATCGTCGGGAAAAACTAGGGGCAGAGGATTTTTAACTGAGTGTTGAATTGCAATCCATAAGTTATTTCATACAAAAATATAGCCCGTTACACATGATAAATCACTTTACAATCATCTATGATTGTTAGATCACATTTTTGAAAATGGGCAAAATAATGACTTGTTAGACTCGGGTAAATATCCCACCGCAGGTTCACTAGAGAATTTAATGAGCGTTTGTTATTCTCGTTAAAAGCTTTGGATCCATAAGTCATTTGAATCTTTAACATGTTTCAAGTATGCATAACTATTTTTAAAACATGTGTAGAAAAAATCTCCTTCATGTAAAATTCCAAACTTAATAGGGTTGGACAAATGGAATTTCCCAAACTTGGATAACAAAACTTTTGTCTTCATTTGTGGTGTGTGAATAGTTATTTTTGATTTACATTAGTTATAATTTTAAATATTTTCCACACATCACCCATAAAATTTTTATTTTGTTGTGAACTTTTTTGTCTTTTTTGTTTACGGGATGAAGGGGAGCGAAAACTCAAAGTTCTGATTTAAGAAAAAAGTGTACATCTAAAATGGAAATGCACAATGCACAAATGTAGAGAGAGATATTTCCAAAGAGTGTCTGTATGTTTTAGGGATCGTATGCACTCTTTCGTTTTTATATCTAAGGTTTTGCAATCGTCGGCAAACGGGGGAGGCGGGCGATTTTTAACTGAGTGTTGAATTGCAATCCATAAGTCATTTCGTACCAAAATATAGCCCGTTACGCATGACAAATCACTTTACAATGTTCTGTGATTGTTAGCTCAACTTTTTGAATATGGGCAAAATAATGGCTTGTTTGACTCGGGCAAATATCCCACCGCACGTTCACTTGAGAATTTAATTAGCGTTTGTTATTCTCTTTAAAAGCTTTCGAGCCATAGGTCATTTGAATCTTTAACATGTTTCTGGCATGCATATCCATTTTTAAAACATGTGTACAAAAAATCTCCTTCATGTAAAATTCCAAGATATTAGTTTTGGACTAGTGGAATTTCCCAAACTTGGATTACAAAAATTTTGTGTTCATTTGTGGTGTGTGAGTAAATTTTCTTCATTTACTTTTTTTATTATTTTAAACTTTTTCCGTACATCAACTATGAAATTTTCAGTTTGCTGTGATCTATTTGCCTTTTTTGTTTACGGGATGAAGGGAGAGCAAAAAACTCGAAGTTTTGATTTAAGAAAAATGTGTACATCTGAAACGGAAACGCACAATGCACATATGTAGAGAGAGATAATTCCAAAGTGTGTCTGCAATTTTTAGGGATTGTAACCACCTTTTCGTTTTTATATCTCAGGTTTTGCAATCGTCGGGAAAAATGGGTTGCGGTGGATTTTTAACTGAATGTTGAATTGCAATCCATAAGTCATTTCATACAAAAATATAGCCCGTTATGCATGATAAATCACATTACAATCATCTATGATTAATTATGTCGGCTTTTTGCAAATGGACAAAATAATGACATGTTTGACACGGGTAAATATCCCACCGCAAGTTAACTTGAGTATTTAATGGGCGTTTGTTATTCTCTTTAAAATCTTTGCATCCATAGATCATTTGAATCTTTCACATGCTTCAAACATGCATATCCATTTTAAAAACATGTGTGGATGAAATCTCTCTCTTGCAAAATTCCAAGCTATTAGGGTTAAACTAGAGGAATTTCCCAAAATTGGATAACAAAAATTTTGTGTTCATTTGTGTTGGGCGAATAAATTTTCTTTATTTATATTTGTTATTGTTTTAAATTTTTTCCGTACTTCAACTATAAAATTTTTATTTTGTTGTAAGCTTTTTGCCTTGTTTGTTTTCAGGATGAAGGGAGAGCGAAAAGTCAAAGTTTTGATTTAAGAAAAAAGTGTACATCGAAAATTGAAAAGCACAATGCAAATTGTAGGGAGAGATAATTCCAAAGAGTGTCTGTAATTTTTAGGGATTGTAAGCTCTTTTTAGTTTTTATATCTCAGGTTTTGCAATCGTGGGGAAAAACTGGGGGCAGAGGATTTTTAACTGAGTGTTGAATTGCAATCCATAAGTTATTTCATACAAAAATATAGCCCGTTACACATGATAAATCACTTTACAATTATCTATGATTGTTAGATCACATTTTTGAAAATGGGCAAAATAATGACTTGTTAGACTCGGGTAAATATCCCACCGCAGGTTCACTAGAGAATTTAATGAGCGTTTGTTATTCTCGTTAAAAGCTTTGGATCCATAAGTCATTTGAATCTTTAACATGTTTCAAGTATGCATAACTATTTTTAAAACATGTGTAGAAAAAATCTCCTTCATGTAAAATTCCAAACTTAATAGGGTTGGACAAATGGAATTTCCCAAACTTGGATAACAAAACTTTTGTCTTCATTTGTGGTGTGTGAATAGTTATTTTTGATTTACATTAGTTATAATTTTAAATATTTTCCACACATCAACCATAAAATTTTTATTTTGTTGTGAACTTTTTTGTCTTTTTTGTTTACGGGATGAAGGGGAGCGAAAACTCAAAGTTCTGATTTAAGAAAAAAGTGTACATCTAAAATGGAAATGCACAATGCACAAATGTAGAGAGAGATATTTCCAAAGAGTGTCTATATGTTTTAGGGATCGTATGCACTCTTTCGTTTTTATATCTAAGGTTTTGCAATCGTCGGGAAATGGGGGAGGCGGGCGATTTTTAACTGAGTGTTGAATTGCAATCCATAAGTCATTTCGTACCAAAATATAGCCCGTTACGCATGACAAATCACTTTACAATGTTCTGTGATTGTTAGCTCAACTTTTTGAATATGGGCAAAATAATGGCTTGTTTGACTCGGGCAAATATCCCACCGCACGTTCACTTGAGAATTTAATTAGCGTTTGTTATTCTCTTTAAAAGCTTTCGAGCCATAGGTCATTTGAATCTTTAACATGTTTCTGGCATGCATACCCATTTTTAAAACATGTGTACAAAAAATCTCCTTCATGTAAAATTCCAAGATATTAGTTTTGGACTAGTGGAATTTCCCAAACTTGGATTACAAAAATTTTGTGTTCATTTGTGGTGTGTGAGTAAATTTTCTTCATTTACTTTTTTTATTATTTTAAACTTTTTCCGTACATCAACTATGAAATTTTCAGTTTGCTGTGATCTATTTGCCTTTTTTGTTTACGGGATGAAGGGAGAGCAAAAAACTCGAAGTTTTGATTTAAGAAAAATGTGTACATCTGAAACGGAAACGCACAATGCACATATGTAGAGAGAGATAATTCCAAAGAGTGTCTGTATTTTTTAGGGATTGTAAGCACCTTTTCGTTTTTATATCTCAGGTTTTGCAATCGTCGGGAAAAATGGGTTGCGGAGGATTTTTAACTGAGTGTTGAATTGCAATCCATAAGTCATTTCATACAAAAATATAGCCCGTTATGCATGATAAATCACATTACAATCATCTATGATTAATTATGTCGGCTTTTTGTAAATGTGTCAAATAATGACATGTTTGACTCGAGTAAATATCCCACCGCAAGTTAACTTGAGTATTTAATGAGAGTTTTTTATTCTCTTTAAAAGCTTTGCATCCATAGATCATTTGAATCTTTAACATGTTTCAAACATGCATATCCATTTTAAAAACATGTGTGGATGAAATCTCTCTCTTGCGAAATTCCAGGCTATTAGGGTGAAACTAGTGGAATTTCCCAAAATTGGATAAAAAAACTTTTGTGTTCATTTGTGTTGGGCGAATAAATTTCTTTATTTATATTTGTTATTGTTTTAAATTTTTTCCATACAACAACTATAAAATTTTCATTTTGTTGTAAGCTTTTTACCTTGTTTGTTTTCGGGATGAAGGGTGAGCGAAAAGTCAAAGTTTTGATTTAAGAAAAAAGTGTACATCTAAAATGGAAAAGCACAATGCACAATTGTAGGGAGAGATAATTCCAAAGACTGTCTGTAATTTTTAGGGATTGTAAGCTCTTTTTAGTTTTTATATCTCAGGTTTTGCAATCGTCGGGAAAAACTGGTGGTAGAGGATTTTTAACTGTGTGTTGAATTGCAATCCATAAGTTATTTCATACAAAAATATAGCCCGTTACGCATGATAAATCACTTTACAATCATCTATGATTGTTAGATCACATTTTAGAAAATGGGCAAAATAATGACTTGTTAGACCCAGGTAAATATCCCACCGCACGTTCACTTGAGAATTTAATGAGCGCTTGTTATTCTCATTAAAAGCTTTGGATCCATAAGTCATTTGAATCTTTAACATCTTTCAAGCATGCATATCCATTTTTAAAACATGTGAAGAAAAAATCTCCTTCATGTAAAATTCCAAGCTTAATAGGGTTGGACTAATGGAATTTCCCAAACTTGGATAACAAAACTTTTGTGGTCATTTGTGGTGTGTGAATAGATATTTTTTATTTACTTTAGTTATAATTTTAAATATTTTCCACACATCAACTATAAATTTTTTATTTTGTTGTGACCTTTTTTGTCTTTTTTGTTTACGGGATGAAGGGGGAGCGAAAACTCAAAGTTCTGATTTAAGAAAAAAGTGTACAACTAAAATGGAAATGCACAATGAACAAATATAGAGAGAGATATTTCCAAAGAGTGTCTGTATGTTTTAGGGATCGTATGCACTCTTTCGTTTTTATATCTAAGGTTTTGCAATCGTCGGGAAACGAGGGAGGCGGGCGACTTTTAACTGAGTGTTGAATTGCAATCCATAAGTCATTTCATACCAAAATATAGCCCGTTACGCATGACAAATCACTTTACAATGTTCTGTGATTTTTAGCTCCACTTTTTGAATATGGGCAAAATAATGGCTTGTTTGACTCGGGCAAATATCTCACCGCACGTTCACTTGTGAATTTAATGAGCGTTTGTTATTCTCTTTAAAAACTTTCGATCCATAGGTCATTTGAATCTTTAACATGTTTCTGGCCTGCATACCTATTTTTAAAACATGTGTAGAAAAAATCTTCTTCATGTAAAATTCCAAGATATTAGTTTTGGAGTAGTGGAATTTCCAAAACTTGGAAAACAAAACTTTTGTGTTCATTTGTGGTGTGTGAATAAATTTTCTTCATTTACTTTTTTTATTGTTTTAAAATTTTTCCGTACATCAACTATGAAATTTTCAGTTTGCTGTAATCTCTATTTGCCTTTTTTGTTCACGGGATGAAGGGAGAGCGAAAAACTCGAAGTTTTGATTTAAGAAAAATGTGAACATCTGAAACGGAAACGCACAATGCACATATGTAGAGAGAGATAATTCCAAAGAGTGTCTGTAATTTTTAGGGATTGTAAGCACCTTTTCATTTTTGTGTCTCAGGTTTTAGAATCGTCGGGAAAAATGGGTTGCGGAGGATTTTTAACTGAGTGTTGAATTGCAATCCATAAGTCATTTCATACAAAAATATAGCCCGTTACGCATGATAAATCACATTACAATCTTCTATGATTAATTATGTCAGCTTTTTGCAAATGGGCAAAATAACGACACGTTCGACTCGGGTAAATATCCCACGGCAAGTTCACTTGAGAATTTAATGAACGTTTGTTATTCTCTTTAAAAGCTTTGCATGCATACCTCATTTGCATCTTTAACATGTTTCAAACATGCATATCCATTTTAAAAACATGTGTGGATGAAATCTCTCTCTTGCAAAATTCCAAGCTATTAGGGTTAAACTAGAGGAATTTCCCAAAATTGGATAACAAAACTTTTGTGTTCATTTGTGTTGGGTGAATAAATTTTCTTTATTTATATTTGTTATTGTTTTAAATTTTTTCCGTACATCAACAATAAAATTTTCATTTTGTTGTAAGCTTTTTGCCTTGTTTGTTTTCGGGATGAAGGGAGAGCGAAAAGTCAAAGTTTTGATTTAAGAAAAAAATGTACATCTAAAATGGAAATGCACAATGCACAATTGTACGGAGAGATAATTCCAACGAGTATCTGTAATTTTTAGGGATTGTAAGCTCTTTTTAGTTTTTATATCTCTGGTTTTGCAATCGTCGGGAAAAACTGGTGGGAGTGGATTTTTAACTGAGTGTTGAATTGCAATCCATAAGTCATTTCATACAAAAATATAGCCCGTTACGCTTGATAAATCACTTTAAAATCATCTATGATTGTTAGATCACATTTTTGAAAATGGGCAAAATAATGACTTGTTAGACTCGGGTAAATATCCCACCGCACGTTCACTTGAGAATTTAATGAGCGTTTGTTATTCTCGTTAAAAGCTTTGGATCCATAAGTCATTTGAATCTTTAACATGTTTCAAGCATGCATATCCATTTTTAAAACATGTGTAGAAAAAATCTCCTACATGTAAAATTCCAAGCTTAATAGGTTTGGACTAATGGAATTTCCCAAACTTGGATAACAAAAATTTTGTGTTCATTTGTGGTGTGTGAATAGATATTTTTTATTTACATTAGTTGTTATTTTAAATATTTTCCACACATCAACTATAAAATTTTTATTTTGTTGTGATCTTTTTTGCCTATTTTGTTTACGGGATGAAGGGGGAGCGAAAACTCAAAGTTCTGATTTAAGAAAAAAGTGTACATCTAAAATGGAAATGTACAATGCACAAATGTAGAGAGAGATATTTCCGAAGAGTGTCTATATGTTTTAGGGATCGTATGCACTCTTTCGTTTTTACATCAAAGGTTTTGCAATCGTCGAGAAACGTGGGAGGCGGGCGATTTTTAACTGAGTGTTGAATTTCAATCCATAAGTCATTTCATACCAAAATATAGCCCGTTACACATGACAAATCACTTTACAATGTTCTGTGATTGTTAGCTCAACTTTTTGAATATGAGCAAAATAATGGCTTGTCTGACTCGGGCAAATATCCCACCGCACATTCACTTGAGAATTTAATGAGCGTTTGTTATTCTCTTTAAAAGCATTGGATCCATAGGTCATTTGAATCTTTAACATGTTTCTGGCATGCATACCCATTTTTAAAAGATGTGTAGAAAAAATCTCCTTCATGTAAAATTCCAAGATATTAGTTTTGGACTAGTGGAATTTCCTAAACTTGGATAACAAAACTTTTGTGTTCATTTGTGGTGTGTGAATAAATTTTCTTCATTTACTTTTTTTATTGTTTTAACCTTTTTCCGTACATCAACTATGAAATTTTCAGTTTGTTTTGATCTATTTGCCTTTTTTGTTTACAGGATGAAGGGAGAGCAAAAACCTCGAAGTTTTGATTTTAGAAAAATGTGTACATCTGAAACGGAAACGCACAATGCACATATGTAGAGAGAGATAATTCCAAAGAGTGTCTGTAATTTTTAGGGATTGTAAGCTCTTTTTAGTTTTTATATCTCAGGTTTTGCAATCGTTGGGAAAAACTGGTGGCAGTGGATTTTTAGTTTTGTGTTGAATTGCAATCCATAAGTCATTTCATACAAAAATATAGCCCGTTACGCATGATAAATCACTTTACAATCATCTATGATTGTTAGATCACATTTTTGAAAATGGGAAAAATAATGACTTGTTAGACTCGGGTAAATATCCCACCGCACGTTCACACTAGAATTTAATGAGCGTTTGTTATTCTCGTTAAAAGCTTTGGATCCATAAGTCATTTGAATCTTTAACATGTTTCAAGCATGGATATCCATTTTTAAAACATGTGTAGAAAAAATCTCCTTGATGTAAAATTCCAATCTTAATAGGGTTGGACTAATGGAATTTCCCAAACTTGGATAACAAAACTTTTGTGTTCATTTGTGGTGTGTGAATAGATATTTTTTATTTACATTTTTTGTTATTTAAAATATTTTCCACACATCAACTATAAATTTTTTATTTTGTTGTGATCTTTTTTGCCTTTTTTGTTTACGGGATGAAGGGGGACCGAAAACTCAAAGTTCTGATTTAAGAAAAAAGTGTACATCTAAAATGAAAATGCACAATGCAGAAATGTAGAGAGAGATATTTCCAAAGAGTGTCTGTATGTTTTAGGGATCGTATGCACTCTTTCGTTTTTATATCTAAGGTTTTGCAATCATCGGGAAACGGGGGAGGTGGGCAATTTTTAACTGAGTGTTGAATTGCAATCCATAAGTTATTTCATACCAAAATATAGCCCATTACGCATGACAAATCACTTTACAATGTTCTGTGATTGTTTGCTCAACTTTTTGAATATGGGCAAAATAATGGCTTGTTTGACTCGGGCAAATATCCCACCGCACGTTCACTTGAGAATTTATGAGCATTTATTATTCTCTTTAAAAGCTTTGGATCCATAGGTCATTTCAATCTTTAACATGTTTCTTGCATGCATACCCATTTTTAAAACATGTGTAGAAAAAATCTCATTCATGTAAAATTCCAAGATATTAGTTTTGGACTAGTGGAATTTCCCAAACTTGGATGACAAAACTTTTGTGTTCATTTGTGGTGTGTGAATAAATTTTCTTCAGTTACTTTTTTTATTGTTTTAAACTTTTTCCGTACATCAACTTCGAAATTTTCAGTTTGATGTGATCAATTTGCCTTTTTTGTTTACGGGATGAAGGGAGAGCGAAAAACTCGAAGTTTTGATTTAAGAAAAATGTGTACATCTGAAACGGAAACTCACAATGCACATATGTAGAGAGAGGTAATTCGAAAGAGTGTCTGTAATTTTTATGGATTGTAAGCACCTTTTCGTTTTTATATCTCAGGTTTTGCAATCGTCGGGAAAAATGGGTTGCGTAGGATTTTAAACTGAGTGTTGAATTGCAATCCATAAGTCATTTCATACAAAAATATAGCCCGTTACGCATGATAAATCACATTACAATCATCTATGATTAGTTATGTCAGCTTCTTGCAAATGGGCAAAATAATGACATGTTTAACTTGGGTAAATATCCCACCGCAAGTTCACTTGAGAATTTAATGAGCGTTTGTTATTCTCTTTAAAAGGTTTGCATCCATAGCTCATTTGCAACTTTAACATGTTTCAAACATGTATATCCATTTTCAAAACATGTGTGGATGAAATCTCTCTCTTGCAAAATTCCAACCTATTAGGGTTAAACTAGTGGAATTTCCCAAAATTGGATAACAAAACTTTTGTGTTCATTTGTGTTGGGCGAAAAAATTATCTTTATTTATATTTGTTATTGTTTTAAATTTTTTCCTTACATCAACTATAAAATTTTCATTTTGTTGTAAACTTTTTGCCTTGTTTGTTTTCGGGATGAAGGGTGAGCGAAAAGTAAAAGTTTTGATTTAAGAAAAAAGTGTACATCTAAAATGGAAAAGCACAATGCACAATTGTAGGGAGAGATAATTCTAAAGTGTGTCTGTAATTTTTTGGGATTGTTAGCTCTTTTTAGTTTTTATATCTCAGGTTTTGCAATCGTCGGGAAAAACTGGTGGCAGAGGTTTTTTAACTGAGTGTTGAATTGCAATCCATAAGTCATTTCATACAAAAATATAGCCAGTTACGCATGGTAAATCACTTTACAATCATCTAGGATTGTTAGCTCAACTTTTTGAATATGGGCAAAATAATGACTTGTTAGACCCGGGTAAATATCCCACCGCACGTTCACTTGAGAATTTAATGAGCGTTTGTTATTCTCGTTAAAAGCTTTGGATCCATAAGTCATTTGAATCTTTAACATGTTTCAAGCATGGATATCCATTTTTAAAACATGTGTAGAAAAAATCTCCTTCATGTAAAATTCCAAGCTTAATAGGGTTGAACTAATGGAATTTCCCAAACTTGGATAACAAAAGTTTTGTGTTCATTTGTGGTGTGTGAATAGATATTTTTTATTTACATTAGTTGTTATGTTAAATATTTTCCACACATCAACAATAAAATTTTTATTTTGTTGTGATCTTTTTTGCCTTTTTTGTTTACGGGATGAAGGGGGAGCGAAAACTCAAAGTTCTGATTTAAGAAAAAAGTGTAGATCTAAAATGAAAATGCACAATGCACAAATTTAGAGAGAGATATTTCCAAAGAGTGTCTGTATGTTTTAGGGATCGTATGCACTCTTTCGTTTTTATATCTAAGGTTGTGCAATCGTCGAGAAATGGGGGAGGCGGGCGATTTTTAACTGAGTGTTGAATTGCAATCCATAAGTCATTTCATACCAAAATATAGCCCGTTATGCATGACAAATCACTTTACAATGTTCTGTGATTGTTTGCTCAACTTTTTGAATATAGGCAAAATAATGGCTTGTTTGACTCGGGCAAATATCCCACCGCACGTTCACTTGAGAATTTAATGAGTGTTTGTTATTCTCTTTAAAAGCTTTGGATCCATAGGTCATTTGAATCTAGAACATATTTCTGGCATGCATACCCATTTTTAAAACATGTGTAGAAAAAATCTCCTTCATGTAAAATTCCAAGATATTAGTTTTGGACTAGTGGAATTTCCCAAACTTGGATAACAAAACTTTTGTGTTCATTTGTGGTGTGTGAATAAATTTTCTTCATTTACTTTTTTTATTGTTTTAAATTTTTTCCGTACATCAACTATAAAATTTTCATTTTGTTGTTAGCTTTTTGCCTTGTTTGTTTTCGAGATGAAGGGAGAGCGAAAAGTCAAAGTTTTGATCTAAGAAAAAAGTGTATATCTAAAATAGAAAAGCACAATGCACAATTGTAGGGAGAGATAATTCCAAAGAGTGTCTGCAATTTTTAGGGATTGTAAGCTCTTTTTAGTTTTTATATCTCAGGTTTTTCAATCGTCGGGAAAAATTGGTGGCAGAGGATTTTTAACTGAGTGTTGAATTGCAATCCATAAGTCATTTCATACAAAAATATAGCCCGTTATGCATGATAAATCATATTACAATCATCTATGATTAATTATGTCAGCTTTTTGCAAATGGGCAAAATAATGACATGTTTGACTCGGGTAAATATCCCACCGCAAGTTCACTTGAGAATTTAATGAGCGTTTGTTATTCTCTTTAAAAGCTTTGCATCCATACCTCATTTGCATCTTTAACATGTTTCAAACATGCATATCCATTTTAAAATCATGTGTGGATGAAATCTCTCTGTTGCAAAATTCCAAGCTATAAGGGTTAAACTAGTGGAATTTCCCAAAATTGGATAACAAAACTTTTTTGTTCATTTGTGTTGGGAGAATAAATTTTATTTATTTATACTTGTTATTGTTTTAAATTTTTTCCAGACATCAACTATAAAATTTTCGTTTTGTTGTAAGCTTTTTGCCTTGTTTAATTTCGGGCTGAAGGGAGAACGAAAAGTCAAAGTTTTGATTTAAGAAAAAAGTGTAAATCTAAAAAGGAAAAGCACAATGCACAATTGTAGGGAGAGATAATTCCAAAGAGTGTCTGTAATTTTTAGGGATTGAAAGCTCTTTTTAGTTTTTATATCTCAGGTTTTGCAATCGTCGGGAAAAATTGGTGGCAGAGGATTTTTAACTGAGTGTTGAATTGCAAGTCATAAGTCATTTCACACAAAAATATAGCCCGTTACGCATGATAAATCACTTTACAATCATCTATGATTGCTAGATCACATTTTTGAAAATGGGCAAAATAATGACTTGTTAGACTCGGGTAAATATCCCACCGCATGTTCACTTGAGAATTTAATGAGTGTTTGTTATTCTCGTTAAAAGCTTGGGATCCATAAGTCATTTGAATCTTTAACATGTTTCAAGCATGCATATCCATTTTTAAAACATGTGTAGAAAAAAATCTCCTTCATGTAAAATTCCAAGCTTAATAGGGTTGGACTAATGGAATTTCCCAAACTTGGATAACAAAACTTTTGTGTTCATTTGTGGTGTGTGAATAGATATTTTTTATTTACATTAGTTATTATTTTAAATATTTTCCACACATCAACTATAAAATTTTTATTTTGTTGTGATCTTTTTTACCTTTTCTGTTTACGGGAAGAAGGGGGAGCGAAAACTCAGTGTTCTGATTTAAGAAAAAAGTGTACATCTAAAATGGAAATGCACAATGCAAAAATGTAGAGAGAGATATTTCCAAAGAGTGTCTGTATGTTTTAGGGATCGTATGCACTCTTTCGTTTTCATATCTGAGGTTTTACTATGGTCAGGAAACGGGGGAGGAGGGCGATTTTTAACTGAGTGTTGAATTGCAATCCATAATACATTTCATACCAAAATATAGCCCGTTACGCATGATAAATCACATCACAATCATCTATGATTAATTATGTCAGCTTTTTGCAAATGGGCAAAATAATGGCATGTTTGACTCGGGTAAATATCCCACCACAAGTTCACTTGAGAATTTAATGAGCGTTTGTTATTCTCCTTTAAAGCTTTGCATCCATAGCTCATTTGCATCTTTAACATGTTTCAAATATGCATATCCATTTTTAAAACATGTGTGGATGAAATCTCTCTCTTGCAAAATTCCAAGCTATAAGGGTTAAACTAGTGGAATTTCCCAAACTTGGATAACAAAAATTTTGTGTTCATTTGTGGTGTGTGAATAAATTTTCTTCATTTAATTTTTTTATTGCTTTAAACTTTTTCCGTACATCAACTATGAAATTTTCAGTTTGCTGTGATCTATTTGCCTTTTTTGTTTACGAGATGAAGGGAGAGCGAAAAACTCGAAGTTTTGATTTAAGAAAAATGTGTACACCTGAAACGGAAACGAACAATGCACATATGAAGAGAGAGATAATTCCAAAGAGTGTCTGTAATTTTTAGGGATTGTAAGCACCTTTTCGTTTTTATGTCTTAGGTTTTACAATCGTCGAGAAAAATGGGTTGCGGAGGATTTTTAACTGAGTGTTGAATTGCAATCCATAAGTCATTTCATACCAAAATATAGTCCGTTACGCATGATAAATCACATCACAATCATCTATGATTAATTATGTCAGCTTTCTGCAAATGGGCAAAATAATGGCATGTTTGACTCGGGTAAATATCCCACCACAATTTCACTTGAGAATTTAATTAGCGTTTGTTATTCTCTTTAAAAGCTTTGCATCCATAGCTCATTTGCATCTTTAACATGTTTCAAATATGCATATCCATTTTTAAAACATGTGTGGATGAAATCTCTCTCCTGCAAAATTCCAAGCTATTAGGGTTAAACTAGTGGAATTTCCCAAACTTGGATAACAAAACTTTTGTGTTCATTTGTGGTGTGTGAATAAATTTTCATCATTTACTTTTTTTATTGTTTTAAACTTTTTCCGTACATCAACTATGAAATTTTCAGTTTGATGTGATCTTTTTGCCTTTTTTGTTTACGGGATGAAGGGAGAGCGAAAAACTCGAAGTTTTGATTTAAGAAAAATGTGTACATATGAAATGGAAACGCACAATGCATATATGTAGAGAGAGATAATTCAAAAGAGTGTCTGTAATTTTTAGGGATTGTAAGCACCTTTTTGTTTTTATATCTCAGGTTTGGCAATCGTCGGGAAAAATGGGTTGCGGAGGAATTTTAACGGAGTGTTGAATTGCAATCCATAAGTCATTTCATACAAAAATATAGCCCGTTATGAATGATCAGTCACATTACAATCATCTATGATTAATTATGTCAACTTTTTGCAAATGGGCAAAATAATGACATGTTTGACTAGGGCAAATATCCCATCGCAAGTTCACTTGAGAATTTAATGAGCGTTTGTTATTCTCTTTAAAAGCTTTGCATCCATAGCTCATTGGCATCTTTAACATTTTTCAAACATGCATATCCATTTTAAAAGCATGTGTGGATGAAATCTCTCTCTTGCAAAATTCCAAGCTATTAGGGTTAAACTAGTGGAATTTCCCAAAATTGGATAACAAAACATTTGTGTTCATTTGTGTTGGGCGAATAAATTTTCTTAATTTATATTTTTTATTGTTTTAAATTTTTTCCATACATCAACTATAAAATTTTCATTTTGTTGTAAGCTTTTTGCCTGGTTTGTTTTTGGGATGAAGGGACAGTGAAAAGTCAAAGTTTTGATTTAAGAAAAAAGTGTACATCTAAAATGGAAAAGCACAATGCACAATTGTAGGGTGAGATAATTCCAAAGAGTGTCTGTAATTTTTAGGGATTGTAAGCTCTTTTTAGTTTTTATATCTCAGGTTTTGCAATCGTCGGGAAAAATTGGTGGCAGAGGATTTTTAACTGAGTGTTGAATTGCAATCCATAAGTCATTTCATACAAAAATATAGCCCGTTATGTATGATAAATCACTTTACAATCATCTATGATTGTTAGATCACATTTTTGAAAATGGGCAAAATATTGACTTGTTAGACTCGGGTAAATATCCCACCGCACGTTCACTTGAGAATTTAATGAGCGTTTGTTATTCTCGTTAAAAGCTTTGGATCCATAAGTCATTTGAATCTTTAACATGTTTCAAGCATGCATATCCATTTTTAAAACATGTGTAGAAAAACTCTCCTTCATGTAAAACTCCAAGCTTAATAGGGCTGGACTAATGGAATTTCCCAAACTTGGATAACAAAACTTTTGTGTTCATTTGTGGTGTGTGAATTGATATTTTTTATTTACATTAGTTAATATTTTAAATATTTTCCACACATCAACTATAAAATTTTTATTTTGTTGTGGTCTTTTTTGCCTTTTTTGTTTACGGGATGAAGGGGGAGCGAAAACTCAAAGTTCTGATTTAAGAAAAAAGTGTACATCTAAAATGGAAATGCACAATGCACAAATGTAGAGAGAGATATTTCCAAAGAGTGTCTGTATGTTTTAGGGATCGTATGCACTCTTTCGTTTTTATATCTAAGTTTTTGCAATCGTCGGGAAACGGGGGAGGCGGGCGATTTTTAACTGAGTGTTGAATTGCAATCCATAAGTCATTTCATACCAAAATATAGCCCGTTACGCATGACAAATCACTTTACAATGTTCTGTGATTGTTAGCTCAACTTTTTGAATATGGGCAAAATAATGGCTTGTTTGACTCGGGCAAATATCCCATCGCACGTTCACTTGAGAATTTAATGAGCGTTTGTTATTCTCTTTAAAAGCTTTCGATCCATAGGTCATTTGAATCTTTAACATGTTTCTGGCATGCATACCCATTTTTAAAACATGTGTAGAAAAAATCTCCTTTATGTAAAATTCATAGATATTAGTTTTGGACTAGTGGAATTTCCCAAACTTGGATAATAAAACTTTTGTGTTCATTTGTGGTGTGTGAATAAATTTTCTTCATTTAGTTTTTTTATTGTTTTAAACTTTTTCCGTACATCAACTATGAAATTTTCAGTTTGCTGTAATCTCTATTTGCCTTTTTTGTTCACGGGATGAAGGGAGAGCGAAAAACTCGAAGTTTTGATTTAAGAAAAATGTGAACATCTGAAACGGAAACGCACAATGCACATATGTAGAGAGAGATAATTCCAAAGAGTCTCTGTAATTTTTAGGGATTGTAAGCACCTTTTCATTTTTGTGTCTCAGGTTTTGAAATCGTCGGGAAAAATGGGTTGCGGAGGATTTTTAACTGAGTGTTAAATTGCAATCCATAAGTCATTTCATACAAAAATATAGCCCGTTATGCATGATAAATAACATTACAATCATGTATGATTAATTATGTCAGCTTTTTGCAAATGGGCAAAATAATGACATGTTTGACTTGGGTAAATATCCCACCGGAAGTTCACTTGAGAATTTAATGAGTGTTTGTTATTCTCTTTAAAAGATTTGCATCCATAGCTCATTTGTATCTTTAACATGCTTCAAATATGCATATCCATTTTTAAAACATGTGTGGATGAAGTCTCTCTCTTGCAAAATTCCAACCTATTAGTGTTAAACTAGTGGAATTTCCCAAACTTGGATAACAAAACTTTTGTGTTCATTTGTGGTGTGTCCATAAATTTTCTTCATTTACTTTTTTTATTGTTTTAAACTTTTTCCGTGCATCAACTATGAAATTTTCAGTTTGCTGTGATCTATTAGCCTTTTTTGTTTACGGGATGAAGGGAGAGGGAAAAACTCGAAGTTATGATTTAATAAAAATGTGTACATGTGAAACGGAAACGCACAATGCACATATGTAGAGAGAGATAATTCCAAAGAGTGTCTGTAATTTTTAGGGATTGTAAGCACCTTTTCGTTTTTGTATCTCAGGTTTTACAATCGTGGGGAAAAATGGGTTGTGGAGGATTTTTAACTGAGTGTTGAATTGCAATCGATAAGTCATTTCATACAAAAATATAGCCCGTTATGCATGATAAATCACATTACAATCATCTATGATTAATTATGTCAGCTTTTTGCAAATGGGCAAAATAATGACATGTTTGACTCGGGTAAATATCCCACCGCAAGTTCACTTGAGAATTTAATGAGCGTTTGTTATTCTCTTTAAAAGCTTTGCATCCATAGCTCATTTGCATCTTTAACATGTTTCAAATATGTATATCCATTTTTAAAATATGTGTGCATGAAATCTCTCTCTTGCAAAATTCCAAGCTATTAGGGTTAAACTAGTGGAATTTCCCAAACTTGGAAAACAAAAATTTTGTGTTCATTTGTGGTGTGTGAATAAATTTTCTTCATTTACTTTTTTTATTGTTTTAAACATTTTCCGTACATCATCTATGAAATTTTCAGTTTGCTGTGATCTATTTGCCTTTTTTATTTTCGGGATGAAGGGAGAGCGAAAAACTCGAAGTTTTGATTTAAGAAAAATGTGTACATCTGAAACGGAAATGCACAATGCACATATGTAGAGAGAGATAATACCAAAGAGTGTCTATAATTTTTAGGGATTGTAAGCACCTTTTCGTTTTTATATCTCATGTTTTACAATCATCGGGAAAAATGGGTTGCGGAGGATTTTTAACTGAGTGTTGAATTGCAATCCATAAGTCATTTCATACAAAAATATAGCCCGTTATGCATGATAAATCACATTACAATCATCTATGATTAATTATGTCAGCTTTTTGCAAATGGGAAAAGTAATGACATGTTTGACTCGGGTAAATATCCCACTACAATTTCACTTGAGAATTTAATGAGCGTTTGATTCTCTTTAAAAGCTTTGCATCCATAGCTCATTTGCATCTTTAACATGTTTCAAACATGCATATCCATTTTAAAAACATGTGTGGATGAAATCTCTCTCTTGCAAAATTCCAAGCTATTAGGGTTAAACTAGTGGAATTTCCAAAAATTGGATAACAAAACTTTTGTGTTCATTTGTGTTGGGCGAATAAATTTTCTTTATTTATATTTGTTATTGTTTTAAATTTTTTCCATACATCAACTATGAAATTTTCATTTTGTTGTATGCTTTTTGCCTTGTTTGTTTTCGGGATGAAGGGAGAGCGAAAAGTCAAAGTTTTGATTTAAGAAAAAAGTGTTCATCTAAAATGGAAAAGAACATTGCACAATTTTAGGGAGAGATAATTCCAATGAGTGTCCATAATTTTTAGGGATTGTAAGCTCTTTTTAGTTTTTATATCCCAGGTTTTGCAATCGTCGGGAAAAATTGGTGACAGAGGATTTTTAACTAAGTGTTGAATTGCAATCCATAAGTCATTTCATACAAAAATATAGCCCGTTACGCTTGATAAATCACATTACAATCATCTATGATTAATTATGTCAGCTTTTTGCAAATGGACAAAATAATGACATGTTTGACTCGGGTAAATATCCCACCGCACGTTCACTTGAGAATTTAATGAGCGTTTGTTTTTCTCTTTAAAAGCTTTGCATCCATAGCTCATTTGCATCTTTAACATGTTTCAAATATGCATATCCATTTTTAAAACATGCGAAGAGAAAATCTCCTTCATGTAAAATTCCAAGCTTAATTGGGTTGGACTAATGGAATTTCCCAAACTTGGATAACAAAACTTTTGGGTTCATTTGTGGTGTGTGAATAGATATTTTTTATTTACATTAGTTATTATTTTAAATATTTTTCACACATCAACTATAAAATTTTTATTTTGTTGTGATCTTTTTTGCCTTTTTTGTTTACGGGATGAAGGGGGAGCGAAAACTCAAAGTTCTGATTTAACAAAAAAGTGTACATCTAAAATTGAAATGCGCAATGCACAAATGTAGAGAGAGATATTTCCAAAGAGTGTCTGTATGTTTTAGCGATCGTATGCACACTTTCGTTTTTTTATCTAAGGCTTTCCAATCGTCGGGAAACGGGGGAGGCGGACGATTTTTAACTGAGTGTTGAATTGCAATCCATAGGTCATTTCATACCAAAATATAGCCCGTTACGCATGACAAATCACTTTACAATGTTCTGTGTTTGTTAGCTCAACTTTTTTAATATGGGCAAAATAATGGCTTGTTTGACTCGGGCAAATATCCCACCGCACGTTCACTTGAGAATTTAATGAGAGTTTGTTATTCTCTATAAAATCTTTGGATCCATAGGTCATTTGAATCTTTAACATGTTTCTGGCATGCATACCCATTTTTAAAACATGTGTAGAAAAATTCTCCTTCATGTAAAATTCATAGATATTAGTTTTGGACTAGTGGAATTTCCCAAACTTGGATAACAAAACTTTTGTGTTCATTTGTGGTGTGTGAATAAATCTTCTTCATTTACTTTTTTTATTATTTTAAACTTTTTCTGTACATCAACTATGAAATTTTCAGTTTGCTGTGATCTATATTTGCCTTTTTTGTTTACGGGAAGAAGGGAGAGCGAAAAACTCGATGTTTTGATTTAAGAAAAATGCGTACATCTGAAACAGAAACGCACAATGCACATATGTAGAGAGAGATAATTCCAAAGAGTCTCTGTAATTTTTAGGGATTGTAAGCACCTTTTCGTTTTTATGTCTCAGGTTTTGCAATCGTCGGGAAAAATCGGTTGCAGAGGATTTTTAACTTAGTGTTGAATTGCATTCCATAAGTCATTTCATACAAAAATATAGCCCCTTACGCATGATAAATCACATTACAATCATCTATGATTAATTCTGTCAGCTTTTTGCAAATGGGCAAAATAATGGCATGTTTGACTCAGGTAAATATCCCACCACAAGTTCACTTGAGAATTTAATGAGCGTTTGTTATTCTCTTTAAAAGCTTTGCATCCATAGCTCATTTGCATCTTTAACATGTTTCAAATATGCATATCCATTTTTAAAACATGTGTGGATGAAATCTCTCTTGCAAAATTCCTAGCTATTAGGGTTAAACTAGTGGAATTTCCCAAACTTGGATAACAAAACTTTTGTTCATTTGTGGTGTGTGAATAAATTTTCTTCATTTACTTTTTTTATTGTTTTAAACTTTTTCCGTACATCAACTATGAAATTTTCAGTTTGCTGTGATCTATTTGCCTTTTTTGTTTACGGGATGAAGGGAGAGCGAAAAACTCGAAGTTTTGATTTAAGAAAAATATGTACATCTGAAACGGAAACGCACAATGCACATATGTAGAGAGAGATAATTCCCAAGAGTGTCCGTAATTTTTAGGGATTGTAAGCACCTTTTCGTTTTTATGTCTCAGGTTTTGCAAACGTCGGGAAAAATGGGTTGCGGAGGATTTTTAACTGAGTGTTGAATTGCAATCCATAAGTCATTTCATACAAAAATATAGCCCGTTATGCATGATAAATCACATTACAATCATCTATGATTAATTATGTCAGCTTTTTGCAAATGGGCAAAATAATGACATGTTTGACTCGGGTAAATATCCCACCGCAAGTTCACTTGAGAATTTAATGAGCGTTTGTTTTTCTCTTTAAAAGTTTTGCATCCATAGCTCATTTGCATCTTTAACATGTTTCAAACATGCATATCCATTTTAAAAACATGTGTGGATGAAATCTCTCTCTTGCAAAATTCCAAGCTATTAGGGTTAACCTAGTGGAATTTCCCAAAATTGGATAACAAAACTTTTGTGTTCATTTGTGTTGGGCGAATAAATTTTCTTTATTTATATTTATTATTGTTTTAAATTTTTTCCATACATCAACTATAAAATTTTCATTTTGTTGTCAGCTTTTTGCCTTGTTTGTTTTCGGAATGAAGGGAGAGCGAAAATTCAAAGTTTTGATTTAAGAAAAAAGTGTACATCTAAAACGGAAAAGCACAATGTACAATTGTAGGGAGAGATAATTCCAAAGAGTGTTCTTAATTTTTAGGGAATATAAGCTCTTTTTAGTTTTTATATCTCAGGTTTGGCAATCGTTGGGAAAAATTGGTGGCTGAGGATTTTTAACTAAGTGTTGAATTGCAATCCATAAGTCATTTCATACAAAAATATAGCCCGTTACGCATGATAAATCACTTTACAATCATCTATGATTAATTATGTCAACTTTTTGCAAATGGGCAAAATAATGACATGTTTGACTCGGGTAAATATCCCACCGCAAGTTCACTTGAGAATTTAATGAGCGTTTGTTTTTCTCTTTAAAAGCTTTGCATCCATAGCTCATTTGCATCTTTAACATGTTTCAAATATGCATATCCATTTTTAAAACATGTGTGGATGAAATCTCTCTCTTGCAAAATTCCAAGCTATTAGGGTTAAACTAGTGGAATTTCCCAAACTTGGAAAACAAAAATTTTGTGTTCATTTGTGGTGTGTGAATAAATTTTCTTCATTTACTTTTTTTTATTGTTTTAAACTTTTTCCGTACATCAACTATGAAATTTTCAGTTTGCTGTGATCTATTTGCCTTTTTTAATTTACGGGATGAAGGGAGAGCGAAAAACTCGAAGTTTTGATTTAAGAAAAATGTGTACATCTGAAATGGAAACGCACAATGCACATATGTAGAGAGAGATAATACCAAAGAGTGTCTATAATTTTTAGGGATTGTAAGCACCTTTTCGTTTTTATATCTCAGGTTTTGCAGTCGTCGGGAAAAATGGGTTGCGGAGGACTTTTAACTGAGTGTTGAATTGCAATCCATAAGTCATTTCATACAAAAATATAGCCCGTTATGCATGACAAATCACATTACAATCATCTATGATTAATTATGTCAGCCTTTTGCAAATGGGCAAAATAATGACATGTTTGACTCGGGTAAATATCCCACTGCAAGTTCACTTGAGAATTTAATGAGCGTTTGATTCTCTTTAAAAGCTTTGCATCCATAGCTCATTTGCATCTTTAACATGTTTCAAACATGCATATCCATTTTAGAAACATGTGTGGATGAAATCTCTCTCTTGCAAAATTCCAAGCTATTAGGGTTAAACTAGTGGAATTTCCCAAAATTGGATAACAAAACTTTTGTGTTCATTTGTGTTGGGTGAATAAATTTTCTTAATTTATATTTTTTATTGTTTTAAATTTTTTCCATACATCAACTATAAAATTTTCATCTTGTTGTAAGCTTTTTGCCTTGTTTGTTTTCGGGATGAAGGGAGAGCGAAAAGTCAAAGTTTTGATTTAAGAAAAAAGTGTACATCTAAAATGGAAAAGCATAATGCACAATTGTAGGGAGGGATAATTCCAAAGAGTGTCTGTAATTTTTAGGGATTGTAAGCTCTTTTTAGTTTTTATATCTCAGGTTTTGCAATCGTCGGGAAAAATTGGTGGCAGAGAATTTTTAACTGAGTGTTGAATTGCAATCCATAAGTCATTTCATACAAAAATATAGCCCGTTACGCATGAAAAAACACTTTACAATCATCTATGATTGTTAGATCACATTTTTGAAAATGGGCAAAATAGTGACTTGTTAGACTCGGGTAAATATCCCACCGCACGTTCACTTGAGAATTTAATGAGCGTTTGTTCCTCTCGTTAAAAGCTTTGGATCCATAAGTCATTTGAATCTTTAACATGTTTCAAGCATGCATATCCATTTTTAAAACATGTGAAGAAAAAATCTCCTTCATGTAAAATTCCAAGCTTAATAGGGTTGGACTAATGGAATTTCCCAAACTTGGATAACAAAACTTCTGTGTTCATTTGTGGTGTGTGAATAGATATTTTTTATTTACATTAGTTATTATTTTAAATACTTTCCACACATCAACTATAAAATTTTTATTTTGTTGTGATCTTTTTTGCCTTTTTTGTTTACGGGAAGAAGGGGGAGCGAAAACTCAAAGTTTTGATTTAAGAAAAAAGTGTACATCTAAAATGGAAATGCACAATGCACAAATGTAGAGAGAGATATTTCCAAAGAGTGTCTGTATGTTTTAGGGATCGTATGCACTCTTTCGCTTTTATATCTAAGGTTTTGCAATCGTCACGAAACGGGGGAGGCGGGCCATTTTTAACTGAGGGTTGAATTGCAATCCATAAGTCATTTCATACCAAAATATAGCCCGTTACGCATGACGAATCACTTTACAATGTTCTGTGATTGTTAGCTCAACTTTTTGAATATGGGCAAAATAATGGCTTGTTTGACTTGGGCAAATATCCCACCGCACGTTCACTTGAGAATTTAATGAGTGTTTTTTATTCTCTTTAAAAGCTTTGGATTCATAGGTCATTTGAATCTTTCACATGTTTCTGGCATGCATACCCATTTTTAAAACATGTGTAGAAAAAATCTCCTTCATGTAAAATTCATAGATATTAGTTTTGGACTAGTGGAATTTCCCATACTTGGATAACAAAACTTTTGTGTTCATTTGTGGTGTGTGAATAAATTTTCTTCATTTACTTTTTTTACTGTTTTAAACATTTTCCGTACATCAACTATGAAATTTTCAGTTTGCTGTGATCTATATTTGCCTTTTTTGTTTACGGGATGAGGGGGGAGCGAAAAACTCGAAGTTTTGATTTAAGAAAAATGTGTACATCTGAAACGGAAACGCACAATGGATATATGTATAGAGAGATAATTCCAAAGAGTGTCTGTAATTTTTAGGGATTGTAAGCACCTTTTCGGTTTTATGTCTCAGGTTTTGCAATTGTCGGGAAAAATGGGTTGCGGAGGATTTTTAACTGAGTGTTGAATTGCAATCCATAAGTCAATTCATACAAAAATATAGCCCGTTACGCATGATAAATCACATTACAATCATCTATGATTAATTATGTCAGCTTTTTGCAAATGGGCAAAATAATGGCATGTTTGACTCGGGTAAATATCCCACCATAAGTTCACTTGAGAATTTAATGAGCGTTTGTTATTCTCTTTAAAAGCTTTGCATCCATAGCTCATTTGAATCTTTAACATGTTTCAAATATGCATATCCATTTTTAAAACATGTGTGGATGAAATCTCTCTCTTGCAAAATTCCAAGCTATTAGGTTTACACTAGTGGAATTTACCAAACTTGGATAACAAAACTTTTGTGTTCATTTGTGGTGTGTGAATAGATATTTTTTATTTACATTAGTTATTATTTTAAATACTTTCCACACATCAACTATAAAATTTTTATTTTGTTGTAATATTTTTTGCCTTTTTTGCTTACGAGATGAAAGGGGAGCGAAAACTCAAAGTTCTGATTTAAGAAAAAAGTGTACATCTAAAATGGAAATGCACAATGCACAAATGTAGAGAGAGATATTTCCAAAGAGTGTCTGTATGTTTTAGGGATCGTATGCACTCTTTTGTTTTTATATCTAAGGTTTTGCAATCGTCGGGAAATGGGGGAGGCGGGCGATTTTTAACTGAGTGTTGAATTGCAATCCATAAGTCATTTCATACCAAAATATAGCCCGTTATGCATGACAAATCACTTTACAATGTTCTGTGATTGTTAGCTCAACTTTTTGAATATGGGCAAAATAATGGCTTGTTTGACTCGGGCAAATATCCCACTGCATGTTCACTTGAGAATTTAATGAGCGTTTGTTATTCTCTTTAAAAGTTTTGATTCATAGGTCATTTGAATCTTTAACATGTTTCTGGCATGCATACCAATTTTTAAAACATCTGTAGAAAAAATCTCCTTCATGTAAAATTCATAGATATTAGTTTTGGACTAGTGCAATTTCCCAAACTTGGATAACAAAACTTTTGTGTTCATTTGTGGTGTGTGAATAAATTTTCTTGATTTACTTTTTTTATTGTTTTAAACTTTTTCCGTACATCAACTATGAAATTTTCAGTTTGCTGTGATCTATATTTGCCTTTTTTGTTTACGGGATGTAGGGAGATCGAAAAACTCGAAGTTTGATTTAAGAAAAATGTGTACATCTGAAACGAAAACGTACAATGCACAAATGTACAGACAGATAATTCCAAAGAGTGTCTGTAATTTTTAGGGATTGTACGCACCTTTTCGTTTTTATGTCTCAGGTTTTGCAATCGTCGGGAAAAATGGGTTGCGGAGGATTTTTAACTGAGTGTTGAATTGCAATCCATAAGTCATTTCATACAAAAATATAGCCCGTTATGCATGATAAATCACATCACAATCATCTATGATTAATTATGTCAGCTTTTTGCAAATGGGCAAAATATTGGCATGTTTGACTTGGGTAAATACCCCACCGCAAGTTCACATGAGAATTTAATGTGCGTTTGTTATTCTCTACATAAGCTTTGCATCCATAGCTCATTTGCATCTTTAACATGTTTCAAACATGCATATACATTTTAAAAACATGTGTGGATGAAATCTCTCTCTGGCAAAATTCCAAGCTATTAGGGTTAAACTAGTAGAATTTCCCAAAATTGGATAACAAAACTTTTGTGTTCATTTGTGTTGAGCGAATAAATTTGCTTTATTTATATTTGTTATTGTTTTAAATTTTTTCCGTACATCAACTATAAAATTTTCATTTTGTTGTAAGCTTTTTGCCTTGTTTGTTTTCGGGATGAAGGGAGAGCGAATAGTCAAAGTTTTGAGTTAAGAAAAAAGTGTACATCTAAAATGGAAATACACAATGCACAAATGTAGAGAGAGATATTTCCAAAGAGTGTCTGTATGTTTTAGGGATCGTATGCACTCTTTCGTTTTTATATCTAAGGTTTTCCAATCGTCGGGAAACGGGGGAGGCGGGCCATTTTTAACTGAGTGTTGAATTGCAATCCATAAGTCGTTTCATACCAAAATATAGCCTGTTACGCATGACAAATCACTTTACAATGTTCTGTGATTGTTAGCTCAACTTTTTGAATATGGGCAAAATAATGGCTTGTTTGACTCGGGCAAATATCCCACCGCACGTTCACTTGAGAATTTAATGAGCGTTTGTTATTCTCTTTAAAAGCTTTGGATCCATAGGTCATTTGAATCTTTAACATGTTTCTGGCATGCATACCCATTTTTAAAACATGTGTAGAAAAAATCTCCTTCATGTCAAATTCATAGATATTAGTTTTGGACTAGTGCAATTTCCCAAACTTGGATAACAAAACATTTGTGTTCATTTGTGGCGTGTGAATAAATTTTCTTCATTTACTTTTTTTATTGTTTTAAACTTTTTCTGTACATCAACTATGAAATTTTCAGTTTGCTGTGATCTATATTTGCCTTTTTTATTTACGGGATGAAGGGAGAGAGAAAAACTCGAAGTTTTGATTTAAGAAAAATGTGTACATCTGAAACGGAAATGCACAATGCACATATGTAGAGACAGATAATTCTAAAGAGTGTCTGTAATTTTTAGGGATTGTAAGCACCTTTTCGTTTTTATGTCTCAGGTTTTGCAATCGTCGGGAAAAATGGGTTGCGGAGGATTTTAACTGAGTGTTGAATTGCAATCCATAAGTCATTTCATACAAAAATATAACCCGTTATGCATGATAAATCACATCACAATCATCTATGATTAATTATGTCAGCTTTTTGCAAATGGGCAAAATAATGGCATGTTTGACTCGGGTAAATACCCCACCGCAAGTTCACTTAAGAATTTAATGAGCGTTTGTTATTCTCTATAAAAGCTTTGCATCCATAGCTCATTTGCATCTTTAACATGTTTCAAACATGCTTATCCATTTTAAAAACATGTGTGGATGAAATCTCTCTCTTGCAAAATTCAAAGCTATTAGGGTTAAACTAGTGGAATTTCCCAAAATTGGATAACAAAACTTTTGTTTTCATTTGTGTTGAGCGAATAAATTTGCTTTATTTATATTTGTCATTGTTTTAAATTTTTTCCACACATCAACTATAAAAGTTTCATTTTGTTGTAAGCTTTTTGCCTTGTTTGTTTTCGGAATGAAGGGAGAGCGAAAAGTCAAAGTTTTGATTTAAGAAAAAAGTGTACATCTAAAATGGAAATGCACAATGCACAAATGTAGAGAGAGATATTTCCAAAGAGTGTCTGTATGGTTTAGGGATCGTATGCACTCTTTCGTTTTTATATCTAAGGTTTTGCAATCGTCGGGAAACGGGGGAGGCGGGCGATTTTTAACTGAGTGTTAAATTGCAATCCATAAGTCATTTCATACCAAAATATAGCCCGTTACGCATGACAACTCACTTTACCATGTTCTATGATTGTTAGCTCAACTTTTTGAATATGGGCAAAATATTCGCTTGTTTGACTCGGGCAAATATCCCACCGCACGTTCACTTGAGAATTTAATGAGCGTTTGTTATTCTCTTTAAAAGCTTTGGATCCATAGGTCATTTGAATCTTTAACATGTTTCTGGCATGCATACCAATTTTTAAAACATGTGTAGAAAAAATCTCCTTCATGTAAAATTCATAGATATTAGTTTTGGACTAGTGCAATTTCCCAAACTTGGATAACAAAACTTTTGTGTTCATTTGTGGTGTGTGAATAAATTTTCATCATTTACTTTTTTTATTGTTTTAAACTTTTTCCGTACATCAACTATGAAATTTTCAGTTTGTTGTGATCTATATTTGCCTTTTTTGTTTACGGGATAAAGGGAGATCGAAAAACTCGAAGTTTTGATTTAAGAAAAATGTGTACACCTGAAATGGAAACGCACAATGCACATATGTAGAGACAGATAATTCCAAAGAGTGTCTGTAATTTTTAGGGATTGTAAGCACCTTTTCGTTTTTATGTCTCAAGTTTTGCAATCGTTGGGAAAAATGGGTTGCGGAGGATTTTTAACTGAGTGTTGAATTGCAATCCATAAGTCATTTCATAAAAAAATATAGCCCGTTATGCATGATAAATTACATCACAATCATCTATGATTAATTATGTCAGCTTTTTGCAAATGGGCAAAATAATGGCATGTTTGACTCGAGTAAATACCCCACCGCAAGTTCACTTGAGAATTTAATGAGCGTTTGTTATTCTCTATAAAAGCTTTGCATCCATAGCTCATTTGCATCTTTAACATGTTTCAAACATGCATATCCATTTTAAAAACATGTGTGGATGAAATCTCTTTCTTGCAAAATTCCAAGCTATTAGGGTTAAACTAGTGGAATTTCCCAAAATTGGATAACAAAACTTTTGTGTTCATTTGTGTTGAGTGAATAAATTTGATTTATTTATATTTGTTATTGTTTTAAATTTTTTCCATACATCAACTCTAAAATTTTCATTTTGTTGTAAGTTGTTTGCCTTGTTTATTTACGGGATGAAGGGAGAGCGAAAAGTCAAAGTTTTGATTTAAGAAAAAAGTGTATATCTAAAATGGAAAAGCACAATGCACAACTGTAGGGAGAGATAATTCCAAAGAGTTTCTGCAATTTTTAGGGATTGTAAGCTCTTTTTAGTTTTTATATCTCAGGTTTTGCAATCGTTGGGAAAAATTGGTGGCAGAGGATTTTTAACTGAGTGTTGAATTGCAATCCATAAGTCATTTCATACAAAAATATAGCCCGTTACGCATGATAAATCACTTTACAATCATCTATGATTGTTAGATCAAATTTTTGATATTGGGAAAAATAGTGACTTGTTAGACTCGGGTAAATATCCCACTGCACATTCACTTGAGAATTTAATGAGCGTTTGTTATTCTCGTTAAAAGCTTTGGATCCATAAGTCATTTGAATCTTTAACATGTTTCAAGCATGCATATGCATTTTTAAAACATGTGTAGAAAAAATCTCCTTCATGTAAAATTCCAAGCTTAATAGGGTTGGACTAATGGAATTTCCCACACTTGGATAACAAAACTTTTTCCATACATCAACTATGAAATTTTTCAGTTTACTGTGATCTATATTTGCCTTTTTTGTTTACGGATGAAGGGAGAGCGAAAAACTCGAAGTTTTGATTTAAGAAAAATGTGCACATCTGAAACGGAAACGCACAATGCACATATGTAGAGAGAGATAATTAAAAAGAGTGTCTGTAATTTTTTGGGATTGTAAGGACCTTTTCGTTTTTATGTCTCAGGTTTTGCAATTGTCGGGAAAAATGGGTTGCGGAGGATTTTTAACTGAGTGTTGAATTGCAATCCATAAGTTATTTCATACAAAAATATAGCTCGTTATGCATGATAAATCACATTACAATCATCTATGATTAATTATGTTAGCTTTTTGCAAATGGGCAAAATAATGACATGTTTGACTCGGGTAAATATCCCACCGCAAGTTCACTTGAGAATTTAATGAGCGTTTGTTATTCTCTTTAAAAGCTTTGCATCCATAGCTCATTTGCATCTTTAACATGTTTCAAACATGCATATCCATTTTAAAAACATGTGTGGATGAAATCTCTCTCTTGCAAAATTCCAAGCTATTAGGGTTAAACTAGTGGAATTTCCCAAAATTGGATAACAAAACTTTTGTGTTCATTTGCGTTGGGCGAATAAATTTTCTTTATTTATATTTTTTATTGTTTTAAATTTTTTCCATACATCAATTATAAAATTTTCATTTTGTTGCAAGCTTTTTGCCTTGTTTGTTTTCGGGATGAAGGGGGAGCGAAAAACTCAAAGTTCTGATTTAAGAAAAAATTATCCATCTAAAATGGAATAGCACAATGCACAATTGTAGGGAGAGATAATTCCAAAGAGTGTCTGTAATTTTTAGGGATTGTAAGCTCTTTTTAGTTTTTATATCTCAGGTTTTGCAATCGTCGGGAAAAATTGGTGGCAGAGGATTTTTAACTGAGTGTTGAATTGCAATCCATAAGTCATTTCATACAAAAATATAGCCCGTTACGCATGATAAATCACTTTACAATCATCTATGATTGTTAGATCACATTTTTGAAAATGGGCAAAATAGTGACTTGTTAGACACGGGTAAATATCCCACCGCACGTTCACTTGAGAATTTAATGAGCGTTTGTTATTCTCGTTAAAAGCTTTGGATCCATAAGTCATTTGAATCATTAACATGTTTCAAGCATGCATATCCATTTTTAAAACATGTGTAGAAAAAATCTCCTTCATGTAAAATTCCAAGCTTAATAGGGTTGGACTAATGGAATTTCCCAAACTTGGATAACAAAACTTTGTGTTCATTTGTGGTGTGTGAATAGATACTTTTTATTTACATTAGTTATTATTTTAAATATTTTCCACACATCAACTATAAAATTTTTATTTTGTTGTGATCTTTTTTGCCTTTTTTGATTAAGGGATGAAGGGGGAGAGAAAACTCAAAGTTCTGATTTAAGAAAAAAGTGTACATCTAAAATGGAAATGCACAATGCAAAAATGTAGAGAGAGTTATTTTCAAAAAGTGTTTGTATGTTTTAGGGATCGTATGCACTCTTTCGTTTTTATATCTAAGGTTTTGCAATCGTCGGGAAACGGGGGAGGCGGGAGATTTTTAACTGAGTGTTGAATTGCAATCCATAAGTCATTTTATACCAAAATATATCCCGTTACGCATGACAAATCACTTTACAATGTTCTGTGATTGTTAGCTCAACTTTTTTAATATGGGCAAAATAATGGCTTGTTTGACTCGGGCAAATATCCCACCGCACGTTCACTTGAGAATTTAATGAGCGTTTGCTATTCTCTTTAAAAGCTTTGGATCCATAGGTCATTTGAATATTTAACATGTTTCTGGCATGCATACCCATTTTTAAAACATGTGTAGAAAAAATCTCCTTCATGCAAAATTCATAGATATTAGTTTTGGACTAGTGGAATTTCCCAAACTTGGATAACAAAACTTTTGTGGTTATTTGTGGTGTGTGAATAAATTTTCTTCATTTACTTTTTTTATTCTTTTAAACTTTTTCCGTACATCAACTATGAAATTTTCAGTTTGCTGTGATCTATATTTGCCTTTTTTGTTTACGGACGAAGGAAGAGCGAAAAACTCGAAGTTTTGATTTAAGAAAAATGTGTACATCTGACACGGAAACGCACAATGCACATATGTAGAGAGAATAATTAAAAAGAGTGTCTGTAATTTTTTGGGATTGTAAGCTCCTTTCGTTTTTATGTCTCAGGTTTTGCAATCGTCGGGAAAAATGGGTTGCGGAGGATTTTTAACTGAGTGTTGAATTGCAATCCATAAGTCATTTCATACAAAAATATAGCCCGTTATACATGATAAATCACATCACAATCATCTATGATTAATTATGTCAGCTTTTTGCAAATGGGCAAAATAATGGCATGTTTGACTCGGGTAAATATCCCATCGCAAGTTCACTTGAGAATTTAATGAGCGTTTGTTATTCTCTTTAAAAGGTTTGCATCCATAGCTCATTTGCATCTTTAACATGTTTCAAACATGCATATCTATTTGAAAAACAAGTGTGGATGAAATCTCTCTCTTGCAAAATTCCAAGCTATTAGGGTTAAACTAGTGGAATTTCCCAAACTCGGATAACAAAACTTTTGTGTTCATTTGCGTTGGGCGAATAAATTTTCTTTATTTATATTTGTTATTATTCTAAATTTTTTCAATACATCAACTATAAAATTTTCATTTTGTTGTAAGCTTTTTGCCTTGTTTGTTTTTGGGATGAAGGGAGAGCGAAAAGTCAAAGTTTTGATTTAAGAAAAAAGTGTACATCTAAAATGGAAAAGCACAATGCACAATTGTAGGGAGAGATAATTCCAAAGAGTGTCTGTAATTTTTAGGGATTGTAAGCTCTTTTTAGTTTTTATATCTCAGGTTTTGCAATCGTCGGGAAAAATGGGTTGCGGAGGATTTTTAACTGAGTGTTGAATTGCAATCCATAAGTCATTTCATACAAAAAATATAGCCCATTATGCATGATAAATCACATTAAAATCATCTATGATTAATTATGTCAGCTTTTTGCAAATGGGCAAAATAATGACATGTTTGACTCGGGTAAATATCCCACCGCAAGTTCACTTGAGAATTTAATGAGCGTTTGTTATTCTCTTTAAAAGCTTGGATCCATAGGTCATTTGAATCTTTAACATGTTTCTGGCATGCATACCCATTTTTCAAACATGTGTAGAAAAAATGTCCTTCATGTAAAATTCATAGATATTAGTTTTGGACTAGTGGAATTTCCCAAACTTGGATAACAAAACTTTTGTGTTCATTTGTAGTGTGTGAATAAATTTTCTTCATTTACTTTTTTTATTGTTTTAAACTTTTTCCGTACATCAACTATGACATTTTCAGTTTGCTGTGATCTATTTGCCATTTTTGTTTACGGGATGAAGGGAGAGCGAAAAACTCGAAGTTTTGATTTAAGAAAAATGTGTACATCTGAAACGGAAACGCACAATGCACATATGTAGAGAGAGATAATTCCAAAGAGTGTTTGTAATTTTTAGGGATTGTAAGCACCTTTTCGTTTTTATGTCTCAGGTTTTGCAATCGTCGGGAAAAATGGGTTGCGGAGGATTTTTAACTGAGTGTTGAATTGCAATCCATAAGTCATTTCATACAAAAATATAGCTCGTTACGCATGATAAATCATATTACAATCATCTATGATTAGTTATGTCAGCTTTTTGCAGATGGGCAAAATATTGACATGTTTGACTCGGGCAAATATCCCACTGCAAGTTCATATAAGAATTTAATGAGCATTTGTTATTCTCTTTAAAAGCTTTGCTTCCATAGCTCATTTGCATCTTTAACATGTTTCAAACATGCATATCCATTTTAAAAACATGTGTGGATGAAATCTCTCTCTTGCAAAATTCAAAGCTATTAGGGTTAAACTAGTGGAATTTTCCAAAATTGGATAACAAAACTTTTGTGTTCATTTGTGTTGGGCGAATAAATTTTCTTTACTTATATTTGTTATTGTTTTAAATTTTTTCCATACATCAACTATAAAATTTTCATTTTGTTGTAATCTTTTTGCCTTGTTTGTTTTCGGGATGAAGGGAGAGAGAAAAGTCAAAGTTTTGATTTAAGAAAAAAGAGTACATCTAAAATGGAAAACCACAATGCAAAATTGTAGGGAGAGATAATTCCAAAGAGTGTCTGTAATTTTTAGGGATTGTAAGCTCTTTTTAGTTTTTATATCTCAGGTTTTGCAATCGTCGGGAAAATGGGTTGCGGAGGATTTTTAACTGAGTGTTGAATTGCAATCCATAAGTCATTTCATACAAAAATATAGCCCGTTACGCATGATAAATAACATTACAATCATCTATGATTAATTATGTCTGCTTTTTGCAAATGGGCAAAATAATGACATGTTTGACTCGGGTAAATATCCCACCGCAAGTTCACTTGAGAATTTAATGAGTGTTTGTTATTCTCTTCAAAAACTTTGCATCCATAGCTCATTTGCATCTTTAACATGTTTCAAACATGCATATCCATTTTAAAAACATGTGTGGATGAAATCTCTCTCTTGCAAAATTCCAAGCTATTAGGGTTAAACTAGTGGAATTTCCCAAAATTGGATAACAAAACTTTTGTGTTCATTTGTGTTGGGTGAATAAATTTTATTTATTTATATTTGTTATTTTTTTAAATTTTTTCCATACATCAACTATAAAATTTTCATTTTGTTGTCAGCTTTTTGCCTTGTTTGTTTTCGGGATGAAGGGAGAGCGAAAAGTCAAAGTTTTGATTTAAGAAAAAAGTGTACATCTAAAATGGAAAAGCACAATGCACTATTGTAGGGAGAGATAATTCCAAAGAGTTTCTGTAATTTATTGGGATTGTAAGCTCTTTTTAGTTTTTATATCTCAGGTTTTGCAATCGTCGGGAAAAATGGGTTGCGGAGGATTTTTAACTGAGTGTTGAATTGCAATCCATAAGTAATTTCATAAAAAAATATAGCCCGTTACGCATGATAAATCACATTACAATCATCTATGATTAATTATGTCAGCTTTTTGCAAATGGGCAAAATAATGACATGTTTGACTCGGGTAAATATCCCACCGCAAGTTCACTTGAGAATTTAATGAATGTTTGTTATTCTCTTTAAAAGCTTTGCATCCATAGCTCATTTGCATCTTTAACATGTTTCAAACATGCATATCCATTTTAAAAACATGTGTGGATGAAATCTCTCTCTTGCAAAATTCCAAGCTATTAGGGTTAAACTAGTGGAATTTCCCAAAATTGGATAACAAAACTTTTGTGTTCATTTGTGTTGGGCGAATAAATTTTCTTTATTTATATTTGTTATTGTTTTAAATTTTTTCCATACACCAACTATAAAATTTTCATTTTGTTGTAAGCTTTTTGCCTTGTTTGTTTTCGGGAGGAAGGGAGAGCGAAAAGTCAAAGTTTTGATTTAAGAAAAAGTGTACATCTAAAATGGAAAAGCACAATGCAAAATTGTAGGGAGAGTTAATTCCAAAGAGTGTCTGTAATTTTTAGGGATTGTAAGTTCTTTTTAGTTTTTATATCTCAGGTTTTGCAATCGTCGGGAAAAATTGGTGGCAGAGGATTTTTAACTGAGTGTTGAATTGGAATCCATAAGTCATTTCATACAAAAATATAGCCCGTTACGCATGATAAATCACTTTACAATCATCTATGATTGTTAGATCGCATTTTTGAAAATGGGCAAAATAGTGACTTGTTTGACTCGAGTAAATATCCCACCGCACGTTCAGTTGAGAATTTAATGAGCATTTGTTATTCTCTTTAAAAGCTTTGCATCCATAGCTCATTTGCATCTTTAACATGTTTCAAACATGCATATCCATTTTAAAAACATGTGTGGATGAAATCTCTCTCTTGCAAAATTCCAAGCTATTAGGGTTAAACTAGTGGAATTTCCCAAACTTGGATAACAAAACTTTTGTATTCATTTGTGTTGGGTGAATAAATTTACTTTATTTATATTTGTTATTGTTTTAAATATTTTCCATACATCAACTATATAATTTTCATATATTTGTAAGCTTTTTGCCTTGTTTGTTTTCGGGATGAAGGGAGAGCGAAAAGTCAAAGTTTTGATTTAAGAAAAAAGTGTACATCTAAAATGGAAAAGCACAATGCACTATTGTAGGGAGAGATAATTCCAAAGAGTGTCTGTAATTTATTGGGATTTTAAGCTGTTTTTAGTTTTTATATCTCAGGTTTTGCAATCGTCGGGAAAAATGGGTTGCGGAGGATTTTTAACTGAGTGTTGAATTGCAATCCATAAGTAATTTCATACAAAAATATAGCCCATTACGCATGATAAATCACATTACAATCATCTATGATTAATTATGTCAGCTTTTTGCAAATGGGCAAAATAATGACATGTTTGACTCGGGTAAATATCCCACCGCAAGTTCACTTGAGAATTTAATGAATGTTTGTTATTCTCTTTAAAAGCTTTGCATCCATAGCTCATTTGCATCTTTAACATGTTTCAAACATGCATATCCATTTTAAAAACATGTGTGGATGAAATCTCTCTCTTGCAAAATTCCAAGCTATTAGGGTTAAACTAGTGGAATTTCCCAAAATTGGATAACAAAACTTTTGTGTTCATTTGTGTTGGGCGAATAAATTTTCTTTATTTATATTTGTTATTGTTTTAAATTTTTTCCATACACCAACTATAAAATTTTCATTTTGTTGTAAGCTTTTTGCCTTGTTTGTTTTCGGGAGGAAGGGAGAGCGAAAAGTCAAAGTTTTGATTTAAGAAAAAGTGTACATCTAAAATGGAAAAGCACAATGTAAAATTGTAGGGAGAGTTAATTCCAAAGAGTGTCTGTAATTTTTAGGGATTGTAAGTTCTTTTTAGTTTTTATATCTCAGGTTTTGCAATCGTCGGGAAAAATTGGTGGCAGAGGATTTTTAACTGAGTGTTGAATTGCAATCCATAAGTCATTTCATACAAAAATATAGCCCGTTACGCATGATAAATCACTTTAAAATCATCTATGATTGTTAGATCGCATTTTTGAAAATGGGTAAAATAGTGACTTGTTTGACTCGAGTAAATATCCCACCGCACGTTCACTTGAGAATTTAATGAGCGTTTGTTATTCTCTTTAAAAGCTTTGCATCCATAGCTCATTTGCATCTTTAACATGTTTCTGGCATGCATACCCATTTTTAAAACATGTGTAGAAAATATTTCCTGCATGTAAAATTCATAGATATTAGTTTTGGACTAGTGGAATTTTCCAAACTTGGATAACAAAACTTTTGTGTTCATTTGTGGTGTGTGAATAAATTTTCTTCATTTACTTTTTTTATTGTTTTAAACTATTTCCGTACATCAACTATGAAATTTTCAGTTTGCTGTGTTCTATTTGCCTTTTTTGTATACGGGATAAAGGGAGAGTGAAAAACTCGAAGTTTTGATTTAAGAAAAATATGTACATCAGAAACGGAAACGCACAATGCACATATGTAGAAAGAGATAATTCCAATGAGTGTCTGTAATTTTTAGGGATTGTAAGCACGTTTTCGTTTTTATGTCTCAGGTTTTGCAATCGTCGGGAAAAATGGGTTGCGGAGGATTTTTAACTGAGTGTTGAATTGCAATCCATAAGTCATTTCATACAAAAATATTGCCCGTTACGCATGATAAATCATATTACATTCATCTATGATTAATTATGTCGGCTTTTTGCAAATGGGAAAAATAATGACATGTTTGACTCGGGTAAATATCCCACCGCAAGTTCACTTGAGAATTTAAGGAGCGTTTGTTATTCTCTTCAAAAGCTTTGCATCCATAGCTCATTTGCAACTTTAACATGTTTCAAATATGCATATCCATTTTAAAAACATGTTTGGATGAAATCTCTCTCTTGCAAAATTCCAAGCTATTAGGGTTAAACTAGTGGAATTTCCCAAAATTGGATAACAAAACTTTTGTGTTCATATGTGTTGGGCGAATAAATTTTCTTTATTTATATTTGTTATTGTTTTAAATTTTTTCCATACATCAACTACAAAATTTTCATTTTGTTGTTCGCTTTTTGCCTTGTTTGTTTTCGGGTTGAACGGAGAGCAAAAAGTCAAAGTTTTGATTTAAGAAAAAAGTGTACATCTAAAATGGAAAAGCACAATGCACAATTGTAGGGAGAGATAATTTCAAAGAGTGTCTGCAATTTTTAGGGATTGTAAGATCTTTTTAGTTTTTATATCTCAGGTTTTTCAATCGTCGGGAAAAACTGGTGGCAAAGGATTTTTAACAGTGTTGAATTGCAATCCATAAGTCATTTAGTACAAAAATATAGCCCGTTACGCATGATAAATCACTTTACAATCATCTATAATTGTTAGATCACATTTTTGAAAATGGGCAAAATAATGACTTGTTAGACTCGGGTAAATATCCCACCGCACGTTCACTTGAGAATTTAATGAGCGTCTGTTATTCTCGTTAAAAGCTTTGGATCCATAAGTCATTTGAATCTTTAACATGTTTCAAGCATGCATATCCATTTTTAAAACATGTGTAGAAAAAATCTCCTTCATGTAAAATTCCAAGCTTAATAGGGTTGGACTAATGGAATTTCCCAAACTTGGATAACAAAACTTTTGTTTTCATTTGAGGTGTGTGAATAGATATTTTTTATTTACATTAGTTATTATTTTAAATATTTTCCACACATCAACTATAAAATTTTTATTTTTTTGTGATCTTTTTTGCCTTTTTTGTTTATGGGATGAAGGTGGAGCGAAAACTCAAAGTTCTGATTTAAGAAAAAAGTGTACATCTAAAATGGAAATGCACAATGCACAAATGTAGAGAGAGATATTTCCAAAGAGTGTCTGTATGTTTTAGGGATCGTATGCATTCTTTCGTTTATATATCTAAGGTTTTGCAATCGTCGGGAAACGGGGGAGGCGGGCGATTTTTAACTGAGTGTTGAATTGCAATACATAAGTCATTTCATACCAAAATATAGCCCGTTACGCATGACAAATCACTTTACAATGTTCTGCGATTGTTAGCTCAACTTTTTGAATATGGGCAAAATAATGGCTTGTTTGACTCGGGCAAATATCCCACCGCACGTTCACTTGAGAATTTAATGAGCATTTTTTATTCTCTTTAAATGCTTTAGATCCATAGGTCATTTGAATCTTTAACATGTTTCTGGCACGCACACCCATTTTTAAAACATGTGTAGAAAAAATCTCCTTCATGTAAAATTCATAGATATTAGTTTTGGACTAGTGGAATTTCCCAAACTTGGATAACAAAACTTTTGTGTTCATTAGTGGTGTGTGAATAAATTTTCTTCATTTACTTTTTTGATTGTTTCAAACTTTTTTCGTACATCGACTATGAAATTTTGAGTTTGTTGTGGTCTATTTGCCGTTTTTCTTTACAGGATGAAGGGAGTGCGAAAAACTCGAAGTTTTGATTTAAGAAAAATGTGTACATTTGAAACGGAAACGCACAATGCACATATGTAGAGAGAGATAATTCAAAAGAGTGTCTGTAATTTTTAGGGATTGTAAGCACCTTTTCGTTTTTATGTCTCAGGTTTTGCAATCGTAGGGAAAAATGGGTTGCAGAGAATTTTTAACTGAGTGTTGAATTGCAATCCATAAGTCATTTCATACAAAAATATAGCCCGTTACGCATGATAAATCACATTAAAATCATTTATGATTAATTATGTCAGCTTTTATCAAATGGGCAAAATAATGGCATGTTTGACTCGGGTAAATATCCCACCTCAAGTTCACTTGAGAATTTAAAGAGCGTTTGTTATTCTCTTTAAAAGCTTTGCATCCATAGCTCATTTGCATCTTTAACATGTTTCAAATAAGCATATCCATTTTAAAAACATGTGTGGATGAAATCCCTCTCTTGCAAAATTCCAAGCTATTAGGGTTAAACTAGTGGAATTTCCCAACCTTGGATAACAAAACTTTTGTGTTCATTTGTGGTGTGTGAATAAATTTTCTACATTTACCTTTTTTTTTGTTTTAAACTTTTTTCGTACATCAACTATGAAATTGTCAGTTTGTTGTGATCTATTTGCCTTTTTCTTTTACGGGATGAAGGGAGAGCGAAAAACTCGAAGTTTTGATTTAAGAAAAATGTGTACATCTGAAACGGAAACGCACAATGCACATATGTAGAGAGAGATAATTCCAAAGAGTGTCTGTAATTTTTAGGGATTGTAAGCACCTTTTCGTTTTTATATCTCAGGTTTTGCAATCGTCGGGAAAAATGGGTTGCGGAGGATTTTTAACTGAGTGTTGAATTGCAATCCATAAGTCATTTCATACAAAAATATAGCCCGTTATGCATGATAAATCACATTACAATCATCTATGATTAATTATGACTGCTTTTTGCAAATGGGCAAAATAATGACATGTTTGACTCGGGTAAATATCCCACCGCAAGTTCACTTGAGAATTTAATGAGCGTTTGTTATTCTCTTTAAAAGCTTTGCATCCATACTTCATTTGCATCTTTAACATATTTCAAACATGCATATCCATTTTAAAAACATGTGTGGATGAAATCTCTCTCTTGAAAAATTCCAAGCTATTAGGGTTAAACTAGTGGAATTTCCCAAAATTGGATAACAAAACTTTTTGTTTTCATTTGTGGTGTGTGAATAAATTTTCTTCATTTACTTTTTTTATTGTTTTAAACTTTTTCCGTACATCAACTATGAAATTTTCAGTTTGCTGTGATCTATTTGCCTTTTTGTTTACGGGATGAAGGGAGAGCGAAAAACTCGAAGTTTTGATTTAAGAAAAATGTGTACATCTGAAACGGAAACGCACAATGCACATATGTAGAGAGAGATAATACCAAAGAGTGTCTGTAATTTTTAGGGATTGTAAGCACCTTTTCGTTTTTATATCTCATGTTTTGCAATCGTCGGGAAAAATGGGTTGCGGAGGATTTTTAACTGAGTGTTGAATTGCAATCCATAAGTCATTTCATACAAAAATATAGCCCGTTATGCATGATAAATCACATTACAATCATCTACGATTAATTATGTCAGCTTTTTGCAATTGGGCAAAATACTGACATGTTTGACTCGGGTAAATATCCCACCGCAAGTTCACTTGAGAATTTAATGAGCGTTTGTTATTCTCTTTAAAAGCTTTGCATCCATAGCTCATTTGCATCTTTAACATGTTTCAAACATGCTTATCCATTTTAAAAACATGTGTGAATGAAATCTCTCTCTTGCAAAATTCCAAGCTATTAGGGTTAAACTAGTGGAATTTCCCAAAATTGGATAACAAAACTTTTGTGTTCATTTGTGTTGGGCGAATAAATTTTATTTATTTATATTTGTTATTTTTTTAAATTTTTTCCATACATCAACTATAAAATTTTCATTTTGTTGTAAGCTTTTTCCCTTGTTTGTTTTCGGTATGAAGGGAGAGCGAAAAGTCAAAGTTTTGATTTAAGAAAAAAGTGTACATCTAAAATGGAAAAGCACAATGAAAAATTGTAGGGAGAGATAACTCCAAAGAGTGTCTGTAATTTTTAGGGATTGTAAGCTCTTTTTTGTTCTTATATCTTAGTTTTTGCAATTGTCGGGAAAAATTGGTGGCAGAGGATTTTTAACTGAGTGTTGAATTGCAATCCATAAGTCATTTCATACAAAAATATAGCCCGTTACGCATGATAAATCACTTTACAATCATCTATGATTGTTAGATAACATTTTTGAAAATGTGCAAAATAGTGACATGTTAGACTCGGGTAAATATCCCACCGCACGTTCACTTGAGAATTTAATGTGCGTTTCTTATTCTCGTTAAAAGCTTTGGATCCATAAGTCATTTGAATCTTTAACATGTTTCAAGCATGCATATCCATTTTTAAAACATGTGTAGAAAAAATCTCCTTCATGTAAAATTCCAAACTTAATAGGGTTGGACTAATGGAATTTCCCAAACTTGGATAACAAAACTTTTGTTTTCATTTGTGGTGTGTGAATAGATATTTTTTATTTACATTAGTTATTATTTTAAATATTTTCCACACATCAACTATAAAATTTATATTTTGTTGTGATCTTTTTTGCCTTTCTTGTTTACGGGATGAAGGGGGAGCGAAAACTCAAAGTTCTGATTTAAGAAAAAAGTGTACATCTAAAATGGAAATGCACAATGCAAAAATGTAGAGAGAGATATTTCCAAAGAGTGTCTGTATGTTTTAGGGATCGTATGCATTCTTTCGTTTATATATCTAAGGTTTTGCAATCGTCGGGAAACGGGGGAGGCGGGCGATTTTTAACTGAGTGTTGAATTGCAATCCATAAGTCATTTTATACCAAAATATAGCCCGTTACGCATGACAAATCACTTTACAATGTTCTGTGATTGTTAGCTCAACTTTTTGAATATGGGCAAAATAATGGCTTGTTTGACTCGGGCAAATATCCTACCGCACGTTCACTTGAGAATTTAATGAGCATTTTTTCTCCTCTTTAAAAGCTTTGGATCCGTAGGTCATTTGAATCTTTAACATGTTTCTGGCATACATACCCATTTTTAAAACATGTGTAAAAAAAATCTCCTTCATGTAAAATTCATAGGTATTAGTTTTGGACTAGTGGAATTTCCCAAACTTGGATAACAAAACTTTTGTGTTCATTAGTGGTGTGTGAATAAATTTTCTTCATTTACTTTTTTTATTTTTTTAAACTTGTTCCGTACATCAACTATGAAATTTTCAGTTTGCTGTGATCTTTTTGCCTTTTTTGTTTACGGGATGAAGTGAGAGCGAAAAACTCAAAGCTTTGATTTAAGAAAAATGTGTACATCTGAAACGGAAACGCACGATGCACATATATTGAGAGAGATAATTCCAAAGAGTGTTTGTAATTTTTAGGGATTGTAAGCACCTTTTCGTTTTTATGTCTCAGGTTTTGCAATCGTCGGGGAAAATGGGTTGCGGAGGATTTTTAACTGAGTGTTGAATTGCAATCCATAAGTCATTTCATAAAAAAATATAGCCCGTTACGCATGATAAATCACATTATAATCATCTATGAATAATTATGTCAGCTTTTTGCAAATGGGCAAAATAATGACATGTTTGACTCGGGTAAATATCCCACCGCAAGTTCACTTTAGAATTTAATGAGCGTTTGTTATTCTCTTTAAAAGCATTGCATCCATAGCTCATTTGCATCTTTAACATGTTTCAAACATGCATATCCATTTTAAAAACATGTGTGGATGAAATCTCTCTCTTGCAAAATTCCAAGCTATTAGGGTTAAACTAGTGGAATTTCCCAAAATTCGATAAAAAAACTTTTGTGTTCATTTGTGTTGGGTGAATAAAATTTCTTTATTTATATTTGTTATTGTTTTAAATATTTTCCATACATCAACTATAAAATTTTCATTTTGTTGTAAGCTTTTTGCCTTGTTTGTTTCCGGGATGAAGGGAGAGCGAAAAACTCGAAGTTTTGATTTAAGAAAAATGTGTACATCTGAAACGGAAACGCACGATGCACATATATAGAGAGAGATAATTCCAAAGAGTGTCTGTAATTTTTAGGGATTGTAAGCACCTTTTCGTTTTTATGTCTCAGGTTTTGCAATTGTCGTGGAAAATGGGTTGCGGAGGATTTTTAACTGAGTGTTGAATTGCAATCCATAAGTCATTTCATACAAAAAATACAGCCCGTTATGCATGATAAATCACATTACAATCATCTATGATTAATTATGTCAGCTTTTTTAAAAAGGGCAAAATAATGGCATCTTTGACTCGGGTAAATATCCCACCCAAAGTTCACTTGAGAATTTAATGAGCGTTTGTTATTCTCTTTAAAAGCTTTGCATCCATAGCTCATTTGCATCTTTAACATGTTTCAAATATGCATATCCATTTTTAAAACATGTGTGGATGAAATCTCTCTCTTGCAAAATTCCAAGCTATTAGGGTTAAACTAGTGGAATTTCCCAAACTTGGATAACCAAACTTTTGTGTTCATTTGTGGTGTGTGAATAAATTTTCTTCCTTTACTTTTTTTATTGTTTTAAACTTTTTCCGTACATTAACTATGAAATTTTCTGTTTGCTGTGATCTATGTGCCTTTTTCGTTTACGGGATGAAGGGAGAGCGAAAAACTCGAAGTTTTGATTTAAGAAAAATGTGTACATCTGAAACGGAAACGCACAATGCACATATGTAGAGAGAGATAATTCCAAAGAGTGTCTGTAATTTTTTAGGGATTGTAAGCACATTTTCGTTTTTATATCTCAGGTTTTGCAATCGTCGGGAAAAATGGGTTGTGGAGCATTTTTAACTGAGTGTTGAATCGCAATCCATAAGTCATTTCATACAAAAATATAGCCCGTTAGGCATGATAAATCACATTACAATCATCTATGATTAATTATGTCAGCTTTTTGCAAATGGGCAAAATAATGACATGTTTGACTCGGGTAAATATCCCATCGCAAGTTCACTTGAGAATTTAATGAGCGTTTGTTATTCTCTTTAAAAGCTTTACATCCATAGCTCATTTGCATCTTTAACATGTTTCAAACATGCATATCCATTTTAAAAACATGTGTGGATGAAATCTCTCTCTTGCAAAATTCCAAGCTATTAGGGTTAAACTAGTGGAATTTCCCAAAATTGGATAACAAAACTTTTGTGTTCATTTGTGGTGTGTTAATAAATTTTCTTCAGTTACTTTTTTTATTGTTTTAAACATTTTCCGTACATCAACTATGAAATTTTGAGTTTGCTGTGATGTATTTGCCTTTTTTGTTTACGGGATGAAAGGAGAGCGAAAAACTCGAAGTTTTGATTTAAGAAAAATGTGTACATCTGAAACGGAAACTCACAATGCACATATGTAGAGAGAGATAATTCCAAAGAGTGTCTATAATTTTTAGGGATTGTAAGCACCTTTCGTTTTTATGTCTCAGGTTTTGCAATCGTAGGGAAAAATGGGTTGCGGAGGTTTTTTAACTGAGTGTTGAATTGCAATCCATAAGTCATTTCACACAAAAATATAGCATGTTATTCATGATAAATCACATTACAATCATCTATGATTAATTATGTCAGCTTTTCGCAAATGGGCAAAAATATGACATGTTTGACTCGGGTAAATATCCAACCGCAAGTTCACTTGGGAATTTATTGAGCGTTTGTTATTCTCTTTAAAAGCTTTGCATCCATAGCTCATTTGCATCTTTAACATGTTTCAAATATGCATATCCATTTTTAAAACATGTGTGGATGAAATCTCTCTCTTGCAAAATGCCAAGCTATTAGGGTTAAACTAGTGGAATTTCCAGAACTTGGATAACAAAACTTTTGTGTTCATTTGTGGTGTGTGAATAAATTTTCTTCATTTACTTTTTTTATTGTTTTAAACTTTTTCCGTACATCAACTATGAAATTTTCAGTTTGTTGTGATCTATTTGCCTTTTTTGTTTACGGGATGAAGGGAGAGCAAAAAACTCGAAGTTTTGATTTAAGAAAAATGTGTACACCTGAAACGGAAACGCACAATGCACATATGTAGAGAGAGATAATTGCAAAGAGTGTCTGTAATTTTTAGGGATTGTAAGCACCTTTTCGTTATTATATCTCAGGTTTTGCAATCGTCGGGAAAAATGGGTTGCGGAGGACTTTTAACTGAGTGTTGAATTGCAATCCACAAGTCATTTCATACAAAAATATTGCCCGTTATGCATGATAAATCACATTACAATCATCTATTATTAATTATGTCAGCTTTTTGCAAATGGGCAAAATAATGACATGTTTGACTCGGGTAAATATCCCACCGCAAGTTCACTTGAGAAATTAATGAGCGTTTGTTATTCTCTTTAAAAGCTTTGCATCCATAGCTTATTTGCATCTTTAACATGTTTCAAACATGCATATCCATTTTAAAGACATGTGTGGATGAAATCTCTCTCTTGCAAAATTCCAACCTATTAGGGTTAAACTAGTGGAATTTCCCAAAATTGGATAACAAAACTTTTGTGTTCATTTGTGTTGGGTGAATAAATTTTCTTTATTTATATTTGTTATTGTTTTCAATTTTTTCCACACATCAACTACAAAATTTTCATTTTGTTGTAAGCTCTTTTCCTTGTTTGTTTTCGGGAAAAAGGGACAGCGAAAAGTCAAAGTTTTGATTTAAGAAAACAGTGTACATCTAAAACGGAAAAGCACAATGCACAATTGTAGGGAGAGATAATTCCAAAAAATGTCTGTAATTTTTAGGGATTGTAACCTCTTTTTAGTTTTTATATCTGAGGTTTGGCAATCGTCGGGAAAAATTGGTGGCAGAGGATTTTTAACTGAGTGTTGAATTGCAATCCATAAGTCATTTCATACAAAACTATAGCCCGTTACGCATGATAAATCACTTTACAATCATCTATGATTGTTAGATCACATTTTTGAAAATGGGCAAAATAATGACTTGTTAGACTCGGGTAAATATCCCACCGCACGTTCACTTGAGAATTTAATGAGCGTTTGTTATTCTCATTACAAGCTTAGGATCCATAAGTCATTTGAATCTTTAACATGTTTCAAACATGCATATCCATGTTTAAAACATGTGTAGAAAAAATCTCCTTCATGTAAAATTCCAAGCTTAATAGGGTTGGACTGATGTTATTTCCCAAACTTGGATAACAAAACTTTTGTGTTCATTTGTGGTGTGTGAATAGATATTTTTTATTTACATTAGTTATTATTTTAAATATTTTCCACACATCAACTATAAAATTTTTATTTTGTTGTGATCTTTTTTGCCTTTTTTGTTTACGGGATGAAGGGGGAGCGAAAACTCAAAGTTCTGATTTTAGGAAAAAGTGTATATCTAAAATGGAAATGCACAATGCACAAATGTAGAGAGAGATATTTCTAAAGAGTGTCTGTATGTTTTAGGGATCGTATGCACTCTTTCATTTTTATATCTGAGGTTTTGCAATCGTCGGGAAACGGGGGAGGCGGGCGATTTTTAACTGAGTGTTGAATTGCAATCCATAAGTCATTTCATACCAAAATATAGCCCATTACGCATGACAAATCACTTTACAATGTTCTGTAATTATTAGCTCATCTTTTTGAATATGGGCAAAATAATGGCTTGTTTGTCTCAGGCAAATATCCAACCGCACGTTCACTTGAGAATTTAATGAGCGTTTGTTATTCTCTTTAAAAGCCTTGGATCCATAGGTCATTTGAATCTTTAACATGTTTCTGGCATGCATACCCATTTTTAAAACATGTGTAGAAAAAATCTCCTTCATGTAAAATTCCAAGATATTAGTTTTGGACTAGTGGAATTTCCCAAACTTGGATAACAAAACTTTTGTGTTCATTTGTGGTGTGTGAATAAATTTTCTTCATTTACTTTTTTTATTGTTTTAAACTTTTTCCGCACATCAACTATGAAATTTTCAGTTTGATGTGATCTATTTGCCTTTTTTGTTTACGGGATGAAGGGAGAGCGAAAAACTCGATGTTTTGATTTAAGAAAAATGTGTACAACTGAAACGGAAACGAACAATGCACATATGTAGAGAGAGATAATTCCAAAGAGTGACTGTAATTTTTAGGGATTGTAAGCACCTATTCGTTTTTATATCTCAGGTTTAGCAATCGTCGGGAAAAATGGGTTGCGGAGGATTTTTAACTGAGTGTTGAATTGCAATCCATAAGTCATTTCATACAAAAATATAGCCCGTTATGCAAGGTAAATCACATTACAATCATCTTTGATTAATTATGTCGGCTTTTTGCAAATGGGCAAAATAATGTCATGTTTGACTCGAGTAAATATCCCACCGCATGTTAACTTGAGTAATTAATGAGCGTTTGTTATTCTCTTTAAAAGCTTTGCATCCATAGATCATTTGCATCTTTAACATGTTTCAAACATGCATATCCATTTTAAAAACATGTGTGGATGAAATCTCCTTCATGTAAAATTCCAAGCCTAATAGGGTTGGACTAATGGAATTTCCCAAACTTGGATAACAAAACTTTTGTGTTCATTTGTGGTGTGTGAATAGATATTTTTTATTTACATTAGTTATTATTTTAAATATTTTCCACACATCAACTATAAAATTTTTATTTTGTTGTGATCTTTTTTGCCTTTTTTGTTTACGGGATGAAGGGGGAGCGAAAACTCAAAGTTTTGATTTAAGAAAAAAATGTACATCTAAAATGGAAATGCACAATGCACAAATGTAGAGAGAGATATTTCCAAAGAGTGTCTGTATGTTTTAGGGATCGTATGCACTCTTTCGTTTTTATATCTCAGGTTTTGCAATCGTCGGCAAAAATGGGTTGCGGTGGATTTTTAAATGAGTGTTGAATTGCAATCCATAAGTCATTTCCTACCAAAATATAGCCCGTTACGCATGACAAATCACTTTACAATGTTCTGTTATTGTTTGGTCAACTTTTTGAATATGGGCAAAATAATGGCTTGTTTGACTCGGGCAAATATCCCACCGCACGTTCACTTGAGAATTTAATGAGCGTTTGTTATTCTCTTTAAAAGCTTTGGATCCATAGGTCATTTCAATCTTTACCATGTTTCTGGCATGCATACCCATTTTTAAAACATGTGTAGAAAAAATCTCCTTCATGTAAAATTCCAAGATATTAGTTTTGCACTAATGGAATTTCCCAAACTTGGATAACAAAACTTTTGTGTTCATTTGTGGTGTGTGAATAAATTTTCTTCATTTATTTTTTTTATTGTTTTAAACTTTTTCCGTACATCAACTATGAAATTTTCAGTTTGCTGTGATCTATTTGCCTTTTTTGTTTACGGGATGATGGGAGAGCGAAAAACTCGAAGTTTTGATTTAAGAAAAATGTGTACATCTGAAACGGAAACGCACAATGCACATATGTAGAGAGAGATAATTCCAAAGAGTGTTTGTAATTTTTAGGGATTGTAAGCACCTTTTCGTTTTTATATCTCAGGTTTTGCAATCGTCGGGAAAAATGGGTTGCAGAGGATTTTTAACTGAGTGTTGAATTGCAATCCATAAGTCATTTCATACAAAAATATAGCCCGTTACGCATGATAAATCACATTATAATCATCAATGATTAATTACGTCAGCTTTTTGCAAATGGGCAAAATAATGACATGTTTGACTCGGGTAAATATCCCACCGCAAGTTCACTTGAGAATTTAATGAGCGTTTGTTATTCTCTTTAAAAGCTTTGCATCCATAGCTCATTGGCATCTTTAACATGTTTCAAACATGCATATCCATTTTAAAAACATGTGTGGATGAAATCTCTCTCTTGCAAAATTCCAAGCTATTAGGGTTAAACTAGTGGAATTTCCCAAAATTGGATAACAAAACTTTTGTGTTCATTTGTGTTGGGCGAATAAATTTTCTTTATTTATATTTGTTATTGTTTTAAATTTTTTCCGTACATCAACTATAAAATTTTCATTTTGTTGTAAGCTTTTTGCCTTGTTTGTTTTCGGGATGAAGGGAGAGCGAAAAGTCAAAGTTTTGATTTAAGAAAAAAGTGTACATCTAAAATGGAAAACCACAATGCAAAATTGTAGGGAGAGATAATTCCAAAGAGTGTCAGTAATTTTTAGGGATTGTAAGATCTTTTTAGTTTTTATATCTCAGGTTTTGCAATCGTCGGGAAAAACTGGTGGGAGTGGATTTTTAAATGAGTGTTGAATTGCAATCCATAAGTCATTTCATACAAAAATATAGCCCGTTACGCATGATAAATCACTTTACAATCATCTATGAATGTTAGATCACATTTTTGAAAATGGGCAAAATAATTACTTGTTAGACTCGGGTAAATATCCCACCGCACGTACACTTGAGAATTTAATGAGCGTTTGTTATTCTCGTTAAAAGCTTTGGATCCATAAGTCATTTGAATCTTTAACATGTTTCAAGCATGCATATCCTTTTTTAAAACATGTGTAGAAAAAATGTCCTTCATGTAAAATTTCAAGCTTAATAGGGTTGGACTAATGGAATTTCCCAAACTTGGATAACAAAACTTTTGTGTTCATTTGTGGTGTGTGAATATATATTTTTTATTTACATTAGTTGTTATTTTAAATATTTTCCACACATCAACTCTAAAATTTTTATTTTGTTGTGATCTTTTTTGTCTTTTTTGTTTACGGGATGAAAGGAGAGCGAAAACTCAAAGTTCTGATTTAAGAAAAAAGTGTACATCTAAAATGGTAATGCACAATGCACAAATGTACAGAGAGATATTTCCAAAGAGTGTCTGTATGTTTTAGGGATCGTATGCACTCTTTCGTTTTTACATCAAAGGTTTTGCAATCGTCGAGAAACGGGGGAGTCGGGCGATTTTTAACTGAGTGATGAATTTCAATCCATAAGTCATTTCATACCAAAATATAGCCCATTATGCATGACAAATCACTTTACAATGTTCTGTGATTGTTAGCTAAACTTTTTGAATATGGGCAAAATAATGGCTTGTTTGACTCAGGCAAATATCCCACCGCACGTTCACTTGAGAATTTAATGAGCGTTTTTTATTCTCTTTAAAAGCATTGGATACATAGGTCATTTGAATCTTTAACGTGTTTCTGGCATGCATACCCATTTTTAAAACATGTGTAGAAAAAATCTCCTTCATGTAAAATTCCAAGATATTAGTTTTGGACTAGTGGAATTTCCCAAACTTGGATAACAAAACTTTTGTGTTCATTTGTGGTGTGTGAATAAATTTTCTTCATTTACTTTTTTTATTGTTTTAACCTTTTTCCGTATATCAACTATGAAATTTTCAGTTTGGTGTGATCTATTTGCCTTTTTGTTTACGGGATGAAGGGAGAGCGAAAAACTCAAAGTTTTGATTTAAGAAAAATGTGTACATCTGAAACGGAAACGCACAATGCACATATGTAGAGAGAGGTAAATCCAAAGAGTGTCTGTAATTTTTAGGGATTGTAAGCTCTTTTCAGTTTTTATATCTGAGGTTTTGCAATCGTCGTGAAAAACTGGTGGCAGAGGATTTTTAACTGAGTGTTGAATTGCAATCCATAAGTCATTTCACACAAAAATATAGCCCGTTACGCATGATAAATCACTTTACAGTCCTCTATGATTGTTAGATCACATTTTTGAAAATGGGCAAAATAATGACTTGTTAGACTCGGGTAAATATCCCACCGCACGTTCACTTGAGAATTTAATGAGCGTTTGTTATTCTCGTTAAAAGCTTTGGATCCATAACTCATTTGAATCTTTAACATGTTTCAAGCATGGATATCCATTTTTAAAACATGTGTAGAAAAAATCTCCTTCATGTAAAATTCCAAGCTTAATTGGGTTGGACTAATGAAATTTCCCAAACTTGGATAACAAAACATTTGTGTTCATTTGTGGTGTGTGAATAGATATTTTTTATTTACATTTGTTGTTATTTTAGATATTTTCCACACATCAACTGTAAAATTTTTATTTTGTTGTGATCTTTTTTGCCTTTTTTGTTTACGGGATGAAGGGGGACCAAAAACTCAAAGTTCTGATTTAAGAAAAAAGTGTACATCTAAAATGAAAATGCACAATGCACAAATGTAGAGAGAGGTATTTCCAAAGTGTGTCTGTATGTTTTAGGGATCGTATGCACCCTTTCGTTTTTATATCTAAGGTTTTGGAATCGTCGGGAAACGGGGGAGGCGGGCAATTTTTAACTGAGTGTTGAATTGCAATCCATAAGTCATTTCATACCAATATATAGCCCGTTACGCATGACAAATCACTTTACAATGTTCTGTGATTGTTTGCTCAACTTTTTGAATATAGGGAAAATAATGGCTTGTTTGACTCGGGCAAATATCCCACCGCACGTTCACTTGAGAATTTAATGAGCGTTTGTTATTCTCTTTAAAAGCTTTCGATCCATAGGTCATTTCAATCTTTAACATGTTTCTGGCATGCATAGCCATTTTTAAAACATGTGTAGAAAAAATCTCCTTCATGTAAAATTCCAAGATATTAGTTTTGGACTAGTGAAATTTCCCAAACTTGGATAACAAAACTTTTGTGTTCATTTGTGGTGTGTGAATAAATTTTCTTCATTTACTTTTTTTATTGTTTTAAACTTTTTCCGTACATCAACTATGAAATTTTATGTTTGCTGTGATTTATTTGCCTTTTTCGTTTACGGGATGAAGGGAGAGCGAAAAAATCGAAGTTTTGATTTAAGAAAAATGTGTACATCTGAAATGGAAACGCACAATGCACATATGTAGAGAGAGATAATTCCAAAGAATGTCTGTAATTTTTAGGGATTGTAAGCACCTTTTCGTTTTTATATCTCAGGTTTTCCAATCGTCGGGAAAAATGGGTTGCGGAGTATTTTTATCTGAGTGTTGAATTGCAATCAATAAGTCATTTCATACAAAAATAACGCCTGTTATGCATGATAAATCACATTACTATCATCTATGATTAATTATGTCAGCTTTTTGCGAATGGGCAAAATAATGACATGTTTGACTCGGGTAAATACCCCACCGCAAGTTCACTTGAGAATCTAATGAGCGTTTGTTATTCTCTTTAAAAGCTTTGCATCCATAGCTCATTTGCATCTTTAACATGTTTCAAACATGCATATCCATTTTAAAAACATGTGTGGATGAAATCTCTCTCTTGCAAAATTCCAAGCTATTAGGGTTAAACTAGTGGAATTTCCCAAAATTGGATAACAAAACTTTTGTGTTCATTTGTGTTGGGCGAATAAAATTTCTTTATTTATATTTGTTATTGTTTTAAATATTTTCCATACATCAACTATAAAATTTTTATTTTGTTGTAAGCTTTTTGCCTTGTTTGTTTTCGGGATGATGGGAGAGCGAAAAGTCAAAGTTTTGATTTAAGAAAAAAGTGTACATCTAAGATGGAAAAGCACAATGCACAATTGTAGGGAGAGATAATTCCAAAGACTGTCTGTAATTTTTCGGGATTGTAAGCTCTTTTTAGTTTTTATATCTGAGGTTTTGCAATCGTCGGGAAAAATTGGTGGCAGAGGATTTTTAACTGAGTGTTGAATTGCAATCCATAAGTCATTTCATACAAAAATATAGCCCGTTACGCATGATAAATCACTTTACAATCATCTATGATTGTTAGATCACATTTTTGAAAATGGGCAAAATAATGACTTGTCAGACTCGGGTAAATATCCCACCGCACATTCACTTGAGAATTTAATGAGCGTTCGTTATTCTCGTTAAAAGCTTTGGATCCATAAGTCATTTGAATCTTTAACATGTTTCAAGCATGCATATCCATTTTTAAAACATGTGTAGAAAAAATCTCCTTCATGTAAAATTCCAAGCTTAATAGGGTTGGACTAATGGAATTTCCCAAACTTGGATAACAAAACTTTTGTGTTCATTTGTGGTGTGTGAATAGATATATTTTATTTACATTAGTTATTATTTTAAATATTTTCCACACATCAACTATAAAATTTTTATTTTGTTGTGATCTTTTTTGCCTTTTTTGTTTACGGGATGAAGGGGGAGCGAAAACTCAAGGTTCTGATTTAAGAAAAAAATGTATATCTAAAATGGAAATGCACAATGCACAAATATAGAGAGAGATATTTCCAAAGCGTGTTTGTATGTTTTAGGGATCGTATGCACTCTTTCGTTTTTATATCTGAGGTTTTGCAATCGTCGGGAAACGGGGGAGGCGGGCGATTTTTAACTGATTGTTGAATTGCAATCCATAAGTCATTTCATACAAAAATATAGCCCGCTACGCATGACAAATCACTTTACAATGTCCAGTGATTGTTAGCTCAACTTTTTGAATATGGGCAAAATAATGGCTTGTTTGACTCGGGCAAATATCCCACCGCACGTCCACTTGAGAATTTAATGAGCATTTTTTATTCTCTTTAAAAGCTTTGGATCCATAGGTCATTTGAATCTTTAACATGTTTCTGGCATGCATACCCATTTTTAAAACATGTGTAGAAAAAATCTCCTTCATGTAAAATTCATAGATATTAGTTTTGGACTTGTGGAATTTCCCAAACTTGGATAACAAAATTTTGTGTTCATTTGTGGTGTGTGAATAAATTTTCTTCATTTACTTTTTTTATTGTTTTCAACTTTTTCCGTGCATCAAGTATGAAATTTTCAGTTTGCTGTGATCTATTTGCCTTTTTTGTTTACGGGATGAAGGGAGAGCGAAAAACTCGAAGTTTTGATTTTAGAAAAATGTGTACATCTGAAACGGAAACGGACAATGCACATATGTAGAGAAAGATAATTCCAAAGAGTGTCTGTAATTTTTAGGGATTGTAAGCACCTTTTCGTTTTTATGTGTCAGGTTTTACAATCGTCGGGGAAAATGGGTTGCGGTGGATTTTTAACTGAGTGTAGAATTGAAATCCATAAGTCATTCATTCCATACAAAAATATAGCCCGTTACATATGATAAATCACATTACAATCATCTATGATTAATTATGTCAGCTTTTTGCAAATGGGCAAAATAATGGCATGTTTGACTCGGGTAAATATTCCACCACAAGTTCACTTGAGAATTTAATGAGCGTTTGTTATTCTCTTTAAAAGCTTTGCATCCATAACGCATTTGCATGTTGAACATGTTTCGAATATGCATATCTATTTTTAAAACATATGTGGATGAAATCTCTCTCTTGCAAAATTCCAAGCTATTAGGGTTAAACTAGTGGAATTTCCCAAACTTGGTAACAAAACTTTTGTGTTCATTTGTGGTGTGTGAATAAATTTTCTTCATTTACTTTTTTTATTGTTTTAAAATTTTTTCGTACATCAACTATGAAATTTTCAGTTTGCTGTGATCTATTTGCCTTTTTTGTTTACGGGATGAAGGGAGAGCCAAAAACTCGAAGTTTTGATTTAAGAAAAATGTGTACATCTGAAACGGAAACGCACAATGCACATATGTACAGAGAGATAATTCCAAAGAACATCTGTAATTTTTAGGGATTGTAAGCACCTTTTCGTTTTTATATCTCAGGTTTTGCAATTGTCGGGAAAAATGGGTTGCGGATGATTTTTAACTGAGTGTTGAATTGCAATCCATAAGTCATTTCATACAAAAATATAGCCCGTTATGCATGATAAATCACATTACTATCATCTATGATTTATTATGTCAGCTTTTTGCAAATGGGCAAAATAATGAGATGTTTGACTCGGGTAAATATCCCACCGCAAGTTCACTTGAGAATTTAATGAGCGTTTGTTATTCTCTTTAAACGTTTTGCATCCATAGCTCATTTGCATCTTTAACATGTTTCAAACATACATATCCGTTTTAAAAACATGTGTGGATGAAATCTCTCCCTTGCAAAATTCCAAGCTATTAGGGTTAACTAGTGGAATTTCCCAAAATTGGATAACAAAACTTTTGTGTTCATTTGTGCTGGGCAAGTAAATTTTCGTTATTTTCCATACATCAACTATAAAATTTTCATTTTGTTGTAAGCTTTTTGCTTTGTTTGTTTTCGGGATGAAGGGAGAGCGAAAAGTCAAAGTTTTGATTTAAGAAAAAAGTGTACATCTAAAATGGAAAAGCACAATGCACAATTGTAGGGAGAGATAATTCCAAAGAGTGTCTGTAATTTTTAGTGATTGTAAGCTCTTTTTAGTTTTTATAACTGAGGTTTTGTAATCGTCGGGAAAATTTGGTGGCAGAGGATTTTTAACTGAGTGCTGAATTGCAATCCATAAGTCATTTCATACAAAAATATAGCCCGTTACGCATGATAAATCACTTTACAATCATCTATGATTGTTAGATCACATTTTTGAAAATGGGCAAAATAATGACTTGTTAGACTCGGGTAAATATCCCACCGCACATTCACTTGAGCATTTAATGAGCGTTTGTTATTCTCGTTAAAAGCTTTGGATCCATAAGTCATTTGAATATTTAACATGTTTCAAGCATGCATATCCATTTTAAAACATGTGTAGAAAAAATCTCCTTCATGTAAAATTCCAAGCTTAATAGGGTTGGACTAATGGAATTTCCCAAACTTGGATAACAAAACTTTTGTGTTCATTTGTGGTGTGTGAATAGATATTTTTTATTTACATTAGTTATTATTTTAAATATTTTCCAGACATCAACTATAAAATTTTTATTTTGTTGTGATCTTTTTTGCCTTTTTTGTTTACGGGATGAAGGGGGAGCGAAAACTCAAGGTTCTGATTTAAGAAAAAAGTGTATATCTAAAATGGAAATGCACAATGCACAAATATAGAGAGAGATATTTCCAAAGAGTGTCTGTATGTTTTAGGGATCGTATGCAATCTTTCGTTGTTATATCTAAGGTTTTGCAATCGTCGGGAAACGGGGGAGGCGGGCGATTTTTAACTGAGTATTGAATTGCAATCCATAAGTCATTTCATACCAAAATATAGCCCGTTACGCATGACAAATCACTTTACAATGTTCTGTGATTGTTAGCTCAACTTTTTGAATATGGGCAAAATAATGGCTTGTTTGTCTTGGGAAAATATGCCACCGCACGTTTACTTGAGAATTTAATCAGCGTTTGTTATTCTCTTTAAAAGCTTTGGATCCATAGGTCATTTGAATCTTTAACATGTTTTTGGCATGCATACCCATTTTTAAAACATGTGTAGAAAAAATCTCCTTCAAGTAAAATTCCAAGATATTAGTTTTGGACTAGTGGAATTTCCCAAACTTGGATAACAAAACTTTTGTGTTCATTTGTAGTGTGTGAATAAATTTTCTTCATTTACGTTTTTTATTGTTTTAAACTTTTTCCGTACATCAACTATTAAATTTTCAGTTTGCTGTGATCTATTTGCCTTTTTTGTTTACGGGATGAAGGGAGAGCAAAAAACTCGAAGTTTTGATTTAAGAAAAATGTGTACGTCTGAAACGGAAGCGCACAATGCACATATGTAGAGAGAAATAATTCCAAAGAGTGTCTGTAATATTTAGGGATTGTAAGCACCTTTTCGTTTTTAAATCTCAGGTTTTGCAATCGTCGGGAAAAATGGGTGGCGGAGGATTTTTATCTGAGTGTTGAATTGCAATCCATAAGTCATTTCATAAAAAAATATAGCCCGTTACGCATGATAAATCACATTACAATCATCTATGATTAGTTATGTCATGTTTTTGCAAATGGGCCAAATAATGACATGTTTGACTCGGGTAAATATCCCACCGCAAGTTCACTTGAGAATTTAATGAGGGTTTGTTATTCTCTTTAAAAGCTTTGCAACCATAGCTCATTCGCATCTTTAACATGTTTCAAACATGCATATCCATTTTAAAAACATGTGTGGATGAAATCTCTCTCTTGCAAAATTCCAACCTATTAAGGTTAAACTAGTGGAATTTCCAAAAATTGGATAACAAAACTTTTGTGTTCATTTGTGTTGGGCGAATAAATTTTCTTTATTTATATTTGTTATTGTTTTAAATTTTTTCCATACATCAACTATAAAATTTTCATTTTGTTGTAAGCATTTTGCCTTGTTTGTTTTCGGGATGAACGGAGAGCGAAAAGTAAAAGTTTTGATTTAAGAAAAATGTGTACATCTAAAATGGAAAAGCACAATGCACAATTGTAGGGAGAGATAATTCCAAAGAGTGTCTGTAATTTTTAGGGATTGTAAGCTCTTTTTAGTTTTTATATCCCAAGTATTGCAATCGTCGGGAAAAACTGGTGGCAGAGGATTTTTAACTGAGTGTTGAATTGCAATCCATAAGTCATTTCATACAAAAATATAGCCCGTTACGCATGATAAATCACTTTACAATCATCTATGATTGTTAGATCACATTTTTGAAAATGGGCAAAATATTGACTTGTTAGACTCGGGTAAATATCCCACCGCACATTCACTTGAGAATTTAATGAGCGTTTGTTATTCTCGTTAAAAGCTTTGGATCCATATGTCATTTGAATCTTTAACATGTTTCAAGCATGGATATCCATTTTTAAAACATGTGTAGAAAAAATCTCCTTCATGTAAAATTTCAAGCTTAATAGGGTTGGACTAATGGAATTTCCCAAACATGGATAACAAAACTTTTGTGTTCATTTGTGGTGAGTGAATAGATATTTTTTATTTACATTAGTTGTTATTTTAAAAATTTTCCACACATCAACTATAAAATTTTTATTTTGTTGTGATATTTTTGCCTTTTTTGTTTACGGGATGAAGGGGGAGAGAAAACTCAAAGTTCTGATTTAAGAAAAAAGTGTACATCTAAAATGAAAATGCACAATGCACAAATGTAGAGAGAGATATTTCCAAAGAGTGTCTGTATGTTTTAGTGATCGTATGCACTCTTTCATTTTTATATCTAAGGTTTTGCAAACGTCGGGAAACGGGGGAGGGGGGCGATTTTTAACTGAATGTTGAATTGCAATCCATATGTCATTTCATACCAAAATATAGCTCGTTACGCATGACAAACCACTTTACAATGTTCTGTGATTGTTTGCTCAACTTTTTGAATATGGGCAAAATAATGGCTTGTTTCACTCGGGCAAATATCCCACCGCACGTTCACTTGAGAATTTAATGAGCGTTTGTTATTCTCTTTAAAAGCTTTGGATCCATAGGTCATTTGAATCTTTAACATGTTTCTGGCATGCATACCCATTTTTAAAACATGTATAGAAAAAATCTCCCTCATGTAAAATTTCAAGCTTAATACGGTTGGACTAATGGAATTTCTCAAACTTGGATAACAAAACTTTTGTGTTCATTTGTGGTGAGTGAATAGATATTTTTTATTTACATTAGTTGTTATTTTAAATATTTTCCACACATCAACTATAAATTTTTTATTTTGTTGTGATCTTTTTTGCCTTTTTTGTTTACGGGAAGAAGCGGGAGCGAAAACTCAAAGTTCTGATTTAAGAAAAAAGTGTACATCTAAAATGAAAATGCACAATGCACAAATGTAGAGAGAGATATTTCCAAAGAGTGTCTGTATGTTTTAGGGATCGTATGCACTCTTTCGTTTTTAGATCTAAGATTTTGCAATCGTCGGGAAACGGGGGAGGCGGGCGATTTTTAACAGAGTGTTGAATTGCAATCCATAAGTCATTTCATACCAAAATATAGCCCGTTACGCATGACAAATCACTTTACAATGTTCTGTGATTGTTTGCTCAACTTTTTGAATATGGGCAAAATAATGGCTTGTTTGACTCGGGCAAATATCCCACCGCACATTCACTTGAGAATTTAATGAGCGTTTGTTATTCTCTTTAAAAGCTTTGGATCCATAGGTCATTTGAATCTTTAACATGTTTCTGGCATGCATACCCATTTTTAAAACATGTATAGAAAAAATCTCCTTCATGTAAAATTCCAAGATATTAGTTTTGGACTAGTGGAATTTCCCAAACTTGGATAACAAAACTTTTGTGTTCATTTGTGGTGTGTGAATAAATTTTCTTCATTTACTTTTTTTATTGTTTTAAACTTTTTCCGTACATCAACTATGAAATTTTCAGTTTGATGTGATCTATTTGCCTTTTTTGTTTACGGGATGAACGGAGAGCGAAAAACTCGAAGTTTTTATTTAAGAAAAATGTGTACATCGGAAACGGAAACACACAATGCATATATGTAGAGAGAGATAATTCCAAAGAGTGTCTGTAATTTTTAGGGATTGTAAGCACCTTTTCGTTATATCTCAAATTTTGCAATCGTCGGTAAAAATGGGTTGCGGAGAATTTTTAACTGAGCGTTGAATTGCAATCCATAAGACATTTCATACAAAAATATAGCCCGTTATGCATGATAAATCACATTACAATCATCTATGATTAATTATGTCGGCATTTTGCAAATGGGCAAAATAATGACATGTTTGACTCGGGTTAATATCCCACCGCAAGTTAACTTGAGTATTTAATGAGCGTTTGTGATTCTCTTTAAAAGCTTTGCATCCATATATCATTTGCATCTTTAACATGTTTCAAACATGCATATCCCTTTTAAAAACATGTGTGGATGAAATCTCTCTCTTGCAAAATTCCAAGCAATTGGGGTTAAACTAGTGGAATTTCCCAAAATTGGATAACAAAACTTTTGTATTCATTTGTGTTGGGCGAATAAATTTTCTTTATTTTTATTTTTTATTGTTTTAAATTTTTTCCGTACATCAACTATAAAATTTTCATTTTGTTGTAAGCTTTTTGCCTTGTTTGTTTTCGGGATGAAGGGAGAGCGAAAAATTTAAAGTTTTGATTTAAGAAAAAGTGTACATCTAAAATGGAAAAGCACAATGCACAATTGTAGGGAGAGATAATTCCAAAGAGTGTCTGTAAGTTTTAGGGATTGTAACCTCTTTTTAGTTTTTATATCTCAGGTTTTGCAATCGTCGGGAAAAACTGGTGGCAGAGGATTTTTAACTGAGTGTTGAATTGCAATCCATAAGTCATTTCATACAAAACCATAGCCCGTTACGCATGATAAATCACTTTACAATCATCTATGATTGTTAGATCACATTTTTGAAAATGGGCAAAATAATGACTTGTTGGACTCGGGTAAATATCCCGCCGCACGTTCACTTGAGAATTTAATGAGCGTTTGTTATTCTCATTAAAAGCTTTGGATCCATAAGTCATTTGAATCTTTAACATGTTTCAAGCATGCATATCCATTTTTAAAACATGTGTAGAAAAAATCTCCTTCATGTAAAATTCCAAGCTTAATAGGGTTGGACTAATGGAATTTCCCAAACTTGGATAACAAAACTTTTGTGTTCATTTGTGGTGTGTGAATAGATATTTTTTATTTACATTAGTTATTATTTTAAATTTTTTCCGTACATCAACTATAAAATTTTTATTTTGTTGTAAGCTTTTGCCATGTTTGTTTTCGGGATGAAGGGGGAGAGCGAAAAGTAAAAGTTTTGATTTAAGAAAAAAGTGTACATCTAAAATGGAAAAGCACAATGCACAAATGTAGGGAGAGATAAATCCAAAGAGTGTGTGTAATTTTTAGGGATTGTAAGCTCTTTTTAGTTTTTATATCTCAGGTTTTGCAATCGTCGGGAAAAACTGGTGGCAGAGGATTTTTAACTGAGTGTTGAATTGAAATCCATAAGTTATTTCATACAAAAATATAGCCTGTTACGCATGATAAATCACTTTACAATCATCTATGATTGTTAGATCACATTTTTGAAAATGGGCAAAATAATGATTTGTTAGACTCGGGTAAATATCCCACCGCACGTTCACTTGAGAATTTAATGAGCATTTTTTATTCTCGTTAAAAGCTTTGGATTCATAAGTCATTTGAATCTTTAACATGTTTCAAGCATGCATATCCATTTTTAAAACATGTGTAGAAAAAATGTCCTTCATGTAAAATTCCAAGCTTAATAGGATTGGACTAATGGAATTTCCCAAACTTGGGTAACAAAACTTTTGTGTTCATTTGTGGTGTGTGAATAGATATTTTTTATTTACATTAGTTATTATTTTAAATTTTTTCCGTACATCAACTATAAAATTTTCATTTTGTTGTAAGCTTTTGCCATGTTTGTTTTCGGGATGAAGGGGGAGAGCGAAAAGTAAAAGTTTTGATTTAAGAAAAAAGTGTACATCTAAAATGGAAAAGCACAATGCACAAATGTAGGGAAAGATAATTCCAAAGAGTGTCTGTAATTTTTAGGGATTGTAAGCTCTTTTTAGTTTTTATATCTCAGGTTTTGCAATCGTCGGGAAAAACTGGTGGCAGAGGATTTTTAACTGAGTGTTGAATTGAAATCCATAAGTTATTTCATACAAAAATATAGCCCGTTACGCATGATAAATCACTTTACAATCATCTATGATTGTTAGATCACATTTTTGAAAATGGGCAAAATAATGATTTGTTAGACTCGGGTAAATATCCCACCGCACGTTCACTTGAGAATTTAATGAGCATTTTTTATTCTCGTTAAAAGCTTTGGATCCATAAGTCATTTGAATCTTTAACATGTTTCAAGCATGCATATCCATTTTTAAAACATGTGTAGAAAAAATGTCCTTCATGTAAAATTCCAAGCTTAATAGGGTTGGACTAATGGAATTTCCCAAACTTGGATAACAAAACTTTTGTGTTCATTTGTGGTGTGTGAATAGATATTTTTTATTTAAATTAGTTGTTATTTTAAATATTTTCCACACATCAACTCTAAAATTTTTATTTTGTTGTGATCTTTTTTGCCTTTTTTGTTTACGGGATGAAGGGGGAGCGAAAACTCAAAGTTCTGATTTAAGAAAAAAGTGTACATCTAAAATGGAAATGCACAATGCACAAATGTAGAGAGAGATATTTCCAAAGAGTGTCTGTATGTTTTAGGGATCGTATGCACTCTTTCATTTCTACATCAAAGGTTTTGCAATCGTCGAGAAACGAGGGAGGCGGGCGATTTTTGACTGAGTGTTGAATTTCAATCCATAAGTCATTTCATACCAAAATATAGCCCGTTACGCATGACAAATCACTTTACCATGTTCTGTGATTGTTAGCTCGACTTTTTGAATATGAGCAAAATAATGGTTTGTTTGACTCGGGCAAATATCCCACCGCATGTTCATTTGAGAATTTAATGAGCGTTTGTTATTCTCTTTAAAAGCTTTGGATCCATAGGTCATTTGAATCTTTAACATGTTTCTGGCATGCATACCCATTTTTAAAACATGTGTAGAAAAAATCTCCTTCATGTAAAATTCATAGATATTAGTTTTGGACTAGTGGAATTTCCCAAACATGGATAACAAAACTTTTGTGTTCATTTGTGGTGTGTGAATAAATTTTCTTCATTTACTTTTTTTATTGTTTTAACCTTTTTCCGTACATCAACTATGAAATTTTCAGTTTGGTGTGATCTATTTGCCTTTTTGGTTTATGGGATGAAGGGAGAGCGAAAAACTCGAAGTTTTGATTTAAGAAAAATGTATACATTTGAAATGGAAACACACAATGCACATATGTGGAGAAAGATAATTCCAAAGTGTGTCTGTAGTTTTTAGGGATTGTAAGCACCTTTTCGTTTTTTTATCTCAGGTTTTGCAATCGTCGGGAAAAATGGGTTGCGGAGGATTTTTAACTGAGTGTTGAATTGCAATCCATAAGTCATTTCATACAAAAATATAGCCCGTTACGCATGATCAATCACATTACAATCATCTATGATTAGTTATGTCAGCTTTTTGCAAATGGCCAAAATAATGACATGTTTGACTCGGGTAAATATCCCACCGCAAGTTCACTTGAGAATTTAATGAGCGTTTGTTATTCTCTTTAAAAGCTTTGCATCCATAGCTCATTTGCATCTTTAACATGTTTCAAACATGCATATCCATTTTAAAAACATGTGTGGATGAAATCTCTCTCTTGCAAAATTCCAAGCTATTAGGGTTATACTAGTGGAATTTCCCAATATTGGATAACAAAACTTTTGTATTCATTTGTGTTGGGCGAATAAATTTTCTTTATTTATATTTGTTATTGTTTTAAATTTTTTCCATACATCAACTAAAAAAATTATATTTTGTTGTAAGCTTTTTGCCTTGTTTGTTTTCGTGATGAAGGGAGAGCGAAAAGTCAAAGTTTCGATTTAAGAAAAAAGTGTACATCTAAAATCGAAAAGCACAATGCACAATTGTAGGGAGAGATAATTTCAAAGAGTGTCTGTAATTTTTAGGGATTGTAAGCTCTTTTTAGTTTTTATATCTCAGGTTTTGCAATCGTCGGGAAAAACTGGTGGGAGTGGATTTTTAACTGAGTGTTGAATTGCAATCCATAAGTCATTTCATACAAAAATATAGCCCGTTACGCATGATAAATCACTTTACAATCATCTATGATTGGTAGATCACATTTTTGAAAATGGGCAAAATAATGAGTTGTTAGACTCGGGTAAATATTCCACCGCACGTTCACTTGAGAATTTAATGAGCGTTTGTTATTCTCGTAAAAGCTTTGGATCCATAAGTCATTTGAATCTTTAACATGTGTCAAGCATTCATATCCATTTTTAAAACATGTGTAGAAAAAATGTCCTTCATGTAAAATTTCAAGCTTAATAGGGTTGGACTAATGGAATTTCTCAAACTTGGATGACAAAACTTTTTTGTTCATTTGTGGTGTGTGAATAGATATTTTTGATTTACATTAGTTTTTATTTAAAATATTTTCCACACATCAACTATAAAATTTTTATTTTGTTGTGATTTTTTTTTGTCTTTTGTGTTTTCGGGATGAAGGGGGAGCGAAAACTCAAAGTTCTGATTTAAGAAAAAAGTGTACATCTGGAATGGAAATACATAATGCGTATGTAGAGAGAGATATTTCCAAAGAGTATCTGTATGTTTTAGGGATCGTATGCACTCTTTCGTTTTTACATCAAAGGTTTTGCAATCGTCGAGAAACGGGGGAGGCGGGCAATTTTTAACTGAGTGTTGAATTTCAATCCATAAGTCATTTCATACCAAAATATAGCCCGTTACGCATGACAAATCACTTTACAAAGATCTGTGATTGTTAGCTCAACTTTTTGAATATGAGCAACATAATGGCTTGTTTGACTCGGGCAAATATCCTACCGCACGTTCACTTGAGAATTTAATGAGCGTTTGTTATTCTCTTAAAAAGCATTGGATCCATAGGTCATTTGAATATTTAACATGTTTCTGGCATGCATACCCATTTTTAAAACATGTGTAGAAAAAATCTCCTTCATGTAAAATTCCAAGATATTAGTTTTGGACTAGTGGAATTTCCCAAACTTGGATAACAAAACTTTTGTGTTCATTTGTGGTGTGTGAATAAATTTTCTTCATTTACTTTTTTTATTGTTTTAAACTTTTTCCGTACATCAACTATGAAATTTTCAGTTTGGTGTGATCTATTTGCCTTTTTTGTTTACGGGATGAAGGGAGAGCGAAAAACTCGAAGTTTTGATTTAAGAAAAATGTGTACATCTGAAACGGAAACGCACAATGCACATATGCGGAGAGAGATAATTCCAAAGAGTGTCTGTAATTTTTAGGGATTGTAAGCACCTTTTCGTTTTTATATCTCAGGTTTTGCAATCGTCGGGAAAAATGGGTTGCGGAGGATTTTTAACTGAGTGTTGAATTGCAATCCATAAGTCATTTTATACAAAAATATAGCCCGTTACGCATGATAAATCACATTACAGTCATCTATGATTAGTTATGTCAGCTTTTTGCAAATGGGCAAAATAATGACATGTTTGACTCGGGTAAATATCACATCGCAAGTTCACTTGAGAATTTAATGAGCGTTTGTTATTCTCTTTAAAAGCTTTGCATCCATAGCTCATTTACATCTTTAACATGTTTCAAACATGCATATCCATTTTAAAAACATGTGTGGATGATATCTCTCTCTTGTAAAATTCCAAGCAATTAGGGTTAAACTAGTGGAATTTCCCAAAATTGGATAACAAAACTTTCGTGTTCATTTGTGTTGGGTGAATAAATTTACTTTATTTATATTTGTTATTGTTATAAATTTTTTCCGTACAGCAACTATAAAATTTTCGTTTTGTTGTATGCTTTTTGCCTTGTTTGTTTTCGGGATGAAGGGAGAGGGAAAAGTAAAAGTTTTGATTTAAGAAAAAAGTGTACATATAAATGGAAAATCACAATGCACAATTGTAGGGAGAGGTAATTCCAAAGAGTGTCTATAATTTTTAGGGATTGTAAGCTCTTTTTAGTTTTTATATCTCAGGTTTTGCAATCGTCGGGAAAAACTGGTGGCAGAGGATTTTTAACTGAGTGTTGAATTGCAATCCATAAGTCATTTCATACAAAAATATAGCCCGTTACGCATGATAAATCACTTTACAATCATCAATGATTGTTAGATCACATTTTTGAAAATGGGCAAAATAATGACTTGTTAGATTCGGGTCAATATCCCACCGCACGTTCACTTGAGAATTTAATGAGCGTTTGTTATTCTCGTTAAAAGCTTTGGATCCATAAGTCATTTGAGTCTTTAACATGTTTCAAGCATGCATATCCATTTTTAAAACATGTGTAGAAAAAATCTCCTTCATATAAAATTCCAAGCTTAATAGGGTTGGACTAATGGAATTTCCCAAACTTGGATAACAAAACTTTTGTGTTCATTTGTGGTGTGTGAATAGATATTTTTGATTTACATTAGTTGTTATTTTAAATATTTTCCACATATCAACTATAAAATTTTTATTTTGTTGTGATCTTTTTTGCTTTTTTTGTTTACGGGATGAAGGGGGAGCGAAAACTCAAAGTTCTGATTTAAGAAAAAGGTGTACATCTAAAATGGAAATGCACAATGCACAAATGTAGAGAGAGATATTTCCAAAGAGTGTCTGTATGTTTTAGGGATCGTATGCACTCTTTCGTTTTTACATCAAAGGTTTTGCAATCGTCGAGAAACGGGGGGGCGATTTTTAACTGAGTGTTGAATTTCAATCCATAAGTCATTTCATACGAAAATATAGCCCGTTACGCATGACAAATCACTTTACAATGTTCTGTGATTGTTAGCTCAACTTTTTGAATATGGGCAAAATAATGGCTTGTTTGACTAGGGCAAATATCCCACCGCACGTTCACTTGAGAATTTAATGAGCGTTTGTTATTCTCTTTAAAAGCTTTGGATCCATAGGTCATTTGAATCTTTAACATGTTTCTGGCATGCATACCCATTTTTAAAAGATGTGTAGAAAAAATCTCCTTCATGTAAAATTCCAAGATATTAGTTTTGGACTAGTGGAATTTCCCAAACTTGGATAAAAAAACTTTTGTGTTCATTTGTGGTGTGTGAATAAATTTTCTTCATTTACTTTTTTTATTGTTTTAACCATTTTCCGTACATCAACTATGAAATTTTCAGTTTGTGTGATCTATTTGCCTTTTTTGTTTACGGGATGAAGGGAGAGCAAAAAACTCGAAGTTTTGATTTAAAAAAAATGTGTACATCTGAAACGGAAACGCACAATGCACATATGTGGAGAGAGATAATTCCAAAGAGTGTCTGTAATTTTTAGGGATTGTAAGCACCTTTTCGTTTTTATATCTCAAGTTTTGCAATCATCGGGAAAAATGGGTTCCAGAGGATTTTTAACTGAGTGTTGAATTGCAATCCATAAGTCATTTCATACAAAAATATAGCCCGTTACGCATGATAAATCACATTACAATCATACATGATTAGTTATGTCAGCTTTTTGAAAATGGGCAAAATAATGACATGTTTGACTCGGGCAAATATCCCACTGCAAGTTCACTTGAGAATTTAATGAGCATTTGTTATTCTCTTTAAAAGCTTTGCATCCATAGCTCATTTGCATCTTTAACATGTTTCAAACATGCATATCCATTTTAAAAACATGTGTGGATGAAATCTCTCTCTTGCAAAATTCCAAGCTATTAGGGTTAAACTAGTGGAATTTCCCAAAATTGGATAACAAAAATTTTGTGTTCATTTGTGCTGGGCGAATAAATTTTTTTTATTTATATTTGTTTTAGTTTTAAATTTTTTCCGTACATCGACTATAAAATTTTCGTTTTGTTGTAAGCTTTTTGCCTTGTTTGTTTTCGGGATGAAGGGAGAGCGAAAAGTCAAAGTTTTGATTTAAGAAAAAAGTGTACATCTAAAATGGAAAAGCACAATGCACAATTGTAGGGAGAGATAATTCCAAAGAGTGTCTGTAATTTTTAGGGATTGTAAGCTCTTTTTAGTTTTTATATCTCAGTTTTTGCAATCGTCGGGAAAAACTGGGGGCTGAGGATTTTTAACTGAGTGTTGACTTGCAATCCATAAGTCATTTCATACAAAAATATAGCCCGTTACGCATGATAAATCAATTTTCAATCATCTATGATTGTTAGATCACATTTTTGAAAATGGGCAAAATAATGACTTGTTAGACTCGGGTAAATATCCCACCGCAAGTTCACTTGAGAATTTAATGAGCGTTTGTTATTCTCGTTAAAAGCTTTGGATCCATAGGTCATTTGAATATTTAACATGTTTCAAGCTTGCATACCCATTTTTAAAACATGTGTAGAAAAAATCTCCTTCATGTAAAATTCCAAGCTTAATAGGGTTGGACTAATGGAATTTCCCAAACTCGGATAACAAAACTTTTGTCTTCATTTGTGGTGTGTGAATAGATATTTTTTATTTACATTAGTTGATATTTTAAATATTTTCCACACATCAACTATAAAATTTTTATTTTGTTGTGATCTTTTTTGCCTTTTTTGTTTACGGGATGAAGGGGGAGCGAAAACTCAAAGTTCTGATTTAAGAAAAAAGTTTACATCTAAATTGGAAATGCACAATGCACAAATGTAGAGAGAGATATTTCCAAAGAGTGTCTGTATGTTTTAGCGATCGTATGCACTCTTTCGTTTTTATATCTAAGGTTTTGCAATCGTCGGGAAATGGGGGAGGCGGGCGATTTTTAACTGAGTGTTGAATTGCAATCCATAAGTAATCTCATACCAAAATATAGCCCATTACGCATGGCAAATCACTTTACAATGTTCTGTGATTGTTAGCTCAACTTTTTGAATATGGGCAAAATAATGGCTTGTTTAACTCGGGCAAATATCCCACCGCACGTTCACTTGAGAATTTAATGAGCGTTTGTTATTCTCTTTAAATATTTTGGATCCATAGGTCATTTGAATCTTTAACATGTTTCTGGCATGCATACCCATTTTTAAAAGATGTGTAGAAAAAATCTCCTTCATGTAAAATTCCAAGATATTAGTTTTGGACTAGTGGAATTTCCCAAACATGGATAACAAAACTTTTGTGTTCATTTGTGGTGTGTGAATAAATTTTCTTCATTTAATTTTTTTGTTGTTTTAAACTTTTTCCATACATCAACTATGAAATTTTCAGTTTGCTGTGATCTATTTGCCTTTTTTGTTTATGGGATGAAGGGAGAGTGAAAAACTCGAAGTTTTGATTTAAGAAAAATGTGTATATCTGAAACGGAAACGCACAATGCACATTTGTAGAGGGAGATAATTCCAAATAGTGTCTGTAATTTTTAGGGATTGTAAGCACCTTTTCGTTTTTATATCTCAGGTTTTGCAATCGTCGGGAAAAATGGGTTGCGGAGGATTTTTAACTGAGTGTTGAATTGCAATCCATAAGTCATTTCATACAAAAATATAGCCAGTTACGCATGATAAATCACATTACAATCATCTATGATTAGTTATGTCAGCTTTTTGCAAATGGGCAAAATAATGACATGTTTGACTCGGGCAAATATCCCACCGCAAGTTCACTTGAGAATTAAATGAGCGTTTTTTATTCTCTTTAAAAGCTTCGCATCCATAAGTCATTTCATACAAAAATATAGCCCGTTACGCATGATAAATCACTTTACAATCATCTATGATTGTTAGATCACATTTTTGAAATTGGGCAAAATAATGACTTGTTAGACTCGCGTAAATATCCCACCACACGTTCACTTGAGAATTTAATGAGCGTTTGTTATTCTCGTTAAAAGCTTTGGATCCATAAGTCATTTGAATCTTTAACATGTTTCAAGCATGCATATCCATTTTTAAACCATGTGTAGAAAAAATCTCCATCATGTAAAATTCCAAGCTTAATAGGGTTGGACTAATGGAATTTCCCCAACTTGGATAACAAAACTTTTGTGTTCATTTGTGGTGTGTGAATAGATATTTTTGATTTACATTAGTTCATTTTTTAAATATTTTCCACACATCAACTATAAAATTTTTTTTTTTTATGATCTTTTTTGCTTTTTTTGTTTACGGGATGCAGGGGGAGCGAAAACTCAAAGTTCTGATTTAAGAAAAAAGTGTGCATCTAAAATGGAAATGCACAATGCACAAATGTAGAGTGAGATATTTCCAAAGAGTGTCTGTATGTTTTAGGGATCGTATGCACTCTTTCGTTTTTATATCTAAGGTTTTGCAATCGTCGGGAAACGGGGGAGGCGGGCGATTTTTAACTGAGTGTTGAATTGCAATCCATAAGTCATTTCATACCAAAATATAGCTCGTTACGCATGACAAATCACTTTACAATGTTCTGTGATTGTTAGCTCAACTTTTTGAATATGGGCAAAATAATGGCTTGTTTGACTCGGGCAAATATCCCACCGCACGTTCACTTGAGAATTTAATGAGCGTTTGTTATTCTCTTTAAAAGCTTTGGATCCATAGGTCATTTGAATCTTTAACATGTTTCTGGCATGCATACCCATTTTTAAAACATGTGTAGAAAAAATCTGCTTCATGTAAAATTCCAAGATATTAGTTTTGGACTGGTGGAATTTCCAGAACTTGGATAACAAAACTTTTGTGTTCATTTGTGGTGTGTGAATAAATTTTCTTCATTTACTTTTTTTTATTGTTTTAAACTTTTTCCGTACATCAACTATGAAATTTTCAGTTTGCTGTGATCTATTTGCCTTTTTTGTTTACGGGATGAAGGGAGAGCGAAAAACTCGAAGTTTTGATTTAAGAAAAATGTGTACATCTGAAACAGAAATGCACAATGCACATACGTAGAGAGAGATAATTCCAAAGAGTGTCTGTAATTTTTAAGGATTGTAAGCACCTTTTCGTTTTTATATCTCAGGTTTTGCAATCGTCGGGAAAAATGGGTTGCGGAGGATTTTTAACTGAGTCTTGAATTGCAATCCATAAGTCATTTAATAAAAAAATATAGCCCGTTACGCATGATAAATCACATTACAATCATCTATGATTAATTATGTCAGCTTTTTGCAAATGGGGAAAATAATGGCATGTTTGACTCGGGTAAATATCCCACCGCAGGTACACTTGAGAATTTAATCAGCGTTTGTTATTCTCTTTAAAAGCTTTGCATCTATAGCTCATTTCCATCTTTAACATCTTTCAAACATGCATATCCATTTTTAAAACATGTGTTGATGAAATCTCTCTCTTGCCAAATTCCAAGCTATTAGGGTTAAACTAGTGGAATTTCCGAAAATTGGATAACAAAACTTTTGTGTTCGTTTGTGTTGGGCGGATAAATTTTCTTTATATATATTTTTTATTTTTTTAAATTTTTTCCGTACATCAACTATAAAATTTTCGTTTTTTTGTAAGCTTTTTGCCTTGTTTGTTTACGGGATGAAGGGAGAGCGAAAAGTAAAAGTTTTGATTTAAGAAAAAAGTGTACATCTAAAATGGAAAAGCACAATGCACAATTGTAGGGAGAGATAATTCCCAAGAGTGTCTGTAATTGTTAGGGATTGTACGCACCTTTTCGTTTTTATATCTCAGGTTTTGCAATCGTCGGGAAAAATGGGTTGCGGAGGATTTTTAACTGAGTGTTGAATTGCAATCCATAAGTCATTTCATACAAAAATATAGCCTGTTACGCATGATAAATCACATTACAATCTTCTATGATTAGTTAAGTCAGCTTTTTGCAAATGGGCAAAATAATGACATGTTTGACTCGGGCAAATATCCCACCGCAAGTTCACTTGAGTATTTAACGAGCATTTGTTATTCTCGTTAAAAGCTTTGCATCCATAGCTCATTTGCATCTTTAACATGTTTCAAGCATGCATATCCATTTTTAAAACATGTGTAGAAAAAATCTCGTTCATGTAAAATTCCAAGCTTAATAGGGTTGGACTAATGGAATTTCCCAAACTTGGATAACAAAACTTTTGTGTTCATTTGTGGTGTGTGAATAGATATTTTTTATTTACATTAGTTGTTATTTTAAATATTTTCCACACATCAACTATAAAATTTTAATTTTGTTGTGGACTTTTTTGCCTTTTTTGTTTACGGGATGAAGGGGGAGCGAAAACTCAAAGTTCTGATTTAAGAAAAAAGTGTACATCTAAAATGGAAATGCACAATGCACAAATGTAGAGAGAGATATTTTCAAAGAGTGTCTGTATGTTTTAGGGACCGTATGCACTCTTTCGTTTTTATATCTAAGGTATTGCACTCGTCGGGAAACGGGGCAGGCGGGCGATTTTTAACTGAGTGTTGAATTGCAATCCATAAGTCATTTCATACCAAAATATAGCCCGTTACACATGACAAATCACTTTACAATGTTCTGTGATTGTTAGCTCAACTTTTTGAACATGGGAAAAATAATGGCTTGTTTGACTCGGGCAAATATCCCACCGCACGTTCACTTGAGAATTTAATGAGCGTTTTTTATTCTCTTTCAAAGCTTTGGATCCATAGGTAATTTGAATCTTTAACATGTTTCTGGCATACATACCCATTTTTAAAACATGTGTAGAAAAAATCTGCTTTGTGTAAAATTCCAAGATATTAGTTTTGGACTAGTGGAATTTCCCAAACTTGGATAACAAAACTTTTGTGTTCATTTGTGGTGTGTGAATAAATTTTCTTCATTTACTTTTTTTATTGTTTTAAACTTTTTCCGTACATCAACTATGAAATTTTCAGTTTGCTGTGATCTATTTGCCTTTTTTGTTTACGGGATGAAGGGAGAGCGAAAAACTCGAAGTTTTGATTTAAGAAAAATGTGTACATCTGAAACAGAAATGCACAATGCACATAGTTAGAGAGAGATAATTCAAAAGAGTGTCTGTAATTTTTAGGGATAGTAAGCACCTTTTCGTTTTTATATCTCAGGTTTTGCAATCGTCGGGAAAAATGGGTTGCGGAGGATTTTTAACTGAGTGTTGAATTGAAATCCATAAGTCATTCCATACAAAAATATAGCCCATTACGCATGATAAATCACATTACAATCATCTATGATTAGTTATGTCAGCTTTTTGCAAATGGGCAAAATATTGACATGTTTGACTCGGGCAAATATCCCACCGCAAGTTCACTTGAGAATTTAATGAGTGTTTGTTATTCTCTTTAAAAGCTTTGCATCCATAGCTCGTTTGCATCTTTAACATGTTTCAAACATGCATATCCATTTTAAAAACATGTGTGGATGAAATCTCTCTCTTGCTAAATTCCAAGCTATTAGGGTTAAACTAGTGGAATTTCCCAAAATTGGATAACAAAACTTTTGTGTTCATTTGTGTTGGGCGGATAAATTTTCTTTATTTATATTTTTTATTGTTTTAAATTTTTTTCGTACATCAACTATAAAATTTTCGTTTTTTTGTAAGCTTTTTGCCTTGTTTGTTTTCGGGATGAAGGGAGAGCGAAAAGTAAAAGTTTTGATTTAAGAAAAAAGTGTACATCTAAAATGGAAAAGCACAATGCAAAATTGTAGGGAGAGATAATTCCAAAGAGTGTCTGTAATTTTTAGGGATTGTAAGCTCTTTTTAGTTTTTATATCTCAGTTTTTGCAATCGTCGGGAAAAACTGGTGGCAGAGGATTTTTAACTGAGTGTTGAATTGCAATCCATAAGTCATTTCATACAAAAATATAGCCCGTTACGCATGATAAATCACTTTACAATCATCTATGATTGTTAGATCACAATTTTGAAAATGGGCAAAATAATGACTTGTTAGACTCGGGTAAATATCCCACCGCAAGTTCACTTGAGAATTTAATGAGCGTTTTTTATTCTCGTTAAAAGCTTTGGATCCATAAGTCATTTGAATCTTTAACATGTTTCAAGCATGCATATCCATTTTTAAAACATGTGTAGAAAAAATCTCCTTCATGTAAAATTCCAAGCTTAATAGGGTTGGACTAATTGAATTTCCCAAACTTGGATAACAAAACTTTTGTGTTCATTTGTGGTGTGTGAATAGATATTTTTTATTTACATTAGTTGTTATTTTAAATATTTTCCACACATAAACTATAAAATTTTTATTTTGTTGTGATCTTTTTTGCCTTTTTTGTATACGGGTTGAAAGGGGAGCGAAAACTCAAAGTTCCGATTTAAGAAAAAAGTGTACATCTAAAATGGAAATGCACAATGCACAAATGTAGAGAGAGATATTTCCAAGGAGTGTCTTTATGTTTTAGGGATCGTATGCACTCTTTCGTTTTTATATCTAAGGTTTTGCCATTGTCGGGAAACGGGGGAGGCGGGATATTTTTAACTGAGTGTTGAATTGCAATCCGTAAGTCATTTCACACCAAAATATAGCCCGTTACGCATGACAAATCACTTTACAATGTTCTGTGATTGTTAGCTCAACTTTTTGAATATGGGCAAAATAATGGCTTGTTTGACACGGGCAAATATCCCACCGCACGTTCACTTGAGAATTTAATGAGCGTTTCTTATTCTCTTTAAAAGCTTTGGATCCATAGGTCATTTGAATCTTTAACATGTTTCTTGCATGCATACCCCTTTTTAAAACATGTGTAGAAAAATCAGCTTCATGTAAAATTCCAAGATATTAGTTTTGGACTAGTGGAATTTCCCAAACTTGGATAACATAACTTTTGTGTTCATTTGTGGAGTGTGAATAAATTTTCTTCATTTACTTTTTTTATTGTTTTAAACTTTTCCGTACATCAACTATGAAATTTTCAGTTTGCTATGATCTATTTGCCTTTTTTGTTTACGGGATGAAGGGAGAGCGAAAAACACGAAGTTTTGATTTTAGAAAAATGTGTACATCTGAAACGGAAACGCACAATGCACATATGTAGAGAGAGATAATTCCAAAGAGTGTCTGTAATTTTTAGGGATTGTAAGCACCTTTTCGTTTTTATATCTCAGGTTTTGCAATCGTCGGGAAAAATGGGTTGCGGAAGATTTTTAACTGAGTGTTGAATTGCAATCCATCAGTCATTTCATACAAAAATATAGCCCGTTACACATGATAAATCACATTACAATCATCTATGATTAGTTATGTCAGCTTTTTGCAAATGGGCAAAATATTGACATGTTTGACTCGGGCAAATATCCCACCGCAAGTTCAATTGAGAATTTAATGAGCATTTGTTATTCTCTTTAAAAGCTTTGCATCCATAGCTCGTTTGCATCTTTAACATGTTTCAAACATGCATATCCATTTTAAAAACTTGTGTGGATGAAATCTCTCTCTTGCAAAATTCCAATCTATTAGGGTTAAACTAGTGGAATTTCCCAAAATTGGATAACAAAACTTTTGTGTTCATTTGTGTTGGGCGGATAAATTTTCTTTATATATATTTTTTATTTTTTTAAATTTTTTCCGTACATCAACTATAAAATTTTCGTTTTTTTGTAAGCTTTTTGCCTTGTTTGTTTACGGGATGAAGGGAGAGCGAAAAGTAAAAGTTTTGATTTAAGAAAAAAGTGTACATCTAAAATGGAAAAGCACAATGCACAATTGTAGGGAGAGATAATTCCCAAGAGTGTCTGTAATTTTTAGGGATTGTAAGCTCTTTTTAGTTTTTATATCTCAGTTTTTGCAATCGTCGGGAAAACCTGGTGGTAGAGGATTTTTAACTGAGTGTTGAATTGCAATCCATAAGTCATTTCATACAAAAATATAGCCCGTTACGCATGATAAATCACTTTAAAATCATCTATGATTGTTAGATCACATTTTTGAAAATGGGCAAAATAATACTTGTTAGACTCAGGTAAATATCCCACCGCACGTTCACTTGAGAATTTAATGAGCGTTTGTTATTCTCATTAAAAGCTTTGGATCCATAAGTCATTTGAATCTTTAACATGTTTCAAGCATGCATATCCATTTTTAAAATATGTGTAGAAAAAATCTCCTTCATGTAAAATTCCAAGCTTAATAGGGTTGTACTAATGGAATTTCCCATACTTGGATAACAAAACTTTTTTGTTCATTTGTGGTATGTGAATAGATATTTTTTATTTACATTAGTTGTTATTATAAATTTTTTCCACACATCAACTATAAAATTTTTATTTTGTTGTGATCTTTTTTGCCTTTTTTGTTTACAGGATGAAGGGGGAGCGAAAACTCAAAGTTCTGATTTAAGAAAAAAGTGTACATCTAAAATTGAAATGCACAAATGTAGAGAGAGATATTTCCAAAGAGTGTCTGTATGTTTTAGGGATCGTCTGCACTCTTTCGTTTTTATATCTAAGGTTTTGCAATCGTCGGGAAACGGGGGAGGCGGGATATTTTTAACTGAGTGCTGAATTGCAATCCATAAGTCATTTCGCACCAAAATATAGCCCGTTATGCATGACAAATCACTTTACAATGTTCTGTGATTGTTAGCTCAACTTTTTGAATATGGGCAAAATAATGGCTTGTTTGACTCGGGCAAATATCCCACCGCACGTTCACTTGTGAATTTAATCAGCGTTTGTTATTCTCTTTAAAAGCTTTTGATCCGTAGGACATTTGAATCTTTAACATGTTTCTGGCATGCATACCCATTTTTAAAACACGTGTAGAAAAAATTTGCTTCATGTAAAATTCCAAGATATTAGTTTTGGACTAGTGGAATTTCCCAAACTTGGAAAACAAAACTTTTGTGTTCATTTGTGGTGTGTGAATAAATTTTCTTCATTTACTTTTTTTATTGTTTTAAACTTTTTCCGTACATCAACTATGAAATTTTCAGTTTGCTGTGATCTGTTTGGCTTTTTTGTTTACGGGATGAAGGGAAAGCGAAAAACTCGAAGTTTTGATTTAAGAAAAATGTGTACATCTGAAACGGAAACGCACAATGCACATATGTAGAGAGAGATAATTCCAAAGAGTGTCTGTAATTTTTAGGGATTGTAAGCACCTTTTCGTTTTTATATCTCAGGTTTTGCAATCGTCGGGAAAAATGGGTTGCGGAGGATTTTTAACTGAGTGTTGAATTGCAATCCATAAGTCATTTCATACAAAAATATAGCCCGTTACGCATGATAAATCACATTGCAATCATCTATGATTAATTATGTCAGCTTTTTGCAAATGGGCAAAATATTGACATGTTTGACTCAGGCAAATATCCCACCGCAGGTTCACTTGAGAATTTAATGAGCGTTTGTTATTCTCTTTACTAGCTTTGCATCCATAGCTCGTTTGTATCTTTAACATGTTTCAAACATGCATATCCATTTTAAAAACATGTGTGGATGAAATCTCTCTCTTGCTAAATTCCAAGCTATTAGGGTTAAACTAGTGGAATTTCCCAAAATTGGATAACAAAACTTTTGTGTTCATTTTTGTTGGGTGGATAAATTTTCTTTATATATTTTTTTTATTGTTTTAAATTTTTTCCGTACATCAACTATAAAATTTTCGTTTTTTTGTAAGTTTTTTGCCTTGTTTGTTTTCGGGATGAAGGGAGAGCGAAAAGTAAAAGTTTTGATTTAAGAAAAAAGTGTACATCTAAAATGGAAAAGCACAATGCACAATTGTAGGGAGAGATAATTCCAAAGAGTGTCTGTAATTTTTAGGGATTGTAAGCTCTTTTTAGTTTTTATATCTCAGTTTTTGCAATCGTCCGGAAAAACTGGTGGCAGAGGATTTTTAACTGAGTGTTAAATTGCAATCTGTAAGTCATTTCATACAAAAATATAGCCCGTTACACAAGATAAATAACTTTACAATCATCTATGATTGTTAGATCACATTTTTGAAAATGGGCAAAATAATGCTTGTTAGACTCAGGTAAATATCCCACCGCACGTTCACTTGAGAATTTAATGAGCGTTTGTTATTCTTGTTAAAAGCTTTGGATCCATAAGTCATTTGAATCTTTAACATGTTTCAAGCATGCATATCCATTTTTAAAACATGTGTAGAAAAAATCTCCTTCATGTAAAATTCCAAGCTTAATAGGGTTGTACTAATGGAATTTCCCAAACTTGGATAACACAACTTTTTTGTTCATTTGTGGTGTGTGAATAGATATTTTTTATTTACATTAGTTGTTATTTTAAATTTTTTCCACACATCAACTATAAAATTTTTATTTTGTTGTGATCTTTTTTGCCTTTTTTGTTTACGGGATGAAGGGGGAGCGAAAACTCAAAGTTCTGATTTAAGAAAAAAGTGTACATCTAAAATTGAAATGCACAATGCACAAATGTAGAGAGCGATATTTCCAAAGAGTGTCTGTATGTTTTAGGGATCGTCTGCACTCTTTCGTTTTTATATCTAAGGTTTTGCAATCATCGGGAAACGGGGGAGGCGGGATATTTTTAACTGAGTGCTGAATTGCAATCCATAAGTCATTTCACACCAAAATATAGTCTGTTACGCATGACAAATCACTTTACAATGTTCTGTGATTGTTAGCTCAACTTTTTGAATATGGGCAAAATAATGGCTTGTTTGACTCGGGCAAATATCCCATCGCATGTTCACTTGTGAATTTAATGAGCGTTTGTTATTCTCTTTAAAAGCTTTGGATCCATAGGTCATTTCAATCTTTAACATGTTTCTGGCATGCATACCCATTTTTAAAACATGTGTAGAAAAAATCTGCTTCATGTAAAATTCCAAGATATTAGTTTTGGACTAGTGGAATTTCCCAAACTTGGAAAACAAAACTTTTGTGTTCATTTGTGGAGTGTGAATAAATTTTCTTCATTTACTTTTTTTATTCTATAAAACTTTTTCCGTACATCAACTATGAAATTTTCAGTGTGCTGTGATCTGTTTGGCTTTTTTGTTTACGGGATGAAGGGAGAGTGAAAAAGTTGAAGTTTTGATTTAAGAAAAATGTGTACATCTGAAACGGAAACGCACAATGCACATATGTAGAGAGAGATAATTCCAAAGAGTTTCTGTAATTTTTAGGGATTGTAAGCACCTTTTCGTTTTTATATCTCAGGTTTTGCAATCGTCAGGAAAAATGGGTTGCAGAGGATTTTTAACTGAGTGTTGAATTGCAATCCATAAGTCTTTTCATACAAAAATATAGCCCGTTACGCATGATAAATCACATTACAATCATCTATGATTAGTTATGTCAGCTTTTTGCAAATGGGCAAAATATTGACATGTTTGACTCGGGCAAATATCCCACCGCAAGTTCACTTGAGAATTTAATGAGCGTTTGTTATTCTCTTTACTAGCTTTGCATCCATATCTCGTTTGCATCTTTAACATGTTTCAAACATGCATATCCATTTTAAAAACATGTGTGGATGAAATCTCTCTCTTGCAAAATTCCAAGCTATTGGGGTTAAACTAGTGGAATTTCCCATTGGATAACAAAACTTTTGTCTTCATTTGTGTTGGGCGGATAAATTTTATTTATTTATATTTTTTGTTGTTTTAAATTTTTTCCGTACATCAACTATAAAATTTTCGTTTTTTTGTAAGCTTTTTACCTTGTTTGTTTTCGGGATGAAGGGAGAGCGAAAAGTAAAAGTTTTGATTTAAGAAAAAAGTGTACATCTAAAATGGAAAAGCACAATGCACAACTATTGGGAGAGATAATTCCAAAGAGTGTCTGTAATTTTTAGGGATTGTAAGCTCTTTTTAGTTTTTATATCTCAGTTTTTGCAATCGTCGGGAAAAACTGGTGGCAGAGGATTTTTAACAGAGTGTTGAATTGCAATCCATAAGTCGTTTCACACAAAAATATAGCCCGTTACGTATGATAAATCACTTTACAATCATCTATGATTGTTAGATCACATTTTTAAAAATGCGCAAAATAATGACTTGTTAAACTCGGGTAAATATCCCATCGCACGTTCACTTGAAAATTTAATGAGCGTTTGTTATTCTCGTTAAAAGATTTGGATCCATAAGTCATTTGAATCTTTAACATGTTTCAAGCATGCATATCCATTTTTAAAACATGTGTAGAAAAAATGTCCTTCATGTAAAATTCCAAGCTTAATAGGGTTGGACTAATGGAATTTCCCAAACTTGGATAACAAAACTTTTGTGTTCATTTGCTGTGTTGGAATAGATATTTTTTATTTACATTAGTTGTTATTTTAAATTTTTTCCACACATCAACTATAAAATTTTTATTTTGTTGTGATCTTTTTTGCCTTTTTTGTTTACGGGATCAAGGGGGAGCGAAAACTCAAAGTTCGGATTTAAGAAAAAAGTGTACATCTAATATGGAAATGCACAATGCACAAATGTAGAGAGAGATATTTCCAAAGAGTGTCTGTATGTTTTAGGGATCGTCTGCACTCTTTCGTTTTTATATCTAAGGTTTTGCAATCGTCGGGAAATGGGGGAGGCGGGATATTTTTAACTGAGTGTTGAATTGCATTCCATAGGTCATTTCACACCAAAATATAGCCCGTTACGCATGACAAATCACTTTACAATGTTTTGTGATTGTTAGCTCAACTTTTTGAATATTGGCAAAATAATGGCTTGTTTGACTCGGGCAAATATCCCACCGCACGTTCACTTGAGAATTTAATGAGCGTTTGTTATTCTCTTTAAAAGCTTTGGATCCATAGGTCATTTGAATCTTTAACATGTTTCCGGCATGCATACCCATTTTTAAAACATGTGTAGAAAAAATCTGCTTCATGTAAAATTCCAAGATATTAGTTTTGGACTAGTGGAATTTCCCAAACTTGGAAAACAAAACTTTTGTGCTCATTTGTGGAGTGTGAATAAATTTTCTTCATTTAGCTTTTTTATTGTTTTAAACCTTTTCCGTACATCAACTATGAAATTTTCAATTTGTTGTGATCTATTTGCCTTTTTTGTTTACGGGATGAAGGGAGAGCGAAAAACTCGAAGTTTTGATTTAAGAAAAATGTGTACATCTGAAACGGAAACGCACAATGCACATATGTAGAGAGAGATAATTCCAAAGAGTGTCTGTAATTTTTAGGGATTGTAAGCACCTTTTCATCTTTATATCTCAGGTTTTGCAATCGTCAGGAAAAATGGGTTGCGGAGGATTTTTAACTGAGTGGAATTTCCCAAAAATTGGATAACAAAACTTTTGTGTTCATTTGTGTTGGGCGGATTAATTTTCTTTATTTATATTTTTTATTGTTTTAAATTTTTTCCGTACATCAACTATAAAATTTTCCTTTTTTTGTAAGCTTTCTGCCTTGTTTGTTTTCGGGATGAAGGGAGAGCGAAAAGTAAAAGTTTTGATTTAAGAAAATAGTGTACATCTAAAATGGAAAAGCACAATGCACAATTGTAGGGAGAGATAATTCCAAAGAGTGTCTGTAATTTTTAGGGATTGTAAGCTCTTTTTAGGTTTTATATCTCCGTTTTTGCAATCGTCGGGAAAAACTGGTGGCTGAGGATTTTTAACTAAGTGTTGAATTGCAATCCATAAGTCATTTCATACAATAATATAGCCCGTTACGCATGATAAATCACTTTACAATCATCTATGATTGTTAGATCACATTTTTGAGAATGGGCAAAATAATGACTTGTTAGACTCGGGTAAATATCCCACCGCACGTTCAATTGAGAATTTAATGAGCGTTTGTTATTCTAGTTAAAATCTTTGGATCCATAAGTCATTTGAATCTTTAACATGTTTCAAGCATGCATATCCATTTTTAAAACATGCGTAGAAAAAATCGCCTTCATGTAAAAGTCCAAGTTTAATAGGGTTGGACTAATGGAATTTCCCAAACTTGGATACCAAAACTTTTGTTTTCATTTGTGGTGTGTGAATAGATATTTTTTATTTACATTAGTTGTTATTTTAAATATTTTCCACACATCAACTATAAAATTTTTATTTTGTTGTGATCTTTTTTGCCTTTTTTGTTTACGGGATGAAGGGGGAGCAAAAACTCAATGTTCTGATTTAAGAAAAAAGTTTACATCTAAAATGGAAATGCACAATCCACAAATGTAGAGAGAGATATTTCCAAAGAGTGTCTATATGTTTTAGGGATCGTATGCACTCTTTCATTTTTATATCTAAGGTTTTGCAATCGTCGGGAAACGGGGGAGGCGGGATATTTTTAACTGAGTGTTGAATTGCATTCCATAGGTCATTTCACACCAAAATATAGTCCGTTACGCATGACAAATCACTTTACAATGTTCTGTGATTGTTAGCTCAACTTTTTGAATATTGGCAAAATAATGGCTTGTTTGACTCGGGCAAATATCCCACCGCACGTTCACTTGAGAATTTAATGAGCGTTTGTTATTCTCTATAAAAGCTTTGGATCCATAGGTCATTTGAATCTTTAACATGTTTCTGGCATGCATACCCATTTTTAAAACATGTGTAGAAAAAATCTACTTCATGTACAATTCCAAGATATTAGTTTTGGACTAGTGGAATTTCCCAAACTTGGATAACAAAACTTTTGTGTGCATTTGTGGAGTGTGAATAAATTTTCTTCATTTACTTTTTTTATTGTTTTAAACTTTTTCCGTACATCAACTATGAAATTTTCAGTTTGCTGTGATCTATTTGCCTTTTTTGTTTACGGAATGAAGGGAGAGCGAAAAACTCGAAGTTTTGATTTAAGAAAAATGTGTACATCTGAAATGGAAAAGAACAATGCACATATGTAGAGAGAGATAATTCCAAAGAGTGTCTATAATTTTTAGGGATTGTAAGCACCTTTTCGTTTTTATATCTCAGGTTTTGCAATCGTCGGGAAAAATGGGTTGCGGATGATTTTTAACTGAGTGTTGAATTGCAATCCATAAGTCATTTCATACAAAAATATAGCCCGTTACGGATGATAAATCACATTAAAATCATCTATGATTAGTTATGTCAGCTTTTTACAAATGGGCAAAATATTGACATATTTGACTCGGGCAAATATCCCACCGAGAGTTCACTTGAAAATTTAATGAGCGTTTGTTATTCTCTTTAAAAGCTTTGCATCCATAGCTCGTTTGCATCTTTAACATGTTTCAAACATGCATATCAATTTTAAAAACATGTGTGGATGAAATCTCTCTCTTGCAAAATTCCAAAGTATTAGGGTTAAACTAGTGAAATTTCCCAAAATTGGATAACAAAACTTTTGTGTTCAATTGTGTTGGGCGGATAAATTTTCTTTATTTATATTTTTTATTGTTTTTAATTTTTTCCGTACATCAACTATAAAATTTTCGTTTTTTTTTAAGCGTTTTGCCTTGTTTGTTTTCGGGATGAAGGAGAGCGAAAAGTAAAAGTTTTGATTTAAGAAAAAAGTGTACATCTAAAATGGAAAAGCACAATGCACAATTGTAGGGAGAGATAATTCCAAAGAGTGTCTGTAATTTTTAGGGATTGTAAGCTCTTTTAGTTTTTATATCTCAGTTTTTGCAATCGTCGGGAAAAACTGGTGGCAGAGGATTTTTAACTGAGTGTTGAATTGCAATCCATAAGTCATTTCATACAAAAATATAACCCGTTACGCATGATAAATCACCTTACAATCATCTATGATTGTTAGATCACAGTTTTGAAAATGGGCAAAATAATGACTTGTTAGACTCGGGTAAATATCCCACCGCACGTTCACTTGAGAATTTAATGAGCGTTTGTTATTCTCGTTAAAAGCTTTGGATCCATAAGTCATTTGAATCTTTAACGTGTTTCAAGCATGCATATCCATTTTTAAAACATGTGTAGAAAAAATCTCCTTCATGTAAAATTCCATGCTTAATAGGGTTGGACTAATGGAATTTCCCAAACTTGGATAACAAAACTTTTGTGTTCATTTGTGGTGTGCGAATAGATATTTTTTATTTACATTAGCTGTTATTTTAAATATTTTCACACATCAACTATAAAATTTTTATTTTGTTGTGATCTTTTTTGCCTCTTTTGTTTACGGGATGAAGGGGGAGCGAAAACTCAAAGTTCTGATTTCAGAAAAAAGTGTACATCTAAAATGGAAATGCACAATGCACAAATGTAGAGAGAGATATTTCCAAAGAGTGTCTGTATGTTTTAGGGATCGTATGCACTCTTTCGTTTTTATATCTAAGGTTTTGCGATCGTCGGGAAACGGGGGAGGCGGGATATTTTTAACTGAGTGTTGAATTGCAATCCATAAGTCATTTCACACCAAAATATAGCCCGTTACGCATGACAAATCACTTTACATTGTTCTATGATTGTTAGCGCAACTTTTTTAATATGGGTAAAATAATGGCTTGTTTGACTCGGGCAAATATCCAACCGCACGTTCAATTGAGAATTTAATGAGCGTTTGTTATTCTCTTTCAAAGCTTTGGATCCATAGGTCATTTGAATATTTAAGATGTTTCTGGCATGCATACCCATTTTCAAAACATGTGTAGAAAAAATCTGCTTCATGTAAAATTCCAACATATTAGTTTTGGACTAGTGGAAATTCCCAAACTTTGATAACAAAACTTTTGTGTTCATTCGTGGAGTGTGAATAAATTTTCTTCATTTACTTTTTTTATTTTTTTAAACTTTTTCCGTACATCAACTATGAAATTTTCAGTTTGTTGTGATCTATTTGCCTTTTTTGTTTACGGGATGAAGGGAGACCGAAAAACTCGAAGTTTTGATTTAAGAAAAATGTGTACATCTGAAACGGAAACGCACAATGCACATATGTAGAGAGAGATAATTCCAAAGAGTGTCTGTAATTTTTTGGGATTGTAAGCACCTTTTCGTTTTTATATCTCAGGTTTTTCAATCGTCGGGAAAAATGGGTTGCGGAGGATTTTTAACTGTGTGTTGAATTGCAATCCATAAGTCATTTCATACAAAAATATAGCCTGTTACGCATGATAAATCACATTACAATCATCTATGATTAGTTATGTCAGCTTTTTGCAAATGGGCAAAATATTGACATGTTTGACTCGGGCAAATATCCCACTGCAAGTTCATTTGAGAATTTAATGAGCATTTGTTATTCTCTTTAAAAGCTTTGCATCCATAGCTTGTTTGCATCTTTAAGATGCTTCAAACATGCATATCCATTTTAAAAACATGTGTGGATGAAATCTCTCTCTTGCAAAATTCCAAGCTATTAGGGTTAAACTAGTGGAATTTCCCAAAATTGGATAACAAAACTTTTGTGTTCATTTGTGTTGGGCGGATAAATTTTCTTTATTTATATTTTTTATTGTTTTAAATTTTTTCCGTACATCAACTATAAAATTTTCGTTTTTTTGTAAGCTTTTGGCCTTGTTTGTTTTCGGGATGAAGGGAGAGCGAAAAGTAAAAGTTTTGATTTAAGAAAAAAGTGTACATCTAAAATGGAAAAGCACAATGCACAATTGTAGGGAGAGATAATTCCAAAGAGTGTATGTAATTTTTAGGGATTGTAAGCTCTTTTTAGTTTTTATATCTCAGGCTTTGCAATCGTCGGGAAAAACTGGTGGCAGAGGATTTTTAACTGAGTGTTGAATTGCCATCCATAAGTCATTTCATACAAAAATATAGCCCGTTACGCATAATAAATCACTTTACAATCATCTATGATTGTTAGATCATATTTTTGAAAATGGGCAAAAAAATGACTTGTTAGACTCGGGTAAATATCCCACCGCACGTTCACTTGAGAATTTAATGAGGGTTTGTTATTCTCGTTAAAAGCTTTGGATCCATAAGTCATTTGAATCTTTAACATGTTTCAAGCATGCATATCCATTTTTAAAACATTTGCAGAAAAAATCTCCTTCATGTAAAATTTCAAGCTTAATAGGGTTGGACTAGTGGAATTTCCCAAACTTGGAAAACAAAACTTTTGTGTTCATTTGTGGAGTGTGAATAAATTTTCTTCATTTACTTGTTTTATTGTTTTAAACTTTTTTCGTACATCAACTATGAAATTTTCAGTTTGCTGTGATCTATATTTGCCTTTTTGTTTACCGGATGAAGGGAGAGCGAAAAACTCGAAGTTTTGATTTAAGAAAAATGTGTACATCTGAAACAGAAACGCACAATGCACATATGTAGGGAGAGATAATTCCAAAGAGTGTCTGTAATTTTTAGGGATTGTAAGCACCTTTTCGTTTTTATATCTCTGGTTTTGCAATCGTCGGGAAAAATGGGTTGCGGAGGATTTTTAACTGAGTGTTGAATTGCAATCCATAAGTCATTTCATACAAAAATATAGCCCGTTACGCATGATAAATCACATTACAATCATCTATGATTAGTTATGTCAGCTTTTTGCAAATGGGCAAAATATTGACATGTTTGACTCGGGCAAATATCCCACCGCAAGTTCACTTGAGAATTTAATGAGCGTTTGTTATTCTCTTTAAAAGCTTTGCATCCATAGCTCGTTTGCATCTTTAACATGTTTCAAACATGCATATCCATTTTAAAAACATGTGTGGATGAAATCTCTCTCTTGCAAAATTCCAAGCTATTAGGGTTAAACTAGTGGAATTTCCCAAAATTGGATAACAAAACTTTTGTGTTCATTTGTGTTGGGCGGATAAATTTTCTTTATTTATTTTTTATTGTTTTAAATTTTTTCCGTACATCAACTATAAAATTTTCGTTTTTTTGTATGCTTTTTGCCTTGTTTGTTTTCGGGATGAAGGGAGAGCGAAAAGTAAAAGTTTGGGTTTAAGAAAAAAGTGTACATCTAAAATGGAAAAGCACAATGGACAATTGTAGGGAGAGATAATTCCAAAGAGTGTCTGTAATTTTTAGGGATTGTAGGCTCTTTTTAGTTTTTATATATCAGGCTTTGCAATCGTCGGGAAAAACTGGTGGCAGAGGATTTTTAACTGAGTGTTGAATTGCAATCCATAAGTCATTTCATACAAAAATATAGCCCGTTACGCATGATAAATCACTTTACAATCATCTATGATTGTTAGATCACATTTTTGAAAATGGGCAAAATAATGACTTGTTAGACTCGGGTAAATATCCCACCGCACGTTCACTTGAGAATTTAATGAGCGTTTTTTATTCTCGTTAAAAGCTTTGGATCCATAAGTCATTTGAATCTTTAACATGTTTCAAGCATGCATATCCATTTTTAAAACATGTGTAGAAAAAATCTCTTTCATGTAAAATTCCAAGCTTAATAGGGTTGGACTAATGGAATTTCCCAAACTTGGATAACAAAACTTTTGTGTTCATTTGTGGTGTGAAAATAAATATTTTTTATTTACATTAGTTGTTATTTTAAGTATTTTCCACACATCAACTATAAAATTTTTATTTTGTTGTGATCTTTTTTGCCTTTTTTGTTTACGGGATGAAAGGGGGAGCGAAAACTCAAAGTTCTGATTTAAGAAAAAAGTGTATATCTAAAATGGAAATGCACAATGCACAAATGTAGAGAGAGATATTTCCAAAGTGTGTCTGTATGTTGTAGGGATCGTATGCACCCTTTCGTTTTTATATCTAAGGTTTTGCAATCGTCGTGAAACTGGGGAGGCGGGATATTTTTAACTGAGTGTTGAATTGCAATCCATAAGTCATTTAACACCAAACTATAGCCCGTTACGCATGACAAATCACTTTACAATGTTCTGTGATTGTTAGCTCAACTTTTTGAATATGGGCAAAATAATGGCTTGTTTGAATCGGGCAAATATCCCACCGCACGTTCACTTGAGAATTTAATGAGCGTTTGTTATTCTCTTTAAAAGCTTTGGATACATAAGTCATTTGAATCTTTAACATGTTTCTGGCATGCATACCCATTTTTAAAACATGTGTAGAAAAAATCTGCTTCATGTAAAATTCCAAGATATTAGTTTCGGACTAGTGGAATTTCCCAAACTTGGATAACAAAACTTTTGTGTTCATTTGTGGAGTGTGAATAAATTTTCTTCATTTACTTTTTTTATTGTTTTAAACTTTTTCCGTACATCAACTATGAAATTTTCAGTTTGTTGTGATCTATATTTGCCTTTGTTGTTTACGGGATAAAGGGAGAGCGAAAAACGCACAATGCACATATGTAGAGAGAGATAATTCTGAAGAGTGTCTGTAATTTTTAGGGATTGTAAGCACCTTTTCGTTTTTATATCTCAGGTTTTGCAATCGTCGGGAAAAATGGGTTGCGGAGGATTTTTAACTGAGTGTTGTATTGCAATCCATAAGTCATTTCATACAAAAATATAGCCCGTTACGCATGATAAATCACATTAGAATCATGTATGATTAGTTATGTCAGCTTTTTGCAAATGGGCAAAATATTGACATGTTTGACGCGGGCAAATATCCCACCTAAAGTTCACTTGAGAATTTAAGGAGCGTTTGTTATTCTCTTTAAAAGCTTTGCATCCATAGCTCGTTTGCATCTTTAACATGTTTCAAACATGCATATCCATTTAAAAAACATGTGTGGATGAAATCTCTCTCTTGCAAAATTCCAAGCAATTAGCGTTAAACTAGTGGAATTTCCCAAAATTGGATAACAAAACTTTTGTGTTCATTTGTGTTGGGTGGATAAATTTTCTTTATTTATATTATTTATTGTTTTAAATTTTTTCTGTACATCAACTATAAAATTTTCGTTTTTTTGTAAGCTTTTTGCCTTGTTTGTTTTCTGGATGAAGGGAGAGCGAAAAGTGGAAATTTTGATTTAAGAAAAAAGTGTACATCTAAAATGGAAAAGCACAATGCACAATTGTAGGGAGAGATAATTCCAAAGAGTGTCTGTAATTTTTAGGGATTGTAATCTCTTTTTAGTTTTTATATCTCAGGTTTTGCAATCGTCCGGAAAAACTGGTGGCAGAGGATTTTTAACTGAGTGTTGAATTGCAATCCATAAGTCATTTCATACAAAAATATAGCCCGTTACGCATGATAAATCACTTTACAATCATCTATGATTGTTAGATCACATTTTTGAAAATGGGCAAAATAATGACTTGTTAGACTCGGGTAAATATCGCACCGCACGTTCACTTGAGAATTTAATGAGCGTTTGTTATTCTCGTTAAAAGCTTTGGATCCATAAGTCATTTGAATCTTTAACATGTTTCAAGCATGCATATCCATTTTTAAAACATGTGTAGAAAAAATCTCCTTCATGTAAAATTCCAAGCTTAATAGGGTTGGACTAATGGAATTTCCCAAACTTGGATAACAAAACTTTTGTGTTCATTTGTGGAGTGTGAATAAATTTTCTTCATTTACTTTTTTTACTGTTTTAAAATTTTTCCGTACATCAACTATGAAATTTTCTGTTTGCTGTGATCTATATTTGCCTTTTTTGTTTACGGGATGAAGGGAGAGCGAAAAACTCGAAGTTTTGATTTAAGAAAAATGTGTACATCTGAAACGGAAAAGCACAATGCACATATGTAGAGAGAGATAATTCCAAAGAGTGTCTGTAATTTTTAGGGATTGTAAGCACCTTTTCGTTTTTATATCTCAGGTTTTGCAATCGTCGGAAAAAATGGGTTGCGGAGGATTTTTAACTGAGTGTTGAATTGCAATCCATAAGTCATTTCATACAAAAATATAGCCCGTTACGCATGATAAATCACATTACAATCATCTATGATTAGTTATGTCAGCCTTTTGCAAATGGGCAAAATATTGACATGTTTGACTCGGGCAAATATCCCACCGCAAGTTCACTTGAGAATTTAATGAGCGTTTGTTATTCTCTTTAAAAGCTTTGCTTCCATAGCTCCTTTGCATCTTTAACATGTTTCAAACATGCATATCCATTTTAAAAACATGTGTGGATGAAATCTCTCTCTTGCAAAATTCCAAGCTAATAGGGTTAAACTAGTGGAATTTTCCAAAATTGGATAACAAAACTTTTGTGTTCATTTGTGTTGGGCGGATAAATTTTATTTATTTATATTTTTTATTGTTTTAAATTTTTTCCGTACATTAACTATAAAATTTTCGTTTTTTTGTAAGCTTTTGGCCTTGTTTGTTTTCGGGATGAAGGGAGAGCGAAAAGTAAAAGTTTTGATTTAAGAAAAAAGTGTACATCTAAAATGGAAAACCACAATGCACAATTGTAGGGAGAGATAATTCCAAAGAGTGTCTGTAATTTTTAGGGATTGTAAGCTCTTTTTAGTTTTTATATCACAGTTTTTGCAATCGTCGGGAAAACCTGGTGGCAGAGGATTTTTAACTGAGAGTTGAATTGCAATCCATAAGTCATTTCATACAAAAATATAGCCTGTTACGCATGATAAATCACTTTACAATCATCTATGATTGTTAGATCACATTTTTGAAAATGGGCAAAATAATGACTTGTTAGACTCGGGTAAATATCCCACCGCACGTTCACTTGAGAATTTAATGAGCGTTTGTTAATCTTGTTAAAAGCTTTGGATCCATAAGTCATTTGAATCTTTAACATGTTTCAAGCATGCATATCAATTTTTAAAACATGTGTAAAAAAAATCTCCTTCATGTAAAATTCCAAGCTTAATAGGGTTGGACTAATGGAATTTCCCAAACTTGGATAACAAAACTTTTGTGTTCATTTGTGGTGTGTGAATAGATATTTTTTATTTACATTAGTTGTTATTTTAAGTATTTTCCACACATCAACTATAAAATTTTTATTTTGTTGCGATCTTTTTTGCCTTTTTTGTTTACGGGATGAAAGGGGGAGCGAAAACTCAAAGTTCTGATTTAAGAAAAAAGTGTATATCTAAAATGGAAATGCACAATGCACAAATGTAGAGGGAGATATTTCCAAAGAGTGTCTGTATATTTTAGGGATCGTATGAACTGTTTCGTTTTTCTATCTAAGGTTTTGCAATCGTCGGGAAATGGGGGAGGCGGGATATTTTTAACTGAGTGTTGAATTGCAATCCGTAAGTCATTTAACACCAAAATATAGCCCGTTACGCATGACAAATCACTTTACAATGTTCTGTGATTGTTAGCTCAACTTTTTGAATATGGGCAAAATAATGGCTTGTTTGACCCGGGCAAATATCCCACCGCACGTTCACTTGAGAATTTAATGAGCGTTTGTTATTCTCGTTAAAATCTTTGGATCCATAAGTCATTTGAATCTTTAACATGTTTCAAGCATGCATATCCATTTTTAAAACATGTGTAGAGAAAATCTCCTTCATGTAAAATTCCAAGCTTAATAGGGTTGGACTAATGGAATTTCCCAAACTTGGATAACAAAACTTTTGTGTTCATTTGTGGTGTGTGAATAGATATTTTTTATTTACATTAGTTGTTATTTTAAGTATTTTCCACACATCAACTATAAAATTTTTATTTTGTTGTGATCTTTTTTGCCTTTTTTGTTTACGGGATGAAAGGGGAGCGAAAACTCAAAGTTCTGATTTAAGAAAAAAGTGTACATCTAAAATGGAAATGCACAATGCACAAATGTAGAGAGAGATATTTCCAAAGAGTGTCTGTATGTTTTAGGGATCGTATGCACTCTTTCGTTTTTATATCTAAGGTTTTGCAATCGTCGGGAAACGGGGGAGGCGGGATATTTTTAACTGAGTGTTGAATTGCAATCCATAAGTCATTTAACACCAAAATATAGCCCGTTACGCATGACAAATCACCTTACAATGTTCTGTGATTGCTAGCTCAACTTTTTGAATATGGGCAAAATAATGGCTTGTTTGACTCGGGCAAATATCCCACCGCACGTTCACTTGAGAATTTAATGAGCATTTGTTATTCTCTTTAAAAGCTTTGTATCCATAGGTCATTTGAATCTTTAACATGTTTCTGGCTTGCATACCCATTTTTAAAACATGTGTAGAAAAAAATCTGCTTAATGTAAAATTCCAAGATATTAGTTTTGGACTAGTGGAATTTCCCAAACTTGGATAACAAAACTTTTGTGTTCATTTGTGGAGTGTGAATAAATTTTCTTCATTTACTTTTTTTATTGTTTTAAACTTTTTCCGTACATCAACTATGAAATTTTCAGTTTGCTGTGATCTATTTGCCTTTTTTGTTTACGAGATGAAGGGAGAGCGAAAAACTCGAAGTTTTGATTTAAGAAAAATGTGTACATCTGAAACGGAAACGCACAATGCACATATGTAGAGAGAGATAATTCCAAAGAGTGTCTGTAATTTTTAGGGATTGTAAGCACCTTTTCGTTTTTATATCTCAGGTTTTGCAATCGTCGGGAAAAATGGGTTGCGGAGGATTTTTAACTGAGTGTTGAATTGCAATCCATAAGTCATTTCATACAAAAATATAGCCCGTTACGCATGATAAATCACATTACAATCATCTATGATTAGTTATGTCAGCTTTTTGCAGATGGGCAAAATATTGACATGTTTGACTCTGGCAAATATCCCACCGCAAGTTCACTTGAGAATTTAATGAGCGTTTGTTATTCTCTTTAAAAGCTTTGCTTCCATAGCTCATTTGCATCTTTAACATGTTTCAAGCATGCATATCCATTTTAAAAACATGTGTGGATGAAATCTCTCTCTTGCAAAATTCCAAGCTATTAGGGTTAAACTAGTGGAATTTCCCAAAATTGGATAACAAAACTTTTGTGTTCATTTGTGTTGGGCGGATAAATTTTCTTTATTTATATTTTTTATTGTTTTAAATTTTTTCCGTATATTAACTATAAAATTTTCGTTTTTTTGTAAGCTTTTGGCCTTGTTTGTTTTCGGGATGAAGGGAGAGCGAAAAGTAAAAGTTTTTATTTAAGAAAAAACTGTACATCTAAAATGGAAAAGCACAATGCACAATTGTAGGGAGAGATAATTCCAAAGAGTGTCTGTAATTTTTAGGGATTGTAAGCTCTTTTGAGTTTTTATATCTCAGTTTTTGCAATCGTCGGGAAAACCTGGTGGCAGAGGATTTTTAACTGAGTGTTGAAATGCAATCCATAAGTCATTTCATACAAAAATATAGACTGTTACGCATGATAAATCACTTTACAATCATCTATGATTGTCAGATCACATTTTTGAAAATGGGCAAAATAATGACTTGTTAGACTCGGGTAAATATCCCACCGCACGTTCACTTGAGAATTTAATGAGCGTTTGTTAATCTCGTTAAAAGCTTTGGATCCATAAGTCATTTGAATCTTTAACATGTTTCAAGCATGCATATCCATTTTTAAAACATGTGTAGAAAAAATCTCCTTCATGTAAAATTCCAAGCTTAATAGGGTTGGACTAATGGAATTTCCCAAACTTGGATAACAAAACTTTTGTGTTCATTTGTGGCGTGTGAATAGATATTTTTTATTTACATTAGTTGTTATTTTAAGTATTTTCCACACGTCAACTATAAAATTTTTATTTTGTTGTGATCTTTTTTGCCTTTTTTGTTTACGGGATGAAAGGGGGAGAGAAAACTCAAAGTTCTGATTTAAGAAAAAAGTGTACATCTAAAATGGAAATGCACAATGCACAAATGTAGAGAGAGATATTTCCAAAGAGTGTCTGTATGTTTTAGGCATCGTATGCACTCTTTCGTTTTTATATCTAAGGTTTTGCAATCGTCGGGAAACGGGGGAGGCGGGATATTTTTAACTGAGTGTTGAATTGCAATCCATAAGTCATTTAACACCAAAATATAGCCCGTTACGCATGACAAATCACTTTACAATGTTCTGTGATAGTTAGCTCAACTTTTTGTATATGGGCAAAATAATGGCTTGTTTGACTCGGCAAATATCCCACCGCACGTTCACTTGAGAATTTAATGAGCATTTGTTATTCTCTTTAAAAGCTTTGGATCCATAGGTCATTTGAATCTTTAACATGTTTCTGGCTTGCATACCCATTTTTAAAACATGTGTAGAAAAAAATCTGCTTAATGTAAAATTCCAAGATATTAGTTTTGGACTAGTGGAATTTCCCAAACTTGGATAACAAAACTTTTGTGTTCATTTGTGGAGTGTGAATAAATTTTTTTCATTTACTTTTTTTATTGTTTTAAACTATGAAATTTTCAGTTTGCTGTGATCTATTTGCCTTTTTTGTTTACGGGATGAAGGGAGAGCGAAAAACTCGAAGTTTTGATTTAAGAAAAATGTGTACATCTGAAACGCAAATGCACAATGCACATATGTAGAGAGAGATAATTCCAAAGAGTGTCTGTAATTTTTAGGGATTGTAAGCACCTTTTCGTTTTTATATCTCAGGTTTTGCAATCGTCGGGAAAAATGGGTTGCGGAGGATTTTTAACTGAGTGTTGAATTGCAATCCATAAGTCATTTCATACAAAAATATAGCCCGTTACGCATGATAAATCACATTACAATCATCTATGATTAGTTATTTCAGCTTTTTGCAGATGGGCAAAATATTGACATGTTTGACTCGGGCAAATATCCCACCGCAAGTTCACTTGAGAATTTAATGAGCGTTTGTTATTCTCTTTAAAAGCTTTGCTTCCATAGCTCATTTGCATCTTTAACATGTTTCAAACATGCATATCCATTTTAAAAACATGTGTGGATGAATTCTCTCTCTTGCAAAATTCCAAGCTATTAGGGTTAAATTAGTGGAATTTTCCAAAATTGGATAACAAAACTTTTGTGTTCCTTTGTGTTGGGCGGATAAATTTTCTTTATTTATATTTTTTATTGTTTTAAATTTTTTCCACACATCAACTATAAAATTTTCGTTTTTTTGTAAGGTTTTGGCCTTGCTTGTATTCGGGATGAAGGGAGAGCGAAACGTAAAAGTTTTGATTTAAGAAAAAAGTGTACATCTAAAATGGAAAAGCATAATGCACAATTGTAGGGAGAGATAATTCCAAAGAGTGTCTGTAATTTTTAGGGATTCTAAGCTCTTTTTAGTTTTTATATCTCAGTTTTTGCAATCGTCGGGAAAAACTAGTGGCAGAGGATTTTTAACTGAGTGTTGAATTGCAATCCATAAGTCATTTTATACAAAAATATAGCCCGTTACGCATGATAAATCACTTTACAATCATCTATGATTGTTAGATCACATTTTTGAAAATGGGCAAAATAATGACTTGTTAGACTCGGGTAAATATCCCACCGCACGTTCACTTGAGAATTTAATGAGCGTTTTTTATTCTCGTTAAAAGCTTTGGATCCATAAGTCATTTGAATCTTTAACATGTTTCAAGCATGCATATCCATTTTTAAAACATGGGTAGAAAAAATCTCCTTCATGTAAAATTCCAAGCTTAATAGGGTTGGACTAATGGAATTTCCCAAACTCGGATAACAAAACTTTTGTGTTCATTTGTGGTGTGTGAATAGATATTTTTTATTTACATTAGTTGTTATTTTAAGTATTTTCCACACAGCAACTATAAAATTTTTATTTTGTTGTGATCTTTTTTGCCTTTTTTGTTTACGGGATGAAAGGGGGAGCGAAAACTCAAAGTTCTGATTTAAGAAAAAAGTGTACATCTAAAATGGAAATGCACGATGCACAAATGTTGAGAGCGATATTTCCAAAGAGTGTCTGTATGTTTCAGGGATCGTATGCACTCTTTCGTTTTTATATCTAAGGTTTTGCAATCGTCAGGAAACTGGGGAGGCGGGATATTTTTAACTGAGTGTTGAATTGCAATCCATAAGTCATTTAACACCAAAATATAGCCCGTTACGCATGACAAATCACTTTACAATGTTCTGCGATTGTTAGCTCAACTTTTTGAATATGGGCAAAATAATGGCCTGTTTGACTCGGGCAAATATCCCACCGCACGTTCACTTGAGAATTTAATGAGCGTTTGTTATTCTCTTTAAAAGCTTTGGATCCATAGGTCATTTGAATCTTTAACATGTTTCTGGCTTGCATACCCATTTTTAAAATATGTGTAGAAAAAAATCTGCTTCATGTAAAATTCCAAGATATTAGTTTTGGACTAGTGGAATTTCCCAAACTTGGATAACAAAACTTTTGTGTTCATTTGTGGAGTGTGAATAAATTTTCTTCATTTACTTTTTTTATTGTTTTAAACTTTTTCCGTACATCAACTATGAAATTTTCAGTTTGCTGTGATCTATTTGCCTTTTTTGTTTACGAGATGAAGGGAGAGAGAAAAACTCGAAGTTTTGATTTAAGAAAAATGTGTACATCTGAAACGGAAACGCACAATGCACATATGTAGAGAGAGATAATTCCAAAGAGTGTCTGTTATTTTTAGGGATTGTAAGCACCTTTTCGTTTTTATATCTCAGGTTTTGCAATCGTCGGGAAAAATGGGTTGCGGAGGATTTTTAACTGAGTGTTGAATTGCAATCCATAAGTCATTTAATACAAAAATATAGCCCGTTACGCATGATAAATCACATTACAATCATCTATGATTAGTTATGTCAGCTTTTTGCAAATGGGCAAAATATTGACATGTTTGACTCTGGCAAATATCCCACCGCAAGTTCACTTCAGAATTTAATGAGCGTTTGTTATTCTCGTTAAAAGCTTTGGATCCATAAGTCATTTGAATCTTTAACATGTTTCAAGCATGCATATCCATTTTTAAAACATGTGTAGAAAAAATCTTCTTAATGTAAAATTCCAAGCTTAATAGGGTTGGACTAATGGAATTTCCCAAACTTGGATAACAAAACTTTTGTGTTCATTTCTGGTGTGTGAATAGATATTTTTTATTTACATTAGTTGTTATTTTAAGTATTTTCCACACATCAACTATAAAATTTTTATTTTGTTGTGATCTTTTTTGCCTTTTTTGTTTACGGGATGAAAGGGGTAGAGAAAACTCAGAGTTCTGATTTAAGAAAAAAGTGTACATCTAAAATGGAAATGCACAATGCACAAATGTAGAGAGAGATATTTCCAAAGAGTGTCTGTATGTTTTTGGGATCGTATGCACTCTTTCGTTTTTATATCTAAGGTTTTGCAATCGTCGGGAAACGGGGGAGGTGGGATATTTTTAACTGAGTGTTGAATTGCAATCCATAAGTCATTTAACACCAAAATATAGCCCGTTACGCATGACAAATCACTTTACAATGTTCTGTGATTGTTAGCTCAAGTTTTTGAATATGGGCAAAATAATGGCTTGTTTGACTCGGGCAAATATCCCACCGCACGTTCACTTGAGAATTTAATGAGCGTTTGTTATTCTCTTTAAAAGCTTTGGATCCATAGGTCATTTGAATCTTTAACATGTTTCTGGCATGCATACCCATTTTTAAAACATGTGTAGAAAAAATCTGCTTCATGTAAAATTCCAAGATATTAGTTTTGGACTAGTGGAATTTCCCAAACTTGGATAACAAAACTTTTGTGTTCATTTGTGGAGTGTGAATAAATTTTCTTCATTTACTTTTTTTATTGTTTTAAACTTTTTCCGTACATCAACTATGAAATTTTAAGTTTGCTGTGATCTATTTGCCTTTTTTGTTTACGGGATGAAGGGAGAGCGAAAAACTCGAAGTTTTGATTTAAGAAAAATGTGTTCATCTGAAAAGGAAACGCACAATGCACATATGTAGAGAGAGATAATTCCAAAGAGTGTCTATAATTTTTAGGGATTGTAAGAACCTTTTCGTTTTTATATCTCAGGTTTTGCAATCGTCGGGAAAAATGGGTTGCGGAGGATTTTTAACTGAGTGTTGAATTGCAATCCATAAGTCATTTCATACAAAAATATAGCCAGTTACGCATGATAAATCACATTACAATCATCTATGATTAGTTATGTCAGCTTTTTGCAAATGGGCAAAATATTGACATGTTTGACTTGGGCAAATATCCCACCGCAAGTTCACTTGAGAATTTAATGAGCGTTTGTTATTCTCTTTAAAAGCTTTGCTTCCATACCTCATTTGCATCTTTAACATGTTTCAAACATGCATATCCATTTCAAAAACATGTGTGGATGAAATCTCTCTCTTGCAAAATTCCAAGCTATTAGGGTTAAACTAGTGGAATTTCCCAAAATTGGATAACAAAAATTTTGTGTTCATTTGTGTTGGGCGGATAAATTTTCTTTATTTATATTTTTTATTGTTTTAAATTTTTTCTGTACATCAACTATAAAATTTTCGTTTTTTTGTAAGCTTTTTGCCTTGTTTGTTTTCGGGATGAAGGGAGAGCGAAAAGTAAAAGTTTTGATTTAAGAAAAAAGTGTACATCTAAAATAGAAAAGCACAAAGCACAATTTTAGGGAGAGATAATTCCAAAGAGTGTCTATAATTTTTAGGGATTGTAAGCTCTTTTTAGTTTTTACATCCCAGTTTTTGCAATTGTCGGGAAAAACTGGTGGCAGAGGATTTTTAACTGAGTGTTGAATTGCAATCCATAAGTCATTTCACACAAAAATATAGCCCGTTACGCATGATAATTAACTTAAGTCATTTCATACAAAAATATAGCCCGTTACGCATGATAAATCACTTTACAATCATCTATGATTGTAAGATCACATTTTTGAAAATGGGCAAAATAATGACTTGTTAGACTCGGGTAAATATCCCACCGCACGTTCACTTGAGAATTTAATGAGCGTTTGTTATTCTCGTTAAAAGCTTTGGATCCATAAGTCATTTGAATCTTTAACATGTTTCAAGCATGCATATCCATTTTTAAAACATGTGTAGAAAAAATCTCCTTCATGTAAAATTCCAAGCTTAATAGGGTTGGACTAATGGAATTTCCCAAACTTGGATAACAAAACTTTTGTGTTCATTTCTGGTGTGTGAATTGATATTTTTTATTTACATTAGTTGTTATTTTAAGTATTTTCCACACATCAACTATAAAATTTTTATTTTGTTGTGATCTTTTTTGCCTTTTTTGTTTACGGGATGAAAGGGGGAGAGAAAACTCAAAGTTCTGATTGAAGAAAAAAGTGTACATCTAAAATGGAAATGCACAATGCACAAATGTAGAGAGAGATATTTCCAAAGAGTGTCTGTATGTTTTTGGGATCGTATGCACTCTTTCGTTTTTATATCTAAGGTTTTGCAATCGTCGGGAAACGGGGGAGGTGGGATATTTTTAACTGAGTGTTGAATTGCAATCCATAAGTCATTTAACACCAAAATATAGCCCGTTACGCATGACAAATCACTTTACAATGTTCTGTGATTCTTAGCTCAACTCTTTGATTATGGGCAAAATAATGGCTTGTTTGACTCGGGCAAATATCCCACCGCACGTTCACTTGAGAATTTAATGAGCGTTTGTTATTCTCTTTAAAAGCTTTGGATCCATAGGTCATTTGAATCTTTAACATGTTTCTGGCTTGCATACCCATTTTTAAAATATGTGTAGAAAAAAATCTGCTTCATGTAAAATTCCAAGATATTAGTTTTGGACTAGTGGAATTTCCCAAACTTGGATAACAAAACTTTTGTGTTCATTTGTGGAGTGTGAATAAATTTTCTTCATTTACTTTTTTTATTGTTTTAAACTTTTTTCGTACATCAACTATGAAATTTTCAGTTTTCTGTGATCTATTTGCCTTTTTTGTTTACGGGATGAAGGGAGAGCGAAAAACTCGAAGTTTTTATTTAAGAAAAATGTGTACATCTGAAACGGAAACGCACAATGCACATATGTAGAGAGAGATAATTCCAAAGAGTCTGTAATTTTTAGGGATTGTAAGCACCTTTTCGTTTTTATATCTCAGGTTTTGCAATCGTGGGGAAAAATGGGTTGCGGAGGATTTTTAACTGAGTGTTGAATTGCAATCCATAAGTCATTTCATACAAAAATATAGCCCGTTACGCATGATAAATCACATTACAATCATCTCTGATTAGTTATGTCAGCTTTTTACAAATGGGCAAAATATTGACATGTTTGACTCGGGCAAATATCCAACCGCAAGTTCACTTGAGAATTTAATGAGTGTTTGTTATTCTCTTTAAAAGCTTTGATTCCATAGCTCATTTGCATCTTCAACATGTTTCAAACATGCATATCCATTTTAAAAACATGTGTGGATGAAATCTCTCTCTTGCAAAATTCCAAGCTATTAGGGTTAAACTAGTGTAATTTCCCAAAATTTGATAACAAAAATTTTGTGTTCATTTGTGTTGGGCGGATAAATTTTCTTTATTTATATTTTTTATTGTTTTAAATTTTTTCCGTACATCAACTATAAAATTTTCGTTTTTTTGTAAGTTTTTTGCCTTGTTTGTTTTCGGGATGAAGGGTGAGCGAAAAGTAAAAGTTTTGATTTAAGAAAAAAGTGTACATCTAAAATGGAAAAGCACAATGCACAATTGTAGGGAGAGATAACTCCAAAGAGTGTCTGTAATTTTTAGGGATTGTAAGCTCTTTTTAGTTTTTATATCTCAGTTTTTGCAATCGTCGGGAAAAACTGGTGGCAGAGGATTTTTAACTGAGTGTTGAATTGCAATCCATAAGTCATTTCATACAAAAATATAGCCCGTTACGCATGATAAATCACTTTACAATCATCTATGATTGTTAGATCACATTTTTGAAAATGGGCAAAATAATAACTTGTTAGACTCGGGTAAATATCCCACCGCACGTTCACTTGAGAATTTAATGAGCGTTTGTTATTCTCGTTAAAAGCTTTGGATCCATAAGTCATTTGAATCTTTAACATGTTTCAAGCATGCATATCCATTTTTAAAACATGTGTAGAAAAAATCTCCTTCATGAAAATTCCAAGCTTAATAGGGTTGGACTAATGGAATTTCCCAAACTTGGATAACAAAACTTTTGTGTTCATTTGTGGTGTGTGAATAGATATTTTTTATTTACATTAGTTGTTATTTTAAATATTTTCCACACATCAACTATAAAATTTTTATTTTGTCGTGATCTTTTTTGTCTTTTTTGTTTACGGGATGAAGGGGGAGCGAAAACTCAAAGTTCTGATTTTAGAAAAAAGTGTACATCTAAAATGGAAATGCACAATGCACAAATGTAGAGAGAGATATTTCCAAAGAGTGTCTGTATGTTTTAGGGATCGTATGCACTCTTTCGTTTTTATATCTAAGGTTTTGCGATCGTCGGGAAACGGGGGAGGCGGGCGATTTTTAACTGAGTGTTGAACTGCAATCCATAAGTCATTTCACACCAAAATATAGCCCGTTACGCATGACAAATCACTTTACAATGTTCTGTGAATGTTAGCTCAACTTTTTGAATATGGGCAAAATAATGGCTTGTTTGACTCGGGCAAATATCCCACCGCACGTTCACGTGAGAATTTAATGAGCGTTTGTTATTCTCTTTAAAAGCTTTGGATCCATAGGTCATTTGAATCTTTAACATGTTTCTGGCATGCATACCCATTTTTAAAACATGTGTAGAAAAAATCTGCTTCATGTAAAATTCCAAGATATTAGTTTTGGACTAGTGGAATTTCCCAAAATTGGATAACAAAACTTTTGTGTTCATTTGTGGTGTGTGAATAAATTTTCTTCATTTTCTTTTTTTATTGTTTTAAACTTTTTCCGTACATCAACTATGAAATTTTCAGTTTGCTGTGATCTATTTGCCTTTTTTGTTTACGGGATAAAGGGAGAGCGAAAAACTCAAAGTTTTGATTTAAGAAAAATGTGTACATCTGAAACGGAAACGTACAATGCACATATGTAGACAGAGATAATTCCAAAGAGTGTCTGTAATTTTTAGGGATTGTAAGCACCTTTTCTTTTTTATATCTCAGGTTTTGCAATCGTTGGGAAAAATGGGTTGCGGAGGATTTTTAACTGAGTGTTGAATTGCAATCCATAAGTCACTTCATACAAAAATATAGCCCGTTACGCATGATAAATCACATTACAATCATCTATGATTAGTAATGTCAGCTTTTTGGAAATGGGCAAAATATTGACATGTTTGACACGGGCAAATATCCCACCGCAAGTTCACTTGAGAATTTAATGAGCGTTTGTTATTCTCTTTAAAAGCTTTGCATCCATAGCTCATTTGCATCTTTAACATGTTTCAAACATGCATATCCATTTTAAAAACATGTGTGGATGAAATCTCTCTCTTGCAAAATTCCAAGCAAAATTGGATAACAAAACTTTTGTGTTCATTTGTGTCGGGCGAATAAATTTTCTTTATTTATATTTGTTATTGTTTTAAATTTTTTTCGTACATCAACTACAAAATTTTTGTTTTTTTGTAAGCTTTTTGCCTTGTTTGTTTTCGGGATTATGGGAGAGCGAAAAGTAAAAGTTTTGATTTAATAAAAAAGTGTACATCTAAAATGGAAAAGCACAATGCACAATTGTAGGGAGAGATAATTCCAAAGAGTGTCTGTAATTTTTAGGCAATGTAAGCTCTTTTTAGTTTTTATATCTCAGTTTTTGCAATCGTCGGGAAAAACTGGTGGCAGAGGATTTTTAATTGAGTGTTGAATTGCAATCAATAAGTCATTTCATACAAAAATATAGCCCGTTACGCATGATAAATCACTTTACAATCATCTATGATTGTTAGATCACATTTTTGAAAATGGGCAAAATAATGACTTGTTAGACTCGGGTTAATATCCCATGGCACGTTCACTTGAGAACTTAATGAACGTTTGTTATTCTCCATAAAAGCTTTGGATCCATAAGTCATTTGAATCTTTAACATGTTTCAAGCATGCATATCCATTTTGAAAACATGTGTAGAAAAAATCTCCTTCATGTAAAATTCCAAGCTTAATAGGGTTGGACTAACGGAATTTCCCAAACTTAGATAACAAAACTTTTGTGTTCATTTGTGGTGTGTGAATAGATATTTTTTATTTACATTAGTTGTTATTTTAAATATTTTCCACACATCAACTATAAAATTTTTATTTTGTCGTGATCTTTTTTGCCTTTTTTGTTTACGGGATGAAGGGGGAGCGAAAACTCAAAGTTCTGATTTTAGAAAAAAGTGTACATCTAAAAAGGAAATGCACAATGCACAAATGTAGAGAGAGATATTTTCAAAGAGTGTTTGTATGTTTTAGGGATCGTATGCCCTCTTTCGTTTTTATATCTAAGGTTTTGCGATCGTTTGTTATTCTACATTGTATGAGCGTTTGTTATTCTCTTTAAAAGCTTTGGATTCATAGGTCATTTGAAACTTTAACATGTTTCTGGCATGCATATCCAATTTTAAAACAAGTGTAGAAAAAATCTCCTTAATGTAAAATTCCAAGATATTAGTTTTGGACTAGTGGAATTTCCCAAACTTGGATAACAAAACTTTTGTGTTCATTTTTGGTGTGTGAATAAATTTTCATCATTTACTTTTTTTATTGTTTTAAACTTTTTCCTTACATCAACTATGAAATTTTCATTTTGTTGTGATCTATTTGTCTTTTTTGTTTACGGGATGAAGCGAGAGCCAAAAACTCAAAGTTTTGATTTAAGAAAAATGTAGAATGCACAATGTACAATACATCTAAAATGGAAATGCACAATGCACATATGTAGAGAGAAATAATTCCAAAGAGTGTCTGTAATTTTTAGGGATTGTAAGCACCTTTTCGTTTTTATATCTCAGGTTTAGCAATCGTCGGGAAAAATGGGTTGCGGAGGATTTTTAACTGAGTGTTGAATTGCAATCCATAAGTCGTTTCATACAAAAATATGGCCCGTTACACGTGATAAATCACATTACAATCATCTATGATGAATTATGTCCAATTTTTGAAAATGGTTAAAATAATGACTTGTTAGACTCGGGTAAATATCCCACCGCTCGTTCACTTGAGAATTTTAAGAGCGTTTGTTATTCTATTTAAATGCATTGGATCCAAAGGTCATTTGAATCTTTAACATGTTTCAACCATGCATATCCATTTTTAAAACATGTGTGGAAAAAATCTCCTTCATGTAAAATTCCAAGCTTAATAGGGTTGGACTAATGGAATTTTCCAAACTTGGATAACAAAAATTTTGTGTTCATTTGTGTTGGGTGAATCAATTTTCATTATTTATATTTTTTATATTTTTAAATTTTTGCCATACATCGACTATAAAATTTTCATTTTGTTGTAAGCTTTTTGCCTTGTTTGTTTTCGGGATGAAGGGAGAGAAAAAAGTCAAAGTTTTGATTGAAGAAAAAAGTGTACATCTAAAATGGAAAAGCACAATGCACAATTGTAGGGAGAGATAATTCCAAAGAGTGTCTGTAATTTTTAGGGATTGTAAACTCTTTTTAGTTTTTATATCTCAGGTTTTGCTATCGTCGGGAAAAATTTGTGGCAGAGGATTTTTAACTGAGTGTAGAATTGCTATCCATAAGTCATTTCATAAAAAAATATAGCCCGTTACGCATGATAAATCACATTACAATCATCTATGATTAATTATGTCAAATTTTTGAAAATGGGCAAAATAATGACTTGTTAGACTCGGGTAAATATCCCACCGCACGTACACTTGAGAATTTAATAAGCGTTTGTTATTCTCTTTAAAACCTTTTTATCCATAGGTCATTTGAATCTTTAACATGTTTCAAGTATGCATACCCATTTTTAAAACTTGTCTAGAAAAAATCTCCTTCATGTAAAATTCCAAGCTTAATAGGGTTGGACAAATGGAATTTCCAAACCTTGGATAACCAAACTTTTGTGTTCATTTGTGGTGTGTTAATAGATTTTTTTATTTACATTGGTTATTATTTTAAATATTTTCCACACATCAACTATAAAGTTTTTATTGTGTTCTGATCTTTTTTGCCTTTTTTGTTTACGGGATAAAGGGGGAGCGAAAACTCAAAGTTCTGATTTAAGAAAAAAGTGTACATCTAAAATGGAAAAGCACAATGCACAATGTAGAGAGAGATATTTCCAAAGAGTGTCCATATGTTTTAGGGATCGTATGCACTTTTTCGTTTTTATATCTAAGGTTTTGTAATCGTCGACACACGAGGGAGGCGGGTGATTTTTACCTGAGTGTTGACTTCAAATCCATAAGTCATTTCTTACAAAAATATAGCCCGTTACTCATGACAAATCACTTTACAGTCACCTATGATTGTTAGCTCAACTTTTTGAATATAGGCAAAATAATGGCTTGTTTGACTCGGGCAAATATCCCACCGCACGTTCACTTGAGAATTTAATGAGCGTTTGTTATTCTCTTTAAAAGCTTTGGATCCATAGGTCATTTGAATCTTTAACATGTTTCTTGCATGCATATCCATTTTTAAAACGTGTGGAGAAAAAATCTCCTTCATGTAAAATTCCAAGATATTAGTTTTGGACTAGTGGAATTTCCCAAACTTGGATAACAAAACTTTTGTGTTCATTTGTGGTGTGTGAATAAATTTTCTTCATTTAATTTTTTTATTGTTTTAAACTTTTTCCGTACATCAACTATGAAATTTTCATTTTGCTGCGATCTATTTGCCTTTTTTGTTTACGGGATGAAGGGAGTGCAAAAAATTCGAAGTTTTGATTTAAGAAAAATGTGTACATCTAAAACGGAAATGCACATTGCACATATGTAGAGAGATATAATTCCAAAGAGTGTCTGTAATTTTTGGGGATTGTAAGCACCTTTTCATTTTTATATCGCAGGTTTGCAATCGTCGGGAAAAATGTGTTGCGGAGGATTTTTAACTGAGTGTTAAATTGCAATCCATAAGTCATTTCATACAAAAATATAGCCCGTTATGCATGATAAATCACATTAGAATCATCTATGATTAATTATGTCAGCTTTTCTCAAATGGGCAAAATAATGGAATGGTTGACTCGGGTAAATATCCCACCGCAAGTTCACTTCAGAATTTAATGAGCGTTTGTTATTCTCTTTAAAAGCTTTGAATCCATATCTCATTTGCATCTTTAACTTGTTTCAAAAATGCATATCCATTTTTAAAAAGTGTGTGGATGAAATATCTTTCTTGCAGAATTCCAAGCTATTAGTGTTAAACTAGTGGAATTTCCCTAAATTGGATAACAAAACTTTTGTGTTCATTTGTGTTGGGTGAATAAATTTTCTTTATTTATATTTGTTATTGTTTTAAATTTTTTCCATACATCAACTATAAAATTTTCATTTTGTTGTAAGCTTTTTGCCTTGTTTCTTTTCGGGATGAAGAGAGAGCGAAAAGTCAAAGTTTTGATTTTAAAAAAAAGTGTACATCTAAAATGGAAAAGCACAATGCACAATGGTAGGGAGAGATAATTCCAAGGTGTGGGTATAATTTTTAGGGATTATATGGTCTTTTTAGTTTTTATATCTCAGGTTTTGCAAGCGTCGAGAAAAGTTGGTGGCATAGGATTTTTAACTAAGTGTTGAATGCAATCCATAAGTCCTTTCATACAAAAATATAGCCCGTTACGAATGATAAATCACTTTACAATCATCTATGATTGTTAGATCAAATTTTTGAAAATGGGCAAAATAATGACATGTTAGACTCGGGTAAATATCCCACCGCATGTTCACTGGGGAATTTAATGAGCGTTTGTTATTCTCTTTAAAAGCTTTGGATCGATAGGTCATTTGAATCTTTAACATGTTTCAAGCATGCATATCCATTTTTAAAACATGTGTAGAAAAAATCTTCTTCATGTAATATTCCAAGCTTAATAGGGTTGGACTAATCGAATTTCTCAAACTTGGATAACAAAACTTTTGTGTTCATTTGTGGTGTGTGAATAGAGATTTTTTATTTTTTATTATTTTAAATATTTTCCACACATCAACTATAAAATTTTTATTTTGTTGTGATAATTTTTGCCTTTTTTGTTTACTGGATGAAGGGGGCACAAAAACTCAAAGTTCTGATTTAAGAAAATAGTGTACATCTAAAATGGAAACGCACAATGCACAAATGTAGAGAGAGATATTTCCAAAGAGTGTCAATATGTTTTAGGGATCGTATTCACTCTTTCGTTTTTATATCTAAGGTTTTGCAATCGTCGGGAAACGGGGGAGGCGGGCGATTTTTAACTGAGTGTTGACTTCAAATCCATTGGTCATTTCTTACAAAAATATAGCCCGTTACGCATGATAAATCACTATACAATCATATATGATTGTTAGCTCAACTTTTTGAATATGGGCAAAATAATGGCTTGTTTGACTCGGGCAAATATCCCATCGCACGTTCACTTGAGAATTTAATGAGCGTTTGTTATTCTCTTTAAAAGCTTTGGATCCATAGGTCATTTGAATATTTAACATGTTTTTGGCATGCATATCCATTTTTAAAACATGTGTAGAAAAAATCTCCTTCATGTAAAATTCCAAGATATTAGTTTTGGACTAGTGGAATTTCCCAAACATGGATAACAATACTTTTGTGTTCATTTGTGGTGTGTGAATAAATTTTCTTCATTTAATTTTTTTATTGTTTTAAACTTTTTCCGTACATCAACTATGAAATTTTCATTTTGCTGTGATCTATTTGCCTTTTTTGTTTACGGGATGAAGGGAGTGAGAAAAATTCGAAGTTTTGATTTAAGAAAAATGTGTACATCTAAAACGGAAATCCACAATGCACATATGTAGAGAGAGATAATTCCAAAGAGTGTCTGTAATTTTTGGGGATTGTAAGCACCTTTTCATTTTTATATCTCAGGTTTTGCAATCGTCGGGAAAAATGGGTTGCGGAGGATTTTTAACTGAGTGTTAAATTGCAATCCATAAGTCATTTCATACAAAAATATAGCCCGTTACGCATGATAAATCACATTACAATCATCTATGATTAATTATGTCAGCTTTTCTCAAATGGGCAAAATAATGGCATGGTTGACCCGGGTAAATATCCCACCGCAAGTTCACTTCAGAATTTATTGAGCGTTTGTTATTCTCTTTAAAAGCTTTGCATCCATAGCTCATTTGCATCTTTAACTTGTTTCAAAAATGCATATCAATTTTTAAAACGTGTATGGATGAAATCTCTTTCTTGCAAAATTCCAAGCTATTAGGGTTAAACTAGTGGAATTTCCCAAAATTGGATAACAAAACTTTTGTGTTCATTTGTGTTGGGTGAATAAATTTTATTTATTTATATTTGTGATTGTTTTAAATTCTTTCCATACATCCAGTATAAAATTTTCATTTTGTTGTAAGCTTTTTGCCTTGTTTGTTTTCGGGAAGAATGGAGAGCGAAAAGTCAAAGTTTTGATTTAAGAAAAAAGTGTACATCTAAAATGGGAAAGCACAATGCAAAATTGTAGGGAGTGATAATTCCAAAAAGTGTCTGTAATTTTTAGGGATTGTAAGCTCTTTTTAGTTTTAATATCTCAGGTTTTGCAATCGTCGGGAAAAATTGGTGGCAGAGGATTTTTAACTGACTGTTGAATTGCAATCTGTAAGTCATTTCATACAAAAATATAGCCCGTTACACATGATAAATCACATTACAATCATCTATGATTGTTAGATCAAATTTTTGAAAATGGGAAAAATAATGACTTGTTAGACTCGGGTAAATATCCAAAGTTTTATTTTGTTGCGATCTTTTTTGCCTTTTTTCTTTACGGGATGAAGGGGGAGCGAAAACTCAAAGTTCTGATTTAGGAAAAAAGTCTACATCTAAAATGAAAATGCGTAATGCACAGATGTAGAGAGAGATATTTCCAAAGAGTGTCTGTATGTTTTAGGGATCGTATGCACTTTTTTCGTTTTTATATCTATGGTTTTGCAATCGTCGGGAAACGGGGGAGGTGGGCGATTTTTAACTGAGTGTTGACTTCAAATCCATAAGTCATTTATACAAAAATGTAGCCCGTTACGCATGACAAATCACTTTACGATCATCTATGATTGTTAGCTCAAAGTTTTGAATATGGGCAAAATAATGGCTTGTTTGACTCGTGCAAATATCCCACCGCACGTTCACTTGAGAATTTAATGAGCGTTTGTTATTCTCTTTAAAAGCTTTGGTTCCATAGGTCATTTGAATCTTTAACATGTTTCTGGCCTGCATATCCATTTTTAAAACATGTGTTGAAAAAATCTCCTTCATGAAAAATTCCAAGATAGTAGTTTTGGACTAGTGGAATTTCCCAAATAGGAATAACAAAACTTTTGTGTTCATTTGTGGTGTGTGAATAAATTTTCTTCATTTACTTTTTTTATTGTTTTAAACTTTTTCCGTACATCAACTATGAAATTTTCATTTTGTTGTGATCTATTTGCCTTTTTAGTTTACGGGATGAAAGGAGAGCGAAAAACTCAAAGTTTTGATTTAAGAAAAATGTGTACATCTAAAATGGAAATGCACAATGCACATATGTGGAGAGAGATAATTCAAAAGTGTGTGTTTAATTTTTAGGGATAGTAAGCACCTTTTCATTTTTATATCTCAGGTTTTGCAATCGTCGGGAAAAATGGGTTGCGGAGGATTTTTATTTGAGTGTTGAATTGCAATCCATGAGTCATTTCATCCAAAAATATATCCCGTTACGCATGATAAATCACATTACAATCAGCTATGATTAATTATGTCAGCTTCTTGCAAATGGGAAAAATAATGGCATGTTTGACGCGGGTAAATATCCCACCGCAAGTTCACTTGAGAATTTAATGAGCATTTGTTATTCTCTTTAAAAGCTTTGCATCCATAGCTCATTTACATCTTTAACATGTTTCAAACATGCATATCCATTTTTAAAACATGTGTGGATGAAATCTCTTTCTTGCTAAATTCCAAGCTATTAGGGTTGAACTAGTGGAATTTCCCAAAATTGGATATCAAAAATTTTGTGTTCATTTGTGTTGGGTGAATAAATTTTCTTTATTTATATTTGTTATTGTTTTAAATTTTTTCCATTCATCAACTATAAAATTTTCATTTTGTTGTAAGCTTTTTGCCTTGTTTATTTTCGGGATGAAGGGGGAGCGAAAAGTCAAAGTTTTGATTTAAGAAAAAAGTGTACAAAAAAAATAGAAAAGCACAAGGCACAATTGTACGGAGAGATAATTCCAAAGAGTGTATGTAATTGTTAGGGATTGTAAGCTCTTTTTAGTTTTTATATCTCAAGTTTTGCAATCGTCGGGAAAAATTAGTGGCAGAGGATTTTTAACTGAGTCTTGAATTGCAATCCATAAGTCATTTCATACAAAAATATAGCCCTTTACGCATGATAAATCACTTTACCATCATCTATGATTGTTAGATCAAATTTTTGAAAATGGGAAAAATAATGACTTGTTAGACTCGGGTAAATATCCCACCACCCATTCACTTCTGATTTTAATGAGCGTTTGTTATTCTCTTTAAAAACATTGGATCCATAGGCCATTTGAATCTTTAACATGTTTTAAGCATGCATATCCATTTTTAAAACATGTGTAGAAAAAATCTCCTTCGTGTAAAATTCCAAGCTTAATAGGGTTGGACTATTGGAATTTCCCAAACTTGGATAACAAAACTTTTGTGTTCATTTGTGGTGTGTGAATAGATATTTTTTATTTACATTAGTTATTATTTTAAATATTTTCCACACTTCAACTATAAAATTTTTATTTTGTTGTGATCTTTTTTGCCTTTTTTGTTTACGGGATGAATGGGGGAGCGAAAACTCAAAGTTCTAATTTAAGAAAAAAGTGTACATCTAAAATGGAAATGCACAACGCACAATTGTAGAGAGAGATATTTGCAAGGAGTGTTTGTATGTTTTAGGGATCGTATGCACTTTTTTCGTTTTTATATCTAAGGATTTGCAATCGTCGGGAAACAGGGGATGCGGGCAATTTTTAACGGAGTGTTGACTTCAATTCCATAAGCCATTTCTTTCAGAAATATAGCCCGTTATGCATGACAAATCACTTTACAATCACCTATGATGGTTAGCTCAACTTTTTGAATGTAGGAAAAATAATGGCGTGTTTGACTCAGGCAAATATCCCACCGCACGTTCACTTGAGAATTTAATGAGCGTTTGTTATTCTCTTTAAAAGCTTTGGATCCATAGGTCATTTGAATCTTTAACATGTTTCTGGCATGCATATCCGTTTTTAAAACATGTGTAGAAAAAATCTCCTTGATGTAAAATTCCAAGATATTAGTTTTGGACTAGTGGAATTTCCAAAACTTGGATAACAAAACTTTTGTGTTCGTTTGTGGTGTGTGAATAAATTTTCCTCATTTACTTTTTTATTGTTTTAAACTTTTTCCGTACATATACTATGAAATTTTCATTTTTTTGTGATCTATTTGCCTTTTTTGTTTACGGGATGAAGGGAGAGCGAAAAACACGAAGTTTTGATTGAAGAAAAATGTGCACATCTAAAACGGAAATGCACAATGCACATATGAAGAGAGAGATAATTCCGAAGAGTGTCTGTAATTTTAAGGGATTGTAAGCACCTTTTCGTTTTTATCTCTCAGGTTTTGCAATCGTCGGAAAAAATGGGTTGCGGAGGATTTTTAACAGAGTGTTGAATTGCAATACATAAGTCATTTCATTCAAAAATATAGCCCGTTACGCATGGTAAATCACATTACAATCATCTATGATTAATTATGTCAGATTTTTACAAATGGGCAAAATAATGTCTTGTTTGACTCGGGTAAATATCCCACCGCAAGTACACTTGAGAATTTAATGAGCTTTTGTTATTCTCTTTAAAAGTTTTGCATCCATAGCTCATTTCCATCTTTAACATGTTTCAAACATTCATATCCATTTTTAAAACATGTGTAGAAAAAATCTCCTTCATGTAAAATGCCATGCTTAATAGGGTTGGCCTAATGGAATTTCCCAAACCTGGATAACAAAACTTTTGTGTTCATTTGTGGTGTGTGAATAGATATTTTTTTATTTACATTAGGAAAAAAGTGTATATCTAAAATGAAAATGCACAATGCACAAATGTAGAGAGAGATATTTCCAAAGAGTGTCTGTATGTTTTAGGGATCGTATGCTCATTTTTCATTTTTATATCTAAGGTTTTGCAATCGTCGGGAAACGGGGGAGGCAGGCAATTTTTAACGGAGTGTTGACTTCAAATCCATAAGTCATTTCTTAAAAAAATTTAGCCCGTTACTAATGACAGATCACTTTACAATCATCTATGATTTTTAGCTCAAAGTTTTGAATATGGGCAAAATAATGGCTTGTTTGACTCGGGCAAATATCCCACCACACGTTCACTTGAGAATTTAATGAGTGTTTGTTATTCTCTTTAAAAGCTTTTGATCCCTAGGTCATTTGAATCTTTAACATGTTTCTGGCATGCATATCCATTTTTAAAACATGTGTAGAAAAAATCTCCTTCATGTAAAATTCAGAGATAGTAGTTTTGGACTAGTGGAATTCCCCAAACAGGAATAACAAAACTTTTGTTTTCATTTGTGGTGTGTGAAAAAATTTTCTTCATTTACTTCTTTTATTGTTTTTAACTTTTTCCGTACATCAACTATGAAATATTCATTTTGTTGTGATCTATTTGCCTTTTTGGGTTACGGGATGAAGGGAGAGCGAAAAACTCGAAGTTTTGATTTAAGAAAAATGTGTACATCTAATATGGAAATGCGCAATGCACATATGTACATAGAAATAATTCCAAAGAGTGTCTGTAATTTTTAGGGATTGTAAGCACCTTTTCATTTTTATATCGCAGGTTTTGCAATCGTCGGGAAAATTGGGTTGCGGAGAATTTTTAACTGAGCGTTGAATTGCAATCCATAAGTCATTTCATCCAAAAATATATCCCGTTACGCATGATAAATCACATTACAATCATCTATAATTAATTATGTCAGCTTTTTTCAAAATGGGTAAAATAATGGCATGTTTGACTCAGGTAAATATCCCACAGCAAGTTCACTTGAGAATTTAATCAGCGTTTGTTATTCTCTTTAAAAGCTTCGCATCCATAGCTCATTTACATCTTTAACATGTTTCAAACATGCATATCCATTTTTAAAACATGTGTGGGTGAAATCTCTTTCTTGCAAAATTCCAAGCTATTATGGTGAAACTAGTGGAATTTCCCAAAATTCGATAACAAAACTTTTGTGTTCATTTGTGTTGGGTGAATAAATTTTCTTTATTTATATTTGTTATTGTTTTAAATTTTTTCCACACATCAAGTATAAATTTTTTTTTTGTTGTGATCTTTTTGGCCTTTTTTCTTTACGGGATGAAGGTGGGAGTGAAAACTCAAAGTTCTGATTTGAGAAAAAAGTGTACATCTAAAATGGAAATGCACAACGCACAAATGTAGAGAGAGATATTTCCAAAGAGTGTCTGTATGTTTTAGGGATCGTATCCACTCTTTTCATTTTTATATCTAAGGTTTTGCAATCGTTGGGAAACGGGGGAGGTGGGAGATTTTTAACTGAGTGTTGACTTCAAATCCATAAGTCATATCTTACAAACATATAGCCCGTTACGCCTGACATATCACTTGTTTCACTCGGGCAAATATCCTACCGCACGTTCACTTGAAAATTTAATGAGCGTTTGTTATTCTCTATAAAAGCTTTGGATCCTTCGGTCATTTGAATCTTTAACATGTTTCTGGCATGCATATCCATTTTTAAAACATGTGTAGAAAAAATCTCCTTCAAGTAAATTTCCAAGATATTAGTTTTGGACAAGTGGCATTTACCAAACTTGGATAACAAAACTTTTGTGTTCAATTGTGGTGTGTGAATAAATTCTCTTGATTTACTTTTTTTATTGTTTTAAACTTTTTCCATACATCAACTATAAAATTTTCATTTTTCTGTGATCTATTTGCCTTTTTTGTTTACGGGATGCAGGGAGAGCGAAAAACTCGAAGTTTTGATTTAAGAAAAATGTGTACATCTAATACGGAAACGCACAATGCATATATGTAGAGAGAGATAATTCCAAAGAGTATCTGTAATTTTTAGGGATTGTAAGCACCTTTTCTTTTTATATCTCAGGTTTTGCAATCGTCGGGAAAAATGGGTTGCAGAGGATTTTTAACTGAGTGTTGAATAGAAATCCATGATTTATTTCACACAAAAATATAGCCCGTAACGCATGATAAATCACATTACAATCATCTATGATTAATTATGTCAGCTTTTTGCAAATGGGCAAAATAATGGCATGTTTGACTCGGGTAAATATCCCACCGCAAGTTCACTTGAGAATTTAATGAGCGTTTGTTATTCCCTTTAAAAGCTTTGCATCCGTAGCTCATTTGCGTCTTTAACATGTTTCAAACATGCATATCCATTTTTAAAACATGTGTGGACGAAATCTCTTTCTTGCAAAATTCCAAGCTATTAGGGTTAAACTAGTGGAATTTCCCAAAATTGGATAACAAAACTTTTGTGTTCATTTGTGTTGGGTGAATAAATTTTCTTTATTTATATTTGTTATTGTTTTAAATTTTTTCCATACATCAACTATAAAATTTTCATTTTGTTGTAAGCATTTTGCCTTGTTTGTTTTCGGGATGAAGGGAGAGCGAAAATTCAGAGTTTTGATATAAGAAAAAAGTGTACATCTAAAATGGAAAAGCACAATGCACAATTGTAGGAGAGAGATAATTCCAAAGAGTGTCTGTAATTTTTAGGGATTGTAAGCTTTTTTTAGTTTTTATATCTCAGGTTTTGCAATGGATGGGATAAATTGGTGGCAGAAGATTTTTAACTGAGTGTTGAATTGCAATCCATAAGTCATTTCATACAAAAATATCGCCCGTTTCGCATGATAAATCCCTTTACAATCATCTATGATTGTTAGATAATATTTTTGAAAATGGGCAAAATAATGACTTGCAAAACTTAGGTAAATATCCCACCGCACGTTCACTTGAGAATTTAATGAGCGTTTGTTATTCTCTTTAAAAGCTTTGGATCCATAGGTCTTTTGAATCTTTATAATGTTTCAAGCATGCATATCCATTTTTAAAACATGTGTAGAAAAAATCTCCTTCATGTAAAATTCCAAGCTTAATAGGGTTGGACTAATGGAATTTCCCAAACTTGGACAAGAAAACTTTTGTGTTCATTTGTGGGGTGTGAATACATATTTTTTATTTATATTAGTTATTATTTTAAATATTTTCCACACATCAACTATAAAATTTTTATTTTGTTATGATCTTTTTTACCTTTTTTGTTTACGGGATGAAGGGTGGAGCGAAAACGCAAAGTTCTGATTTAAGTAAAAAGTGTACACCTAAAATGGAAACGCACAATGCTCTAATGTAGAGAGAGATATTTCTAAAGAGTGTCTGTATGTTTTAGGGATCGTATTTAGGGATCGTATGCACTTTTTTCGATTTCATATCTAAGGTTTTGCAAATGTCGGGAAACGGGGGAGGCGGGCGATTTTTAACTGAGTGTTGACTTCAATTCCATAAGTCATTTCTTACAAAAATATAGCCCGTTGAACATGACAAATCACTTTACAATCATCTATAACTATTAGCTCAACTATTTGAATATGGGCAAAATAATGGCTTGTTTTGACTCGGGAAAATATCCCACTGCACGTTCACTTGAGAATTTAATGAGCGTTTGTTAGTCTCTTTAAAAGCTTTGGATCCTTAGGTCATTTGAATATTTAACATGTTTCTGGCATGCATATCCATTTTTAAAACATGTGTAGAAAAAGTCTCCTTCATGTAAAATTCCAAGATATTAGCTTTGGACTAGTGGAATTTCCCTAACTTGGATAACAAAACTTTTGTGTTCATTTGTGGTGTGTGAATAAATTTTCTTCATTTAATTTTTTATTTTTTTAAACTTTTTCCATACATACTCTATGAAATTTTCATTTTGCTGTGATCTATTTGCCTTTTTTGTTTACGGGATGAAGGGATAGCGAAAAACTTGAAGTTTTGATTTAAGAAAAATGTGTCCATCTAAAACGGAAATGCACAATGCACATATGTAGAGAGAGATAATTCCAAAGAGTGTCTATAATTTTTAGGGATTGTAAGCACCTTTACGTTTTTATATCTCAGGTTTTGCAATCGTCGGGAAAAATGGGTTGCGGAGGATTTTTAACTAAGTGTTGAATTGCAATCCATAAGTCATTTCATACAAAAATATAGCCCGTTACACATGATAAATCACATTAAAATCATCTATGATTAATTATGTCAGCTTTTTGCAAATGATCAAAATAATGGCATGTTTGACTCGGGTAAATATCCCACCGCAAGTTCACTTGAGAATTTAATCAGCGTTTGTTATCCTCTTTAAAAGATTTGCATCCATAGCTCATTTGCGTCTTTAACATGTTTCAAACATGCATATCCATTTTTAAAACATGTGTGGATGAAATCTCTTTCTTGCAAAATTCCAAGCTATTAGGGTTAAACTAGTGGAATTTCCCAAAATTGGATAACAAAACTTTTGTGTTCATTTGTGTTGGGTGAGTAAATTTTATTTATTTATATTTGTTATTGTTTTAAAATTTTTCCATACAACAACTATAAAATTTTCATTTTGTTGTAAGCTTTTTGCCTAGTTTGTTTTCGGGATGAAGGGAGAGCGAAAAGTCAAAGTTTTGATTTAAGAAACAAGTGTACATCTAAAATGGAAAAGCACAATGCACAATTGTAGGGAGAGATAATTCCAATGAGTGTCTGTAATTTTTAGGGATTGTAAGCTCTTTTTAGTTTTTATATCTCAGGTTTTGCAATGGTCGGGAAAAATTGGTGGCAAAGGATTTTTAACTGAGTGTTGAATTACAATCCATAAGTCATTTCATACAAAAATATAGCCCGTTACACATGATAAATCACTTTACAATCATCTATGATTGTTAGATCAAATTTTTGAAAATGGGCAAAATAATGACTTGTTAGACTTGGGCAAATATCCCACCGCACGTTCACTTGAGAATTTAATGAGCGTTTGTTGTTCTCTTTAAAAGCATTGGATTCATAGGTCATTTGAATATTTAGCGTGTTTCAAGCATGCATATCCATTTTTAAAAATGTGTAGAAAAAATCTCGGTCATGTAAAATTCCAAGCTTAATAGGGTTGGACTAATGGAATTTCCCAAACTTGAATAACAAAACTTTTGTGTTCATTTGTGGTGTGTGAATAGATAATTTTTAGTTATCATTTTAAATATTTTACAAACGTCAACTATAAAATCTTTATTTTGTTGTGATTTTTTTTGCCTTTTTAATTTACGGGATGAAGGGGGCGCGAAAACTCAAAGTTCTGATTTAAGAAAAAAGTGTACATCTAAAATGGAAATGCACAATGCACAAATGTAGAGAGAGATATTTCCAAAGAGTGTCTGTATGTTTTAGGGATCGTATGCACTTTTTCGTTTTTATATCAAAGGTTTTGCAATCGGCTGGAAACGGGGGAGGCGGGCGATTTTTAACTGAGTGTTAACTTCAATTCCATAAGTCATTTCTTGCAAAAATATAGCCCGTTACGCATGACAAATCACTTTACAATCACCTGTGATTGTTAGCTCAACTTTTTGAATATGGGCAAAATAATGGCTTGTTTGACTCTGGCAAATATCCAAGGGAGAGCGAAAAGCCAAAGTTTTGATTTAAGTAAAAAGTGTATATCTAAAATGGAAACGAACAATGCAAAATTGTAGGGAGAGATAATTCCAAAGAGTGTCTGTAATTGTTAGGGATTGTAAGCTCTTTTTAGTTTTTATATCTTAGGTTTTGCAATCGTCGGGAAAAATTGCTGGCAGAGGATTTTTAACTGAGTTTTGAATAGCAATCCATCAGTCATTTCATACAAAAATATAACCTGTTATGCATGATAAATCACTTTACTATCATCTATGATTGTTAGATCAAATTTTTGAATATGGGCAAAATAATGACTTGTTAGACTTGGGTAAATCTACCCCCACACGTTCACTTGAGAATTTAATGAGCGTTTGTTATTCTCTTCAAAATCTTTGGATCCATAGTTCATTTGAATCTTTAACTTGTTTCAAGCATGCATATCCATTTTTAAAACATGTGTAGAAAAAATCTCCTTCATGTAAGATTGCAAGCTTAATAGGGTTGGACCAATGGAATTTCCCAAACTTGGATAACAAAACTTTTGTGTTCATTTGTGGTGTGTGAATAGATATTTTTTATTTACATTAGTTATTATTTTAAATATTTTCCACACATCAACTATAAAATTTCTATTTTGTTGTGATCTTTTTTGTCTTTTTTCTTTACGGGATGAAGGGGGAGCGAGAACTCAAAGTTCTGATTTAAGAAAAAAGTGTACATCTAAAATGGAAATGCAAAATGCACTAATGTAGAGAGAGATATTTCCAAAGAGTGTCTGTATGTTTTAGGGATCATATGCACTTTTTCGTTTTTATATCAAAGGTTTTGCAATCGTGGGGAAACGGGGGAGGCGGGCGATTTTTAACTAAGGGTTGACTTCAAATCCATAAGTCATTTCTTACAAAAATATAGCCCGTTACACATGACAAATCACTTTACAATCATCTATGATTGTTAGCTCAACTTTTTGAATATGGGCAAAATAATGGCTTGTTTGACTCGAGCAAATATCACACCGCACGTTCACTTGAGAATTTAATGAGCGTTTGTTATTCTCTTTAAAAGCTTTGGATCCATAAGTCATTTGAATCTTTAACAAGTTTCTGGCATGTATATCCATTTTTAAAACATGTGTACAAAAAATCTCCTTGATGTAAAATTCCAAGATATTAGTTTTGGACTAGTGGAATTTCCAAAACTTGGATAACAAAACTCTTGTGTTCATTTGTGGTGTGTGAATAAATTTTCTTCATTTAATTTTTTTATTGTTTTAAAGTTTTTCTATACATATACTATGAAATTTTCATTTTTTTGTGATCTATTTGCGTTTTTTGTTTACGGGATGAAGGGAGAGCGAAAAACACGAAGTTTTGATTGAAGAAAAATGCGTACATCTAAAACGGAAATGAACAATGCACATATGAATAGAGAGATAATTCCAAAGAGTGTCTGTAATTTTTTTGGGATTGTAAGCACCTTTTCGTTTTTATATCTCAGGTTTTGCAATCGTCGGGAAAAATGGGTTGCGGAGGATTTTAACTGATTGTTGAATTGCAATCCATAAGTCATTTCATACTAAAATATAGCCCATTACGGATGATAAATCACATTACAATCATCTATGATTAATTATGTCAGCTTTTTGCAAATGGGCAAAATAATGGCTTGTTTGACTCGGGTAAATATCCCACCGCAAGTTCACTTGAGAATTTAATGAGCGTTTGTTATTCTCTTTAAAAGCTTCACATCCATAGCTCATTTGCATCTTTAACATGTTTCAAACATGCATATCCATTTTTAAAACATGTGTGGATGAAATCTCTTTCTTGCAAAATTCCAAGCTATTAGTGTTAAACTAGTGGAATTTCCCAAAATTGGATAACAAAACTTTTGTGTTCATTTGTGTTCGGTGAAAAATTTTCATTATTTATATTTTTTATTGTTTTAAATTTTTTCCATACATCAACTATAAAATTTTCATTTCGTTGGAAGGTTTTTGCCTAGTTTATTTTCGGGATGAAGGGAGAGCAAAAAGTCAAAGTTTTGATTTAAGAAAAAAGTGTACATCAGAAACGGAAAGGCACAAAGAACAATTGTAGGGAGAGATAATTCCAAAGAGTGTCTGTATTTTTTAGGGATTGTAAGTTCTTTTTAGTTTTTATATCTGAGGTTTTGCAATCATCGGGAAAAATCGGTGGCAGAGGATTTTTAACTGAGTGTTGAATTGCAATCCATAAGTCATTTCATACAAAAATATGGCCCGTTACTTATTATAAATCACTTTACAATCATCTATGGTTGTTAGATCAAATTTTTGAAAATGGGCAAAATAATGACTTGTTAGACTCGGGTAAATAACCCACCGCACATTCACTTGAGAATTTAATGAGCGTTTGTTATTCTCTTTAAAAGCTATGGATCCATAGGTCATTTGAATCTTTAACATGTTTCAAGCATGCCTATCCATTTTTAAAACATGTGTAGAAAAAATAATGGCTTGTTTGACTCGGGCAAATATCCCACCGCATGTTCACTTGAGAATTTAATGAGCGTTTGTTATTCTCTTTAAAAGCTTTGAATCCATAGGTCATTTGAATCTTTAACATGTTTCTGGCATGCATATCCATTTTTAAAACATGTGTAGAAAAAATCTCCTTCATGTAAAATTCAGAGATAGTAGTTTTGGACTAGTGGTATTCCCCAAACAGGAATAACAAAACTTTTGTTTTCATTTGTGGTGTGTGAATAAATTTTATTCATTTACTTCTTTTATTGTTTTTAACTTTTTCCGTACATCAACTATGAAATATTCATTTTGTTGTGATCTATTTGCCTTTTTGGGTTACGGGACGAAGGGAGAGCGAAAAACTCGAAGTTTTGATTTAAGAAAAATGTGTACATCTAATATGGAAATGCGCAATGCACATATGTAGAGTGAAATAATTCCAAAGAGTGTCTGCAATTTTTAAGGATTGTAAGCACCTTTTCATTTTTATATCTCAGGTTTTGCAATCGTCGGGAAAATTGGGTTGCGGAGAATTTTTAACTGAGTGTTGAATTGCAATCCATAAGTCATTTCAATGAAAAATATATCCCGTTACGCATAAATCACATTACAATCATCTATGATTAATTATGTCAGCTTTTTTCAAATGGGCAAAATAATGGCATGTTTGACTCGGGTAAATATCCCACCGCAAGTTCACTTGAGAATTTAATCAGCGTTTGTATGTTTTAGGGATCGTATGCACTTTTTTCATTTTTATATCTAAGGTTTTGCAATCGTCGGGAAACGGGGGAGGCAGGCGATTTTTAACTGAGTGGTTACTTCAAATCCATAAGTCATTTCTTACAAAAATTTAGCCCGTTAGGAATGACAAATCACTTTACAATCATCTATGATTTTTAGCTCAAAGTTTTGAATATGGGCAAAATAATGGCTTGTTTGACTCGGGCAAATATCCCACCACACGTTCACTTGAGAATTTAATGAGTGTTTGTTATTCTCTTTAAAAGCTTTGGATCCATAGGTCATTTGAATCTTTAACATGTTTCTGGCATGCATATCCATTTTAAAACATGTGTAGAAAAAATCTCCTTCATGTAAAATTCAGAGATAGTAGTTTTGGACTAGTGGAATTCCCCAAACAGGAATAACAAAACTTTTGTTTTCATTTGTGGTGTGTGAATAAATTTTCTTCATTTACTTCTTTTATTGTTTTTAACTTTTTTCGTACATCAACTATGAAATATTCATTTTGTTGTGATCTATTTGCCTTTTTGGGTTACGGGACGAAGGGAGAGCGAAAAACTCGAAGTTTTGATTTAAGAAAAATGTGTACATCTAATATGGAAATGCGCAATGCACATATGTAGAGAGAAATAATTCCAAAGAGTGTCTGTAATTTTTAAGGATTGTAAGCACCTTTTCATTTTTATATCTCAGGTTTTGCAATCGTCGGGAAAATTGGGTTGCGGAGAATTTTTAACTGAGTGTTGAATTGCAATCCATAAGTCATTTCATCCAAAAATATATCCCGTTACGCATGATAAATCACATTACAATCATCTATGATTAATTATGTCAGCTTTTTTCAAATGGGCAAAATAATGGCATGTTTGACTCGGGTAAATATCCCACCGCAAGTTCACTTGAGAATTTAATCAGCGTTTGTTATTCCCTTTAAAAGCTTTGCATCCATAGCTCATTTGCATCTTTAACATGTTTCAAACATGCATATCCATTTTTAAAACATGTGTGGATGAAATCTCTTTCTTGCAAAATTCCAAGCTATTATGGTGAAACTAGTGGAATTTCCCAAAATTGGATAACAAAACTTTTGTGTTCATTTGTGTTGGGTGAATAAATTTTCTTTATTTATATTTGTCATTGTTTTAAATTTTTTCCACACATCAACTATAAATTTTAATTTTGTTGTGATCTTTTTTGCCTTTTTTGTTTACGGGATGAAGGGTGGAGCGAAAACTCAAAGTTCTCATTTAAGTAAAAAGTATACATCTAAAATGGAAACGCACAATGTACAAAAGTAGAGAGAGATATTTCCAAAGAGTGTCTGTATGTTTTAGGGATCGTATTTAGGGATCGTATGCACTTTTTTCGTTTTTATATCTAAGGTTTTGCAAATGTCGGGAAACGGGGGAGGCGGGCGATTTTTAACTAAGTGTTGACTTCAAATCCATAAGTCATTTCTTACAAAAATATAGCCCGTTGCGCATGACAAATCACTTTACAATCATCTATAACTATTAGCTCAACTATTTGAATATGGGCAAAATAATGGCTTGTTTGACTCGGGAAAATATCCCACCGCACGTTCACTTGAGAATTTAATGAGCGTTTGTTAGTCTCTTTAAAAGCTTTGGATCCTTAGGTCATTTGAATCTTTAACATGTTTCTGGCATGCATATCCATTTTTAAAACATGTGTAGAAAAAGTCTCCTTCATGTAAAATTCCAAGATATTAGTTTTGGACTAGTGGAATTTCCCTAACTTGGATAACAAAACTTTTGTTTTCATTTGTGGTGTGTGAATAAATTTTCTTCATTTACTTTTTTATTGTTTTAAACTTTTTCTATACATACTCTATGAAATTTTCATTTTGTTGTGATCTATTTGCCTTTTTTGTTTACGGGATGAAGGGAGAGCGAAAAATTTGAAGTTTTGATTTAAGAAAAATGTGTCCATCTCAAACGGAAATGCAAAATGCACATATGTAGAGAGAGATAATTCCAAAGAGTGTCTATAATTTTTAGGGATTGTAAGCACCTTTTCGTTTTTAAATCTCAGGTTTTGCAATCGTCGGGAAAAATGGGTTGCGGAGGATTTTTAACTAAGTGTTGAATTGCAATCCATAAGTCATTTCATACAAAAATATAGCCCGTTACACATGATAAATCACATTAAAATCATCTATGATTAATTATGTCAGCTTTTTGCAAATGAGCAAAATAATGGCATGTTTGACTCGGGTAAATATCCCACCGCAAGTTCACTTGAGAATTTAATCAGCGTTTGTTATCCTCTTTAAAAGCTTTGCATCCATAGCTCATTTGCGTCTTTAACATGTTTCAAACATGCATATCCATTTTTAAAACATGTGTGGATGAAATCTCTTTCTTGCAAAATTCCAAGCTATTAGGGTTAAACTAGTGGAATTTCCCAAAATTGGATAACAAAACTTTTGTGTTCATTTGTGTTGGGTGAATAAATTTTATTTATTTATATTTGTTATTGTTTTAAAATTTTTCCATACAACAACTATAAAATTTTCATTTTGTTGTAAGCTTTTTGCCTAGTTTGTTTTCGGGATGAAGGGAGAGCGAAAGTCAAAGTTTTGATTTAAGAAACAAGTGTACATCTAAAATGGAAAAGCACAATGCAAAATTGTAGGGAGAGATAATTCCAAAGAGTGTCTGTAATTTTTAGGGATTGTAAGCTCTTTTTAGTTTTTATATCTCAGGTTTTGCAATGGTCGGGAAAAATTGGTGGCAAAGGATTTTTAACTGAGTGTTGAATTACAATCCATAAGTCATTTCATACAAAAATATAGCCCGTTACGCATGATAAATCACTTTATAATCATCTATGATTGTTAGATCAAATTTTTGAAAATGGGCAAAATAATTACTTGTTAGACTTGGGTAAATATCCCACCGCAAGTTCACATGAGAATTTAATGAGCGTTTGTTATTCTCTTTAAAAGCTTTGGATTCATAGGTCATTTGAATATTTAGCGTGTTTCAAGCATGCATATCCATTTTTAAAAATGTGTAGAAAAAATCTCGTTCATGTAAAATTCCAAGCTTAATAGGGTTGGACTAATGGAATTTACCAAACTTGGATAACAAAACTTATGTGTTCATTTGTGGTGTGTGAATAGACAATTTTTAGTTATCATTTTAAATATTTTCCAAACATCAACTATAAAATTTTTATTTTGTTGTGGTTTTTTTTGCCTTGTTAATTTACGGGATGAAGGGGGCGTGAAAACTCAAAGTTCTAATTTAAGAAAAAAGTGTACATCTAAAATGGAAATGCACAATGCACAAATGTAGAGAGAGATATTTCCAAAGAGTGTCTGTATGTTTTAGGGATCGTATGCACTTTTTCGTTTTTATATCAAAGGTTTTGCAATCGACGGGAAACGGGGGAGGCGGGCAATTTTTAACTGAGTGTTGACTTCAATTCCTTAAGTCATTTCTTGCAAAAATATAGCCCGTTACGCATGACAAATCACTTTACAATCACCTGTGATTGTTAGCTCAACTTTTTGAATATGGGCAAAATAATGGCTTGTTTGACTCCGGGAAATATCCAAGGGAGAACGAAAAGCCAAAGTTTTGATTTTAGTAAAAAGTGTACATCTAAAATGGAAACGAACAATGCAAAATTGTAGGGAGAGATAATTCCAAAGAGTGTCTGTAATTGTTAGGGATTGTAAGCTCTTTTTTGTTTTTATATCTCAGGTTTTGCAATCATCGGGAAAAATTGCTGGTAGAGGATTTTTAACTGAGTGTTGAATAGCAATCCATAAGTTATTTCATACAAAAATATAACCTGTTATGCACGATAAATCACTTGACTATCATCTATGATTGTTAGATCAAATTTTTGAAAATGGGCAAAATAATGACTTGTTAGACTTGGGTAAATCTACCCCCGCACGTTCACTTGAGAATTTAATGAGCGTTTGTTATTCTCTTCAAAAGCTTTGGATCCATAGTTCATTTGAATCTTTAACATGTTTCGAGCATGCATATCCATTTTTAAAACATGTGTAGAAAAAATCTCCTTCATGTAAGATTGCAAGCTTAATAGGGTTGGACTAATGGAATTTCCCAAACTTGGATAACAATACTTTTGTGTTCATTTGTGGTGTGTGAATAGATATTTTTTATTTACAATAGTTATTATTTTAAATATTTTCCACACATCAACTATAAAATTTCTATTTTGTTGTGATCTTTTTTGTCTTTTTTCTTTACGGGATGAAGGGGGAGCGAGAACTCAAAGTTCTGATTTAAGAAAAAAGTGTACATCTAAAATGGAAATGTAAAATGCACTAGTGTAGAGAGAGATATTTCCAAAGAGTGTCTGTATGTTTTAGGGATCATATGCACTTTTTCGTTTTTATATCATAGGTTTTGCAATCGTCAGGAAACGGGGGAGGCGGGCGATTTTTAATTGAGTGTTGACTACAAACCCATAAGTCATTTCTTACAAAAATATAGCCCGATATGCAAGACAAATCACTTTACAATCACCTATGATTATTAGCTCAAGTTTTTGAATATGGGCAAAATAATGGCTTGTTTGACTCGGGCAAATATCCCACCGCACGTTCACTTGAGAATTTAATGGGCGTTGGTTATTCTCTTTAAAAGCTTTGGATCCATAGGTCATTTGAATCTTTAACATGTTTTTGGCATGCATATCCATTTTTAAAACATGTGTAGAAAAAATCTCCTTCATGTAAAATTCCAAGATATTAGTTTTGGACTAGTGGAATTTCCAAAACTTGGATAACAAAACTTTTGTGTTCGTTTGTGGTGTGTGAATAAATTTTCTTCATTTAATTTTTTTATTGTTTTAAACTTTTTCCGTACGTCAACTATGAAATTTTCATTTTGTTGTGATCTGTTTGCCTTTTTTGTTTACGGGATGAAGGGAGAGCAAAAAACTCGAAGTTATGATTGAAGAAAATTGTGTAGATCTAAAACGTAAATGCACAATGCACATATGAAGAGAGAGATAATTCAAAAGAGTGGCTGTAATTTTTAGGGATTGTAAGCATTTTTTTCGTTTTTATATTTCAGGTTTTGCAATCGTCGGGAAAAATAAGTTCCGGAGGATTTTTAACTGAGTGTTGAATTGAAATCCATAAGTCATTTCACACAAAAATATAGCCCATTACGCATGGTAAATCACATTAAAATCATCTATGATTAATTATGTCAGCTTTTTGCAAATGGTCAAAATAATGGCATGTTTGACTCGGGTAAATATCCCACAGCAAGTTCACTTGAGAATTTAATCAGCGTTTGTTATTATCTTTAAAATCTTCGCATCCATAGCTCATTTGAATCTTTAACATGTTTCAAACATGCATATCCATTTTTAAAACATGTGTGGATGAAATCTCTTTCTTGCAAAATTCCAAGCTATTCGGGTTAAACTAGTGGAATTTCCCAAAATTGGATAACAAAACTTTTGTGTTCATTTGTGTTGGGTGAATAAATTTTTGGTATTTATATTTGTTATTGTTTTAAATTTTTTCCATACATCAACTGTAAAATTTTCATTTCGTTGTAAGGTTTTTGCCTAGTTTGTTTTCGGGATGAAGGGAGAGCGAAAAGTCAAAGTTTTGATTTAAGAAAAAAGTGTACATCTAAAATGGAAAGGCCCAAAGCACAATTGTAGGGAGAGATAGTTCCAAAGAGTGTCTGTATTTTTTAGGGATTGTAAGTTCTTTTTAGTTTTTATATCTGAGGTTTTGCAATCGTCGGGAAAAATCGGTGGCAGAGGATTTTTAACTGAGTGTTGAATTGCTATCCATAAGTCATTTCATACAAAAATATGGCCCGTTATGCATGATAAATCACTTTACAATCATCTGTGGTTGTTAGATCAAATTTTTGAAAATGGGCAAAATAATGACTTGTTAGACTCGGGTAAATATCCCACCGCACATTCACTTGAGAATTTAATGAGCGTTTGTTATTCTCTTTAACGTGTTTCAAGCATGCATATCCATTTTTAGAACATTTGTAGAAAAAATCTCCTTCAATTAAAATTCCAAGCTTAATAGGGTTGGACTAATGGAATTTCCCAAACTTGGATAACAAAACTTTTGTGTTCATTTGTGTTGTGTGAATAGATATTTTTTATTTACATTAGTTATTATTTTAAATATTTTCCACACATCAACTATAAATTTTTTATTTTTTTGTGATCTTTTTTACCTTTTTTGTTTACGGGATGAAGGGGGAGCGAAAACTCAAAGTTCTGATTTAAGAAAAAAGTGAACATCTAAAATGGAAATGCACAATGCACAAATGTAGAGAGAGATATTTCCAAAAGTGTCTGTAAATTTTAGGGATCGTATGCACTTTTTCGTTTTTATATCTAAGGTTTTACAATCGTCGGGAAATGGGGGAGGTGGACGATTTTTAACTGACTGTTGACTTCAAATACATAAGTCATTTTTTACAAAAATATAGCCCGTTATGCATGATTAATCACTTTAGAATCACCTATGATTGTTAGCTCAACTTTTTGAATATGGGCAAAATAATGGCTTGTTTGACTCGGGCAAATATCCCACCGCATGTTCACTTGAGAATTTAATGAGCGTTTGTTATTCTCTTTAAAAGCTTTGAATCCATAGGTCATTTGAATCTTTAACATGTTTCTGGCATGCATATCCATTTTTAAAACATGTGTAGAAAAAATCTCCTTCATGTAAAATTCCAAGATAATAGTTTTGGACTAGTGGAATTTCCCAATCTTGGATAACAAAACTTTTGTGTTCATTTGTGGTGAGTGAATAAATTTTTTTCATTTACTTTTTTTATTGGTTTAAACTTTTTCCGTACATCAACTATGAAATTTTCATTTTTCTGTGATCTATGTGCCTTTTTTGTTTACGGGATGAAGGGAGAGCGAAAAACACGAAGTTTTGATTTAAGAAAAATGTGTACATCTAAAACGGAAATGCACAATGCACATATGTAGAGAGAGATAATTCAAAAGAGTGTCTGTAATTTTTAGGGATTGTAAGCACCTTTTCGTTTATTTATCTCAGGTTTTGCAATCGTCGGGAAAAATGGGTTGTGGAGGATTTTTAACTGAGTCTTGAATTGCAATTCATAAGTCATTTCATACAAAAATATAGCCCGTTACGCATGATAAATCACATTACAATCATCTATGATTAATTATGTCAGCTTTTTGCAAATGGGCAAAATCATGGCATGTTTGACTCGGGTAAATATCCCACCGCAAGTACACTTGAGAATTTAATCAGCGTTTGTTATTCTCTTTAAAAGCTTTGCATCCATAGCTCATTTCCATCTTTATAATGTTTCAAACATGCATATCCATTCTTAAAACATGTGTAGAAAAAATCTCCTTCATGTAAAATTCCATGCTTAATAGAGTTGGCCTAATGGAATTTCCCAAACTTGGATAACAAAACTTTTGTGTTTATTTGTGGTGTGTGAATAGATATTTTTTTATTTACATTAATTATTATTTTAAATATTTTCCACACATCAACTAAAAAATTTCTATTTTGTTGTGATCTTTTTTGCCTTTTTTGTTTACGGGATGAATGGGGGAGCGAAAACTCAAAGTTCTGATTTAAGAAAAATGTGTACATCTAAAATGGAAATGCACAACGCACAAATGTAGAGAGAGATATTTGCAAAGAGTGTTTGTATGTTTTAGGGATCGTATGCACTTTTTTCGTTTTTATATCTAAGGTTTTGCAATCGTCGGGAAACGGGGGAGGCGGGCGATTTTTAACTGAGTGTTGACTTCAAATCCATAAGTCATTTCTTACAAAAATATAGCCCGTTACGCATGACAAAATTACTTTACAATCACCTATGATTGTTAGCTTCACTTTTTGAATATGGGCAAAATAATGGCTTGTTTGACTCGGGCAAATATCCCACCGCACGTTCACTTGAGAATTTAATGAGCGTTTGTTATTCTCTTTAAAGGCTTTGGATCCATAAGTCATTTGAATCTTTAACATGTTTCTGGCATGTATATCCATTTTTAAAACATGTGTAGAAAAAATCTCCCTGATGTAAAATTCCAAGATATTAGTTTTGGACTAGTGGAATTTCCAAAACTTGGATAACAAAACTCTTGTGTTCATTTGTGTTGTGTGAATAAATTTTCTTCATTTACTTTTTTTATTGTTTTAAAATTTTTCAATACATATACTATGAAATTTTCATTTTTTTGTGATCTATTTGCGTTTTATGTTTACGGGATGAAGGGAGAGCGAAAAACACGAAGTTTTGATTGAAGAAAATTGTGTACATCTAAAACGGAAATGCACAATGCACATATGAAGAGAGAGATAATTCCAAAGATTGTCTGTAATTTTTAGGGATTGTAAGCACCTTTTCGTTTTTATATCTCAGGTTTGCAATCGTCAGGAAAAATGGGTTGCGAAGCATTTTTAACTGAGTGTTGAACTGCAATCCATAAGTCATTTCATAAAAAAATATAGCCCGTTAAGCATGATAAATCACATTACAATCATCTATGATTAATTATATCAGCTTTTTGCAAATGGGCAAAATAATGGCTTGTTTGACTCGGGTAAATATGCCACTGCAAGTACACTTGAGAATTTAATGAGCGTTTGTTATTCTCTTTAAAAGCTTCGCATCCATAGCTCATTTGAATCTTTAACATGTTTCAAACATGCATATCCATTTTTAAAACATGTGTGGATGAAATCTCTTTCTTGCAAAATTCCAAGCTATTAGGGTTAAACTAGTGGAATTTCTCAAAATTGGATAACAAAACTTTTGTGTTCATTTGTGTTGGGTGAATAAATTTTCATTATTTATATTTGTTATTGTTTTAAATTTTTTCCATACATCAACTATAAAATTTTCATTTCGTTGGAAGGTTTTTGCCTAGTTTGTTTTCGGGATGAAGGGAGAGCGAAAAGTCAAAGTTTTGATTTAAGAAAAAAGTGTACATCTAAAATGGAAAGGCACAAAGCACAATTGTAGGGAGAGATAATTCCAAAGAGTGTCTGTATTTTTTAGGGATTGTAAGTTCTTTTTAGTTTTTATACTTGAGGTTTTGCAATCATTGGGAAAAATCGGTGGCTGAGGATTATTAACTGAGTATTGAATTGCAATCCATAAGTCATTTCACACAAAAATATGGCCCGTTACGCATGATAAATCACTTTACAATCATCTATGGTTGTTAGATCAAATTTTTGAAAATGGGCAAAATAATGACTTGTTAGACTTGGGTAAATAACCCACCGCACATTCACTTGAGAATTTAATGAGCGTTTGTTATTCTCTGTAAAAGCTTTGGATCCATAGGTCATTTGAATCTTTAACATGTTTCAAGCATGCATATCCATTTTTAGAACATTTGTAGAAAAAATCTCCTTCATGTAAAATTCCAAAGTTAATAGGGTTGGACTAATGGAATTTCCAAAACTTGGATAACAAAATTTTTGTGTTCATTTTTGTTGTGTGAATAGATATTTTTTATTTACATTAGTTATTATTTTAAATATTTTCCACTCATCAACTATAAATTTTTTATTTTGTTGTGATCTTTTTTGCGTTTTTTGTTTACGGGATGAAGGGGGAGCGAAAACTCAAAGTTCTGATTTAAGAAAAAAGTGTACATCTAAAATGGAAATGCACAATGCACAAATGTAGAGAGAGATATTTGCAAAAGTGCCTGTATGTTTTAGGTATCGTATCCACTTTTTCGTTTTTATATCTAAGGTTTTGCAATCGTCGGGAAATGGGGGAGGCGGGCGATTTTTAACTGACTGTTGACTTCAAATACATAAGTCATTTCTTACAAAAATATAGCCCGTTACGAATGATAAATCACTTTAGAATCTCCTATGATTGTTAGCTCAACTTTTTGAATATGGGCAAAATAATGGCTTGTTTGACTCGGGCAAATATCCCACCGCATGTTCACTTGAGAATTTAATGAGCGTTTGTTATTCTCTTTAAAAGCTTTGAATCCATAGGTCATTTGAATCTTTAACATGTTTCTGGCATGCATATCCATTTTTAAAACATGTGTAGAAAAAATCTCCTTCATGTAAAATTCCACGATAATAGTTTTGGACTAGTGGAATTTCCCAAACTTGGATAACAAAACTTTTGTGTTCATTTGTGGTGTGTGAATAAATTTTCTTCATTTACTTTTTTTATTGTTTTAAACTTTTTCCGTACATCAACTATGAAATTTTCATTTTTCTGTGATCTATGTGCCTTTTTTGTTTACGGGATGAAGGGAGAGCGAAAAACACGAAGTTTTGATTTAAGAAAAATGTGTACATCTAAAACGGAAATGCACAATGCACATATGTAGAGAGAGATAATTCCAAAGAGTGTCTGTAATTTTTAGGGATTGTAAGCACCTTTTCGTTTTTATATCTCAGGTTTTGCAATCGTCGGGAAAAATGGGTTGCGGAGGATTTTTAACTGAGTCTTGAATTGCAATCCATAAGTCATTTAATAAAAAAATATAGCCCGTTACGCATGATAAATCACATGACAATCATCTATGATTAATTATGTCAGCTTTTTGCAAATGGGGAAAATAATGGCATGTTTGACTCGGGTAAATATCCCACCGCAGGTACACTTGAGAATTTAATCAGCGTTTGTTATTCTCTTTAAAAGCTTTGCATCTATAGCTCATTTCCATCTTTAACATCTTTCAAACATGCATATCCATTTTTAAAACATGTGTAGAAAAAATCTCCTTCATATAAAATTCCATGCTTAATAGAGTTGGCCTAATGGAATTTCCAAAACATGGATAACAAAACTTTTGTGTTCATTTGTGGTGTGTGAATAGATATTTTTTTATTTACTTTATTTATTATTTTAAATATTATCCACACATCAACTATAAATTTTTTATTTTGTTGTGATCTTTTTTGCCTTTTTTGTTTACGGGATGAAGGGGGAGCGAAAACTCAAAGTTCTGATTTAGGAAAAAAGTGTACATCTAAAATGAAAATGCACAATGCACAAATGTAGAGAGAGATATTTCCAAAGAGTGTCTATATGTTTTAGGGATCGTATGCACTTTTTTCGTTTTTATATCTAAGGTTTTCCAATCGTCGGGAAATGGGGGAGGTGGGCGATTTTTAACTGAGTGTTGACTTCAAATCCATAAGTCATTTCTTACAAAAATGTAGCCCGTTACGCATGACAAATCACTTTACAATCATCTATGATTGTTAGCTCAAAGTTTTGAATATGGGCAAAATAATGGCTTGTTTGACTCGGGCAAATATCCCACCGCACATTCACTTGAGAATTTAATGAGCGTTTTTATTCTATTTAAAAGCTTTCGATCCATAGGTCATTTGAATCTTTAACATGTTTCTGGCATGCATATCCATTTTTAAAACATGTGTAGAAAAAATCTCGTTCATGTAAAATTCCAAGATAGTAGTTTTGGACTAGTGGAATTTCCCAAATAGGAATAACAAAACTTTTGTGTTCATTTGTGGTGTGTGAATAAATTTTATTCATTTATTTTTTTTATTGTTTTAAACTTTTTCCGTACATCCACTATGAAATTTTCAATTTGTTGTGATCTGTTTGCCTTTTTGGTTTAAGGGATGAAGGGAGAGCGAAAAACTCGAAGTTTTGATTTAAGAAAAATGTGTACATCTAAAACAGAAATGCACAATGCTCATATGTAGAGAGAGATAATTCAAAAGAGTGTCTGTAATTTTTAGGGATTGTAAGCACCTTTTCATTTTTATATCTCAGGTTTTGCAATCGACGGGAAAAATGGGTTGCGGAGGATTTTTAACTGAGTGTTGAATTGCAATCCATAAGTCATTTCATCCAAAAATATATCCTGTTACGCATGATCAATCACATTACAATCAGCTATGATTAATTATGTCAGCTTTTTGCAAATGGGAAAAATAATGGCATGTTTGACTTGGGTAAATATCCCACTCCAAGTTCACTTGAGAATTTAATGAGCGTTTGTTATTCTCTTTAAAAGCTTTGCATCCATAGCTCATTTGCATCATTAACATGTTTCAAACATGCATATCCATTTTTAAAACATGTGTGGATAAAATCTCTTTCTTGCAAAATTCCAAGCTATTAGGGTTAAACTAGTGGAATTTCCCAAAATTGGATAACAAAACTTTTGTGTTCATTTGTGTTGGGTGAATAAATTTTCTTTATTTATATTTGTTATTTTTTTCAATTTTTTCCATACATCAACTATAAAATTTTCATTTTGTTGTAAGCTTTTTGCCTTGTTTGTTTGCGGGATGAAGGGAGATCGAAAAGTCAAAGTTTTGATTTAAGAAAAAAGTGTACATCTAAAATGGAAAAGCACAAGGCACAATTGTAGGGACAGATAATTCCAAAGAGTGTCTGTAATTTTTAGGGATTGTAAGCTCTTTTTAGTTTTTATATCTCATGTTTTGCAATCATCGGGAAAAATTGGTTGCAGAGGATTTTTAACTGAGTGTTGAATTGCAATCCATAAGTCATTTCATACAAAAATATAGCCCGTTACGCATGATAAATCACTTTACAATCATCTATGATTGTTAGATCAAATTTTTGAAAATGGGAAAAATAATGACTTGATAGACTCGGGTAAATATCCCACGGCCCATTCACTTCAGAATTTAATCAGCGTTTGTTATTCTCTTTAAAAGCATTGGATCCGTAGGCCATTTGAATCTTTAACATGTTTTAAGCATGCATATCCATTTTTAAAACATTTTTAGAAAAAATCTCCTTCGTGAAAAATTCCAAGCTTAATAGGGTTGGACTAATGGAATTTCCCAAACTTGGAGAAGAAAACTTTTGTGTTCATTTGTGGTGTGTGAATATATATTTTTTATTTACATTAGTTATTATTTTAAATATTTTCCACACATCAACTATAAAATTTTTATTTTGTTGTTATCTTTTTTGCCTTTTTTGTTTACGGGATGAAGGGTGGAGCGAAAACTCAAGGTTCTGATTTAAGAAAAAAGTGTACATCTAAAATGGAAATGCACAATGCACAAATGTAGAGAGAGATATTTCCAAAGAGTGTCTGTAGGTTTTAGGGATCGTATGCTCTTTTTTCGTTTTTATATCTAAGGTTTTGCAATCGTCGGGAAACGGGGGAGGCAGGCAATTTTTAACAGAGTGCTGACTTCAAATCCATAAGTCATTTCTTAAAAAAATGTAGCCCGTTACGCATGACAAAGCAATTTACAATCATCTATGATTGTTAGCTCAAAGTTTTGAATATGGGCAAAATAATGGCTTGTTTGACTCGGGCAAATATCCCACCGCACGTTCACTTGAGAATTTAATGAGCGTTTTTTATTCTCTTTAAAAGCTTTGGATCCATAGGTCATTTGAATCTTTAACATGTTTCTGGCATGCATATCCATTTTTAAAACATGTGTAGAAAAAATCTCCTTCATGTAAAATTCCAAGATAGTAGTTTTGGACTAGTGGAATTTCCCAAACAGGAATAACAAAACTTTTGTGTTCATTTGTGGTGTGTGAATAAATTTTCTTCATTTATTTTTTTTATTTTTTTAAACTTTTTCCGTACATCAACTATGAAATTTTCATTTTGTTGTGATCCATTTGCCTTTTTGGTTTACGGGATGAAGGGAGAGCGAAAAACTCAAAGTTTTGATTTAAGAAAAATGTGTACATCTAAATCGGAAATGCACAATGCACATATGTAGAGAGAGATAATTAAAAAGAGTGTCTGTAATTTTTATGGATTGTAAGCACCTTTTCATTTTTATATCTCAGGTTTTGCAATCGACGGGAAAAATGGGTTGCGGAGGATTTTTAACTGAGTGCTGAATTGCAATCCATAAGTCATTTCATTCAAAAATATATCCCGTTACGCATGATAAATCACATTACAATCAGCTATGATTAATTATGTCAGCTTTTTGCAAATGGGAAAAATAATGGCATGTTTGACTCGGGTAAATATCCCACCGCAAGTTCACTTGAGAATTTAATGAGCGTTTGTTATTCTCTTTAAAAGCTTTGCATCCATAGCTCATTTGCATCTTTAACATGTTTCAAACATGCATATCCATTTTTAAAACATGTGTGGATGAAATCTCTTTCTTGCAAAATTCCATGCTATTAGGGTTAAACTAGTGGAATTTCCCAAAATTGGATAACAAAACTTTTGTGTTCATTTGTGTTGGGTGAATAAATTTTTTTTATTTATATTTGTTATTGTTTCAAATTTTTTCCATACATCAACTATAAAATTTTCATTTTTGTTGTAAGTTTTTTGCCTTGTTTGTTTTCGGGATGAAGGGAGAGCGAAAAGTCAAAGTTTTGATTTAAGAAAAAAGTGTACATCTAAAATGGAAAAGCACAAGGCACAATTGTAGGGACAGATAATTCCAAAGAGTGTCTGTAATTTTTAGGGAGTGTAAGCCCTTTTTAGTTTTTATATCTCGGGTTTTGCAATCGTCGGGAAAAATTGGTGGCAGAGGATTTTTAACTGAGTGTTGAATTGCAATCCATAAGTCATTTCATACAAAAATATAGCCCATTACGCATGATAAATCACTTTACAATCATCTATGATTGTTAGATCAAATTTTTGAAAATGGGAAAAATAATGACTTGTTAGACTCGGGTAAATATCCCACAGCCCATTCACTTCAGAATTTAATGAGCGGTTGTTATTCTCTTTAAAAGCATTGGATCCATAGGCCATTTGAATCTTTAACATGATTTAAGTATGCATATCCATTTTTAAAACATGTGTAGAAAAAATATCCTTCGTGTAAAATTCCAAGCTTAATAGGGTTGGACTAATGGAATTTCCCAAACTTGGATAACAAAACTTTTGTGTTCATTTGTGGTGTGTGAATAGATATTTTTTATTTACATTAGTTATTATTTTAAATATTTTCCACACATCAACTATAAAATTTCTATTTTGTTGTGATCTTTTTTGCCTTTTTTGTTTACGGGATGAATGGGGGAGCGAAAACTCAAAGTTCAGATTTAAGAAAAAAGTGTACATCTAAAATGGAAATGCACAATGCACAAATTTAGAGAGAGATATTTGCAAAGAGTGTTTGTATGTTTTAGGGATCGTATGCAGTTTTTTCGTTTTTATATCCAAGATTTTGCAATTGTTGGGAAACGGGGGAGGCTGGCGATTTTTAACTGAGTGTTGACTTCAAATTCATAAGTCATTTCTTACAAAAATATAGCCCGTTACGCATGACAAATCACTTTACAATCACCTATGATTGTTAGCTCAACTTTTTGAATATGGGAAAAATAATGGGTTGTTTGACTTGGGCAAATATCCCACCGCACGTTCACTTGAGAATTTAATGAGCGTTTGTTATTCTCTTTAAAGCTTTGGAACCATAAGTCATTTGAATCTTTAACATGTTTCTGGCATGCATATCCATTTTTAAAACATGTGTAGAAAAAATCTCCTTCATGTAAAATTCCAAGATATTAGTTTTGGACTAGTGGAATTTCCAAAACTTGGATAACAAAACTCTTGTGTTCATTTGTGGTGTGTGAAGAAATTTTCTTCATTTACTTTTTTTATTGTTTTAAAGTTTTTCCATACATATACTATGAAATTTTCATTTTTTTGTGATCTATTTGCGTTTTTTGTTTACGGAATGAAGGGAGAGCGAAAAACACGAAGTTTTGATTGAAGAAAAATGTGTACATCTAAAACAGAAATGCACAATGCACATATGAAGAGATAGATAATTCCAAAGAGTGTTTGTAATTTTTAGGGATTGTAAGCACCTTTCGTTTATATATCTCAGGTTTTGCAATCGTCGGGAAAAATGGGTTGCGGAGGATTTTTAACTGAGTGTTGAATTGCAATCCATAAGTCATTTCATCCAAAAATATAGCCCGTTACACATGATCAATCAAATTACAATCATCTATGATTAATTATGTCAGCTTTTTGCAAATGGGCAAAATAATGGCTTGTTTGACTCGGGTAAATATCCCACCGCAAGTACACTTGAGAATTTAATGAACGTTTGTTATTCTCTTTAAAAGATTTTCATCCATAGCACATTTCCATCTTTAACATGTTTCAAACATTCATATCCTTTTTTAAAACATGTGTCGAAAAAATCTCCTTCATGTAAAATGCCATGCTTAATAGGGTTGGCCTAATGGAATTTCCCAAACTTGGATAACAAAACTTTTGTGTTCATTTGTGGTGTGTGAATAGATATTTTTTTATTTACATTAGTTATTATTTTAAATATTTTCCACACATCAACTATAAAATTTTTATTTTGTTGTGATTTTTTTCGCCTTTTTTGTTTACGGGATGAAGGTGGAGCGAAAACTCAAATTTCTGATTTAGGAAAAAAGTGTACATCTAAAATGAAAATGCACAATGCACAAATGTAGAGAGAGATAATTCCAAAGAGTGTCTGTCATTTTTAGGGATTGCAAGCACCTTTCCATTTTTATATCTCAAGTTTTGCAATCGTCGGGAAAATTGGGTTGCGGAGAATTTTTAACTAAGTGTTGAATTGCTATCCATAAGTCATTTCATCCAAAAATATATCCCGTTACGCATGATAAATCACATTACAATCATCTATGATTAATTATGTCAGCTTTTTGGAAATGGGCAAAATAATGGCATGTTTGACTCGGGTAAATATCCCACCGCAAGTTCACTTGAGAATTTAATCAGCGTTTGTTATTCTCTTTAAAAGCTTTGCATCCATAGCTCATTTGCATCTTTAACATGTTTCAAACATGCATATCCATTTTTAAGACATGTGTGGATGAAATCTCTTTCTTGCAAAATTCCAAGCTATTAGGGTTAAACTAGTGGAATTTCTCAAAATTACAAAACTTTTGTGTTCATTTGTGTTGGGTGAATAAATTTTCTTTATTTATATTTGTTATTGTTTTAAATTTTTTTCAGACATCAACTATAATTTTTTTTTTGTTGTGATCTTTTTAGCCTTTTTTCTTTACGGGATGATGGGCGGAGCGAAAACTCAAAGTTCTGATTTGAGAAAAAAGTGTACATCTAAAATGGAAATGCACAATGCACAAATGTAGAGAGAGATATTTCCAAAGAGTGTCTTTATGTTTTAGGGATTGTATGCGCTCTTTTCATTTTTATATCTAAGGTTTTGCAATCGTTGGGAAACGGGGGAGGCGGGCGATTTTTAACTGAGTGTTGACTTCAAATCCATAAGTCATTTCTTACAAAAATATAGCCCGTTACACCTGAAAAATCACTTTACAATAATCTATGATTGTTAGGTCAACTTTTTGAATATGGGAAAAATAATGGCTTGTTTGACTCGGGTAAATATCCTACCGCACGTTCACTTGAGAATTTAATGAGCGTTTGTTATTCTCTATAAAAGCTTTGGATCCTTCGGTCATTTGAATCTTTAACATGTTTCTGGCATGCATATTCATTTTTAAAACATGTGTAGAAAAAATCTCCTTCATGTAAAATTCCAAGATATTAGTTTTGGACTAGTGGAATTTCCCAAACTTGGATAACAAAACTTTTGTGTTCATTAGTGGTGTGTGAATAAATTCTCTTCATTTAATTTTTTTATTGTTTTAAACTTTTTCCATACGTCAACTATGAAATTTTTATTTTGCTGTGATTTATTTGCCTTTTTTGTTTACGGGATGAAGGGAGAGCGAAAAACTCGAAGTTTTGATTGAAAAAAAATGTGTACATCAAATGCGGAAATGCATAATGCACATATGTAGAGAGAGATAATTCCAAAGAGTGTCTGTAATTTTTAGGGATTATAAGCACCTTTTCGTTTTTATATCTCAGGTTTTGCAATCGTCGAGAAAAATGGGTTGCAGAGTATTTTTAACTGAGTGTTGAATAGCAATCCATGAGTTATTTCATACAAAAATATAGCCCGTTACGCATGATAAATCAATTTGCAATCATCTATGATTAATTATGTCAGCTTTTTGCAAATGGGCAAAATAATGGCATGTTTTACTCGGGTAAATATCCCACCGCAAGTTCACTTGAGAATTTAATGAGTGTTTGTTATTCCCTTTAAGAGCTTTGCATGCATAGCTCATTTGTGTCTTTAACATGTTTCAAACATGCATATCTATTTTTAAAACATGTGAGGACGAAATCTCTCTCTTGCCAAATTCCAAGTTATTAGGGTTAAACTAGTGGAATTTCCCAAAATTGGATAACAAAACTTTTGTGTTCATTTGTGTTGGGTGAATAAATTTTCTTTATTTATTTTCGTTATTGTTTTAAATTTTTTCCATACATTAACTATAAAATTTTCATTTTGTTGTAAGCATTTTGCCTTGTTTGTTTTCGAGATGAAGGGAGAGCGAAAAGTCAGAGTTTTGATATAAGAAAAAAGTGTACATCTAAAATGGAAAAGCACAATGCACAATTGCAGGAAGAGATAATTCCAAAGAGTGTCTGTGATTTTTAGGGATTGTAAGCTTTTTTTAGTTTTTATATCTCAGGTTTTGCAATCGTCGGGAAAAATTGGTGGCAGAGGATTTTTAACTGAGTGTTGAATTGCAATCCATAAGTCATTTCATACAAAAATATAGCCCGTTACGCATGATAAATCACTTTACAATCATCTATGATTGTTAGATAATATTTTTGAAAATGGGCAAAATAATGACTTGCTAAACGCGGGTAAATATCCCACCGCACGTTCACATGAGAATTTAATGAGTGTTTCTTATTCTCTTTAAAAGATTTGGATCCATAGGTCTTTTGAATCTTTATAATTTTTCAAGCATGTATATCCATTTTTAAAACATGTGTAGAAAAAATCTCCTTCATGTAAAATTCCAAGCTTAATAGGGTTGGACTAATGGAATTTCCCAAACTTGGATAACAAAACTTTTGTGTTCATTTGTGGTGTGTGAATATATATTTTTTATTTACATTAGTTATTATTTTAAATATTTTCCACACATCAACTATAAAACTTTTATTTTGTTGTGATCTTTTTTGCCTTTTTTGTTTACGGGATGAAGGGTGGAGCGAAAACTCAAGGTTCAAATTTAAGAAAAAAGTGTACATCTAAAATAGAAATGCACAATGCACAAATGTAGAGAGAGATATTTCCAAAGAGTGTCTGTATGTTTTATGGATCGTATGCACTTTTTTCGTTTTTATATCTAAGGTTTTGCAATCGTCGGGAAACGGGGGTGGCGGGCGATTTTTAACTGAGTGTTGAGTTCAAATCCATAAGTCATTTCTTACAAAAATATAGCCCGTTCCGCATGACAAATCACTTTACAATCATCTATCATTGTCAGCTCAACTATTTCAATATGGGCAAAATAATGGCTTGTTTGACTCGGGCAAATATCCCACCGCACGTTTACTTGAGAATGTAATGAGTGTTTGTTATTCTATTTAATTGCTTTGGATCCTTAGGTCATTTGAATATTTAACATGTTTATGGCATGCATATCCATTTTTAAAACATGTGTAGAAAAAGTCTCCTTCATGTAAAATTCCAAGATATTAGTTTTGGACAAGTGGAATTTCCCTAACTTGGATAACAAAACTTTTGTGTTCATTTGTGGTGTGTGAATAAATTTTCTTCATTTAATTTTTTATTGTTTTAAACTTTCTCCGTACATCAACTATGAAATTTTCATTTTCCTGTGATCTATTTGCCTTTTTTGTTTACGGGATGAAGGGAGAGCGAAAAACTCAAAGTTTTGATTTAAGAAAAATGTGTCCATCTAAAATGGAAATGCACAATGCACATATGTAGAGAGAGATAATTCCAAAGAGTGTCTATAATTTTTAGGGATTGTAAGCACATTTTCATTTTTATATCTCAGGTTTTGCAATCGTCGGGAAAAATGGGTTGCGGAGGATTTTTAACTGATTGTTGAATTGCAACCATAAGTCATTTTATACAAAAATATAGTCCGTTACGCATGATAAATCACATTACAATCATCTATGATTAATTATGTCATCTTTTTGCAAATGAGCAAAATAATGGCATGTTTGACTCGGGTAAATATCCCACCGCAAGTTCACTTGAGAATTTAATCAGCGTTTGTTATTCTCCTTAAAAGCTTTGCATCCATAGCTCATTAGCGTCTTTAACATGTTTCAAACATGCATATCCATTATTAGAACATGTGTGGACGAAATCTCTTTCTCGCAAAATTCCACGCTATTAGGGTTAAACTAGTGGAATTTCCCAAAATTGGATAACAAAAATTTTGTGTTCACTTGTGTTGGGTGAATAAATTTTCTTTATTGAAATTTGTTATTGTTTTAAATTTTTTCCATACATCAACTATAAAATTTTCATTTTGTTGTAAGCTTTTTGCCTTGTTTGTTTTTGGGATGAAGGGTGAGCGAAAGTTCAAAGTTTTGATTTTAGAAAAAAGTGTACATCTAAAACGGAAAAGCACAATGCACAATTGTAGGGAGAGATAATTCCAAAGAGTGTCTGTAATTTTTAGGGATTATTAGCATTTTTTAGTTTTTATCTCTCAGGTTTTGCAATCGTCGAGAAAAATTGGTGGCAGAGGATTTTTAACTGAGTGTTGAATTGCAATCCATAAGTCATTTCATACAAAAATATAGCCCGTTACGCATGATAAATTACTTTACAATCATCTATGATTGTTAGATCAAACTTTTGAAAATGGGCAAAATAATGACTTGTTAGGCTCGGGTAAATATCCCACCTCACGTTCACTTGAGAATTTAATGAGCATTTGTTATTCTCTTTAAAAGCTTTGGATCCATAGGTCATTTGAATCTTGAACTAGTTTCAAGCATGCATATCCATTTTTAAAACATGTGTAGAAAAAATCTCCTTCATGTAAAATTCAGAGCATAAAAGGGTTGGACTAATGGAATTTCCCAAACTTGGATGACAAAACTTTTGTGTTCATTTGTGGTGTGTGAATAGATATTTTTTATTTACATTAGTTATTATTTTAAATATTTTCCACACATCAACTATAAAATTTTTATTTTGTTGTGATCTTTTTTGCCTTTTTTGATTACGGGATGAAGGGGGAGCGAAAACTCAAAGCTCTGATTTAAGAAAAAAGTGTACATCTAAAATGGAAATGTACAATGAACAAATGTAGAGAGAGATATTTCCAAAGAGTGTCTGTATGTTTTACGGATCGTATGCACTTTTTCATTTTTATATCTAAGGTTTTGCAATCGTCGGGAAACGGGGGAGGCGGGCGATTTTGAACTGAGTGTTGAGTTCAAATCCATAAGTCATTTCTTACAAAAATATAGCCTGTTACGCATGACAAATCACTTTACAATCATCTATGATTGTTAGCTCAACTTTTTGAATATGGGCAAAATAATGGTTTGTTTGACTCGGGCAAACATCCCACCGCACGTTCACTTGAGAATTTAATAAGCGTTTGTTATTCTCTTTAAAAGCTTTGGATCCATTGGTCATTTGAGTCTTTAACATGTTTCTGGCATGCATATTCATTTTTAAAACATGTGTAGAAAAAATCACCTTCATTTAAAATTCCAAGATATTAGTTTTGGACTAGTGGAATTTCCCAAACTTGGATAACAAAACTTTTATGTTCATTTGTGGTGTGTGAATAAATTTTCTTCATTTAATTTTTTTATTGTTTTAAACTTTTTCCATACATCAACTATGAAGTTTTCATTTTGCTGTGATCTATTTGCCTTTTTTGTTTACGGGATGAAGGGAGAGCGAAAACCTCGAAGTTTTGATTTAAGAAAAATGTGTCCATCTAAAACGGAAATGCGCAATGCACATATGTCGAGAGAGATAATTCCAAAGAGTGTCTGTAATTTTTAGAGATTGTAAGCACCTTTTCGTTTTTATATCTCAGGTTTTGCAATCGTCGGGAAAAATGGGTTGCGGAGGATTTTTAACTGAGTGTTGAATTGCAATCCATAAGTCATTTCATACAAAAATATATCCCGTTACGCATGATGAATCACATTACAATCATCTATGATTAATTATGTCAGCTTTTTTGCAAATGGGCAAAATAATGGCATGTTTGACTTGTGTAAATATCCCATCGCAAATTCACTTGAGAATTTAATGAGCGTTTGTTATTCTCTTTAAAAGATTTGCATCCATAGCTCATTTGCATCTTTAACATGTTTCAAACATGCATATCCATTTTTAAAACATGTGTGGACGAAATTTCTTTCTTGCAAAATTCCAAGCTATTAGGGTTAAACTAGTGGAATTTCCAAAAATTGGATAACAAAACGTTTGTGTTCATTTGTGTTGGGTGAATAAATTTTCTTTATTTATATTTTTTATTGTTTTAAATTTTTTCCATACATCAACTTTAATATTTTTATTTTGTTGTAAGCATTTAGCCTTGTTTGTTTTCGGGATGAAGGGAGAGCGAAATGTCAAAGTTTTGATTTAACAAAAAAAGTGTAAATCTATAATGGAAAAGCACAATGCACAATTGTAGGGAGAGATAATTCCAAAGAGTGTCTGTAATTTTTAGGGATTGTAAGCTCTTTTTAGTTTTTATATCTCAGGTTTTGCAATCGTCGGGAAAAATTGGTGGCAGAGGATTTTTAACTGAGTGTTGAATTGCAATCCATAAGTCATTTGATACAAAAATATAGCGCGTTACGCATGATAAATCACTTTACAATCATCTATGATTGTTAGATCAAATTTTTGAAAATGGGCAAAATAATGACTTGTTAGACTCGGGTAACCGCACGTTCACTTGAGAATTTAATGAGCGTTTGTTATTCTCTTTAAAATCTTTGGATCCAAAGGTCATTTGAATCTTTAACATGTTTCAACCATGCATATCCATTTTTAAAACATGTGTAGAAAAAATCTCTTTCATGTAAAATTCCAAGCCTAATAGGGTTGGACTAATGGAATTTCCCAAACTTGGATAACAAAACCTTTCTGTTCATTTGTGGTGTGTGAATTGATATTTTTTATTTTCATTAGTTATTATTTTAAATATTTTCCACACATCAACTATAAAAAATTTATTTTGTTGTGATTTTTTTTGCCTTTTTTGTTTACGGGATGAAGGGGGAGCGAAAAATCAAAGTTCTGATTTAAGAAAAAAGTGTACATCTAAAATGGAAATGCACCATGCACAAATGTAGAGAGAGATATTTCCAAAGACTGTCTGTATGTTTTAGGGATCGTATGCACTTTTTCGTTTTTATATCCATGGTTTTGCAATCGTCGGGAAACGGGGGAGGCGGGCGATTTTGAACTGAGTGTTGAGTTCAAATCCATATGTCATTTCTTACAAAAATATAGCCTGTTACGCATGACAAATCACTTTACAATCATCTATGATTGTTAGCTCAACTTTTTGAATATGGGCAAAATAATGGTTTGTTTGACTCGGGCAAAGATCCCACCGCACGTTCACTTGAAAATTTAATGAGCGTTTGTTATTCTCTTTAAAAGCTTTGGATCCATAGGTCATTTGAATCTTTAACATGTTTCTGGCATGCATATCCATTTTTAAAACATGTGTAGAAAAAATCTCCTTCATGTAAAATTCCAAGATATTAGTTTTGGACTAGTGGAATTTCCCAAACTTGGATAACAAAACTTTTGTGTTCATTTGTGGTGTGTGAATAAATATTCTTCATTTACTTTTTTTATTGTTTTAAACTTTTTCCGTACATCAACTCTGAAATTTTTATTTTGCTATGATCTATTTGCCTTTTTTCTTTTTCGGGATGAAGGGAGAGCGAAAAACTCGATGTTTTGATTTAAGAAAAATGTGTACATCTAAAATGGAAATGCACAATGCACATATGTAGAGAGAGATAATTCCCAAGAGTGTCTGTAATTTTTAGGGATTGTAAGCACCATTTAGTTTTTATATCTCTGGTTTTTCAATCGTCGGGAAAAATGGGTTGCGGAGGACTTTTAGCTGAGTGGAGGACTTTTAACTGAGTGTTTTGCAAATGGGCAAAATAATGGCATGTTTGACTCGGGTAAATATCCCACCGCAAGTTCACTTGAGAATTTAATGAGCGTTTGTTATTCTCTTTAAAAGCTTTGCATCCATAGCTCATTTGCATCTTTAACATGTTTCAAACATGCATATCCATTTTTAAAACATGTGTGGATGAAATCGCTTTCTTGCAAAATTTCAAGCTATTAGGGTTAAACTAGTGGAATTTCCCAAAATTGGATAACAAAACTTTTGTGTTCATTTGTGTTGAGTGAATAAATTTTCTTTATTTATATTTGTTATTGTTTTAAAATATTTCCATACATCAACTATAAAATTTTTATTTTGTTGTAAGCTTTTTGCCTTGTTTGTTTTCGGGATGAAGGGAGTGCGAAAAGTCAAAGTCTTGTTTTAAGAAAAAAGTGTACAACTAAAATGGAAAAGCACAATGCACAATTGTAGGGAGAGATAATTCCAAAGAGTGTCTGTAATTTTTAGAGATTGTAAGCTCTTTTTAGTTTTTATATCTCAGGTTTTGCAATCGTCAGGAAAAATTGGTGGTATAGGATTTTTAACTGAGGGTTGAATTGCAATCCATTAGTCATTTCATACAAAAATATAGCACGTTACGCATGATAAATCACTTTACAATCAACTTCGATTGCTAGATCAAATTTTTGAAAATGGGCAAAATAATGACTTGTTAGACTCGGGTAAATATCCCACCGCACATTCACTTGAGAATTTAATGAGCGTTTGTTATTCTCTTTAAAAGCATTGGATCCATAGGTCATTTGAATCTTTAACATGTTTCAAGCATGCATATCCATTTTTAAAACATGTGTAGAAAAAATCTTCTTCATGTAAAATTCCAAGCATAATAGGGTTGGACTAATGGAATTTCCCAAACTTGGATTACAAAACTTTTGTGTTCATTTGTGGTGTGTGAATTGATTTTCTTCATTTACTTTTTTAATTTCTTTAAACTTTTTTCGTACATCAACTATGAAATTTTCATTTTGCTGTGATCTATTTGCCTTTTTTGTTTATGGGATGAAGGGAGAGCGAAAAACTTGAAGTTTTGATTTAGGAAAAATGTGTACATCTAAAATGGAAATGCACAATGCACAATGTAGATAGAGATAATTCCAAAGAGTGTCTGTACTTTTTAAGGATTATAAGCACATTTTCGGTTTTTTATCTCTGGTTTTGCAATCGTCGGGAAAAATGGGTTGCGGAGGATTTTTAACTGAGTGTTGAATTGCAATCCAAAAGTCATTTCATACAAAAATATAGCCCGTAACGTATGATAAATCACATTACAATCATCTGTGATTAATTAGGTCAGCTTTTTGCAAATGGGCAAAATAATGGCATGTTTGACTCGAGTAAATATCCCACCGCAAGTTCACTTGAGAATTTAATGAGCTTTTGTTATTCTCTTTAAAAGCTTTGCATCCGTAGCTCATTTGCATCTTTAACATGTTTCAAACATGCATATCCATTTTTAAAACATTTGTGGACGAAATCTCTATTTTGCAAAATTCCAAGCTATTAGGGTTAAACTAGTGGAATTTCCCAAAATTGCATAACCAAACTTTTGTGTTCATTTGTGTTGGGTGAATAAATTTTTCTTTATATATATTTTTTATTGTTTTAAATTTTTTCCATACATCAACTATGAAATTTTCATTTTGTTGGAAGCTTTTTGCCTTGTTTGTTTTCGGGTTGAAGGGAGAGAGAAAAGTCAAAGTTTTGATTTAAGAAAAAAGTGTACATCTAAAATGGAAAAGCACAATGCACAATTGTAGGGAGAGATAATTCCAAAGAGTGTCTGTAATTTTTAGGGATTGTAAGCTCTTTTTAGTTTTTATATCTCAGGTTTTCCAATCGTAAAGAAAAATTGGTGGCAGAGGATTTTTAACTGAGTGTTTAATTGCAATCCATAAGTCGTTTCATACAAAAATATAGCCCGTTACGCATGATAAATCACTTTACAATCATCTATGATTGTTAGATCAAATTTTTGAAAATTGGCAAAATAATAACTTGTTAGACTCGGGTAAATATCCCACCGCACGTTCACTTGAGAATTTAATGAGCGTTTGTTATTCTATTTAAAAGCTTTGGATGCATAGGTCATTTGAATCTTTAACATGTTTCAAGCATGCATATTCATTTTTAAAACATGTGTAGAAAAAATCTCCTTCTTGTAAAATTCCAAGCTTAATAGGTTTGGGCTAATGGAATTCCCCAAACTTGGATAACAAAACTTTTGTGTTCATTTGTGGTGTGAAAATAGATATTTTTTATTTACATTAGTTATTATTTTAAATATTTTCCACACATCAACTATAAAAGTTTTATTCTGTTGTGATCTTTTCTACCTTTTTTGTTTACGGGACGAAGGGGGACCGAAAACTCAAAGTTCTGAATTAAGAAAAAAGTGTACATCTAAAATGGAAATGTACAATGCACAAATGAAGAGAGATATTTCCAAAGAGTGTCTGTATGTTTTAGGGATCATATGCACTCTTTCGTTTTTATATCTAAGGTTTTGCAATCGTCGAGAAACGGGGGAGGCGGGCGATTTTTAACTGAGTGTTGTCTTCAAATCCATAAGTCATTTGTTACAAAAATATAGCCCGTTACGCATGACAAATCACTTTACACTCATCTTGGATTGTTAGCTCAACTTTTTGAATATGGGCAAAATAATGGCTTGTTTGACTACGGCAAATATCCCAGCGCACGTTCACTTGAGAATTTAATGTGCGTTTTTTATTCTCTTTAAAAGCTTTGGATCCATAGGTCATTTGAATCTTTAACATGTTTCTGGCATGCATATCCATTTTTAAAACATGTGTAGAAAAAATCCCCTTCATGTAAAATTCCAAGATATTAGTTTTGGACTAGTGGAATTTCCCAAACTTGGATAACAAAACATTTGTGTTCATTTGTGGTGTGTGAATAAATTTTCTTCATTTATTTTTTTTATTGTTTTAATATTTTTCCGTACATCAACTATGAAATTTTCATTTTGCTGAGATCTATTTGCCTTTTTTGTTTACGGGATGAAGGGAGAGTGAAAAACTCGATGTTTTGATTTAAGAAAATTGTGTACATCTAAAACAGAAATGCACAATGCACATATGTAGAGAGAGATAATTCCAAAGAGTGTCTTTAATTTTAATGGATTGTAAGCACCTTTTCGTTTTTATATCTGCAGTTTTGATATCGTCGGGAAAAATGGGTTGCGGAGGATTTTTAACTGAGTGTAGAATTGCAATCCACAAGTCATTCCATACAAAAATATAGCCCGTTATGCATGATAAATCACATTACAATCATCTATGATTAATTTTGTCAGCTTTTTGCAAATGGGCAAAATAATGGCATGTTTGACTCGGGTAAATATCCCACCGCAAGTTCACTTGAGAATTTAATGAGCGTTTGCCATTCTCTTTTAAAGCTTTGCATCCATAGCTCATTTGAATCTTTAACATGTTTCAAACATGCATATCAATTTTTAAAACATGTGTGGACGAGATATCTTTCTTGTAAAATTCCTAGCAATTAGGGTTAAAGTAGTGGAATTTCCCAAAATTGGATAACAAAACTTTTTTGTTCATTTGTGTTGGGTGAATAAATTTTATTTTTTTATATTTGTTGTTGTTTTAAATTTTTTCCATACATCAACTATAAAATTTTGATTTTGTTGTAGGCTTTTTGCCTTGTTTGTTTTCGGGATGAAGGGAGAGCGAAAAGTCAAAGTTTTGATTTAAGAAAAAAGTGTACATCTTAAATGGAAAAGCACAATGCACAATTGTAGGGAGAGATAATTCCAAAGAGTGTCTGTAATTTTTAGGGATTGTCAGCTCTTTTTAGTTTTTATATCTCAGGTTTTGCAATCGTCGGGAAAAATTGGTGGCAGAGGATTTTTTACTGAGTGTTGAATTGCAATGCATAAGTCTTTTCATACAAAAATATAGCCCGTTACGCATGATAAATCACTTTACAATCATCTATAATTGCTAAATCAAATTTTTGATAATAGGCAAAATAATGACTTGTTAGACTCGGGAAAATATCCCACCGCACCTTCACTTGAGAATTTAATGAGCGTTTGTTATTCTCTTTAAAAGCTTTGGATCCATAGGTCATTTGAATCTTTAACATGTTTTAAGCATGCATATCCATTTTTATAACATGTGTACAAAAAATCTCCTTCATGTAAAATTCCAAGCTTAATAAGGTTGCACTAATGGAATTTCCCAATCTTGGATAACAAAACTTTTGTGTTCATTTGTGGTGTGTGAATAGATATTTTTTATTTACATTAGTTATTATTTTAAATATTTTCCACACATCAACTATAAAATTTTTATTTTGTTGTGATCCTTTTTGCCTTTTTTGTTTACGGGATGAAGGGGGAGGGAATACTCAAAGTTCTGATTTAAGAAAAAAGTGTACATCTAAAATGGAAATTCACAATGCACAAATGTAGAGAGAGATATTTTGAAAGTGTGTCTGTATGTTTTTAGGGATCGTATGCACTTTTTTGTTTTTATATCTAAGGTTTTGCAATCGTCAGGAAACGGGGTAGGCAGGCGATTTTTAACTGAGTGTTGACTTAAAATCCATAAGTCATTTCTTATAAAAATATAGACCGTTACACATGATAAATCACTTTACCATCATCTATGATTGTTAGCTCAACTTTTTTAATATGGGCAAAATAATGTCTTGTTTGACTCGGGCAAATATCCCACCGCACGTTCACTTGAGGCTTTATTGAGCGTTTGTTATTCTCTTTAAAAGCTTTGGATCCATAGGTCATTTGAATCTTTAACATGTTTCTAGCATGCATCCATTTTTAAAACATGTGTAAAAAAAATCCCCTTCATGTAAAATTCCAACATATTAGTTTTGGACTAGTGGAATTTCCCAAACTTGGATAACAAAACTTTTCTGTTCATTTGTGGTGTGAATAAATTTTTTTCTTTAATTTTTTTATAGTTGTAAACTTTTTCCGTACATCAACTATGAAATTTTCATTTTGCTGTGATCTATTTGCCTTTTTTGTTTACAGGATGAAGGGAGAGGGAAAAACTCGAAGTTTTGATTTAAGAAAAATGTGTACATCTAAAATGGAAATGCACAATGCACATATGTAGAGAGAGATAATTCCAATTAGTGTCTGTAATTTTTAGGGATTGTAAGCACCTTTTTCATTTTTATATCTCAGGTTTTGCAATCATCGGGAAAAATGGGTTGCGGAGGAAAACAAAACTGAGTGTTGAATTGAAATCCATAAGTCATTTCATACAAAAATATAGCCCGTTACACATGATAAATCTCATTACAATCATCTACGATTAATTATGTCAGCTTTTTGAAAATGGGCAAAATAATGGCATGTTTGACTCGGGTAAATATCCCACCGCAAGTTCACTTGAGAATTTAATGAGCGTTTGTTATTCTCTTTAAAAACTTTGCATCTATAGCTCATTTGCATCTTTAACATGTTTCAAACATGCATATCCATTTTTAAAACACGTGTGGATGAAATCTCTTTCTTGCAAAATTCCAATCTACTAAGGTTAAACTAGTGGAATTTCCCAAAATTGGATAACAAAACTTTTGTGTTCATTTGTGTTGGGCGAATAAATTTTCTTTATTTATATTTGTTGTTGTTTTAAATTTTTTCCATACATCAACTATAAAATTTTCATTTTGTTGTAAGCTTTTTGCCTTGTTTGTTTTCGGGATGAAGGGAGAGCGGAAAGTCAAAGTTTTGATTTAAGAAAAAAGTGTACATCTAAAATGAAAAGGCACAATGCACAATTGTAGGGAGAGATAATTCCAAAGAGTGTCTGTAACTTTTAGGGATTGTAAGCTCTTTTTAGTTTTAATATCTCAGGTTTTGCAATCGTCGGGAAAAAATGGTGGCAGAGGATTTTTAACTGTGTTGAATTGCAATCCATAAGTCATTTCATACAAAAATATAGCCTGTTACACATGACAAATCACTTTACAATGTTCTATGATTTTTAGCTCAACTTTTTGAATATGGGCAAAATAATGGCTCTTTTGACTCGGGCAAATATCCCACCGCACGTTCACTTGAGAATTTAATGAGCATTTGTTATTCTCTTTAAAAGCTTTGGATCCATAGGTCATTTGAATCTTTAATATGTTTCGGGCATGCATACCCGTTTTTAAAACATGTGTAGAAAAAATCTCCTTCATGTAAAATTCCAAGATATTAGTTTTGTCCTAGTGGAATTTCCCGAACTTGGATAACAAAAATTTTGTGTTCATTTGTGGTGTGTAAATAAATTTTTTTCATTTACTTTTTTTATTGTTTTAAACTTTTTCCGTACATCAACTCTGAAATTTTCATTTTTCTGTGATCTATTTGCCTTTTTTGTTTACGGGATAAAGGGAGAGCGAAAAACTCGAAGTTTTGATTTAAGAAAAATGTGTACATCTAAAACGGAAATGCACAATGCACATACGTAGAGAGAGATAATTCCGAAGAGTGTCTGTAATTTTTAGCGATTGTGAGCACCTCTTCGTTTTTATATCTCAGGTTTGCAATCGTCGGGAAAATGGGTTGCGGAGGATTTTTAACTGAGTGTTGAATTGCAATCCATAAGTCATTTCATAAAATAATATAGCCCATTATGTATGATAAATCACATTACAATCATCTATGATTAATTATGTCAGCTTTTTGCAAATGGGCAAAACAATGGCATGTTTGACCCGGGTAAATATCCCACCGCAACTTCACTTGTGAATTTAATGAGCGTTGGTTATTCTCTTTAAAAGTTTTGCATCCATAGCTCGTTTGCATCTTTAATATGTTGCAAACATGCATATCCATTTTTAAAACATGTGTGGACGAAATCTCTTTCTTGCAAAATTCCAAGCTATTAGGGTTAAACTAGTGGAATTTCCCAAAATTGGATAACAAAGCTTTTGTGTTCATTTGTGTTGGGTGAATAAATTTTCTTTATTTATATTTTTGATTGTTTTAAATTTTTTCCATACAACAACTATAAAATTTTCATTTTGTTGTAAGCTTTTTGCCTTGTTTGTTTTCGGGATGAAGGGAGAACGAAAAGTCAAAGTTTTGATTTAAGACAAAAGTATACATCTAAAATGGAAAAGCACAATGCACAATTGTAGGGAGAGATAATTCCAAAGAGTGTCTTAAATTTTTAGGGATTGTAAGCTCTTTTTAGTTTTCATATCTCAGGTTTTGCAATCGTCGGGAAAAATTGGTGGTAGAGGATATTTAACTGAGGGTTGAATTGCAATCCATAAGTCATTTCATACAAAAATATTGCATGTTACGCATGATAAATCACTTTACTATCATCTATGATTGTTAGATCAAATTTTTGAAAGTGGGCAAAATAATGACTTGTTAGACTCGGGTACGCTCGTTCACTTGAGAATTTAATGAGCGTTTGTTATTCTCTTTAAAATCTTTGGATCCACAGGTCATTTGAATCTTTAACATGTTTCAAGCATGCATATCCATTTTTAAAACATGTGTAGAAAAAATCTCCTTCATGTAAAATTCCAAGCTTAATAGGGTTGGACTAATGGAATTTCCCAAACTTGGATAACAAAACTTTTGTGTTCATTTGTGGTGTGTGAATAGATATTTTTTATTTACATTAGTTATTATTTTAAATATTTTCCACACATCAACTATAAAATTTTTATTTTGTTGTGATCCTTTTTGCCTTTTTTGTTTACGGGATGAAGGGGGAGCGAAAACTCAAAGTTGTAATTGAAGAAAAAAGTGTATATCTAAAATGGAAATGCACAATGCACATATGTAGAGAGGGATATTTCAAAAGAGTGTCTATATGTTTTAGGGATCGTATGCACTCTTTCATTTTTATATCTAAGGTTTTGCAATCATCGGGGAAAGGGGGAGGCGGGCGATTTTTAACTGAATGTTGACTTCAAATCCATAAGTCATTTCTTAATAAAATATAGCCCGTTACGCATGACAAATTACTTTACAATCATCTATGATTGCTAGCTCAACTTTTTGAAAATGGGCAAAATAATGGCTTGTTTGACTCGGGCCAATATCCCACCGCACGTTCACTTGAGAATTTAATGAGCGTATGTTATTCTCTATAAAAGCTTTGGATCCATAGGTCATTTGAATCTTTAACATGTTTCTGGCATGCATATCCATTTTTAAAACATGTGTAGAAAAACTCCCCTTCATGTAAAATTCCAAGATACTAATTTTGGACTAGTGGAATTTCCCAAACTCTGATAACAAAACTTTTGTGTTCATTTGTGGTGTGTGAATAAATTTTCTTCTTTTACTTTTTTTATTGTTTTAAACTTTTTCCGTACATCAACTATGAAATTTTCATTATGCTGTGATCTATTTGCTTTTTTTGTTTACGGGATGAAGGGAGAGCGAAAAACTCGAAGTTTTGATTTAAGAAAAATGTGTACATCTAAAACGGAAATGCACAAAGCACATATTTAGAGAGAGATAATTCCAAAGAGTGTCTGTAATTTTTAGGGATAGTAAGCACCTTTTCGTTTTTATATCTCGGGTTTTGCAATCGTCAGGAAAAATGGGTTGCGGAGGATTTTTAACTGAGTGTTGAATTGCAATCCATAAGTCATTTCATACAAAAATATAGCCTGTCACGCAGGATAAATCACATTACAATCATCTATGATTAATTATGTCAGCTTTTTGAAAATGGGCAAAATAATCGCATGTTTGACTCGGGTAAATATCCCACCGCAACTTCACTTGAGAATTTAATGAGCGTTTATTATTCTCTTTAAAAGCTTTGCATCCATAGCTCATTTGCATCTTTAACATGTTTCAAACATGCATATCCATTTTTAAGACATGTGTGGACGAAATCTCTTTCTTGCAAAATTCCAAGCTCTTAGGGTTAAACTATTGGAATTTCCCAAAATTGGATAACAAAACGTTTGTGTTCAGTTGTGTTGGATGAATAAATTTTCTTTATTTATATTTTTTATTGTTTTAAATTTTTTTCATACATCAACTATTAAATTTTCATTTGGTTGTAAGCTTTTGGCCTAGTTTGTTTTCGGGATGAAGGGAGAGCGAAAAGTCAAAGTTTTGATTTAAGAAAAAAGTGTACATCTAAAATGGAAAAGCACAATGCACAATTGTAGGGAGAGATAATTCCAAAGAGTGTCTGTAATTTTTAGGGATTGTAAGCCCTTTTTTGTTTTTATATCTCAGGTTTTGCAATCGTCGGGAAAAATTGGTGGCAGAGGATTTTTAACTGAGTGTTGAATTGCAATCCATAAGTCCTTTCATACAAAAATATAGCCCGTTACGGATGATAAATCACTTTACAATCATCTATGATTGTTAGATCAAATTTTTGAAAATGGGCAAAATAATGACTTGTTAGACTCGGGTAAATATCCCACCGCACGTTCACTTAAGAATTTAATGAGCGTTTGTTATTCTCTTTAAAAGCTTTGGATCCATAGTTCATTTGAATCTTTAACATGATTCAAGCATGCATATCCATTATTAAAACATGTGTAGAAAAAATCTCCTCCATGTAAATTTCCAAGCTTAATAAGGTTGGACTAATGGAATTTCCCAAACTTGGATAACAAAACTTTTGGGTTCATATGTGGTGTGTGAATAGATTTTTTTTATCTACATTAGTTATTATTTTAAATATTTTCCACACATCAACTATAAAATTTTTATTTTGTTGTGATCTTTTTTGCCTTTTTTGTTTACGGGATGAAGGGGGAACGAAAACTCAAAGTTCTGATTTAAGAAAAAAGTGTACATCTAAAATGGAAATGCACAATGCACAAATGTAGAGAGAGATATTTCCAAAGAGTGTCTGTATGTTTTAGGGATCGTATGCACTCTTTCATTTTTATATCTAAGGTTTTGCAATCAACGGGAAATGGGGGAGGCAGGCGATTTTTAACTGAGTGTTGACTTCAAATCCATAAGTCATTTCTTACAAAAAAATAGCCCATTATGCATGACAAATCACTTTACAATCATCTATGTTTGTTAGCTCAACTTTTTAAATATGAGAAAAATAATGGCTTGTTTGACTCGGGCAAATATCCCACTGCACGTTCACTTGAGACTTTAATGAGCGTTTGTTATTTTCTTTAAAAGCTTTGGATCCATAGGTCATTTGAATCTTTAACATGTTTCTGGCATGCATATCCATTTTTAAAACATGTGTAGAAAAATTCCCCATCATGTAAAATTCCAAGATACTAATTTTGGACTAGTGGAATTTCCCAAACTTTGATAACAAAACTTTTGTGTTCATTTGTCGTGTGTGAATAAATTTTCTTCTTTTACTTTTTTTATTGTTTTAAACTTTTTCCGTACATCAACTATGAAATTTTCATTATGCTGTGATCTATTTGCTTTTTTTGTTTACGGGATGAAGGGAGAGCGAAAAACTCGAAGTTTTGATTTAAGAAAAATGTGTACATCTAAAACGGAAATGCACAAAGCGCATATTTAGAGAGAGATAATTCCAAAGAGTGTCTGTAATTTTTAGGGATCGTAAGCTCCTTTTCGTTTTTATATCTCGGGTTTTGCAATCGTCAGGAAAAATGGGTTGCGGAGGATTTTTAACTGAGTGTTGAATTGCAATCCATAAGTCATTTCATACAAAAATATAGCCTGTCACGCAGGATAAATCACATTACAATCATCTATGATTAATTATGTCAGCTTTTTGAAAATGGGCAAAATAATCGCATGTTTGACTCGGGTAAATATCCCACCGCAACTTCACTTGAGAATTTAATGAGCGTTTATTATTCTCTTTAAAAGCTTTGCATCCATAGCTCATTTGCATCTTTAACATGTTTCAAACATGCATATCCATTTTTAAGACATGTGTGGACGAAATCTCTTTCTTGCAAAATTCCAAGCTCTTAGGGTTAAACTATTGGAATTTCCCAAAATTGGATAACAAAACGTTTGTGTTCAGTTGTGTTGGATGAATAAATTTTCTTTATTTATATTTTTTATTGTTTTAAATTTTTTTCATACATCAACTATTAAATTTTCATTTGGTTGTAAGCTTTTGGCCTAGTTTGTTTTCGGGATGAAGGGAGAGCGAAAAGTCAAAGTTTTGATTTAAGAAAAAAGTGTACATCTAAAATGGAAAAGCACAATGCACAATTGTAGGGAGAGATAATTCCAAAGAGTGTCTGTAATTTTTAGGGATTGTAAGCCCTTTTTTGTTTTTATATCTCAGGTTTTGCAATCGTCGGGAAAAATTGGTGGCAGAGGATTTTTAACTGAGTGTTGAATTGCAATCCATAAGTCCTTTCATACAAAAATATAGCCCGTTACGGATGATAAATCACTTTACAATCATCTATGATTGTTAGATCAAATTTTTGAAAATGGGCAAAATAATGACTTGTTAGACTCGGGTAAATATCCCACCGCACGTTCACTTAAGAATTTAATGAGCGTTTGTTATTCTCTTTAAAAGCTTTGGATCCATAGTTCATTTGAATCTTTAACATGATTCAAGCATGCATATCCATTATTAAAACATGTGTAGAAAAAATCTCCTCCATGTAAATTTCCAAGCTTAATAAGGTTGGACTAATGGAATTTCCCAAACTTGGATAACAAAACTTTTGGGTTCATATGTGGTGTGTGAATAGATTTTTTTTATCTACATTAGTTATTATTTTAAATATTTTCCACACATCAACTATAAAATTTTTATTTTGTTGTGATCTTTTTTGCCTTTTTTGTTTACGGGATGAAGGGGGAACGAAAACTCAAAGTTCTGATTTAAGAAAAAAGTGTACATCTAAAATGGAAATGCACAATGCACAAATGTAGAGAGAGATATTTCCAAAGAGTGTCTGTATGTTTTAGGGATCGTATGCACTCTTTCATTTTTATATCTAAGGTTTTGCAATCAACGGGAAATGGGGGAGGCAGGCGATTTTTAACTGAGTGTTGACTTCAAATCCATAAGTCATTTCTTACAAAAAAATAGCCCATTATGCATGACAAATCACTTTACAATCATCTATGTTTGTTAGCTCAACTTTTTAAATATGAGAAAAATAATGGCTTGTTTGACTCGGGCAAATATCCCACTGCACGTTCACTTGAGAATTTAATGAGCGTTTGTTATTTTCTTTAAAAGCTTTGGATCCATAGGTCATTTGAATCTTTAACATGTTTCTGGCATGCATATCCATTTTTAAAACATGTGTAGAAAAATTCCCCATCATGTAAAATTCCAAGATACTAATTTTGGACTAGTGGAATTTCCCAAACTTTGATAACAAAACTTTTGTGTTCATTTGTCGTGTGTGAATAAATTTTCTTCTTTTACTTTTTTTATTGTTTTAAACTTTTTCCGTACATCAACTATGAAATTTTCATTATGCTGTGATCTATTTGCTTTTTTTGTTTACGGGATGAAGGGAGAGCGAAAAACTCGAAGTTTTGATTTAAGAAAAATGTGTACATCTAAAACGGAAATGCACAAAGCGCATATTTAGAGAGAGATAATTCCAAAGAGTTTCTGTAATTTTTAGGGATCGTAAGCTCCTTTTCGTTTTTATATCTCGGGTTTTGCAATCGTCAGGAAAAATGGGTTGCGGAGGATTTTTAACTGAGTGTTGAATTGCAATCCATAAGTCATTTCATACAAAAATATAGCCTGTCACGCAGGATAAATCACATTACAATCATCTATGATTAATTATGTCAGCTTTTTGAAAATGGGCAAAATAATCGCATGTTTGACTCGGGTAAATATCCCACCGCAACTTCACTTGAGAATTTAATGAGCGTTTATTATTCTCTTTAAAAGCTTTGCATCCATAGCTCATTTGCATCTTTAACATGTTTCAAACATGCATATCCATTTTTAAGACATGTGTGGACGAAATCTCTTTCTTGCAAAATTCCAAGCTCTTAGGGTTAAACTATTGGAATTTCCCAAAATTGGATAACAAAACGTTTGTGTTCAGTTGTGTTGGATGAATAAATTTTCTTTATTTATATTTTTTATTGTTTTAAATTTTTTTCATACATCAACTATTAAATTTTCATTTGGTTGTAAGCTTTTGGCCTAGTTTGTTTTCGGGATGAAGGGAGAGCGAAAAGTCAAAGTTTTGATTTAAGAAAAAAGTGTACATCTAAAATGGAAAAGCACAATGCACAATTGTAGGGAGAGATAATTCCAAAGAGTGTCTGTAATTTTTAGGGATTGTAAGCCCTTTTTTGTTTTTATATCTCAGGTTTTGCAATCGTCGGGAAAAATTGGTGGCAGAGGATTTTTAACTGAGTGTTGAATTGCAATCCATAAGTCCTTTCATACAAAAATATAGCCCGTTACGGATGATAAATCACTTTACAATCATCTATGATTGTTAGATCAAATTTTTGAAAATGGGCAAAATAATGACTTGTTAGACTCGGGTAAATATCCCACCGCACGTTCACTTAAGAATTTAATGAGCGTTTGTTATTCTTTTTAAAAGCTTTGGATCCATAGTTCATTTGAATCTTTAACATGATTCAAGCATGCATATCCATTATTAAAACATGTGTAGAAAAAATCTCCTCCATGTAAATTTCCAAGCTTAATAAGGTTGGACTAATGGAATTTCCCAAACTTGGATAACAAAACTTTTGGGTTCATATGTGGTGTGTGAATAGATTTTTTTTATCTACATTAGTTATTATTTTAAATATTTTCCACACATCAACTATAAAATTTTTATTTTGTTGTGATCTTTTTTGCCTTTTTTGTTTACGGGATGAAGGGGGAACGAAAACTCAAAGTTCTGATTTAAGAAAAAAGTGTACATCTAAAATGGAAATGCACAATGCACAAATGTAGAGAGAGATATTTCCAAAGAGTGTCTGTATGTTTTAGGGATCGTATGCACTCTTTCATTTTTATATCTAAGGTTTTGCAATCAACGGGAAATGGGGGAGGCAGGCGATTTTTAACTGAGTGTTGACTTCAAATCCATAAGTCATTTCTTACAAAAAAATAGCCCATTATGCATGACAAATTACTTTACAATCATCTATGATTGCTAGCTCAACTTTTTGAAAATGGGCAAAATAATGGCTTGTTTGACTCGGGCCAATATCCCACCGCACGTTCACTTGAGAATTTAATGAGCGTATGTTATTCTCTATAAAAGCTTTGGATCCATAGGTCATTTGAATCTTTAACATGTTTCTGGCATGCATATCCATTTTTAAAACATGTGTAGAAAAATTCCCCTTCATGTAAAATTCCAAGATACTAATTTTGGACTAGTGGAATTTCCCAAACTCTGATAACAAAACTTTTGTGTTCATTTGTGGTGTGTGAATAAATTTTCTTCTTTTACTTTTTTTATTGTTTTAAACTTTTTCCGTACATCAACTATGAAATTTTCATTATGCTGTGATCTATTTGCTTTTTTTGTTTACGGGATGAAGGGAGAGCGAAAAACTCGAAGTTTTGATTTAAGAAAAATGTGTACATCTAAAACGGAAATGCACAAAGCGCATATTTAGAGAGAGATAATTCCAAAGAGTGTCTGTAATTTTTAGGGATCGTAAGCTCCTTTTCGTTTTTATATCTCGGGTTTTGCAATCGTCAGGAAAAATGGGTTGCGGAGGATTTTTAACTGAGTGTTGAATTGCAATCCATAAGTCATTTCATACAAAAATATAGCCTGTCACGCAGGATAAATCACATTACAATCATCTATGATTAATTATGTCAGCTTTTTGAAAATGGGCAAAATAATCGCATGTTTGACTCGGGTAAATATCCCACCGCAACTTCACTTGAGAATTTAATGAGCGTTTATTATTCTCTTTAAAAGCTTTGCATCCATAGCTCATTTGCATCTTTAACATGTTTCAAACATGCATATCCATTTTTAAGACATGTGTGGACGAAATCTCTTTCTTGCAAAATTCCAAGCTCTTAGGGTTAAACTATTGGAATTTCCCAAAATTGGATAACAAAACGTTTGTGTTCAGTTGTGTTGGATGAATAAATTTTCTTTATTTATATTTTTTATTGTTTTAAATTTTTTTCATACATCAACTATTAAATTTTCATTTGGTTGTAAGCTTTTGGCCTAGTTTGTTTTCGGGATGAAGGGAGAGCGAAAAGTCAAAGTTTTGATTTAAGAAAAAAGTGTACATCTAAAATGGAAAAGCACAATGCACAATTGTAGGGAGAGATAATTCCAAAGAGTGTCTGTAATTTTTAGGGATTGTAAGCCCTTTTTTGTTTTTATATCTCAGGTTTTGCAATCGTCGGGAAAAATTGGTGGCAGAGGATTTTTAACTGAGTGTTGAATTGCAATCCATAAGTCCTTTCATACAAAAATATAGCCCGTTACGGATGATAAATCACTTTACAATCATCTATGATTGTTAGATCAAATTTTTGAAAATGGGCAAAATAATGACTTGTTAGACTCGGGTAAATATCCCACCGCACGTTCACTTAAGAATTTAATGAGCGTTTGTTATTCTCTTTAAAAGCTTTGGATCCATAGTTCATTTGAATCTTTAACATGATTCAAGCATGCATATCCATTATTAAAACATGTGTAGAAAAAATCTCCTCCATGTAAATTTCCAAGCTTAATAAGGTTGGACTAATGGAATTTCCCAAACTTGGATAACAAAACTTTTGGGTTCATATGTGGTGTGTGAATAGATTTTTTTTATCTACATTAGTTATTATTTTAAATATTTTCCACACATCAACTATAAAATTTTTATTTTGTTGTGATCTTTTTTGCCTTTTTTGTTTACGGGATGAAGGGGGAACGAAAACTCAAAGTTCTGATTTAAGAAAAAAGTGTACATCTAAAATGGAAATGCACAATGCACAAATGTAGAGAGAGATATTTCCAAAGAGTGTCTGTATGTTTTAGGGATCGTATGCACTCTTTCATTTTTATATCTAAGGTTTTGCAATCAACGGGAAATGGGGGAGGCAGGCGATTTTTAACTGAGTGTTGACTTCAAATCCATAAGTCATTTCTTACAAAAAAATAGCCCATTATGCATGACAAATCACTTTACAATCATCTATGTTTGTTAGCTCAACTTTTTAAATATGAGAAAAATAATGGCTTGTTTGACTCGGGCAAATATCCCACTGCACGTTCACTTGAGAATTTAATGAGCGTTTGTTATTTTCTTTAAAAGCTTTGGATCCATAGGTCATTTGAATCTTTAACATGTTTCTGGCATGCATATCCATTTTTAAAACATGTGTAGAAAAATTCCCCATCATGTAAAATTCCAAGATACTAATTTTGGACTAGTGGAATTTCCCAAACTTTGATAACAAAACTTTTGTGTTCATTTGTCGTGTGTGAATAAATTTTCTTCTTTTACTTTTTTTATTATTTTAAACTTTTTCCGTACATCAACTATGAAATTTTCATTATGCTGTGATCTATTTCCTTTTTTTGTTTACGGGATGAAGGGAGAGCGAAAAACTCGAAGTTTTGATTTAAGAAAAATGTGTACATCTAAAACGGAAATGCACAAAGCGCATATTTAGAGAGAGATAATTCCAAAGAGTGTCTGTAATTTTTAGGGATCGTAAGCTCCTTTTCGTTTTTATATCTCGGGTTTTGCAATCGTCAGGAAAAATGGGTTGCGGAGGATTTTTAACTGAGTGTTGAATTGCAATCCATAAGTCATTTCATACAAAAATATAGCCTGTCACGCAGGATAAATCACATTACAATCATCTATGATTAATTATGTCAGCTTTTTGAAAATGGGCAAAATAATCGCATGTTTGACTCGGGTAAATATCCCACCGCAACTTCTATTGAGAATTTAATGAGCGTTTATTATTCTCTTTAAAAGCTTTGCATCCATAGCTCATTTGCATCTTTAACATGTTTCAAACATGCATATCCATTTTTAAGACATGTGTGGATGAAATCTCTTTCTTGCAAAATTCCAAGCTCTTAGGGTTAAACTATTGGAATTTCCCAAAATTGGATATCAAAACGTTTGTGTTCAGTTGTGTTGGATGAATAAATTTTCTTTATTTATATTTTTTATTGTTTTAAATTTTTTCCATACATCAACTATAAAATTTTCATTTGGTTGTAAGCTTTTGGCCTAGTTTGTTTTCGGGATGAAGGGAGAGCGAAAAGTCAAAGTTTTGAATTAAGAAAAAAGTGTACATCTAAAATGGAAAAGCACAATGCACAATTGTAGGGAGAGATAATTCCAAAGTGTGTCTGTAATTTTTAGGGATTGTAAGCTATTTTTAGTTTTTATATCTCAGGTTTTGCAATCGTCGGGAAAAATTGGTGGCAGAGGATATTTAACTGAGTGTTGAATTGCAATCCATAAGTCCTTTCATACAAAAATATAGCCGGTTACGGATGATAAATCACTTTACAATCATCTATGATTGTTAGATCAAATTTTTGAAAATGGGCAAAATAATGACTTGTTAGACTCGGGTAAATATCCCACCGCACGTTCACTTAAGAATTTAATTAGCGTTTGTTATTCTCTTTAAAAGCTTTGGATCCATAGGTCATTTGAATCTTTAACATGATTCAAGCATGCATATCCATTATTAAAACATGTGTAGAAAAAGTCTCCTCCATGTAAATTTCCAAGCTTAATAGGGTTGGACTAATGGAATTTCCCAAACTTGGATAACAAAACTTTTGGGTTCATTTGTGGTGTGTGAATAGATTTTTTTTATCTACATTAGTTATTATTTTAAATATTTTCCACACATCAACTATAAAATTTTTATTTTTTTGTGATCTTTTTTGCCTTTTTTGTTTACGGGATGAAGGGGGAGCGAAAACTTAAAGTTCTGATTTAAGAAAAAAGTGTACATCTAAAATGGAAATGCACAATGCACAAATGTAGAGAGAGAAATTTCCAAAGAGTGTCTGTATGTTTTAGGGATCGTAAGCACTTTTTTGTTTTTATATCTAAGGTTTTGCAATCGTCGGGAAACGGGGGAGGCTGGCGATTTTTAACTGAGTGTTGACTTCAAATCCATAAGTTATTTCTTACAAGAATATAGCCCGTTACGCATGATAAATCACGTTACAATCATCTATGATTGTTAGCTCAACTTTTTGAATATGGGCAAAATAATGGCTTGTTTGACTCGGACAAATATCCCACCGCACGTTCACTTGAGAATTTAATGAGCGTTTATTATTCTCTTTAAAATATTTGGATCCATAGGTCATTTGAATCTTTAACATGTTTCTGGCATGCATATCCATTTTTAAAACATGTGTAGAAAAACTCCCCTTCATATAAAATTCCAAGATATTAGTTTTGGACTAGTGGAATTTCCCAAACTTGGATAATAAAACTTTTGTGTTCATTTCTGGTGTGTGAATAAATTTTCTTCATTTAATTTTTTTATTGTTTTAAACTTTTTTCCGTACATCAAATATGAAATTTTCATTTGGCTGTGATCTATTTGCCTTTTTTGTTTACGGGATGAAGGGAGAGCGAAAAACTCGAAGTTTTGATTTAAGAAAAATGTGTACATCTAAAACGGAAATGCACAATGCACATATTTAGGGAGAGATAATTCCAAAGAGTGTCTATAATTTTTAGGGATTGTAAGCACCTTTTCATTTTTATATCTCAGGTTTTGCAATCGTCGGGAAAAATGGGTTGCGGAGGATTTTTAACTGAGTGTTGAATTACAATCCATAAGTCATTTCATAATAAAATATAGCCCGTCATGCATGATAAATTACATTACAATCATCTATGATTAATTAAGTCAGCTTTTTGCAATAGGGCTAAATAATGGAATGTTTGACTCGGGTAAATATCCCACCACAAGTTCACTTGAGAATTTAATGAGCGTTTTTTATACTCATTAAAAGCTTTACATCCATAGCTCATTTGCATCTTTAACATGTTTCAAACATGCTTATCCATTTTTAAAACCTATGTGGACGAAATCTCTTTCTTGCAAAATTCCAAGCTATTAGGGTTAAACTAGTGGAATTTTCCAAAATTGGATAACGAAACTTTTGTGTTCATTTGTGTTGGGTGAATAAATTTTCTTTATTTATATTTGTTATTTTTATAAATTTTTTCCATACATCAACTATAAAATTTTTATTTTTTTGTAAGCTTTTTGCATTGTTTGTTTTCGGGATGAAGGGAGAGCGAAAAGTCAAAGTTTTGATTTAAGAAAAAAGAGTAGATTTAAAATGGAAAAGCACAATGCACAATTGTAGGGAGAGATAATTCCAAAGAGTGTCTTAAATTTTTAGGGATTGTAAGCTCTTTTTAGTTTTTATATCTCTGGTTTCGCAATCGTCGGGAAAAATTGGTGGCAGAGGATTTTTAATTGAGTGTTGAATTGCAATCCATAAGTCATTTCATACAAAAATATAGCCCGTTACGCATGATAAATCACTTTACAATCATCTATGATTGTTATATCAAATTTTTGAAAATGGGAAAAATAATGACTTGTTAGACTCGGGTAAATATCCCACTGCACGTTCACTTGAGAATTTAATGAGCGTTTGTTATTCTCTTTAAAATATTTGGATCCATAGGTCATTTGAATCTTTAACATGTTTCAAGCATGCATATCCATTATTAAAACATGTGTAGAAAAAATCTCCTTCATGTAAAATTCCAAGCTAAATAGGGTTGGACTAATGGAATTTCCCAAACTTGGATAACAAAAGTTTTGAGTTCATTTGTGGTGTGTGAATAGATATTTTTTATTTTAAATATTTATTATTTTAAATATTTTCCACACATCAACTATAAATTTTTTTGTTTTGTTGTGATCTTTTTTGCCCTTTTTGTTTACGGGATGAAGGGGGAGCGCAAACTCAAAGTTCTGAGTTAAGAAAAAAGTGTACATCTAAAATCGAAATGTACAATGCTTAAATGTAGTGAGAGATATTTTCGTAGAGTGTCTGTATGTTTTTGGGATCGTACGCACTTTTTCGTTTTTATATCTAAGTTTTGCAATCATCGGGAAACAGGGGAGGAGGGCGAGTTTTAACTGAGTGTTTAATTGGAATCCATAAGTCATTTCTTACAAAAATATAGCATGTTACGCATGATAAATCACTTTACAATCATCTATGATTGTTAGATCAAATTTTTGAAAAGTGGCAAAATAATGACTCGTTAGACTCGGGTAAATATCCCACCGCACGATCACCTTAAAATTTAATGAGCGTTTGTTATTCTCTTTAAAAGCTTTGGATCCATAACTCATTTGAATCTTTAACATGTTTCTGGCATGCAAATCCATTTTTAAAACATGTGTAGAAAAAATCCCCTTGATGTAAAATTCCAAGATATTAGTTTTGGACTAGTGGAATTTCCCAAACTTGGATAACAAAACTTTTGTGTTCATTTGTGATGTGTGAATAAATTTTCTTCATTTACTTTTTGTATTGTTTTAAACTTTTTCTGTACATCAACTATGAAATTTTCATTTTGCTGTGATCTATTTGCCTTTTTTGTTTACTGGATGAAGGGAGAGTGAAAAACTCGAAGTTTAGATTTAAGAAAAATGTGTACATCTAAAAAGGAAATGCACAATGCACATATGTAGGGAGAGATAATTCCAAAGAGTGTCTAAAATTTTTAGGAATTGTAAGCACCTTTTCGTTTTTATATCTCAGGTTTTGCAATCGTCGGGAAAAATGGGTTGCGGAGGATTTTTAACTGAGTGTTGAATTGCAATCTATAAGTCATTTCATACAAAAATATAGCCCGTCACGCATGATAAATCACATTACAATCATCTATGATTAATTATGTCAGCTTTTTGCAATTGGGAAAAATAATGGAATGTTTGACACGGGTAAATATCCCACCGCAAGTTCACTTGAGAATTTAATGAGCGTTTGTTATTCTCATTAAAATCTGTGCATCCATAGCTCATTTGCATCTTTAACATGTTTCAAACATGCATATCCATTTTTAAAACATGTGTGGACGAAATCTCTTTCTTGCAAAATTCCAACCTATTAGGGTTAAACTAGTGGAATTTCCCAAAATTGGATAACAAAACTTTTGTGTTCATTTGTGTTGGGTGAATAAATTTTCTTTATTTATATTTGTTATGGTTTAAATTTTTTCCATACATCAACTACAAAATTTTCATTTTGTTATGAGCTTTTTTCCTTGATTGTTTTCGGGATGATGGGAGAGCGAAAAGTCAAAGTTTTGATTTAAGAAAAAAATGTACATCTAAAATGGAAAAGCACAATGCACAATTGTAGGGAGAGATAATTCCAAAGAGTGTCTGTACTTTTTAGGGAATGCAAGCACCTTTTCATTTTTATATCTCAGGTTTTTCAATCGTCGGGAAAAATGGGTTGCGGAGGATTTTTAACTCAGTGTTGAATTGTAATCCATAAGTCATTTCATACAAAAATATAGCCCGTTACACATGATAAATCACATTACAATCATCTATGATTGTTAGATCACAATTTTGAAAATGGGCAAAATAATGACTTGTTAGACTCGGGTAAATATCCCACCGCACGTTCACTTGAGAATTTAATGAGCGTTTGTTATTCTCGTTAAAAGCTTTGGATACATAAGTCATTTGAATCTTTAACATGTTTCAAGCATGCATTTCCATTTTTAAAACATGTGTAGAAAAAATCTCCTTCATGTAAAATTCCAAGCTTAATAGGGTTGGACTAATGGAATTTCCTAAACTTGGATAACAAAACTTTTGTGTTCATTTGTGGTGTGTGAATAGATATTTTTTATTTACATTAGTTGTTATTTTAAATATTTTCCACACATAAACTATAAAAATTTTATTTTGTTGTGATCTTTTTTGCCTTTTTTGTTTACGGGATGAAGGGGGAGCAAAAATTCAAAGTTCTTATTTAAGAAAAAAGTGTATATCTAAAATGGAAATGCACAATGCACAAATGTAGAGAGAGATATTTCCAAAGAGTGTCTGTATGTTTTAAGGATCGTATGCACTTTTTTTTTTATATCTAAGGTTTTGCAATCTTTGGGTAACGGGGGAGGCGGGTGATTTTTAACTGAGTGTTGACTTCAAATCCATAAGTCATTTCTTAAAAAAATATAGCCCGTTACGCATGACAAATCACTTTATAATCATCTATGATTGTTAGATCAACTTTTTGAATATGGGGAAAATAATGGCTTGTTTGTCTCGGGCAAAAATCCTACCGCACGTTCACTTGAGAATTTAATGAGCGTTTGTTATTCTCTTTAAAAGCTTTGGATCCATAGGTCATTTGAATCTTTAACATGTTTCTGGCATACATACCCATTTTTAAAACATGTGTAGAAAATATCTCCTTCATGTAAAATTCCAAGATATTAGTTTTGGACTAGTGGAATTTCCGAAACTTGGATAACAAAACTTTTGTGTTCATTTGTGGTGTGTGAATAAATTTTCTTCATTTACTTTTTTTATTGTTTTAAACTTTTTCCGTACATCAACTATGAAATTTTCATTTTGCTGTGATCTATTTGCCTTTTTTGTTTACAGGATGAAGGGAGAGCGAAGAACTCGAAGTTTTGATTTAAGATAAATGTGTACATCTAAAACGGAAATGCACAATGCATATATGTAGAGAGAAAAAATTCCAAAGAGTGTCTGTACTTTTTAGGGATTGTAAGCACCTTTTCGTTTTTAAATCTCAAGTTTTGCAATATTCGGGAAAAATGGGTTGCAGAGGATTGTTAACTGAGTGTTGATTTGCAATCCATAAGTCATTTCATACAAAAATATTTCCCGTAACGTATGATAAATCACATTACAATCATCTATGATTAATTATGTCAGCTTTTTGCAAATGGGCAAAATAATGGCATGTTTGACTCGAGTAAATATCCCATTGCAAGTTCACTTGAGAATTTCATGAGTGTTTGTTGTTCTCTTTAAAAGCTTTGCATCCGTAGCTCATTTGCATCTTTAACAAGTTTCAAACATGCATATCCATTTTTAAAACATGTGTGGACGAAATCTCTATCTTGCAAAATTCCAAGCTATTAGGGTTCAACTAGTGGAATTTCCCAAAATAGGATAACCAAACTTTTGTGTTCATTTGTGTTGGGTGAATAAATTTTCTTTATATATATTTGTTATTGTTTTAAATTTTTTCCATACATGCTCTATAAAATTTTTATTTTGTTGTAAGCTTTTTGTCTTGTTTGTTTTCGGGATAAAGGGAGAGAGAAAAGTCAAAGTTTTGATTTAAGAAAAAAGTGAATATCTAAAATGGAAAAGCAAAATGCACAATTGTAGGGAGAGATAATTCCAACGAGTGTCTATAATTTTTAGGGATTGTAAGCTCTTTTTATTTTTTAAATCTCAGGTTTTGCAATTGTCGGGAAAAATTAGTGGCAGAGGATTTTTAACTGAGTGTTGAATTGCAATCCATAAGTCATTTCATACAAAAATATAGCCCGTTACGCATGATAAATCACTATACAATCATCTATGATTGTTAGATCAAAGTTTTGAAAATGGGCAAAATAATGACTTGTTAGACTCGGGTAAATATCCCACCGCACGTTCACTTGAGAATTTAATGAGCGTTTGTTATTCTATTTAAAAGCTTTGGATCCATAGGTCATTTTAATCTTTAACATGTTTCAAGCATGCATATCCATTTTTAAAACATGTGTAGAAAAAATCTCCTTCATGTAAAATTCCAAGCTTAATAGGTTTGGACTAATGGAATTCCCCAAACTTGGATAACAAAAATTTTGTGTTCATTTGTGTTGTGTGAATAGATATTATTTATTTAAATTAGTTATTATTTTAAAAATTTTCCACACATCAACTATAAAATTTTTATTTTGTTGTGATCTTTTTTGCCTTTTTTGTTTACGGGATGAAGGGGGAGCGAAAACTCAAAGTTCTGATTTTAAGAAAAAAGTGTACATCTAAAATGGAAATGCACAATGCACAAATGTAGAGAGAGATATTTCCAAAGAGTGTCTGTATGTTTTAGGGATTGTATGCACTCTTTCATTTTTATATCTAAGGTTTTGCAATCGTCGGGAAACGGGGGAGGCGGGCGATTTTTAACTGAGTGATGACTTCAAATCCATAAGTCATTTCTTACAAAAATATAGCCCGTTACGCATGAAAAATCACTTTACAATCACCTATGATTGTTAGCTCAACTTTTTGAATATGGGCAAAATAATGGCTTGTTTGACTCGGGCAAATATCCCACCGCACGTTCACTTGAGAATTTAATGAGCGTTTGTTATTCTCTTTAAAAGCTTTGGATCCATAGGTGATTTGAATCATTAACATGTGTCTGGCATGCATATCCATTTTTATAACATGTGCAGAAAAAATCTCCTTGAAGTAAAATTCCAAGATATTAGTTTTGGACTAGTTGTATTTCCCAGACTTGGATAACAAAACTTTTGTGTTCATTTGTGGTGTGTGAATAAATTTTCTTCATTTACTTTTTTTTTTTTTTTAAACTTTTTCCGTACTTCATCGATGAAATTTTCATTTTGCTATGATCTATTTGCCTTTTTTGTATACGGGAAGAAGGGAGAGCGAAAAACTCAAAGTTTTTATTTAAGAAAAATGTGTACATCTAAAACGGAAATGCACAATGCACATATGTAGAGAGAGATAATTCCAAATAGTGTGTGTAATTTTTAGGGATTGTAAGCACCTTTTCGTTTTTATATCTCAGGTTTTGCAATGGTCGGGAAAAATGGGTTGCTGAGGATTTTTAACTGAGTGTTGAATTGCAATCCATAAGTCATTTCATACAAAAATATAGCCCGTTACGCATGATAAATCACAATACAATCACATATGATTAATTATGTCAGCTTTTTGCAAAAGGGCAAAATAATGGCATGTTTGACTCCGGTAAATATCCCATCGCAAGTTTACTTGAGAATTTAATGAGCGTTTGTTATTCTTTTGAAAAGCTTTCCATCCATAGCTTATTTGCATCTTTAACATGTTTCAAACATGCATATCCATTTTTAAAACATGAGTGGATGAAATCTCTTTCTTGCAAAATTGCAAGCTATAAGGGTTAAACTAGTGGAATTTCCCAAAATTGGATAACAAAACGTTTGTGTTCATTTGTGTTGGGTGAATAAATTTTATTTATTTATATTTGTTATTGTTTTAAATTTTTTCCATACTTCAACTATAAAATTTTCATTTTGTTGTAAGCTTTTTGCCTTATTTGTTTTCGAGATGAAGGGAGAGCGAAAAGTCAAAGTTTTGATTTAAGAAAAAAGTGTACATCAAAAATGGAAAAGCACAATGTAAAATTGTAGGGGGAGATAATTCCAAAGAGTGTCTGTAATTTTTAGGAATTTTAAGCTCTTTTTAGTTTTTATATCTCAGGTTTTGCAATCGTCGGGAAAAATTGGTGGCTGAGAATTTTTAGGGATTTTAAGCTCTTTTTAGTTTTTATATCCCAGATTTTGCAATCGTTAGGAAAAATTGATGGCAGAGGATTTTTAACTGAGTGTTGAATTGCAATCCATAAGTCATTTGATACAAAAATATAGCCCATTACGCATGATAAATCACTTTACAATCATCTATGATTGTTAGATCAAATTTTTGAAAATGGGCAAAATAATGACTTGTTTGACTCGGGTAAATATCCCACCGCTTGTTCACTTGAGAATTTAATGAGTGTTTGTTATTCTCTTTAAAAGCTTTGGATCCGTAGGTCATTTTAATATTTAACATGTTTCAAGCATGCATATCCATTTTTAAAACATGTGTAGAAAAAATCTCCTTCATGTAAAATTCCAAGCTTAATATGGTTGGACTAATGGAATTTCCCAAACTTGAATAACAAAACTTTTGTGTTCATTTGTGGTGTGTGAATAGATATTTTTTATTTACATTAGTTATTATTTTAAATATTTTCCACACATCAACTATAAAAATTTTATTTTGTTGTGATCTTTTTTGCCTTTTTTGTTTACGGGATGAAGGGGGTGCGAAAACTCAAAGTCGTGATTTAAGAAAAAAGTGTACATCTAAAATGGAAATGCATAATGCACAAATGTGGAAAGAGATATTTCCAAAGAGTTTCTGTATATTTTAGGGATCGTATGCACTTTTTCGTTTTTATATCTAAGGTTTTGCAATCGTCAGGAAACTGTGGAGATGGGCGATTTTTAACTGAGTGTTAACTTCAAATCCATAAGTCATTTCTTAAAAAAATATAGCCCGTAACGCATGAAAAATCACTTTAAAAATCATCTATGATTGTTAGCTCAACTTTTTGAATATGGGCAAAATAATGGCTTGTTTGACTCGGGCAAATATCCCACCGCACGTTCACTTGAAAATTTAATGAGCGTTTATTATTCTCTTTAAAAGCTTTGGATCCATCGGTCATTTGAATCTTTATCATGTTTCTGGCTTGCATATCCTTTTTTAAAACATGTGTAGAAAAAATCTCCTTCATGTAAAAATCCAAGACATTAGTTTTGGACTAGTGGAATTTCCTAAACTTGGATAACAAAATTTTTGAGTTCATTTGTGGTGTGTGAATAAATTTTCTTCATTTACTTTTTTTTATTGTTTTAAACTTTTTCCGTACTTCATCCATGAAATTTTCATTTTCCTATGATCTATTTGCCTTTTTTGTATACGGGAAGAAGGGAGAGCGAAAAACTCAAAGTTTTTATTTAAGAAAAATGTGTACATCTGAAACGGAAATGCACAATGCACATATGTAGAGAGAGATAATTCCAAAGAGTGTCTGTAATTTTTAGGGATTGTAAGCACTTTTTCGTTTTTATTTCTCAGGTTTTGCAAACGACTGGAAAAATGGGTTGCGGAGGATTTTTAACTGAGTGTTGAAATGCAACCCATAAGTAATTTCATACAAAAATATAGCCCGTTACGCATGATAAATCACATTACAATCACCTATGATTAATTCTGTCAGCTTTCTGCAAATGGGCAAAATAATGGCATGTTTGACTCCGGTAAATATCCCACCGCAAGTTCACTTGAGAATTTAATGAGCGTTTGTTATTCTCTTTAAATGCTTTGCATCCATAGCTCATTTTCATCTTTAACATGTTTCAAACATGCATATCCATTTTTAAAACATGTGTGGATGAAATCTATTTCTTGCAAAATTCCAATCTATTAGCGTTAAACTACTGGAATTTCCCAAAATTGGATAACAAAACTTTTGTGTTCATTTGTGGTGGGTGAATAAATTTTCTTTATTTATATTTGTTATTGCCTTAAATTTTTCCATACATCAACTATAAAATTTTCATTTTGTAGTAAGCATTTTGCCTTGTTTGTTTTCGGGATGAAGGGAGAGCAAAAAGTCAAAGTTTTGATTTAAGAAAAAAGTGTACATCAAAAATGGAAAAGCACAATGCACAATTGTAGGGAGAGATAATTCCAAAGAGTGTCTGTAATTTTTATGGATTGTATGCTCTTTTTAGTTTTTATATCTCAGGTTTTCCAATTGTCGGGAAAAATTGGTGGAAGAGGATTTTTAACTGAGTGTTGAATTGCAATCCATAAGTCATTTCATAAAAAAATATAGCCCATTACGCATGATAAATCACTTTACAATCATCTATGATTGTTAGATCAAATTTTTGAAAATGGGCAAAATAATGACTTGTTAGACTCGGGTAAATATCCCACTGCATGTTCATTTGAGAATTTAATGAGCGTTTGTTATTCTCTTTAAAAGCTTTGGATCCGTAGGTCATTTGAATCTTTAACATGTTTCTAGCATTCATATCCATTTTTAAAACATGTGTAGAAAAAATCTCCTTCATATAAAATTCCAAGCTTAATAGGGTTGACTAATGGAATTTCCCAAACTTGGATAACAAAACTTTTGTGTTCATTTGTCGTGTGTGAATAGATATTTTTTATTTACATTAGTTATTATTTTAAATATTTTCCACATATTAACTATAAAATTTTTATTTTGTTGTGATCTTTTTTGCCTTTTTTGTTTACGGGATAAAGGTGGAGCGAATACTCAAAAGTTGTGATTTAAGAAAAAAGTGTACATCTAAAATGAAAATGCACAATGCACAAATGTAGAGAGAGATATTTCCAAAGAGTGTCTGTATGTTTTAGGGATCGTATGGACTTTTTCGTTTTTATATCTAAGGTTTTGCAATCATCGGGAAACGGGAGAGGCGGGCAATTTTTAACTGAGAGTTGACTTCAAATCCATAAGTCATTTCTTAAAAAAATATAGCCCGTTACGCATGACAAATCACTTTACAAATCATCTATGATTGTTAGCTCAACTTTTTGAATATGGGCAAAACAATGGCTTGTTTGACTCGGGCAAATATCCCACCGCACGTTCACTTGAGAATTTAATGAGCGTTTGTTATTCTCTTTAAAATCTTTGGATCCATAGGTCATTTGAATCATTAACATGTTTCTGGCATGCATATCCATTTTTAAAACATGTGTAGAAAAAATCTCTTTCATGTAAAATTCCAAGATATTAGTTTGGGACTAGTGGAATTTCCCAAACTTGGACAACAAAACTTTTGTGTTCATTTGTGGTGTGTGAATAAATTTTCTTCATTTACTTTTTTTTAATGTTTTAAACTTTTTCCGTACATCAACTATGAAATTTTCATTTCGCTGTGATCTATTTGCCTTTTTTGTATACGGGAAGAAGGGAGAGCGAAAAACTCAAAGTTTTAATTTAAGAAAAATGTGTACATCTGAAACGGAAATGCACAATGCACATATGTAGAGAGAGATAATTCCAAAGAGTGTCTGTAATTTTTAGGGATTGTAAGCACTTTTTCGTTTTTATTTCTCAGGTTTTGCAAACGTCTGGAAAAATGGGTTGCGGAGGATTTTTAACTGAGTGTTGAAATGCAACCCATAAGTAATTTCATACAAAAATATAGCCCGTTACGCATGATAAATCGCATCACAATCATCTATGATTATTATGTCAGCTTTTTGCAAATGGGTAAAATAATGGCATATTTGACTCGGGTAAATATCCCACCGCAAGTTCACTTGAGAATTTAATGAGAGTTTGTTATTCTCTTTAAAAGCTTTGCATCCATAGCTCATTAGAATCTCTAACATGTTTCAAAAATGCATATCTATTATTAAAACATGTGTGGATGAAATCTTTTTCTTACAAAATTCCAAGCTATTAGCGTTAAACTAGTGGAATTTCCCAAAATTGGATAACAAAACTTTTGTCTTCATTTGTGTTGGGTGAATAAATTTTCTTTATTTATATTTGTTATTGTTTTAAATTTTTTCCATACATCAACTATAAAATTTTCATTTTTTTGCAAGCTTTTTGCCTTGATTGTTTTCGGGATAGAGGGAGAGCGAAAAGTCAAACTTTTGATTTAAGAAAAAAGTGTACATCTAAAATGGAAAAACACAATGCACAATTGTCGGGAGAGATAATTCCAAAGAGTGTCTTAATTTTTAGGGATTGTAAGCTCTTTTTAGTTATTATATCTCAGGTTTCGCAATTGTCGGGAAAAACTGGTGGCAGAGGATTTTTAACTGAAGGTTGAATTGCAATCCATAAGTCATTTCATACAAAAATATAGCCCGTTACGCTTGATAATTCACTTTACAATCATCTATGATTGTTAGATCAAATTTTTGAAAATGGGCAAATTAATGACTTGTTAGACTCGGGTAAATATCCCACCGCACGTTCACTTGAGAATTTAATGAGCGTTTGTTATTCTCTTTAACAGCTTTGCATCCATACCTCATTTGCATCTTTAGCATGTTTCAAACATGCGAATCCATTTTTAAAACATGTGTGAATGAAATCTCTTTCTTGCAAAATTTCAAGCTATTAGGGTTAAACTTGTGGAATTTCCCAAAATTGGATAACAAAACTTTTGTGTTCATTTGTGTTGGGTGAATAAATTTTCTTTATTTATATTTGTTATTGTTTTAAATTTTTTCCATACATCAACTATAAAATTTTCATATTGTTGTAAGCTTTTTTCCATGTTTGTTTTCAGGATGAAGGGAGAGCAAAAAGTCAAAGTCTTGAATTAAGAAAAAAGTGTACATCTAAAATGGAAAAGCACAATGCACAATTGTAGGGTGAGATAATTCCAAAGAGTGTCTGTAATTTTTAGGGATTTTAAGCTCTTTTTAATTTTTATATCCTAGATTTTGCAATCGTTAGGAAAAATTGATGGCAGAGGATTTTTAACTGAGTGTTGAATTGCAATCCTTAAGTCATTTCATAGAAAAATATAGCCCGTTACGCATGATAAATCACATTACAATGATCTATGATTAATTCTGTCAGCTTTTTGCAAATGGGCAAAATAATGGCATGTTTGACTCGGGTAAATATCCCACCGCAAGTTCACTTGAGAATTTAATGAGCATTTGTTATTCTCTTTAAAAGCTTTGCATCCATAGCTGATTTGCATCTTTAACATGTGTAGAAAAAATATCCTTCATGTAAAATTCCAAGATCTTAGTTTTGGACTAGTGGAATTTCCCAAACTTGGAGAACAAAACTTTTGTGTTCATTTGTTATTTGTGAATAAATTTTCTTCAATTACATTTTTTATTGTTTTAAACTTTTTCCGTACATCAACTATGAAATTTTCATTTTGCTGTGATCTATTTGCCTTTTTTGTTTACGGGAAGAAGGGAGAGCGAAAAAACTCAAAGTTTTGATTTAAGAAAAATGTGTACATCTAAAATGGAAATGCACAATGCACATATGTAGAGAGAGATAATTCCAAAGAGTGTCTGTAATTTTTTGGGACTGTAATCACTTTTTGGTTTTTATATATTAGGTTTTGCAATTGTCGGGAAAAATGGGTTGCGGAGGATTTTTAACTGAGTCTTGAATTGCAACCCATAAGTCAATTCTTACAAAAATATAGCCCGTTACGTGTGATAAATTACATCACAATCTTCTATGATTATTATGTCAGCTTTTTGCAAATGGGCAAAATAATGCATGTTTGACTCGGGTAAATATCCCACCGCAAGTTCACTTGAGAATTTAATGAGCGTTTTTAATTCTCTTTAAATGCCTTGCATCCATAGCTCATTTGCATCTTTAACATGTTTCAAACATGCATATCCATTTTTAAAACATGTGTGCATGAAATCTCTTTCTTGCAAGATTCCAAGCTATTTCCCAAAATTGGATTACAAAACTTTCGTGTTCAATTGTGTTGGGTGAATAAATTTTATTTATTTATATTTTTTAGTGTTTTAAATTTTTCATTACATCAACTATAAAATTTTCATTTTGTTGTAAGCTTTTTGCCTTGTTTGTTTTCGGGATGAAGGGAGAGCGAGAAGTCAAAGTTTTGATTTAAGAAAAAAGTGTGCATCTGAAATGGAAAAGCACAATGCAAAATTGTAGGGAGAGATAATTCCAAAGAGTGTCAGTAATTTTTAAAGATTGTAAGCTCTTTTTAGATTTTATATCTCAGGTTTTTCAATCGTCGGGAAAAATTGGTGGCAGAGGATTTTTAAGTGAGTGTTAAATTGCAATCCATAAGTCATGTCATACAAAAATATTGCACGTTACGCATGATAAATCACTTTACTATCATCTATGATTGTTAGATCAAATTTTCGTAAATGGGCAAAATAATGACTTGTTAGACTCGTGTTCAATTGTGTTGGGTGAATAAATTTTATTTATTTATAATTTTTAGTGTTTTAAATTTTTCATTACATCAACTATAAAATTTTCATTTTGTTGTAAGCTTTTTGCCTTGTTTGTTTTCGGGATGAAGGGAGAGCGAGAAGTCAAAGTTTTGATTTAAGAAAAATGTGTACATCTAAAACGGAAATGCACAATGCACATATGTAGAGAGAGATAATTCCAAAGAGTGTCTGTAATTTTTAGGGATTGTAAGCACTTTTTCGTTTTTATATCTCAGGTTTTGCAATCGTCGGGAAAAATGGGTTGCGGAGGATTTTTAACTGAGTGTTGAATTGCAACCCATAAGTCATTTCATACAAAAATATAGCCCGTTACGCATGATAAATCACATCACAATCATCTACGATTATTATGTCAGCTTTTTGCAAATGGGCAAAATAATGGCTTATTTGACTTGGGTAAATATCCCACCGCAAGTTCACTTGAGAATTTAATGTGCGTTTGTTATTCTCTTTAAAGGTTTGCATCCATAGCTCATTTGCATCTTTAACATGTATCAAACATGCATATCCATTTTTAAAACATGTGTGGATGAAATCTCTTTCTTACACAATTCCAAGCTATTAGGGTTAAACTTGTGGAATTTCCCAAATTTGGATAACAAAACTTTTGTGTTCATATGTGTTGGGTGAATAAATTTTCTTTATTTATATTTATTACTGTTTTAAATCTTTTCCATTCATCAACTATAAAATTTTCCTTTTGTTGCAAGCTTTTTGCCTTGATTGTTTTTGGGATGAAGGGAGTGCGAAAAGTCAAAGTTTTGATTTAAGAAAAAATTGTACATCTAAAATGGAAAAGCACAATGCACAATTGTAGAGAGAGATAATTCCAAAAGGTGTCTGTAATTTTTAGGGATTGTAAGCTCTTTTTAGTTTTTATATCTCAGGTTTTGCAATCGTCGGGAAAAATTGGTGGCAGTGGATTTTTAACTAAGTGTTGAATTGCAATCCATAAGTCATTTCATTCAAAAATATAGCCCGTTAAGCATGATAAATCACTTTACATTCATCTATGATTATTAGATCAAATTTTTGAAAATGGGCAAAATAATGACTTGTAAGACTCGGGTAAATATCCCACCCCACGTTCACTTGAGAATTTAATGAGCGTTAGTTATTCTCTTTAAAAGCTTTGGATCCATAGGTCATTTGAATGTTTAACATGTTTCAAGCATGCATATCCATTTTTAAAACATGTGTAGAAAAAATCTCCTTCATGTAAAATTCCAAGCTTAATAGGGATGGACTAATGGAATTCCCCAAACTTGGATAACAAAACTTTTGGGTTCATTTGTGGTGTGTGAATAGATATTTTTTATTTACATTAGTTATTAATTTAAGTATTTTCCACACATCAACTATAAAATTTTTATTTTGTTGTGATATTTTCTGCCTTTTTTGTTTACGGGATGAAGGGGGAGCGAAAACTCAAAGTTCTGATTTAAGAAAAAAGGGTACATCTAAAATGGAAATGCACAATGCAAAAATGTACAGAGAGATATTTCCAAAGAGTGTCTGTATGTTTTAGGAATCGTATGCACTTTTTCGTTTTTATATCTAAGGTTTTGCAATCGTCGGGAAACGGGGGAGGCAGGCGATTTTTAACTGAGTGTTGAGTTCAAATCCATAAGTCATTTCTTACAAAAATATGGCCCATTACGAATGACAAATCACTTTACAATCATCTATGATTGTTGGCTCAACTTTTTGAATATGGGCAAAATAATGGCTTGTTTGACTCGGGCAAATATCCCACTGCACGTTCACATGAGAATTTAATGAGCGTTTGCTATTCTCTTTAAAAGCTTTGGAACCATAGGTCATTTGAATCTTTTACATGTTTCTGGCATGCATATCCATTTTTAAAACATGTGTAGAAAAAATCTCCTTCATGTAAAATTCCTAGATATAAGTTTTGGACTAGTGGAATTTCCCAAACTTGGATAACAAAACTATTGTGTTCATTTGTGGTGTGTGAATAAATTTTCTTCATTTACTTATTTTATTGTTTTAAACTATTTTCGTACATCAACTATGAAATTTTCATTTTGCTGTGATCTATTTGCCTTTTTTTTTACAGGACGAAGGGAGCGCGAAAAACTCGAAGTTTTGATTTAAGAAAAATGTGTAAATCTAAAACGGAAATGCAATTTGCACATATGTAGAGAGAGATAATTCCAAAGATTGCCTGTAATTTTTAGGGATTGTAAGCACCTTTTCGATTATATATCACATGTTTTGCAATCGTTGGGAAAAAATGGGTTGCAGAGAATTTTTAACTGAGTGTTAAATTGAAATCCATAAGTCATTTCATACAAAAATATAGCCCGTTACGCATGATAAATCACATTACAATCATCTATGATTAATTATGTTAGCGTTTTGCAAATGGGCAAAATAATGGCATGTTTGACTCGGGTAAATATCCCACCGCAAGTTCACTTGAGAATTTAGTGGGCGTTTGTTATTCTCTTTAAAAGCTTGGAATCCATAGCTCATTTGTATCTTTAACATGTTTCAAACATGCATATTCCTTTTTAAAACATGTGTGGATGAAATCTCTTTCTTGCAAAATTCCAAGCTATTAGGGTTAAACTAGTGGAATTTCCAAAAATTGGATAACAAAATTGAATAAATTTTCTTTATTTATATTTTTATTGTTTTAAATTATTTCCATACATCAACTATAAAATTTTCATTCTATTGTAAGCTTTTTTGCCTTGTTTGTTTTTGGGATGAAGGGAGACCGAAAAGTCAAAGTTTTAATTTAAAAAAAAAGTGTACTTCTAAAATGGATAAGAACAAAGAAGAATTGTAGGGAGAGATAATTCCAAAGTGTGTCTGTAATTTTTAGGGATTGTAAGCTCTTTTTAGTTTTTATATATCAGGTTTTGCAATCGTCGGGAAAAATTGGTGGCAGAGGATTTTTAATAGAGTGTTGAATTGCAATCCATAAGTCATTTCATACAAAAATATAGCCCGTTACGCATGATAAATCACTTTACAATCATCTATGATTGTTAGATCAAATTTTTGAAAATGGGAAAAATAATGACTTGTTAGACTCGGGTAAATATCCCACCGCATGTTCACTTGAGAATTTAATGAGCGTTTGTTATTCTCTTTAAAAGCTTTGGATCCATAGGTCATTTGAATCTTTAACATGTTTCAAGCATGCATTTCCATTTTTAAAACATGTGTTGACAAAATCTCCTTCATGTAAAATTCCAAGCTTAATAGGGTTGGACTAATGGAATTCCCCAAACTTGGATAACAAAACTTTTGTGTTCATTTGTGGTGTGTGAAATGATATTTTTTATTTACATTAGATATTAACTTAAATATTTTCCACACATCAACTATAAAATTTTTATTTTGTTGTGATCTTTTCTGCCATTTTTGTTTATGGGATGAAGGGGGAGCGAAAACTCAAAGTTCTGATTTAAGAAAAAAATGTACATCTAAAATGGAAATCCACAATGCACAAATGTACAGAGAGATATTTCCAAAGAGTGTCTGTATGTTTTAGGGATCGTATGCACTTTTTCGTTTTTATATCTAAGGTTTTGCAATCGTCGGGAAACGGGGGAGGCGGGCGATTTTTAACTGAGTGTTGACTTCAAATCCATATGTCATTTCTTACAAAAGTATGGCCCGTTACGCATGACAAATAACTTTACAATCATCTATGATTGTTAGCTCAACTTTTTGAATATGGGCAAAATAATGGCTTGTTTGACTCGGGCAAATATCCCAGTGCACGTTCACTTGAGAATTTAATGAGCGTTTGTTATTCTCTTTAAAAGCTTTGGATCCATAGGTCATTTGAATCTTTAACATGTTTCTGGCATACATACCCATTTTTAAAACATGTGTAGAAAAAATCTCCTTCATGTAAAATTCCAAGATATTAGTTTTGGACTAGTGGAATTTCCGAAACTTGGATAACAAAACTTTTGTGTTCATTTGTGGTGTGTGAATAAATTTTCTTCATTAACTTTTTTTATTGTTTTAAACTTTTTCCGTACATCAACTATGAAATTTTCATTTTGCTGTGATCTATTTGCCTTTTTTGTTTACAGGATGAAGGGAGAGTGAAAAGCTCGAAGTTTTAATTTAAGAAAAATGTGTACATCTAAAATGGAAATGCACAATGCACATATGTAGAGAGCGATAATTCCAAAGAGTGCCTGTAATTTTTAGGGATTGTAAGCACCTTTTCGTTTTAATATCTCAGGTTTTGCAATCGTCGGGAAAAATGGGTTTCGGAGGATATTTAACTGAGTGTTGAATTGCAATCCATAAGTCATTTCATACAAAAATATCGCCCGATACGCATGATAAATCACATTACAATCATCTATGATTAATTATGTTAGCGTTTTGCAAATGGGCAAAATAATGGCATGTTTGACTCGGGTAAATATCCCACCGCAAGTTCACCTGAGAATTTAACGAGCGTTTGTTATTCTCTTTAAAATCTTTGCATCCATAGCTTATTTGAATATTTAACATGTTTCAAACATGCATATCCATTTTTAAAACATGTGTCGATGAAATGTCTGTCTTGCAAAATTCCAAGCTATTAGGGTTAAACTAGTGGAATTTCCTAAAATTGGATAAAAAAACTTTTGGGTTCATTTGTATTGGGTAAATAAATTTTCTTTATTTATATTTGCTATTGTTTTAAATTTTTTCCATACATCAACTATAAAATTTCATTTCGTTGTAAGCTTTTTTGCCTTGGTTGTTTTCGGATTGAAGGGAGAGCGAAAAGTCAAAGTTTCGATTTAACATAAAAGTGTACATCTAAATTGGAAAAGCACAATGCACAATTGTAGGGAGAGATAATTCCAAAGAGTGTCTGTAATTTTTAGGGATCGTAGGCTCTTTTAAGTTTTTATATCTCAGGTTTTACAATCGTCGGGAAAATCTGGTGGTAGAGGATTTTTAATTGAGTGTTGAATTGCAATCCATAAGTCATTTCATACAAAAATATAGCCCGTTATGCATGATAAATCACTTTACAATCATTTATGATTGTTAGATCAAATTTTTGAGAATGGGCAAAATAATGACTTGTTAGACTCGGGTAAATATTCCACCACACGTTCACTTGAGAATTTAATGAGCGTTTGTTATTCTCGTTAAAAGCTTTGGATCCATAAGTCATTTGAATCTTTTACATGTTTCAAGCATGCATATCCATTTTTAAAACATGTGTAGAAAAAATCTCCTTCATGTAAATTTCCAGGCTTAACAGGGTTGGACTAATGGAATTTCCCAAACTTGGATAACAAAACTTTTGAGTTCATTTGTGGTGTGTGAATAGATATTTTTTTATTTACATTAGTTATTATTTTAAATATTTTCCACACATCAACTATAAAATTTTTATTTTGTTGTGATCTTTTCTGCCTTTTTTTTTTCGAGGGATGAAGGGGGGAGCGTAAACTCAAAGTTCTGATTTAATAAAAAAGTGTACATCTAAAATGGAAATGCAAAATTCACAAATGTAGAGAGATATTTCCAAAGAGTGTTTGTATGTTTTAGGGATCGTATGCGCTTTTTCGTTTTTATATCTAAGGTTTTGCAATCGTCGGGAAACGGGGGAGGCAGGCGATTTTTAACTGAGTGTTGACTTCAAATCCATAAGTCATTTCTTACAAAAATATAGCCCGTTACGCATGACAAATAACTTTACAATGATCTATGATTGTTAGCTCAACTTTTTGAATATGGGCAAAGTAATGGCTTGTTTGCCTCGGGCAAATATCCCACCGCACGTTCAATTGAGAATTTAATGAGCGTTTGTTATTCTCTTTAAAAGCTTTGGATCCATAGGTCATTTGAATCTTTAACATGTTTCTGGCATGCATATCAATTTTTAAAACATGTGTAGAAAAAATCTCCTTCACGTAAAATTCCAAGATATTAGTTTTTGACTAGAGGAATTTCCCAAACTTGGATAACAAAACTATTGTGTTCATTTGTGGTGTGTGAATAAATTTTCTTCATTTACTTTTTTTAATATTTTAAACTTTTTTCATACGTCAACTATGAAATTTTCATTTTGCTGTGATCTATTTGCCTTTTTTGTTTACGGGATGAAGGGAGAGCGAAAAACTCGAAGTTTTGATTTAAGAAAAATGTGTACATCTAAAACGGAAATGCACAATGCACATATGTAGAGAGAGATAATTCCAAAGAGTGCCTGTAATTTTTAGGGATTGTAAGCACCTTTTCGTTTTTATATCTCAGGTTTAGCAATCGTCGGGAAAAATGGGTTGCGGAGGATTTTTAACTGAGTGTCGAATTGGAATCCATAAGTCATTTCATACAAAAATATAGCCTAATATGCATGATAAATCGCATTACAATCATCTATGATTAATTATGTCAGCGTTTTGCAAATGGGCAAAATAATGGCATGTTTGACTCGGGTAAATATCCTACCGCAAGTTCACTAGAGAATTTAATGAGCGTTTGTTATTCTCTTTAAAAGCTTCACATCCATAGCTCATTTGCATCTTTAACATGTTTCAAACATGCATATCGATTTTTAAAACATGTGTGGATGAAATCTCTTTCTTGCAAAATTCCAAGCTATTAGGGTTAAACTAGTGGAATTTCCAAAAATTGGATAACAAAACTTTTGTGTTCATTTGTGTTGGGTGAATAAATTTTCTTTATTTATATTTGTTATTGTTTTAAATTTTTTCCATACATCAACTATAAAATTTTCATTTTATTGTAAGCTTTTTTGCCATGTTTGTTTCGGGATGAAGGGAGAGCGAAAAGTCAAAGTTTTGATTTAAGAAAAAAGTGTACATCTAAAATGGAAAAGCACAATGCACAATTGTAGGGAGAGATAATTCCAAAGAGTGTCTGTAATTTTTAGGGATTGTAAGCTCTTTTTAGTTTTTATATCTCACGTTTTGCAATCGTCAGGAAAAATTGTGGCAGAGGATTTTTAAGTGAGTGTTGAATTGCAATCCATAAGTCATTTCATACAAAAATATAGCCCGTTACGCATGATAAATCACTTTACAATCATCTATGATTGTTAGATCAAATTTTTGAAAATGGGCAAAATAATGACTTGTTAGACTCGGGTAAATATCCCACCGCACGTTCACTTGAGAATTTAATGAGCGTTTGTTATTCTCTTTAAAAGCTTTGGATCCATTGGTCATTTGAATCTTTAACATGTTTCAAGCATGCATATCCATTTTTAAAACTTGTGTTGAAAAAATCTCCTTCTTGTAAAATTCCAAGCTTAATAGGGTTGGACTAATGGAATTTCCCAAACATGGATAACAAAACTTTTGTGTTATTTGTGGTGTGTGAATAGATATTTTTTATTTACATTAGTTATTATTTTAAATATTTTCCACACATCAACTATAAAAAATTTCTTTTGTTGTGATCTTTTCTACCTTTTTTGTTTACGGGATGCAGGGGGAGCGTAAACTCGAAGTTTTTATTTAAGAAAAAAATGTACATCTAAAATGAAAATGCACAATGCACATATGTAGAGAGAGATAATTCCAAAGAGTGTCTATAATTTTTAGGGATTGTAAGCACCTTTTCGTTTTTATATCTCAGGTTTTGCAATCGTCTGGAAAAATGGGTTGCGGTGGATTTTTAACTGAGTGTTGAATTGCAATCCATAAGTCATTTCATAATAAAATATAGCCCGATATGCATGATAAATCACAATACAATCATCTATGATTAATTATGTCAGCTTTTTGCAAATGGGCAAAATAATGGCATGTTTGACTCGGGTAAATATCCCACTGCAAGTTCACCTGAGAATTTAACGACCGTTTGTTATTCTCTTTAAAAGCTTTGCGTCCATAGCTTATTTGCTTCTTTAACATGTTTCAAACATGCATATCCATTTTTAAAACATGTGTAGATGAAATCTCTTTCTTGCAAAATTCCAACCTATTAGGGTTAAACTAGTGGAATTTCCCAAAATTGGAAAACAAAAATTTTGGGTTCATTTGTGTTGGGAGAATAAATTTTCTTTATTTATATTTGTTTTTGTTTTAAATTTTTTCTATATATCAACTATAAAATTTTCATTTTGTTGTAAGCTTTTTTGCCTTGGTTGTTTTCGGGATGAAGGGAGAGCGAAAAGTCAAAGTTTTGTTTTAACATAAAAGTGTACATCTAAATTGGAATAGCACAATGCACAATTGTAGGGAGAGATAATTCCAAAGAGTGTCTGTAATTTTTAGGGATTGTAAGCTCTTTTTAGTTTTTATATCTCAGGTTTTGCAATCGTCGGGAAAAATTGGTGGCAGAGGATTTTTAATTGAGTGTTGAATTGCAATCCATAAGTCATTTCATACAAAAATATAGCTCGTTACGCATGATAAATCACTTTACAATCATCTATGACTGTTAGATCAAATTTTTGAAAATGGGAAAAATAATGACTTGTTAGACTCGGGTAAATAACCCAACGCACATTCACTTGAGAATTTAATGAGCGTTTGTTATTCTCTTTAAAAGCTTTCGATCCTTAGGTCATTTGAATCTTTAACATGTTTCAAGCATGCATATCCATTTTTAAAACAAGTGTAGAAAGAATCTCCTTCATGTAAAATTCCAGGCTTTACAGGGTTGGACTAATGGAATTTCCCAAACTTGGATAACAAAACTTTTGAGTTCATTTTGGGTGTGTGAATAGATATTTTTTTATTTACATTAGTTATTATTATAATATTTTCCACACATCAACTATAAAATTTTTATTTTGTTGTGATCTTTTCTGCCTTTTTTGTTTACAGGATGAAGGGGGAGCGAAAACTCAAAGTTCTAATTTAAGAAAAAAGTGTACATCTAAAATGGAAATGCACAATGCACAAATGTAGAGAGAGATATTCCCAAAGAGTGGCTGTATGTTTTAGGGATCGTATGCACTTTTTCGTTTTTATATCTAAGGTTTTGTAATCGTCGGGAAACGGGGGAGGCTGGCAATTTGTAACTGAGTGTTGACTTCAAATCCGTAAGTCATTTCTTACAAAAATATAGCCCTTTACGGAAGACAAATCACTTTACAATCATCTATGATTGTTAGCCCAACTTTTTGAATATGGGCAAAATAATGGCTTGTTTGACTCGGGCAAATATCCCACCGCACGTTCACTTGAGAATTTAATGAGCGTTTGTTATTCTCTTTAAAAGCTTTGGATCGATAGGTCTTTTGAATCTTTAACACATGTTTCTGGCATGCATACCCATTTTTAAAACATGTGTAGAAAAAATTTCCTTCATGTAAAATTCCATGATATTAGTTTTGGACTAGTGAAATTTCCCAAACTTGGATAACAAAATTTTTGTGTTCATTTTGTTGTAAGCTTTTTTGCCTTGGTTGTTTTCGGGATGAAGGGAGAGCGAAAAGTGAAAGTTTTGATTTAAAAAAAAAGTGTACATCTAAAATGGAAAAGCACAATGCACAATTGTAGGGAGAGATAATTCCAAAGAGTGTCTCTAATTTTTAGGGATTGTAAGCTGTTTTTAGTTTTTATATCTCAGGTTTTGCAATCGTCAGGAAAAATTGGCTGCAGAGGATTTTTAACTGAGTGTTGAATTGAAATCCATAAGTCATTTAATAAGAAAATATAGCTCATTATGCATGATAAATCACTTTACAATCATCTATGATTGTTAGATAAAATTTTGTAAAATGGGCAAAATAATGACTTGTTAGACTCGGGTAAATATCCCCACCGCACGTTCACTTGAGAATTTAATGATCGTTTGTTATTCTCTTTAAAAGCTTTGTATCCATAGGTCATTTGAATCTTTAACATGTTTCAAGCATGCATATCCATTTTTAAAACATGTGTAGAAAAAATCTCCTTCATGTAAAATTCCAGGTTTAACAGGGTTGGACTAATGGAATTTCCCAAACTTGGATAACAAAAATTTTGTGTTCATTTTTGGTGTGTGAATAGATATTTTTTATTTACATTAGTTATTATTTTAAATATTTACCACACATCAACTATAAAATTTTTATTTTGTTGTGATCTTTTCTGCCATTTTTTTTTACGGGATGAAGGGGGAGTGAAAACTCAAAGTTCTGATTTAAGAAAAAAGTGTACATCTAAAATGGAAATTCACAATGCGCAAATGTAGAGAGAGATATTTCCAAAGTGTGTCTGTATGTTTTAGGGATCGTATGCACTCTTTCGTTTTTATATCTAAGGTTTTGCAATCGTCGGGAAAAGGGGGAGGCGGGTGATTTTTAACTGAGTATTGACTTCAAATCCATAAGTCATTTCTTACAAAAATATAGCCCGTTACGCATGACAAATCACTTTACAATCATCTATGATTGTTAGCTCAACTTTTTGAATATTGGCAAAATAATGGCTTGTTTGACTCGGGCAAATATCCCACCGCACGTTCACCTGAGAATTTTGCAAGCGTTTGTTATTCTCTTTAAAAGCTTTGGATGCATAAGTCATTTGAATCTTGAACATGTTTCTGGCATGCATATCCATTTTTAAAACATGTGTAGGAAAAATCTCCTTCATGTAAAATTCCAAGATATTAGTTTTGGACTACTGGAATTTCCCGAACTTGGATAACAAAACATTTGTGTTCATTTGTGGCGTGTGAATAAATTTTCTTCATTTACTTTTTTGATTTTTTTAAACTTTTCCCGTACATCAACTTTGAAATTTTCATTTTGCTGTGATCTATTTGCCTTTTTTGTTTACGGGATGAAGGGTGAGCGAAAACTCGAAGTTTTGATTTAAGAAAAATCTGTACATCCAAAACGGAAATGCACAATGTACATATGTAGAGAGAGATAATTCCAAAGAGTGTCTATAATTTTTAGGGATTGAAAGCACCTTTTCGTTTTTATGTCTCTTGTTTTGCAATCGTCGAGAAAAATGGGTTGCAAAGGATTTTTAACTGAGTGTTGAAACTGCAATCCATATGTCATTTCATACAAAAATATAGCCCGTTATGCATGATAAATCACATTACAATCATCTATGGTTAATTATGTCAGCTTTTTGCAAATGGGCAAAATAATGGCATGTTTGACTCGGGTAAATATCCCACCGCAAGTTCACTTGAGAATTTAATGAGCGTTTGTTATTCTCTTTAAAAGCTTTGCATCCATAGCTCATTTGCATCTTTAAAATTTTTCAAACATGCATATCCATTTTTAAAACATGTGTGGATGAAATCTCTTTCTTGCAAAATTCCTAGCTATTAGGGTTACACTTGTGGAATTTCCCAAAATTGGATAACAAAACTTTTGTGTTCATTTGTGTTGGGTGAATAAATTTTCTTTATTTATATTTTTTTTTTTAAATTTTTTTCCATACATGAACCATAAAATTTTCATTTTGTTGTAAGCTTTTTGCCTTGTTTGTTTTCGGGATGAAGGGAGAGCGAAAAGTCAAAGTTTTGATTTAAGAAAAATGTGTACATCTAAAATGGAAAAGCACAATGCACAATTGTAGGGAGAGATAATTCCAAAGAGTGTCTGTAATTTTTAGGGATTGTAAGCTCTTTTTAGTTTTTATATCTCAGGTTTTGCAATCATCGGGAAAAATAGGTGGCAGAGGATTTTTAGCTGAGTGTTGAATTGCAATCCATAAGTCATTTCATACAAAAATATAGCCCGTTACGCATGATAAATCAATTTACAATCAACTATAATTTTTAGATCAAATTTTTGAAAATGGGCAAAATAATGACTTGTTAGACTCGGGTAAATATCCCACCGCACGTTCACTTGAAAATTTAATGAGCGTTTGTTATTCTCTATAAAAGCTTTGGATCCATAGGTCATTTGAATCTTTAACATGTTTCTGGCATGCATATCCATTTTTAAAACATGTGTAGAAAAAATCTCCTTCATGTAAAATTCCAAGCTTAATAGGGTTGGACTAATGGAATTTCCCAAACTTGGATAGCAAAACTTTTGTGTTCTTTTGTGGTGTGTGAATAGATATTTTTTATTTACATTAGTTATTATTTTAAATATTTTCCACACATCAACTATAAAATTTTTATTTTGTTGTGATCTTTTTTGCCTTTTTTGTTTACGGGATGAAGGGGGAGCGAAAACTCAAAGTTCTGATTTAAGAAAAAAGTGTACATCTAAAATGGAAATGCACAATGCACAAACATAGAGAGAGATATTTCCAAAGAGTGTCTGTATGTTTTAGGGATTGTATGCACTCTTTCGTTTTTATATCTAAGGTTTTGCAATTGTCGGGAAACGGGGGAGGCGGGCGATTTTTAATTGAGTGTTGACATCAAATCCATAAGTCATTTCTTACCAAAATATAGCCCATTACGCATGACAAATCACTTTACAATCGTCTATGATAGTTAGCTAACCTTTTTGAATATGGGCAAAATAATGGCTTGTTTGACTTGGGCAAATATCCCACCGAACGTTCACTTGAGAATTTAATGAGTGTTTGTTATTCTCTTTAAAAGCTCTGGATCCATAGGTCATTTCAAATTTTAACATTTTTCTGGCATGCATATACATTTATAAAATATGTGTAGAAAAAATCTCCTTCATGTAAAATTCCAAGATATTAGTTTTGGACTAGTGGAATTTCCCAAACTTGGATAACAAAACTTTTGTGTTCATTTGTGGTGTGTGAATAAATTTTCCTCATTTACTTTTTTTTATTGTTTTAAACTTTTTCCGTACATCAACTACAAAATTTTCATTTTGTGGTGATCTATTTGCCTCTTTTGTTTACAGGATGAAGGGAGAGCGAAAAACTCGATGTTTTGATTTAAGAAAAATGTGTACATCTAAAACGGAAATGCACAATGCACATATGTAGAGAGAGATAATTCCGAAGAGTGTCTTTAATTTTTAGGCATTGTAAGCGCCTTTTCGTTTTTATATCTCAGGTTTTGCAATGGTTTGGAAAAATGGGTTGTAGAGGATTTTTAACTGAGTGTTGAATTGCAATCCATAAGTCATTTCATACAAAAATATAGCCCGTTACGCATGATAAATCACATTACAATCATCCATGATTAATTATGTCAGCTTTTTGCAAATGGGCAAAATAATGGCATGTTTGACTCGGGTAAATATCCCACCGCAAGTTCACTTGAGAATTTAATGAGCGTTTGTTATTCTCTTTAAAAGATTTGCATCCATAGCTCACTTGCATCTTTAACATGTTTCATACATGCATATGCATTTTTAAAACATGTGTGGATGAAATCTCTTTCTCTCAAAATTCCAAGCTATTAGGGTTAAACTAGTGGAATTTCCCAAAATTGGATAACAAAACTTTTGTGTTCATTTGTGTTGGGTGAATAAATTTTCTTTATTTATATTTGTTATTTTTTTAAATATTTTCCATACATCAACTAAAAAATTTTCATTTTGTTGTAAGCTTTTTGCCCTGTTTGTTTTCGGGATGAAGGGAGAGCGAAAAGTCAAAGTTTTGATTTAAGAAAAAAGTGTACATCTAAAATGGAAAAGCACAATGCACAAATGTAGGGAGAGATAATTCCAATGTGTGTTTGTAATTTTTAGGGATTGTAAGCTCTTTTAAGTTTTTATATCTCTGGTTTTGCAATCGTCACGAAAAATTGGAGGCAGAGGATTTTTAACTGAGTGTTGAATTCCAATCCATAAGTCATTTCATAATAAAATATAGCCCGTTACACATGATAAATCACTTTACAATCATCTACGATTGTTAGATCAAATTTTTGAAAATGGGCAAAATAATGACTTGTTAGACTCGGGTAAATATCCAACTGCACGTTCTCTTTAGAATTTAATGAGCGTTTGTTATTCTCTTTAAAATCTTTGGATCCATAGGTCTTTTGAATCTTTAACATGTTTCAAGCATGCATATCCATTTTTCAAACATGTGTAGAAAAAATCTCCTTCATGCAAAATTCCAAGCTTAATAGGGTTGGTCTAATGGAATTTCCCAAACTTGGATAATAAAACTTTTGTGTTCATTTGTGGTGTGTGAATAGATATCTTTTATAATACATTAGTTACTATTTTAAATATTTTCCACAAATCAACTATAAAATTTTTATTTTTTTGTCATCTTTTTTGCCTTTTTTGTTTACGGGACGAAGGGGGAGTGAAAACTCAAAGTTCTGGTTTAAGAAAAAAGTGTACATCTAAAATGGAAATGACAATGCACAATTGTAGAGAGAGATATTTCCAAAGACTGTCTGTATGTTTTAGGGATTGTATGCACTCTTTCGTTTTTATATCTATGGTTTTGCAATCGTCGGGAAACGGGGGAGGCGGGCGATTTTTAAGTAAGTGTTGACTTCAAATCCATTAGCCATTTCTTACAAAAATAAAGCCCCTTACGCATGACAAATCACTTTACAACCATCTATGATTGTTAGCTCAACTTTTTGAATATGGGCAAAATAATGGTTTATTTGACTTGGGCAAATATCCCACCGCACGTTCACTTGAGAATTTAATGAGTTTTTGTTATTCTCTTTAAAAGAATTGGATCCATAGGTCATTTGAATGTTTAACATGTTTCTGGCATGCATATCCATTTTTAAAACATGTGTAGGAAAAATCTCCTTCATGTAAAATTCCAAGATATTAGATTTGGACTAGTGGAATTTCCCAAACTTGGATAACAAAAATTTTGTGTTCATTTGTGGTCTGTGAATAAATTTTCTTCATTTAATTTTTTTATTGTTTTAAACTTTTTCTATACATCAACTATGAAATTTTCATTTTCTCTGATCTGTTTGCCTTTTTTGTTTACGGGATGAAGGAAGAGCGAAAAACTCAAAGTTTTGATTTAAGAAAAATGTGTACATCTAAAACGGAAATGCACATTGCAAATATGTAGAGAGAGATAATTCCAAAGAGTGTCTCTAATTTTTAGGGATTGTAAGCACCTTTTCGTTTTTATATCTCAGCTTTTGCAATCGTCGGGAAAAATGGGTTGCGGAGGATTTTTAACTGAGTGTTGAATTGCTATCCATAAGTCATTTCATACAAAAATATAGCCCGTTACGCATGATAAATCATTTTAGAATCATCTATGATTGTTAGATCAAATTTTTGAAAATGGGCAAAATAATGACTTGTTAGACTCGGGTAATTATCCCACCGCACGTTCACTTGAGAATTTGATGAGCGTTTGTTATTCTCTTTAAAAGCTTTGGATCCATAAGGTCATTTGAATCTTTAACATGTTTCAAGCATGCATATCCATTTTTAAAACATGTGTAGAAAAAATCTCCTTCATGTAAAATACCAAGCTTAATAGGGTTGGACTAATGGAATTTCCCAAACTTGGATAACAAAATTTTGTGTTCAATTGTGGTGTGTGAATAGATATTTTTTATTTACATTAGTTGTTATTTTAAGTATTTTCCACACATCAACTATAAAATTTTTATTTTGTTGTGATCTTTTTTGCCTTTTTTGTTTACGGGATGAAAGGGGGAGCGAAAACTCAAAGTTCTGATTTAAGAAAAAAGTGTACATCTAAAATGGAAATGACAATGCACAAACATAGAGAGAGATATTTCCAAAGAGTGTCTGTATGTTTTAGGGATCGTATGCACTCTTTCGTTTTTATATTTAAGGTTTTGCAATCGTCGGGAAATGGGGGAGGCGGGCGATTTTTAACTGAGTGTTGACATCAAATCCATAAGTCATTTCTTACAAAAATATTGCCCGTTACGCATGACAAATCACTTTACAATCATCTATGATTGTTAGCTGAACTTTTTTAATATGGGCAAAATAATGGCTTGATTGACTCGGGCAAATATCCCACCTCACGTTCACTAGAGAATTTAATGAGCATTTGCTATTCTCTTTAAAAGCTTTGGATCCAAAGGTCATTTGAATCTTTAACATGTTTCTGGCATGCATATCCATTTTTAAAACATGTGTAGGAAAAATCTCCTTCATGTAAAATTCCAAGATGTTAGTTTTGGACTAGTCGAATTTCCCAAACATGGATAACAAAAATTTTGTGTTCATTTGTGGAGTGTGAATAAATTATCTTCATTTAATTTTTTTATTGTTTTAAACTTTTTCCATACATCAACTATGTAATTTTCATTTTGCTGTGATCTATTTGCCTTTTTTGTTTACGGGATGAAGGGAAAGCGAAAAACTCGAAGTTTTGATTTAAGAAAAATATGTGCATCTAAAACGGAAATGCACATTGCACATATGTAGAGAGAGATAATTCCAAAGAGTGTCTATAATTTTTAGGGATTGTAAGCACCTTTTCGTTTTTATATCTCAGCTTTTGCAATCGTCGGGAAAAATGGGTTGCGGAGGATTTTTAACTGAGTGTTGAATTGCAATCCATTAGTCATTTCAAACAAAAATATAGCCCGTTACGGATGATAAATCACGTTACAATCATCTATGATTAATTATTTCAGCTTTTTGCAAATGTGCAAAATAATGGCATGTTTGACTCGGCTAAATATCCCACCGCAAGTTCACTTCAGAATTTAATGAGCGTTTTTTATTCTCTTTAAAAGCTTTGCATCCATAGCTCATCTGCATCTTTAACATCTTTCAAACATGCATATCCATTTTAAAAACATGTGTCGATGAAATCTCTTTCTTGAAAAATTCCAAGCTATTAGGGTTAAACTAGTGGAATTTCCCAAAATTGGATAACAAAACTATTGTGTTCATTTGTGTTGGGCGATTAAATTTTATTAATTTATATTTATTATTGTTTTAAATTTTTTCCATACATCAACGATAAAATTTTCACTTTGTTGTTTGCTTTTTGCCTCGTTTGTGTTCGGGATGAAGGGAGAGCGAAAATTCAAAGTTTTGATTTAAGAAAAAAGTGTACATCTAAAATGGAAAAGCGCAATGCACAATTGTAGGGAGAGATAATTCCAAAGAGTGTCTATAATTTTTATGGATTGTAAGCTCTTTTTAGTTTTTATATCTCAGGTTTTCCAATCGTCGGGAAAAATTGGTGGCAGAGGATTTTTAACTGAGTGTTGAATTGCAATCTATAAGTCATTTCATAAAAAAATATAGCCTGTTATGCATGATAAAGAACTTTACAATCATGTATGATTGTTAGATCAATTTTTTGAAAATGGGCAAAATAATGACTTGTTAGACTCGGGTAAATATCCCACTGCACGTTCATTTGAGAATTTAATGAGCGTTTGTTATTCTCTTTAAAAGCTTTGCATCCATAGCTCATTTGCATATTTAACATGTTTCAAACATGCATACCCATTTTTAAAACATGTGTCGATGAAATCTCTTTCTTGCAAAATTCCAAGATTAATAGGGTTGGACTAATGGAATTTCCCAAACTCGGATAACAAAACTTTTGTGTTCATTTGTGGTGTATGAATAGATATTTTTTATTTACATTAGTTATTTTTTAAAATATTTTCAACACATCAACTATAAAATTTTTATTTTGTTGTGATCTTTTTTGCCTTTTTTGTTTACGGGATGAAGGGGGAGTGAAAACTCAAAGTTCAGATTTAAGAAAGAAGTGTACATCTAAAATGGCAATGCAAAATGCACAAATGTAGAGAGAGATATTTCTAAAGAGTGTCTGTATTTTTTAGGGATCGTATGCACTCTTTCGTTTTTATATCAAAGGTTTTGCAATCGTCGGGAAACGGGGGAGGCGGGCGATTTTTAACTGAGTGTTGACATCAAATCCATAAGTCATTTCTTACAAAAATATTGCCCGTTACGCATGACAAATCAGTTTACAATCATCTATGGTTGTTAACTCAACTTTTTTAATATGGGCAAAATAATGTCTTGTTTGACTCGGGCAAATATCCCACCACACGTTCACTTGAGAATTTAATGAGCGTTTGCTATTCTCTTTAAAATCTTTGGATCCATAGGTCATTTGAATCTTGAACATGTTTCTGGCATTCATATCCATTTTTAAAACATGTGTAGAAAAAATCTCCTTCATCTAAAATTCCAAGATATTAGTTTTGGACTAGTAGATTTTCCCAAACTTGGATAACAAAACTTTTGTGGTGTGTGAATAAATTTTCTTCATTTAATTTTTTTATTGTTTTAAACTTTTTCCGTACATCAACTATAAAATTTTCACTTTTCTGTGATCTATTTGCCTTTTTTTTTTTACGGGATGAAGGGAGAGCGAAAAACTCGAAGTTTTGATTTAAGAAAAAAGTGTACATCTAAATCGGAAATGCTCAATGCACATATGTAGAGAGAGATAATTCCAAAGAGTGTCTGTAATTTTTTGGGATTGTAAGCACCTTTTCGTTGTTATATCTCAGGTTTTGCAATCGTCTGGAAAAATGGGTTGCGGAGGATTTTTAACTGAGTATTGAATTGCAATCCATAAGTCATTTCATACAAAAATATAGCCCGTTTCGTATGATAGATCACATTACAATCATCTATGATTAATTATATCAGCTTTTTGCAAATGGGCAAAATAATGGAATGTTTGACTCGGGTAAATATCCCACCGCACGTTCACTTGAGAATTTAATGAGCGATTGTTATTCTCTTCAAAAGCTTTGCATCCATAGCTCATTTGCATCTTTAACATGTTTCAAACATGCATATCCCTTTTTAAAATATGTGTGGATGAAATCTCTTTCTTGCAAAATTCCAAGCTATTAGGGTTAAACTAGTGGAATTTCCCAAAATTGGATAACAAAACTTTTGTATTCATTTGTGTTGGGTGAATAAATTTTCTTTATTTATATTTGTTATTGTTTTAAATTTTTTCCATACATGAACTATAAAATTTTCATTTTGTTGTAAGCTTTTTGCCTAGTTTGTTTTCGGGATGAAGGGAGAGGGAAAAGTCACAGTTTTGATTTAAGAAAAAAGTGTACATCTAAATTGGAAAAGCACAATGCACAATTGTAGGGAGACATAATTCCAAAGAGTCTCTGTAATTTTTAGGGATTGTAAGCTCTTTTTAGTTTTTATCACTCAGCTTTTGCAATCATCGGGAAAAATTGGAGGTAGAGAATTTTTAACTGAGTGTTGAATTGCTATCCATAAGTCATTTCATACAAAAATATAGCCCGTTACGCATGATAAATCACTTTACAATCATCTATGATTTTTAGATCAAATTTTTGAAAATGGGCAAAATAATGACTTGTTAGACTCGGGTAAATATCCCACCGCACGTTCACTTGAGAATTTAAATGAGCGTCTGTTATCCTCTTTAAAAGCTTTGGATCCATAGGTCATTTGAATCTTTAATAAGTTTCAAGCGTACATATCCATTTTTAAAACATGTGTAGAAAAAATCTCCTTCATGTAAAATTCCAAGCTTAATAGGGTTGGACTAATGGAATTTCCCAAACTTGGATTACAAAATTGTGTTCATTTGTGGTGTGTGAATAGATATTTTTTATTTACATTAGTTATTATTTTAAATATTTTCCACACATCAACTATAAAATTTTTATTTTGTTGTGATCTTTTTTGCCTTTTTTATTTACGGGATGAAGGGGGAGCGAAAACTCAAAGTTCTGATTTAAGAAAAAAGTGTACATCTAAAATGGAAATGCACAATGCACAAATGTAGAGAGAGATATTTCCAAAGAGTGTCTGTATGTTTTAGGGATCGCATGCACTCTTTCGTTTTTATATCTAAGGTTTTGCAATCATCGGGAAACAGGGGAGCGAGCGATTTTTAACTGAGTGTTGACTTCAAATCCATAAGTCATTTCTTACAAAAATATAGCTCGTTACGCATGACAAATCACTTTACAATCATCTATTATTATTAGCTCAACTTTTTGAATATGGGCAAAATAATGGCTTGTTTGACTCGTGCAAATATCCCACCTCACGTTCACTTGAAAATTTAATGAGCGTTTGTTATTCTCTTTAAAAGCTTTGGATCCATAGGTCATTTGAATCTTTAACCTGTTTCTGGCATGCATATCCATTTTTAAAACTTGTGTAGGAAAATTCTCCTTCATGTAAAATTCCAAGATATTAATTTTGGAGTAGTGGAATTTCCCAAACTTGGATAACAAAACTTTTGTGTTGATTTGTGGTGTGTGAATAAATTTTCTTCATTTACTTTTTTTATTGTTTTAAACTTTTTTCGTACATCAACTATGAAATTTTCATTTTGTTGTAAGCTTTTTGCCTTGTTTGTTTTCGGGATGAAGGGAGAGTGAAAAGTCAAAGTTTTGATTTAGGAAGAATGTGTACATCTAAAACGGAAATGCACAATACACATATGTAGAGAGAGATAATTCCAAAGAGTGTCTGTAATTTTTAGGATTGTAAGCACCTTTTCGTTTTTATATCTCAGGTTTTGCAATCGTCGGGAAAAGTTGGTGCCTGAGGATTTTTAACTGAGTGTTGAATTGCAATCCATAAGTCATTTCATACAAAAATATAGCCCATTACGCATGATAAATATCTTTACAATCATCTATGATTGTTAGATCAAATTTTTGAAAATGGGCAAAATAATGACTTGTTAGACTCGGGTAAATATCCCAGCGCACGTTCACTTGAGAATTTAATGAGCATTTGTTATTCTCTTTAAAAGCTTTGGATCCATAGGTCATTTGAATCTTTAACATGTTTCAAGCATGCATATCCCTTTTTAAAACATGTGTAGAAAAAATCTCCTTCATGTGAAATTCCAAGCTTAATAGGGTTGGACTAATGGAATTTCCCAAACTTGGATAACAAAACTTTTGTTTTCATTTGTGGTGTGTGAATAGATATTTTTTATTTACATTAGTTATTATTTTAAATATTTTCCACACATCAACTATAAAATTTTTATTTTGTTGTGATCTATTTTGCCGTTTTTGTTTATGGGATGAAGGGGGAGCGAAAACTCAAAGTTCTGATTTTAGAAAAAAGTGTACATCTAAAATGGAAATGCACAATGCAAAAATTTAGAGAGAGATATTTCCAAAGAGTGTCTGTATGTTTTAGTGATCGTATGCACTCTTTCATTTTTATATATAAGGTTTTGCAATCGTCGGGAAACGAGGGAGGCGGGCGATTTTTAATTGAGTATTGACTTCCAATCCATAAGCCATTTCTTACAAAAATATAGCCCGTTACGCATGACAAATCACTTTACAATCATCTACAATTGTTAGCTCAACTTTTTGAATATGGGCAAAATAATGACTTGTTTGACTCGGGCAAATATCCCACGGCACGTTCAATTGAGAATTTAATGAGCGTTTGTTATTCTCTTTAAAAGCTTTGGATCCATAGGTCATTTTCATCTTTAACATGTTTCTGGCATGCATATCCATTTTTAAAACATGTGTAGGAAAATTCCCCTTCATGTAAAATTCCAAGATATTAGTTTTGGACTAGTGGAATTTCCAAAACTTGGGTAACAAAACTTTTGTGTTCATTTGTGGTGTGTGAATATATTTTCTCCATTTACTTTTTTTATTGTTTTATACTTTTTCCATACATCAACTATGAAATTTTCATTTTGCTGTGATCTATTTGCCTTTTTTGTTTACGGGATGAAGGGAGAGCGAAAACTCGAAGTTTTGATTTAGCGAAAATGTGTACATCTAAAACGGAAATGCACAATGCACATATGTAGAGATAGATAATTCCAAAGAGTGTCTTTAATTTTTAGGGATTGTAAGCACCTTTTCATTTTTATATCTCAGGTTTTGCAATCGTCGAAAAAAATGGGTTGCGGAGGATTTTTAACTCAGTGTTGAATTGCAATCCTTAAGTCATTTCATACAAAAATATAGCCCGTTTCGCATGATAAATCACATTACAATCATCTATGATTAATTATGTCTGCTTTTTGCAAATGGAAAAAATAATGGCATGTTTGACTCGGGTAAATATCCCACCGCAAGTTAACTTGAGAATTTCATCAGCGTTTTTTATTCACTTTAAAAGCTTTGCATCCATAGCTCATTTGCATCTTTAACATGTTTCAAACATGCATATCCATTTTTAAAACATTTGTGGATGAAATCTCTTTCTTGCAAATTTCCAAGCTATTAGGGTTCAACTAGTGGAATTTCCCAAAATTGGATAAGAAAACTTTTGTGTTCATTTGTGTTGGGTGAATAAATTTTATTTATTTATATTTGTTATATTTTTAAATTTTTTCCATACTTCAACTATAAAATTTTCATTTTGTTGTAAGCTTTTTGCCTTGTTTGTTTTCGGGATGAAGGGACAGGGAAAAGTCAAAATTTTGATTTAAGAAAAAAGTGTACATCTAAAATGGAAGAGCACAATGCACATTTGTAGGGAGAGATAATTCCAAAGAGTCTCTGTAATTTTTAGGGATTGAAAGCTCTTTTTAGTTTTTATATCTCAGCTTTTGCAATCGTCTGGAAAAATTGGAGGCAGAGAATTTTTAATAGAGTGTTGAATTGAAATCCATAAGTCATTTCATACAAAACTATAGCCAGTTACGCATGATAAATCACTTTACAATCATCTATGATTTTTAGATCAAATTTTTGAAAATGGGCAAAATAATGACTTGTTAGACTCGGGTAAATATCCCACCGCACGTTCACATGAGAATTTAATGAGCGTTTGTTATTCTCATTAAAAGCATTGGATCCATAGGTCATTTGAATATTAAACATGTTTCAAGCATGCATATCCTTTTTAAAAACATGTGTAGAAAAAATCTCCTTCATGTGAAATTCCAAGATTAATAGGGTTGGACTAATGGAATTTCCCAAACTTGGATAACAAAACTTTTGTGTTCATTTGTGGTGTGTGAATAGATATTTTTTATTTACATTAGTTATTATTTTAAATATTTTCCACACATCAACTATAAAATTTTTATTTTGTGGTGATCTTTTTTGTCTTTTTTGTTTACGGGATGAAGGGGGAGCGAAAACTTAAAGTTCTAATTTAGGAAAAAATTGTACATCTAAAATGGAAATGCACAATGCACAAATTTAGAGAGAGATATTTCCAAAGAGTGTCTATATGTTTTAGGGATCGTATGCACTCTTTCGTTTTTGTATCTATGGTTTTGCAATCGTCGGGAAACGGGGGAGGCGGGCGATTTTTGACTGAGTGTTGACTTCAAATCCATAAGCCATTTCTTACAAAAATATAGCCCGTTACACAAGACAAATCACTTTACAATCATCTATGATTGTTAGCACAACTTTTTGAATATAGCCAAAATAATGGCTTGTTTGACTCGGGCAAATATCCCACCGCAAGTTCACTTGAGAATTTAATGAGCGTTTGTTACTCTTTAAAAGCTTTGGATCCATAGGTCATTTGAATCTTTAACATGTTTTTGGCATGCATATCCATTTTGAAAACATGTGTAGAAAAAATCTCCTGCACGTAAAATTCCAAGATATTAGTTTTGGACTAGTGGAATTTCCAAAACCTGGATAACAAAACTTTTGTGTTCATTTGTGGTGTGTGAATAAATTTTCTTCATTTACTTTTTTATTGTTTTAAACTTTTTCCGTACATCAACTATGAAATTATCATTTTTCTGTGATCTATTTGCCTTTTTTGTTTACGGGATGAAGGGAGAACGAAATACTCGAAGTTTTGATTTAAGAAAAATGTGTACATCTAAAACGGAAATGCACAATGCACATATGTAGAGAGAGATAATTCCAAAGAGTTTCTGTAATTTTTAGGGATTGTAAGCACCTTTTCGTTTTTATATCTCAGGTTTTGCAATCATCGGTAAAAATGGGTTGCAGAGGATTTTTAACTGAGTGTTGAATTGCAATCCATAAGTCATTTCATACAAAAATATAGCCCGTTATGCATGATAAATCACATTAAAATCATCTATGATTAATTATGTCAGCTTTTTGCAAATGGGCAAAATAATGGCATGTTTGACTCGGGTAAATATCCCACCGCAAGTTCACTTGAGAATTTAATTTGCGTTTTTTATTCTCTTTAAAAGCTTTGCATCCATATCTCATTTGCATCATTAACATGTTTCAAAGATGCATATCCATTTTCAAAACATGTGTGGATGAAATCTCTTTCTTGCAAAATTCCAAGCTATTAGGGTTAAACTAGTGGAATTTCCCAAAATTGGATAACAAAACTTTTGTGTTCATTTGTGTTGGGTGAATAAATTTTCTATATATATATTTGTTATTGTTTTAAATTTTTTCCATACATCAACGATAAAATTTTCACTTTGTTGTAAGCTTTTTGCCTTGTTTTTTTTCGGGACGAAGGGAGAGCGAAAAATAAAAGTTTTGATTTAAGAAAAAAGTGTACATCTAAAATGGAAAAGCACAATGCAAAAATGTAGGGAGAGATAGTTCCAAAGAGTGTTTTTAATTTTTAGGGATTGTAAGCTCTTTTTAGTTTTTATATCTCAGGTTTTGCAATCGTCAGTAAAAATTGGTGGCAGAGGATTTTTAACTGAGTGTTAAATTGCAATCCATAAGTCTTTTCATACAAAAATATAGCCCGTTAAGCATGATAAATCACTTTACAATCATCTATGATTGTTAGATCAAATTTTTGAAAATGGGCAAAATAAAGGCTTGTTAGACTCGGGTAAATATCCCACCGCACGTTCACTTGAGAATTTAATGAGCATTTGTTATTCTCTTAAAAAGCTTTGGATCCATAGGTCATTTGAATCTTTAACATGTTTCAAGCATGCATATCCATTTTTAAAACATGTGTAGAAAAAATCTCCTTCATGTAAAATTCCAACCTTAATTGGGTTGGACTAAAGGAATTTCCGAAACTTGGATAAAAAAACTTTTGTGTTCTTTTGTGGTGTGTGAATAGATATTTTTTATTTACATTAGTTATTATTTTAAATATTTTCCACACAACAACTACAAAATTTTTATTTTGTTGTGATCTATTTTGCTTTTTTTGTTTACGGGATGAAGGGGGAGCGAAAACTCAAAGTTCTGATTTAAGAAAAAAGTGTACATCTAAAATGGAAATGCACAATGCACAAATGTAGAGAGAGATATTTCCAAAGAGTGTCCATATGTTTTAGGGATCGTATGCACCCTTTCGTATTAATATCTAAGGTTTTGCAATCGTCGGGAAACGGTGGAGGCCGGTGATTTTTAACTGAGTGTTGACTTCAAATCCTTATGTCATTTCTTACAAAAATATAGCCCGTTGCGCATGAAAAATCACTTTACACTCATCTATGATTTTTAGCTCAACTTTTTGAATATGGGCAAAATAATGGCTTGTTTGACTCGGGCAAATATCCCACCGCACGTTCACTTGAGAATTTAATGAGCGTTTGTTATTCTCTTTAAAAGCTTTGGATCCATAGGTCATTTGAATCTTTAACATGTTTCTGGCATGCATATCCATTTTTAAAACATGTGTAGAAAAAATCTCCATCATGTAAAATTCCGAGATATTAGTTTTGGATTTGTGGAATTTCCCAATCTTGGATCACAAAACTTTTGAGTTCATTTGTGGTGTGTGAATAAATTTTCTTCATTTGATTTTTTTATTGTTTTAAACTTTTTCCATACATCAACTATGAAATTTTCATTTTGCTGATATCTATTTGCCATTTTTGTTTACTGGATGAAGGGAGAGCGAAAAACTCGAAGTTTTGATTTAAGGAAAATGTGTACATCTAAACGGAAATGCACAATGCACATATGTAGAGAGAGATAATTCCAAAGAGTGTCTGTAATTTTTAGGGATTGTAAGCACCTTTTCGTTTTTATATCTCAGGTTTTGCAATCGTCGGGAAAAATGGGTTGCGGAGGATTTTTAACTGAGTGTTGAATAGAAATCCATAAGTCATTCCATACAAAAATATAGCCCGTTATGCATGATAAATCACATTACAATCATCTATGATTAATTATGTCAGCTTTTTGCAAATGGGCAAAATAATGGCATGTTTGACTCGGGTAAATATCCCACCGCAAGTTCACTTGAGAATTTAATGAGCGTTTGTTATTCTCTTTAAAAGCTTTGCACCCATAGCTCACTTGCATCTTTAACATGTTTCAAACATGCATATGCATTTTTAAAACATGTGTGGATGAAATCTCTTTCTCTCAAAATTCCAAGCTATTAGGGTTAAACTAGTGGAATTTCCCAAAATTGGATAACAAAACTTTTGTGTTCATTTGTGTTGGGTGAATAAATTTTATTTATTTATATTTGTTATTTTTTAAAATATTTTCCATACATCAACTAAAAAATTTTCATTTTGTTGTAAGCTTTTTGCCTTGTTTGTTTTTGGGATGAAGGGAGAGCGAAAAGTCAAAGTTTTGATTTAAGAAAAAAGTGTACATCTAAAATGGAAAAGCACAATGCACAATTGTAGGGAGAGATAATTTCAAAGTGTGTTTGTAATTTTTAGGGATTGTAAGCTCTTTTTAGTTTTTATATCTCTGGTTTTGCAATCGTCAGGAAAAATTGGTGGCAGAGGATTTTTAACTGAGTGTTGAATTCCAATCCATAAGTCATTTCATAATAAAATATAGCCCGTTACGCATGATAAATCACTTTACAATCATCTACGATTGTTAGATCAAATTTTTGAAAATGGGCAAAATAATGACTTGTTAGACTCGGGTAAATATCCAACTGCACGTTCTCTTTAGAATTTAATGAGCGTTTGTTATTCTCTTTAAAATCTTTGGATCCATAGGTCTTTTGAATCTTTAACATGTTTCAAGCATGCATATCCATTTTTAAAACATGTGTAGAAAAAATATCCTTCATGTAAAATTCCAAGCTTAATAGGGTTGGACTAATGGAATTTCCCAAACTTGGATAATAAAACTTTTGTGTTCATTTGTGGTGTGTGAATATATATCTTTTATTTAAATTAGTTATTATTTTAAATATTTTCCACACATCAACTATAAAATTTTTATTTTGTTGTCATCTTTTTTGCCTTTTTGTTTACGGGATGAAGGGGGAGTGAAAACTCAAAGTTCTGGTTTAAGAAAAAATTGTACATCTAAAATGGAAATGACAATGCACAATTGCAGAGAGAGATATTTCCAAAGACTGTCTGTATGTTTTAGGGATTGTATGCACTCTTTCGTTTTTATATCTAAGGTTTTGCAATCGTCGGGAAACGGGGGAGGCGGGCGATTTTTAACTGAGTGTTGACTTCAAATCCATTAGCCATTTCTTACAAAAATAAAGCCCGTTACGCATGACAAATCACTTTACAATCATCTATGATTGTTAGCTCAAATTTTTGAATATGGGAAAAATAATGGTTTATTTGACTTGGGCAAATATCCCACCGCACGTTCACTTGAGAATTTAATGAGTTTTTTTTATTCTCTTTAAAACCATTGGATCCATAGGTCATTTGAATCTTTAACATGTTTCTGGCATGCATATCCCTTTTTAAAACATGTGTAGGAAAAATCTCCTTCATGTAAAATTCCAAGATATTAGCTTTGGACTAGTGGAATTTCCCAAACTTGGATAACAAAACTTTTGTGTTCATTTGTGGTGTGTGAATAAATTTTCTTCATTTAATTTTTTTATTGTTTTAAACTTTTTCCGTACATCATCTATGAAATTTTCATTTTCTCTGATCTATTTGCCTTTTTTGTTTACGGGATGAAGGAGGAGCGAAAAACTCGAAGTTTTTATTTAAGAAAAATGTGTACATCTAAAACGGAAATGCACATTGCACATATGTAGAGAGAGATAATTCCAAAGAGTGTCTGTAATTTTTAGGGATTGTAAGCATCTTTTCGTTTTTATATCTCAGCTTTTGCAATCGTCGGGAAAAATGGGTTGCGGACGATTTTTAACTGAGTGTTGAATAGCTATCCATAAGTCATTTCATACAAAAATATAGCCCGTTACGCATGATAAATCACTTTACAATCATCTATGATTGTTAGATCAAATTTTTGAAAATGGGCAAAATAATGACTTGTTAGACTCGGGTAAATATCCCACCGCACGTTCACTTGAGAATTTGATGAGTGTTTTTTATTCTCTTTAAAAGCTTTGGATCCATAAGGTCATTTGAATCTTTAACATGTTTCAAGCATGCATATCCATTTTTAAAACATGTGTAGAAAAAATCTCCTTCATGTAAAATACCAAGCTTAATAGGGTTGGACTAATGGAATTTCCCAAACTTGGATAACAAAACTTTTGTGTTCAATTGTGGTGTGTGAATAGATATTTTTTATTTACATTAGTTATTATTTTAAATATTTTCGACACATCAACTATAAAATTTTTATTTTGTTGTGATCTTTTTTGCCGTTTTTGTTTACGGGATGAAGGGGGAGCGAAAACTCATAGTTTAGATTTAAGAAAAAAGTGTACATCTAAAATGGAAATGACAATGCACAAACGTAGAGAGAGATATTTCCAAAGAGTGTCTGTATGTTTTAGGGATCGTATGCACTCTTTCATTTTTATATATAAGGTTTTACAATCTTCGGGAAACGGAGGAGGCAGGCGATTTTTAACTGACTGTTGACTTCAAATCCATAAGCCATTTCTTACAAAAATAAAGCCCGTTACGCATGACAAATCACTTTAAAATCGTCTATGATTGTTAGCTCAACTTTTTGAATATGGGCAAAATAATGGCTTGTTTGACTCGGGCAAATATCCCACCGCACGTTCACTTGAGAATTTAATGAGTTTTTGTTATTCTCTTTCAAAGCTTTGGATCCATAAGGTCATTTTAATCTTTAACATGTTTCAAGCATGCATATCCATTTTTAAAACATGTGTAGAAAAAATCTCCTTCATGTAAAATACCAAGCTTAATAGGGTTGGACTAATGGAATTTCCCAAACTTGGATAACAAAACTTTTGTGTTCAATTGTGGTGTGTGAATAGATATTTTTTATTTACATTAGTTATTATTTTAAATATTTTCGACACATCAACTATAAAATTTTTATTTTGTTGTGATCATTTTTGCCGTTTTTGTTTACGGGATGAAGGGGGAGTGAAAACTCATAGTTTTGATTTAAGAAAAAAGTGTACATCTAAAATGGAAATGACAATGCACAAACGTAGAGAGAGATATTTCCAAAGAGTGTCTGTATGTTTTAGGGATCGTATGCACTCTTTCATTTTTATATTTGAGGTTTTGCAATCTTCGGGAAACGGAGGAGGCAGGCGATTTTTAACTGACTATTGACTTCAAATCCATAAGCCATTTCTTACAAAAATAAAGCCCGTTACGCATGACAAATCTTTTTACAATCGTCTATGATTGTTAGCTCAACTTTTTGAATATGGGCAAAATAATGGCTTGTTTGACTCGGGCAAATATCCCACCGCACGTTCACTTGAGAATTTAATGAGTATTTGTTATTCTCTTTAAAAGCTTTGGATCCATAGGTAATTTGAATCTTTAACATGTTTCTAGCATGCATATCTATTTTTAAAACATGTGTAGGAAAAATCTTCTTCATGTAAAATTCCAAGATATTAGTTTTGGACTAGTCGAATTTCCCAAACATGGATAACAAAAAATTTGTGTTCATTTGTGGTGTGTGAATAAATTTTCTTCATTTAATTTTTTTATTGTTTTAAACTTTTTCCGTACACCACCTATGAAATTTTCATTTTGTTGTGATCTATTTGCCTTTTTTGTTTACGGGATGAAGGGAGCGCGAAAAACTTGTAGTTTTGATTTAAGAAAAATTTGTGCATCTAAATGGAAATGCACATTGCACATATGTAGAGAGAGATAATTCCAAAGAGTGTCTGTAATTTTTAGGCATTGTAAGCACCTTTTCGTTTTTATATCTCACGTTTTGCAATCGTCGGGAAAAATGGGTTTCGGAGGATTTTTAATTGAGTGTTGAATTGCAATCCATAAGTCATTTCATACAAAAATATAGCCCGTCACGCATGATAAATCACATTACAATCATCTATGATTAATTATGTCAGCTTTTTGCAAATGGGCAAAATAATGGCATGTTTGACTAGGCAAAATATCCCACCGCAAGTTCACTTCTGAATTTAATGAGCGTTTTTTATTCTCTTTAAAAGCTTTGCATCCATAGCTCGTCTGCATCTTTAACATCTTTCAAACATGCATATCCATTTTAAAAACATGTGTCGATGAAATATCTTTCTACCAAAATTCCAAGCTATTAGGGTTAAACTAGTGGAATTTCCCAAAATTGGATAACAAAACTTTTGTGTTCATTTGTGTGGGGTGAATAAATTTTATTTATTTATGTTTGTTATTGTTTTAAATTTTTTCCACACATCAACGATAAAATTTTCACTTTGTTGTTAGCTTTTTTGCCTTGTTTGTGTTCGGGATGAAGGGAGAGCGAAAATTCAAAGTTTTGATTTAAGAAAAAAGTGTACATCTTAAATGGAAAAGCACAATGCACAATTGTAGGGAGAGATAATACCAAAGAGTGTCTGTAATTTTTTGGGATTGTAAGCTCTTTTTAGTTTTTACATCTCAGGTTTTGCAATCGTCTGGAAAAATTGGTGGTAGAGGATTTTTAACTGAGTGTTGAATTGCAATCTATAAGTCTTTTCATACAAAAATATAGCCTATTACGCATGATAAATCACTTTACAATCATCTATGATAGTTAGATCAAATTTTTGAAAATGGGCAAAATAATGACTTGTTAGACTCGGGTAAATATCCCACTACGTTCACTTGAGAATTTAATGATCGTTTGTTATTCTCTTTAAAAGCTTTGCATCCATAGCTCATTTGCATCTTTAACATGTTTCAAACATGCATACCCATTTTTAAAACATGTGTGGATGAAATCTCTTTCTTGCAAAATTCCAAGCTTAATAGGGTTGGTCTAATGGAATTTCCCAAACTTGGATAACAAAACTTTTGTGTTCATTTGTGGTGTGTGAATAGATATTTTTTATTTACATTAGTTATTATTTTAAATATTTTCCACACATCAACTATGAAATTTTTATTTTGTTGTGATCTTTTTTGCCTTTTTTGTTTACGGGATGAGGGGGGGAGCGAAATCTCAAAGTTCTGATTTAAGAAAGAAGTGTACATCTAAAATGGAAATGCACAATGCACAAATGTAGAGAGAGATATTTCCAAAGAGTGTCTGTATGTTTTAGGGATCGGATGCACTCTTTCGTTTTTATATCAAAGGTTTTACAATCGTCGGGAAACGGGGGAGGCAGGCGATTTTTAACTCAGTGTTGACATCAAATCCATAAGTCATTTCTTACAAAAATATTGCCCGTTACGCATGACAAATCACTTTACAATCATCTATGATTGTTAGCTGAACTTTTTTAATATGGGCAAAATAATGGCTTGATTGACTCGGGCAAATATCCCACCGCACGTTCACTAGAGAATTTAATGAGCATTTGCTATTCTCTTTAAAAGCTTTGGATCCAAAAGTCATTTGAATCTTTAACATGTTTCTGGCATGCATATCCATTTTTAAAACATGTGTAGGAAAAATCTCCTTCATGTAAAATTCCAAGATATTAGTTTTGGACTAGTCGAATTTCCCAAACATGGATAACAAAAATTTTGTGTTCATTGTGGTGTGTGAATAAATTATCTTTATTTAATTTTTTTATTGTTTTAAACATTTTCCATACATCAACTATGTAATTTTCATTTTGCTGTGATCTATTTGCCTTTTTTGTTGACGGGATGAAGGGAAAGCGAAAAACTCGAAGTTTTGATTTAAGAAAAATGTGTGCATCTAAAACGGAAATGCACATTGCACATATGTAGAGAGAGATAATTCCAAAGAGTGTCTGTAATTTTTAGGGATTGTAAGCACCTTTTCGTTTTTATATCTCAGGTTTTGCAATCGTCGGGAAAAATGGGTTGCGGAGGATTTTTAATTGAGTGTTGAATTGCAATCCATAAGTCATTTCATACAAAAATATAGCCCGTTACGCATGATAAATCACGTTACAATCATCTATGATTAATTATTTCACCTTTTTGCAAATGGGCAAAATAATTGCATGTTTGACTCAGCTAAATATCCCACCGCAAGTTCACTTCAGAATTTAATGAGCGTTTTTTATTCTCTTTAAAAGCTTTGCATCCATAGCTCATCTGCATCTTTAACATCTTTCAAACATGCATATCCATTTTAAAAACATGTGTGGATAAAATCTCTTTCTTGAAAAATTCCAAGCTATTAGGGTTAAACTAGTGGAATTTCCCAAAATTGGATAACAAAACTATTGTGTTCATTTGTGTTGGGTGAATAAATTTTATTAATTTATATTTATTATTGTTTTAAATTTTTTCCATACATCAACGATAAAATTTTCACTTTGTTGTTAGCTTTTTGCCTTGTTTGTGTTCGGGATGAAGGGAGAGCGAAAATTCAAAGTTTTGATTTAAGAAAAAAGTGTACATCTAAAATGGAAAAGCACAATGCACAATTGTAGGGAGAGATAATTCCAAAGAGTGTCTATAATTTTTATGGATTGTAAGCTCTTTTTAGTTTTTATATCTCAGGTTTTCCAATCGTCGGGAAAAATTGGTGGCAGAGGATTTTTAACTGAGTGTTGAATTGCAATCTATAAGTCATTTCATACAAAAATATAGCCTGTTACGCATGATAAAGCACTTTACAATCATCTATGATTGTTAGATCAAATTTTTGAAAATGGGCAAAATAATGACTTGTTAGACTCGGGTAATTATCGCACTGTACGTTGACTTGAGAATTTAATGAGCGTTTGTTATTCTCTTTAAAAGCTTTGCATCCATAGCTCATTTGCATCTTTAACATGTTTCAAACATGCATACCCATTTTTAAAACATGTGTCAATGAAATCTCTTTCTTGCAAAATTCCAAGCTTAATAGGGTTGGACTAATGGAATTTCCCAAACTTGGATAACAAAACTTTTGTGTTCATTTCTGGTGTATGAATAGATATTTTTTATTTAAATTAGTTATTTTTTAAAATATTTTCCCCACATCAACTATAAAATTTTTATTTTGGTGTGATCTTTTTTGCCTTTTTTGTTTACGGGATGAAGGGGGGAGCGAAAACTCAAAGTTCTGATTTAAGAAAGATGTGTACATCTAAAATGGAAATGCACAATGCACAAATGTAGAGAGAGATATTTCCAAAGTGTGTCTGTATGTTTTAGGGATCGTATGCACTCTTTCGTTTTTATATCAAAGGTTTTGGAATCGTCGGGAAACGGGGGAGGCGGGCCATTTTTAACTGAGTGTTGACATCAAATCCATAAGTCATTTCTTAGAAAAATATTGCCCGTTACGCATGACAAATCACTTTACAATCATCTATGGTTGTTAGCTCAACTTTTTTAATATGGGCAAAATAATGGCTTGTTTGACTCGGGCAAATATCCCACCGCACGTTCACTTGAGAATTTAATGAGCGTTTGCTATTCTCTTTAAAATATTTGGATCCATAGGTCATTTGAATCTTTAACATGTTTCTGGCATTCATATCCATTTTTAAAACATGTGTAGAAAAAATCTCCTTCATCTAAACTTCCAAGATATTAGTTTTGGACTAGTAGATTTTCCCAAACTTGGATAACAAAACTTTTGTGTTCATTTGTTGTGTTTGAATAAATTTTCTTCATTTAATTTTTTTATTGTTTTAAACTTTTTCCGTACATCAATTATAAAATTTTCACATTGCTGTGATCTATTTGCCTTTTTTTTTTTTTTACGGGATGAAGGGAGAGCGAAAAACTCGAAGTTTTGATTTAAGAAAAAAGTGTACATCTAAATCGGAAATGCTTAATGCACATATGTAGAGAGAGATAATTCCAAAGAGTGTCTGTAATTTTTTGGGATTGTAAGCACCTTTTCGTTGTTATATCTCAGGTTTTGCAATCGTCGGGAAAAATGGGTTGCGGAGGATTTTTAACTGAGTGTTGAATTGCAATCCGTAAGTCATTTCATAAAAAAACCGTTTCGCATGATAGATCACATTACAATCATCTATGATTAATTATATCAGCTTTTTGCAAATGGGCAAAATAATGGAATGTTTGACTCGGGTAAATATCCCACCGCAAGTTCACTTGAGAATTTAATGAGCGATTGTTATTCTCTTCAAAAGCTTTGCATCCATTGCTCATTTGCATCTTTAACATGTTTCAAACATGCATATCCCTTTTTAAAAGATGTGTGGATGAAATCTCTTTCTTGCAAAATTCCAAGCTATTAGGGTTAAACTAGTGGAATTTCCCAAAATTGGATAACAAAACTTTTGTATTCATTTGTGTTGGGTGAATAAATTTTATTTATTTATATTTGTTATAGTTTTAAAATTTTTCCATACATGAACTATAAAATTTTCATTTTGTTGTAAGGCTTTTGCCTTGCTTGTTTTCGGGATGAAGGGAGAGGGAAAAGTCACAGTTTTGATTTAAGAAAAAAGTGTACATCTAAATTGGAAAAGCACATTGCACAATTGTAGGGAGACATAATTCCAAAGAGTCTCTGTAATTTTTAGGGATTGTAAGCTCTTTTTAGTTTTTATCTCTCAGCTTTGGCAATCGTCAGGAAAAATTGGAGGTAGAGAATTTTTAACTGAGTGTTGAATTGCTATCCATAAGTCATTTCATACAAAAATATAGCCTGTTACGTATGATAAATCACTTTACAATCATCTATGATTTTTAGATCAAATTTTTGAAAATGGGCAAAATAATGACTTGTTAGACTCGGGTAAATATCCCACCGCACGTTCACTTGAGAATTTAAATGAGCGTCTGTTATTCTCTTTAAAAGCCTTGGATCCATAGGTCATTTGAATCTTTAACAAGTTTCAAGCGTACATATCCATTTTTAAAACATGTGTAGAAAAAATCTCCTTCATGTAAAATTCCAAGCTTAATAGGGTTGGACTAATGGAATTTCCCAAACTTGGATTACAAAATTGTGTTCATTTCTGGTGTGTGAATAGATATTTTTTATTTACATTAGTTATTATTTTAAATATTTTCCACACAACAACTATAAAATTTTTACTTTGTTGTGATCTTTTTTGCCTTTTTTGTTTACGGGATGAAGGGGGAGCGAAAACTCAAAGTTCTGATTTAAGAAAAAAGTGTACATCTAAAATGGAAATGCACAATGCACAAATGTAGAGAGATATTTCCAAAGAGTGTCTGTATGTTTTAGGAATCGCATGCACTCTTTCGTTTTTATATCTAAGGTTTTGCAATCATTGGGAAACGGGGGAGGCGAGCGACTTTTAACTGAGTGTTGACTTCAAATCCATAAGTCATTTCTTACAAAAATATAGCTCGTTACGCATGACAAATCACTTTACTATCATCTATGATTGTTAGCTCAACTTTTTGAATATGGGCAAAATAATGGCTTGTTTGACTCGGGCAAATATCCCACCTCACGTTCACTTGAGAATTTAATGAGCGTTTGTTATTCTCTTTAAAAGCTTTGGATCCATAGGTCATTTGAATCTTTAACCTGTTTCTGGCATGCATATCCATTTTTAAAACTTGTGTAGGAAAATTCTCCTTCATGTAAAATTCGAAGATATTAATTTTGGAGTAGTGGAATTTCCCAAACTTGGATAACAAAACTTTTGTGTTCATTTGTTGTGTGTGAATAAATTTTCTTCATTTACTTTTTTTATTGTTTTAAACTTTTTCCGTACATCAACTATGAAATTTTCATTTTGTTGTAAGCTTTTTGCCTTGTTTGTTTTCGGGATGAAGGGAGAGCGAAAAGTCAAAGTTTTGATTTAGGAAGAATGTGTACATCTAAAACGGAAATGCACGATGCACATATGTAGAGAGAGATAATTCCATAGAATGTCTGTAATTTTTAGGATTGTAAGCACCTTTTCGTTTTTAAATCTCAGGTTTTGCAATCGTCGGGAAAAGTTGGTGCCAGAGGATTTTTAACTGAGTGTTGAATTGCAATCCATAAGTCATTTCATACAAAAATATAGCCCATTACGCATGATAAATCACTTTACAATCATCTATGATTGTTAGATCAAATTATTGAAAATGGGCAAAGTAATGACTTGTTAGACTCGGGTAAATATCCCAGCACACGTTCACTTGAGAATTTAATGAGCATTTGTTATTCTCTTTAAAAGCTTTGGATCCATAGGTCATTTGAATCTTTAACATGTTTCAAGCATGCATATCCATTTTTAAAACATGTGTAGAAAAAATCTCCTTCATGTGAAATTCCAAGCTTAATAGTGTTCGACTAATGGAATTTCCCAAACTTGGATAACAAAACTTTTGTATTCATTTGTGGTGTGTGAATAGATATTTTTTATTTACATTAGTTATTATTTTAAATATTTTCCACACATCAACTATAAAATTTTTATTTTGTTGTGATCTATTTTGCCGTTTTTGTTTATGGGATGAAGGGGGAGGGAAAACTCAAAGTTCTGATTTTAGAAAAAATTGTACATCTAAAATGGAAATGCACAATGCAAAAATTTAGAGAGAGATATTTCCAAAGAGTGTCTGTATGTTTTAGTGATCGTATGCACTCTTTCATTTTTATATCTAAGGTTTTGCAATCGTCGGGAAACGAGAGAGGCGGGCGATTTTTAACTGAGTATTGACTTCAAATCCATAAGCCATTTCTTACAAAAATATAGCCCGTTACGCATGACAAATCACTTTACAATCATCTATGATTGTTAGCTCAACTTTTTGAAAATGGGCAAAATAATGACTTGTTTGACTCGGGCAAATATTCCACGGCACGTTCAATTGAGAATTTAATGAGCGTTTGTTATTCTCTTTAAAAGCTTTGGATCCATAGGTCATTTGCATCTTTAACATGTTTCTGGCCTGCATATCCATTTTTAAAACATGTGTAGGAAAATTCTCCTTCATGTAAATTTCCAAGATATTAGTTTTGGACTAGTGGAATTTCCAAAACTTGGGTAACAAAACTTTTGTGTTCATTTGTGGTGTGTGAATATATTTTCTCCATTTACTTTTTTTATTGTCTTAAACTTTTTCCGTACATCAAGTATGAAATTTTCATTTTGCTGTGATCTATTTGCCTTTTTTGTTTACAGGATGAAGGGAGAGCGAAAACTCGAAGTTTTGATTTAGCAAAAATGTGTACATCTAAAACGGAAATGCACAATGCACATATGTAGAGAGAGATAATTCCAAAGAGTGTCTTTAATTTTTAGGGATTGTAAGCACCTTTTCATTTTTATATCTCAGGTTTTGCAATCGTCGAAAAAAATGGGTTGCGGAGGATTTTTAACTGAGTGTTGAATTGCAGTCCATAAGTTATTTCATACAAAAATATAACCCGTTATGCATGATAAATCGCATTAAAATCATCTATGATTAATTATGTCAACTTTTTGCAAATGGGCAAAATAATGGCATGTTTGACTCGGGTAAATATCCCACCGCAAGTTCAATAGAGAATTTAATGAGCGTTTTTTATTCTCTTTAAAAGCTTTGCATCCATAGCTCACTTGCATCTTTAACATGTTTCAAAAATGTATATCCATTTTCAAAACATGTGTGGATGAAATCTCTTTCTTGCAAAATTCCAAGCTATTAGGGTTAAACTAGTGGAATTTCCCAAAATTGGATAACAAAACTTTTGTGTTCATTTGTGTTGGTTGAATAAATTTTCTTTATATATATTTGTTATTGTTTTAAATTTTTTCCATACATCAACGATAAAATTTTCACTTTGTTGTAACCTTTTTGCCTTGTTTTTTTTCGGGACGAAGGGAGAGCGAAAAGTAAAAGTTTTGATTTAAGAAAAAAGTGTACATCTAAAATGGAAAAGCACAATGCACAAATGTAGGGAGAGATAGTTCCAAAGAGTGTTTTTAATTTTTAGGGATTGTAAGCTCTGTTTAGTTTTTATATCTCAGGTTTTGCAATCGTCGGTAAAAATTGGTGGCAGAGGATTTTTAACTGAGTGTTAAATTGCAATCCATAAGTCTTTTATCCAAAAATATAGCCCGTTACGCATGATAAATCACTTTACAATCATTTATTATTTTTAGATCAAATTTTTGAAAATGGGCAAAATAATGACTTGTTAGATCGGGTAAATATCCCACCGCACGGTCACTTGAGAATTTAATGAGCATTTGTTATTCTCTTAAAAAGCTTTGGATCCATAGGTCATTTGAATCTTTAACATGTTTCAAGCAAGCATATTCATTTTTAAAACATGTGTAGAAAAAATCTCCTTCATGTAAAATTCCAACCTTAATTGGGTTGGACTAAAGGAATTTCCTAAACTAGGATAAAAAAACTTTTTTGTTCTTTTGTGGTGTGTGAATAGATATTTTTTATTTACATTAGTTATTTTTTAAATATTTTCCACACAACAACTATAAAATTTTTATTTTGTTGTGATCTATTTTGCCTTTTTTGTTTACGGGATGAAGGGGGAGCGAAAACTCAAAGTTCTGATTTAAGAAAAAAGTGTACATCTAAAATGGAAATGCACAATGCACAAATGTAGAGAGAGATATTTCCAAAGAGTGTCCGTATGTTTTAGGGATCGTATGCACTCTTTCGTTTTTATATCAAAGGTTTTGCAATCGTCGGGAAACGGTGGAGGCGGGTGATTTTTAACTGAGTGTTGACTTCAAATCCTTATGTCATTTCTTACAAAAATATAGCCCATTACGCATGACAAATCACTTTACAATCATCTGTGATTATTAGGTCAACTTTTTGAATATGGGCAAAATAATGGCTTGTTTGACTCGGGCAAATATCCCACCGCACGTGCACTTGAGAATTTAATCAGCATTTTTTATTCTCTTTAAAAGCATTGGATCCATAGGTCATTTGAATCTTTAACATGTTTCTGGCATGCATATCCATTTTTAAAACATGTGTAGAAAAAATCTCCTTCATGTAAAATTCCGAGATATTAGTTTTGGACTAGTGGAATTTCCCAATCTTGGATCACAAAACTTTTGAGTTCATTTGTGGTGTGTGAATAAATTTTCTTCATTTAATTTTTTTATTGTTTTAAACTTTTCCGTACATCAACTATGAAATTTTCATTTTGCTGATATCTATTTGCCATTTTTATTTACTGGATGAAGGGAGAGCGAAAAACTCTAAGTTTTTATTTAAGAGAAATGTGTACATCTAAACGGAAATGCACAATGCACATATGTAGAGAGAGATAATTCCAAAGAGTGTCTGTAATTTTTAGGGATTGTAAGCACCTTTTCGTTTTTATATCTCAGGTTTTGCAATCGTCGGGAAAAATGGGTTGCGGAGGATTTTTAACTGAGTGTTGAATAGAAATCCATAAGTCATTCCATACAAAAATATAGCCCGTTATGCATGATAAATCACATTACAATCATCTATGATTAATTATGTCAGCTTTTTGCAAATGGGCAAAATAATGGCATGTTTCACTCGGGTAAATATCCCTCCGCAAGTTAACTTGAGAATTTAATGAGCGTTTGTTATTCTCTTTAAAAGCTTTGCATCCATAGCTCATTTGCATCTTTAACATGTTTCAAACAGGCATATCCATTTTTAAAACATGTGTGGATGAAATCTCTTTCTTGTAAAATTCCAAGCAATTAGGGTTAAACTAGTGGAATTTCCCAAAATTGGATAACAAAACTTTTGTGTTCATTAGTATTGGGTGAATAAATTTTCTTTGTTTATATTTTTTATTGTTTTATATTTTTTCCATACATCAACTATAAAATTTTCATTTTGTTGTAAGCTTTTTCCCTTGTTTGTTTTCGGGATCAAGGGTGAGCGAACAGTCAAAGTTTTGTTTTAAGAAAAAAGTGTACATCTAAAATGGAAAAGCACAATGCACAATTGTAGGGAGAGATAATTCCAAAGAGTGTCGGTCATTTTTAGGGATTGTAAGCTCTTTTTTGTTTTTATATCTCAGGTTTTGCAATCGTTGGGAAAAATTGGTGGCAAAATATTTTTAACTGAGTGTTGTATTGCAATCCATAAGTCATTTCATAAAAAAATATAACCCGTTACGCATGATAAATCACTTTACAATCATCTAAGATTGTTAGATTAAATTTTTGGAAATGGGCAAAACAATGACTTGTTAGACTCGGGTAAATATCCCACCGCACGTTCACTTGAGAATTTAATGAGCATTTGTTATTCGGTTTAAAAGCTTTGGATCCATAGGTCATTTGAATCTTTAACATGTTTCAAGCATGCATATCCATTTTTTAAACATGTGTAGAAAAAATCTCCTTCATGTAAATTCCAAGCTTAATAGGGTTGGACTAATGGATTTTCCCAAACTTCGATAATAAAACTTTTGTGTTCATTTGTGGTGTGTGAATAGATATTTTTTATTTACATTAGTTATTATTTTAAATATTTTCCACAGAGCAACTATAAAATTTTCATTTTGTTGTGATCTTTTTTTCCCTTTTTTGTTTACGGGGTGAAGGGGGAGCGAAAACTCAAAGTTATGATCTAAATTGGACATGCACAATGCACAAATATGGAGAGAGATATTTCCAAAATGTCTGTATGTTTTAGGGATCGTATGCACTCTTTCGTTTTTATATGTAAGGTTTTGCAATCGTCGGGAAACGGGGGAGGCGGGCCATTTTTAACTCAGTGTTGACTTCAAATCCATAACTCATTTCTTACAAAAATATAGCCCGTAACGCATGACAAATCACTTTACAATCATCTATGATTGTGAGCTCAACTTTTTGAATATGGGCAAAATAATGGCATGTTTGACTCGGGAAAATATCCCACCGCACGTTCACTTGAGAATTTAATGAGCGTTTGTTATTCTCCTTAAAAGCTTTGGATCCATAGGTCATTTGAATCTTTAACATGTTTTTGGCATGCATATCTATTTTTAAAACATGTGTAGAAAAAATCTCCTGCATGTAAAATTCCAAGATATTAGTTTTGGACTAGTGGAATTTCCCAAACTTGGATAACAAAACTTTTGTGTTCATTTGTGGTGTGTGAATAAATTTTCTTCATTTACTTTTTTTATTATTTTAAACTTTTTCCATACATCAACTATGAAATTTTCATTTTCCTGTGATCTATTTGCCTTTTTTGTTTACGGGATGAAGGGAGATCGAAAAGCTCGAAGTTTTGATTTAAGAAAAATGTGTACATCTAAAACGGAAATGCACAATGCACATATGTAGAGAGAGATAATTCCAAAGAGTGTCTGTAATTTTTAGGGATTGTAAGCACCTTTTTCGTTTTTATATCTCAGGTTTTGCAATCGTCGGGAAAAATGGGTTGCAGTGGATTTTTAACTGAGTGTTGAATGGCAATCCATAAGTAATTTCATACAAAAATATAGCCCATTACACATGATAAATCACATTACAATCATCTATGATTAATTATGTCAGCTTTTTGCAAATGGGCAAAATAATGGCATGTTTGACTTGGGTAAATATCCCACCGCAAGTTCACTTGAGAATTTAATGAGTGTCTGTTATTGTCTTTAAAAGATTTGCATCCTTAGGTCATTTGAATCTTTAACATGTTTCAAAAATGCATATCCATTTTTAAAACATGCGTGGATGAAATCTCAGTCTTGCAAAATTCCAAGCTATTAGGGTTAAACTAGTGGAATTTCCCAAAATCGGATAACAAAACTTTTGTGTTCATTTGTGTTGGGTGAATAAATTTTCTTTATTTATATCTGTTATTGTTTGGAATTTTTTCCATACATCAACTATAAAATTTTCATTTTGTTGTAAGCTTTTTGCCTTGTTTGTTTTCGGGATGAAAGGAGAGCGAAAAGTCAAAGTTCTGATTTAAGAAAAAAGTGTACATCTAAAATGGAAAAGCACAACACAAAATTGTAGGGAGAGATAATTCCAAAGAGTGTCTGTAATTTTTTGGAATTATAAGCTCTTTTTAGTTTTTATATCTCAGGTTTTGCGATCGTCGGGAAAAATTGGTGGCAGAGGATTTTTAACTAAGTGTTAAATTTCAATCCATAAGACATTTCATACAAAAATATAGCCCATTACGCATGATAAATCACTTTACAATCATCTATGATTGTTAGATCAAATTTTTATAAAGGGGCAAAATAATGACTTGTTAGACTCGGGTAAATATCCCACGGCACGTTCACTTGAGAATTTAATGAGCGTTTGTTATTCTCTTTGAAAGCTTTGGATCCATAGGTCATTTGAATCTTAACATGTTTCAAGCATGCATATCCATTTTTAAAACATGTGTAGAAAAAATCTCCTTCATGTAAAATTCCAAGGTTAATGGGTTGGGCTAATGGAATTTCCCAAACTTGGATAACAAAACTTTTGTGTTCATTTGTGGTGTGTGAATAGATATTTTTTATTAACATTAGTTATTATTTTAAAAAATTGCCACACATCAACTATAAAATTTTTATTTTGTTGTGATCTTTTTGGCCTTTTTTGTTTAGTGGATGAAGGGGGAGCCAAAACTCAAAGTTCTGATTATAAGCTCTTTTTAGTTTTTATATCTCAGGTTTTACAATCGTCGGGAAAAATGGGTTGCGGAGGATTTTTAACTAAGTGTTGAATTGCAATCCATAAGTCATTTCATACAAAAATGTAACCCGTTACGCATGATAAATCACATTACAATCATCTATGATTAATAATGTCAGCTTTTTGCAAATGGGCAAAATAATGGCATTTTTTACTCGGGTAAATATCTCACCGCAAGTTCACTTGAGAATTTAATGAGCGTTAGTTATTCTCTTTAAAAGCTTTGCATCCATAGCTCATTTGCATCTTTAACATGTTTCAAACATGCATATCCATTTTTAAAACATGTGTGGATGAAATCTCTTTCATGTAAAATTCCAAGCTATTAGTGTTAAACTAGTGGAATTTCCAAAAATTGGATAACAAAACTTTTGTGTTCGTTTGTGTTAGGTGAACAATTTTTTTTTTTTTATATTTGTTATTGTTTTAAATTTTTTCATACATCAACGATTAAAATTTCATTTTGTTGTAAGCTTTTTGCCTTGTTTGTTTTCGGGATGAAGGGAGAGAGAAATGTCAAAGTTTTGATTTAAGAAAAAAGTGTACATCTAAAAGGGAAAAGCACAATGCACAATTGTAGGGAGAGATAATTCATAACAGTGTTGGTAATTTTTTGGGATTGTAAGCTCTTTTTAGTTTTTATATCTCAGGTTTTGCAATCGTCGGGAAAAATTGGTGGCAGAGGATTTTTAACTGAGTGTTGATTTGCAATCCATAAGTCATTTCATACAAAAATATAGCCCGCTACGCATGATAAATCACTTGACAATCACCTATGATTGTTAGATCAAATTTTTGAAAATGGGCAAAATAATGACTTGTTAGACTCGAGTAAATATCTCACCGCACGTTCACTTGAGAATTTGATGAGTGTTTGTTATTCTCTTTAAAAGCTTTGGATGCATAGGTCATTTGAATCTTTAACATGTTTCAAGCATGCATATCCATTTTTAAAACAGGTAGAAAAAATCTCCTTCATGTAAAATTCCAAGCTTAATAGGGTTGGACTAATGGAATTTCCCAAACTTGGATAAAAAAACTTTTGTGTTCATTTGTGGTGTGTGAATAGATATTTTTTTTTTACATTAGTTATTATTTTAAATATTTTCCACACAACAACTATAAAAGTTTTATTTTGTTGTGATCTATTTTGCCTTTTTTGTTTACTGGATGAAGGGGGAGCGAAAACTCAAAGTTCTGATTTAAGAAAAAAGTGTACATCTAAAATGGATATGTACAATGCACAAATGTACAGAGAGATATTTCCAAAGAGTGTCTGTATGTTTTAGGGATTGTATGCACTCTTTCGTTTTTATATCTAAGGTTTTGTAATCGTCGGGAAACGGGGGAGGCGGGGGATTTTTAACTGAGTGTTGACTTCAAATCCATAATTCATTTCTTACAAAAATATAGCCCGTTACATGACATATCACTTTAGAATCATCTATGAATGTTAGCTTAACTTTTTGAATATGGGCAAAATAATGGCTTGTTTTACACGGGCAAATATCCCATCGCAGGTTCACTTGAGAATTTAATGAGCGTTTGTTATTCTCTTTAATAGCTTTGGATCCAGAGGTCGTTTGAATCTTTAACATGTTTCTGCTATGCATATCCATTTTTAAAACATGTGTAGAAAAAATCTCCTTCAAGTAAAATTCCAAGATATTAGTTTTGGACTAGTGGCATTTCCCAAACTTGGATAACAAAACTTTTGTGTTCATTTGTGGTGTGTGAATAAATTTTCTTCATTTACTTTTTATATTGTTTTAAACTTTTTCTGTACATCAACTATGAAATTATGATTTTTTTGTGATCTATTTGCCTTTTTTGTTTACGGGATGAAGGGAGAACGAAAAACTCGAAGTTTTGATTTAAGAAAAATGTGTACATCTAAAACGGAAATGCACAATGTACATATGTAGAGAGAGATAATTCCAAAGAGTGTCTGTAATTTTTAGGGTTTGTAAGCACGTTTTCGTTTTTATATCTCAGATTTTGTAATCGTCGGGAAAAATGGGTTGCGGACGATTTTTAACTGAGTGTTGAATTGCAATCCATAAGTCATTTCATACAAAAATATAACCCGTTACGCATGATAAATCACATTACAATCATCTATGATTAATAATGTCAGCTTTTTGCAAATGGGCAAAATAATGGCATTTTTTACTCGGGTAAATATCTCACCGCAAGTTCACTTGAGAATTTAATGAGCGTTAGTTATTCTCTTTAAAAGCTTTGCATCCATAGCTCATTTGAATCTTTAACATGTTTCAAACATGCATATCCATTTTTAAAACATGTGTGGAAAAAATCTCTTTCTTGCAAAATTTCAAGCAATTAGAGTTAAACTAGTGGAATTTCCCAAAATTGGATAACAATACTTTTGTGTTCATTTGTGTTGGGTGAATAAATTTTCTTTATTTATATTTGTTATTTGTTTAAATTTTTTCCATACATCAACTATAAAAATTTCATTTTGTTGTAAGCTTTTTGCCTTGTTTGTTTTCGGGATGAAGGGAGAACGAAAAGTCAAAGTGTTGCTTTATGAAAAAAGTGTACATCTAAAATGGAAAAGCACAATGCTAAATTGTAGGGAGAGATAATTCCAAAGAGTGTCTTTAACATTTAGGGATTGAAAGCTCTTTTTAGTTTTTATATCTCAGGTTGGGCAATCGTCGGGAAAAATTGGTGGAAGAGGATTTTTAACTGAGTGTTGAATTGCAATCCATAAGTCATTTTATACAAAAATATAGCCTGTTACGCATGATAAATCACTTTACAATCATCTATGATTGTTAGATCAAATTTTTGAAAATGGGCAAAATAATGACTTGTTAGACTCGGGTAAATATCCCACCGCACGTTCACTTGAGAATTTAATGAGCGTTTGTTATTCTCTTTAAAAGCTTTAGATCCATAGGTCATTTGAATCTTTAACATGTGTCTGGCTTGCATATCCATTTTTAAAACATGTGTAGTAAAAATCTCCTTCATGTAAAATTCCAAGATATTAGTTTTGGACTAGTGGAATTTCCCAAACTTGGATAAAAAAACTTTTGTGTTCATTTGTGGTGTGTGAATAAATTTTCTTCATTTACTTTTTTAATTGTTTTAAAATTTTTCCGTCAACTATGAAATTTTCATTTTGTAGTGATCTATTTGCCTTTTTTGTTTACGGGATGAAGGGAGAGGGAAAAACTCGAAGTTTTGATTTAAGGAAAACGTGTACATCTAAAACGGAAATGCACAATGCACATATGTAGAGAGAGATAATTCCAAAGACTGTCTGTAATTTTTAGGGATTGTAAGCACCTTTTCGTTTTTATATCTCAGGTTTTGCAATCGTCGGGAAAAATGGGTTGCAGAGGATTTTTAACTGAGTGTTGAATTGCAATCCATAAGTCATTTCATACAAAAATATAGCCCGTTACACATAATAAATCACATTACAATCATCTATGATTAATTATGTCAGCTTTTTGCAAATGGGCAAAATAATGGCATGTTTGACTCAGGTAAATATCCCACCGCAAGTTCACTTGAGAATTTAATGAGCGTTTGTTATTCTCTTTAAAAGCTTTGCATCCATAGCTCATTTGCATCTTTAACATGTTTCAAACATGCATATCCATTTATAAAACATGTGTGGATGAAATCTCTTTCTTGCAAAATTCCAAGCTATTAGGGTTAAACTAGTGGAATTTCCCACAATTGGATAACAAAACTTTTGTGTTCATTTGTGTTGGGTGAATAAATTTTCTTTATTTATATTTGTTATTGTTTTAAATTTTTTCCATACATCAACTACAAAATTTTCATTTGCCTTGTTTTTTTTGGGATGAAGGGAGAGCGAAAAGTGAAAGTTTTGATTTCAGAAAAAAGTGCACATCTAAAATGGAAAAGCACAATGCACAATTGTAGGAAGAGATAATTCCAAAGAGTGTCTGTAATTTTTAGGGATTGTAAGCTATTTTTAGTTTTTATATCTCAGGTTTTGCAATCGTCGGGAAAAATTGGTTGCAGAGGATTTTTAACTAAGTGTTGAATTGCAATCCATAAGTGATTTCATACAAAAATATTGCCCGTTACGCATGATAAATCACTTTACAATCAGCTATGATTGTTAGATCAAATTTTTGAAAATGGGCAAAATAATGACTTGTTAGACTCGGGTAAATATCCCACCGCACGTTCACTTGAGAATTTAATGAGCGTTTGTTATTCTCTTTGAAAGCTTTGGATCCATTGGTCATTTGAATCTTTAACATGTTTCAAGCATGCATATCCATTTTTGAAACATGTGTAGAAAAAATCTCCTTCATGTAAAATTCCAAGCTTAATAGGGTTGGACTAATGGAATTTGCCAAACTTGGATAACAAAACTTTTGTGTTCATTTGTGGTGTGTGAATGGATATTTTTTATTTACATTAGTTATTATTTTAAATATTTTCCATACATCAACTATAAAAAAATTTATTTTGTTGTGATCTTTTTTGCCTTTTTTGTTTACGGGATGAAGGGGGGAGCGAAAACTCAAAGTTCTGATTTAAGAAAAAAATGTACATCTAAAATGGAAATGCACAATGCACAAATGTAGAGAGAGATATTTCATAAGAGTGTCTGTATGTTTTAGGGATCGTATGCACTCTTTCGTTTTTATATCTAAGGTTTTGCAATCGTCTGGAAACGGGGGAGGCGGGCGAATTTTAACTGAGTGCTGACTTCAAATGCATGAGTCATTTCTTACCAAAATATAGCCCATTACGCATGACAAATCACTTTACAATCACCTATGATTGTTAGCTCAACTTTTTGAATATGGGCAAAATAATGGCTTGTTTGACTCGGGCAAATATCCCACCGCACGTTCACTTGAGAATTTAATGAGCGTTTTTTATTCTCTTTAAAAGTTTTGGATCCATAGGTCATTTGAATCTTTAACATGTGTCTGGCTTGCATATCCATTTTTAAAACATGTGTAGAAAAAATCTCCTTCATGTAAAATTCCAAGATATTAGTTTTGGACTAGTGGAATTTCCCAAACTTGGATAACAAAACTTTTGTGTTAATTTGTGGTGTGTGAATAAATTTTCTTCATTTACTTTTTTTATTGTTTTAAACTTTTTCCGTACATCAACTATGAAATTTTCATTTTGCTTTGATCTATTTGCCTTTTTTGTTTATGGGATGAAGGGAGAGGGAAAAACTCGAAGTTTTGATTTAAGAAAAATGTGTACATCTAAAACGGAAATGCACAAAGCACATATGTAGAGAGAGATAATTCCAAAGAGTGTCTGTAATGTTTAGGGACTGTAAGCACCTTTTCATTTTTATATCTCAGGTTTTGCAATCATCGGGAAAAATGGGTGGCGGAGGATTTTTAACTGAGTGTTGAATTGCAATCCATAAGTCATTTCATACAAAAATATAGCCCGTTGTGCCTGATAAATCACATTACAATCATCTATGATTAATTATGCCAGCTTTTTGCAAAGGGGCAAAATAATGACATGTTTAACTCGGGTAAATATCCAACTGCAAGTTCACTTGAGAATTTAATGACCGTTTGTTATTCTCTTTAAAAGCTTTGCAACCATAGCTCATTTGCATCTTTAACATGTTACAAACATGCATATCCATTTTAAAAACATGTGTGGATGAAATATCTTTCTTGCAAAATTCCAAGCTATTAAGGTTAAACTAGTGAAATTTCCCAAAATTGCATAACAAAAGTTTTGTGTCCATTTGTGTTGGGTGAATAAATTTTCTTTATTTATATTTGTTATTGTTTTAAATTTTTTCCATACATCAACTATAAAATTTTCATTTTGTTGTAAACTTTTTGCCTTGTTTGGTTTCAGGACGAAGGGAGAGCGAAAAGTCAAAGTTTTGATTTAAGGCAAAAGTGTACATCTAAAATGGAAAAGCACAATGCACAATTGTAGGAAGAGATAGTTCCAAAGAATGTCTGTAATTTTTAGGGATTGTAAGCTCTTTTTAGTTTTTATATCTCAGGTTTTGCAATCGTCAGGAAAAATTGGTGCAGAGGATTTTTAACTGAGTGTTGAATTGCAATCCATAAGTCATTTCATACAAAAATATTGCCCGTTATGCATGATAAATCACTTTACAATCATCTATGATTGTTAGAACAAATTTTTGAAAATGGGAAAAAAAATGACCTGTTAGACTCGGGTAAATATCCCACCGCACGTTCAATTGAGAATTTAAGGAGCGTTTGTTATTCTCTTTGAAACCTTTGGATCCATAGATCATTTGAATCTTTAACATGTTTCAAGCATGCATATCCATTTTTGAAACATGTGCAGAAAAAATCTCTTTCATGTAAACTTCCATGCTTAATAGGGTTGGACTAATGGAATTTCTCAAACTTGGATAACAAACTTTTGTGCTCATTTGTGGTGTGTGAATAGATATTTTTTATTTACATTAGTTATTATTTTAAAAATTTTCCACACATCAACTATAAAAAATTTCATTTTGTTGTGATCGTTTTTGCCTTTTTTGCTTACGGGATGAAGGGGGGAGCGAAAACTCAAAGTTCTGATTGAAGAAAAAAGTGTATATCTAAAATGGAAATGCACAATGCAAAAATGTAGAGAGAGATATTTCCAAAGAGTGTCTGTCTGTTTTAGGGATCGTATGCACTCTCTTGTTGTTATATCTAAGGTTTTACAATCGTCGGGAAATGGGGGAGGCAGGCGATTTTTAACAGAGTGTTGACTTCAAATCCATAAGTCATTTCTTACAAAAATATAGCCCGTTACGCATGACAAATCACTTTACAATCACCTATGATTGTTAGCTCAACTTTTTGAATATGGGCAAAATAATGGCTTGTTTGACTCGGGCAAATATGCCACCGCACGTTCACTTGAGAATTTAATGAGGGTTTGTTACTCTCTTTAAAAGCTTTGGATCCATAGGTCAATTGAATCTTTAACATGTGTCTGGCTTGCATATCCATTTTTAAAACATGTGTAGAAAAAATCTCCATCATGTAAAATTCCAAGATATTAGTTTTGGACTAGTGGAATTTCCCAAACTTGGATAAATAAACTTTTGTGTTCATTTGAGGTGTGTGAATAAATTTTCTTCATTTATTTTTTTTATTGTTTTAAACTTTTTCTGTACATCAACTATGAAATTTTCATTTTGTTGTGATCTATTTGCCTTTTTTATTTACGGGATGAAGGGAGAGGGAAAAACTCGAAGTTTTGATTTAAGAAAAATGCGTACATCTAAAATGGAAATGCACAATGCACATATGTAGAGAGAGATAATTCCAAAGAGTGTCAGTAATTTTTAGGGATTGTAAGCACCTATTCGTTTTTATATCTAAGGTTTGTCAATCGTCGGGAAAAATGGGTTGCGGAGGATTTTTAACTGAGTGATGAATTGCAATCCATTAGTCATTTCACACAAAAATATAGCCCGTTACGCATGATAAATCATATTACAATCTTCTATGATTAATTATGCCAGCTTTTTGCAAACGAGCAAAATAAGGGCATGTTTGACTCGGGTAAATATCCCACCGCAAGTTCACTTGAGAATTTAATGAGCATTTGTTATTCTCTTTAAAAGCTTTGGATCCATAGGTCATTTGAATCTTTAACATGTTTCAAGAATTCATATCCATGTTTAAAACATGTGTAGAAAAAATCTCCTTCATGTAAAATTCCAAGCTTAATAGGCTGGGACTAATGGAATTTCCCAAACTTGGATAACAAAACTTTTGTGTTCATTTGTGGTGTGGTAATAGATATTTTTTATTTACATTAGTTATTATTTTAAATATTTTCCACACATCAACTATAAAAATTTTATTTTGTTGTGATCTTTTTTGCCTTTTTTGTTTACGGGATGAAGGGGGAGCGAAAACTCAATGTTCTGATTTAAAAAAAAGGTGTACATCTAAAATGGAAATGCACAATGCAGAAATGTAGAGAGAGATATTTCCAAAGAGTGTCTGTATGTTTTTGGTATCGTTTGCACTTTTTCGTTTTCATATCTAAGGTTTTGCAATCGTCGGGAAACGGGGGAGGCGGGCAATTTTTAACAGAGTGTTGACATCAAATCCATAAGTCATTTCTTAAAAAAATATAGCCCGTTACGCATGACAAATCACTTTACAATCATTTATGATTGTTAGCTCGACGTTTTGAATATGGGCAAAATAATGGCTTGTATGACTCGGGCAAATATCCCGCCGCACGTTCACTTGAGAACTTAATGAGCGTTTGTTATTCTCTTTAAAAGCTTTGGATCCATAGGTCATTTGAATATTTAACATGTTTCTGGCATGCATATCCATTTTTAAAACATGTGTAGAAAAAATCTCCTTGAAGTAAAATTCCAAGATATTAGTTTTGGACTAGTGGAATTTCCCAAACTTGGATAACAAAACTTTTGTGTTTATTTGTGGTTTGTGAATAAATTTTCTTCATTTAATTTTTTTATTGTTTTAAACTTTTTCCGTACCTCAACTATGAATTTTCATTTCGCTGTGATCTATTTGCCTTTTTTGTTTACGGGATGAAGGTAGAGTGAAAAACTCGAAGTTTTGATTTAAGAAAAATGTGTACATCTAAAACGGAAATGCAAAAAGCACATATGTAGAGAGAGATAATTCCAAAGAGTGTCAGTAATTTTTAGGGATTGTAAGCACCTTTTCGTTTTTATATCTCAGATTTTGCAATCGTCGGGAAAAATGGGTTGTGGAGAGTGTTGAATTGCAATCCATAAGTCATTTCATACAAAAATATAGCCCGTTACGCATGATAAATCACATTACAATCATCTATGATTAATTATGTCAGCTTTTTGCAAATGCACAAAATAATGGCATGTTTGACTCGGCTAAATATCCCACCGCAAGTTCACTTGAGAATTTAATGAGCGTTTGTTATTCTCTTTAAAAGCTTTGAATCCACAGCTCATTTGCATCTTTAACATGTTTCAAACATGCATATCCATTTTTAAAACATGTGTGGACGAAATCTCTTTCTTGCAAAATTTCAAGCTATTAGGGTTAAACTAGTGGAATTTCCAAAAATTGGATAACAAAACTTTTGTGTTCATTTGTGTTGGGTGAATAAATTTTATTTATTTATATTAGTTATTGTTTTAAATTTTTTCCATACATCAACTATCAAATTTTCATTTTGTTGTAAGCTTTTTGCCTTGTTTGTTTTCGGGAAGAAGGGAGACCGAAAAGTCAAAGTTTTGATTTAAGAAAAAAGTGTACATCTAAAATGGAAAAGCACAATGCACAATTGTAGGCAGAGATAATTCCAAAGTGTGTCTATTATTTTTAGGGATTGTAAGCTCTTTTTAGTTTTTATATCTCAGGTTTTACAATCGTCGGGAAAAATTGGTGGTAGAGGATTTTTAACTGAGTGTTGAATTGCAATCCATAAGTCATTTCATACAAAAATATAGCCCGTTACATATGAAAAATCACTTTACAATCATCGATGATTGTTAGATCAAATTTTTGAAAATGGGCAAAATAATGACTTGTTAGACTCGGGTAAATATCCCACCGCACGTTCACTTGAGAATTTAATGAGCGTTTGTTATTCTCTTTAAAAGCTTTGGATCCATAGGTCATTTGAATCTTTAGAATGTTTCAAGCATGCATATCCATTGTTAAAACATGTGTAGAAAAAATCTTCTTCAAATTCCAACCTTAATAGGGTGGGACTAATGGAATTTCCCAAACTTGGATAACAAAACTTTTATTGTCATTTGTGGTGTGTGAATAGATATTTTTTTTTTACATTTGTTATTATTTTAAATATTTTCCACACATCAACTATAAAAATTTTATTTTGTTGTGGTCTTTTTTGCCTTTTTTGTTTACGGGATGAAGGGGGAGCGAAAACTCAAAGTTCTGATTTAAGAAAAAAGTGTACATCTAAAATGGAAATGCACAATGCACAAATGTAGAGAGAGATTTTCCAAAGAGTGTCTGTATGTTTTAGGGATCGTATGCACTATTTTCGTTTTTATATCTAAGGTTTTGCAATCGTCGGTAATGGGGGAGGCGGGCGATTTTTAACAGAGTGTTGACTTGAAATCCATAAGTCATTTCTGACATAAATAAAGCCCGTTACGCATGACAAATCACTTTACAATCATCTATGATTGTTAGCTCAACGTTTTGAATATGCGCAAAATAATGGCTTGTTTGACTCGGGCAAATATCCCACCGCACGTTCACTTGAGAATTTAATGAGCGTTTGTTATTCTCTTTAAAAGCTTTGGATCCGTAGGTCATTTGAATCTTTAACATGTTTCTGGCATGCATATCCATTTTTAAAACATGTGTAGAAAAAAATCTCCTTCAAGTAAAATTCCAAGATATTAGTTTTGCTCTAGTGGAATTTCCCAAACATGGATAACAAAACTTTTGTGTTCATTTGTGGTGTGTGAATAAATTTTCTTCATTTACTTTTTATATTGTTTTAAACTTTTTCCGTACATCAACTATGAAATTTTCATTTTGCTGTGATCTATTTGGCTTTTTCGTTTACGGGGATGAAGGGAGAGAGAAAAGCTCAAAGTTTTGATTTAAGAAAAATGTGTACTTCTAAAACGGAAATGCACAATGCACATCGGTAGAGAGAGATAATTCCAAAGAGTGTCAGTAATTTTTAGGGATTGTAAGCACCTTTTCATTTTTATATCTCAGGTTTTGCAATCGTCGGGAAAATTGGGTTGCGGAGGATTTTTATGTGACTGTTGAATTGCAATCCATTAGTCGTTTCATACAAAAATATAGCCCGTTACGCATGATAAATCACATTACAATCATCTATGATTAATTATGTCAGCTTTTTGCAAATGCACAAAATAATGGCATGTTTGAATCGGCTAAATATCCCACCGCAAGTTCACTTGAGAATTTAATGAGCGTTTGTTATTCTCTTTAAAAGCTTTGAATCCATAGCTCATTTGCATCTTTAACATGTTTCAAACATGCATATCCATTTTTAAAACATGTGTGGAAGAAATCTCTTTCTTGCAAAATTCCAAGCTATTAGGGTTAAACTAGTGGAATTTCCCTAAATTGGATAACAAAACTTTTGTGTTCATTTGAGTTGGGTTAATAAATTTTCTTTATTTATATTTGTTATTGTTTTAAATTTTTTCCATACATCAACTATCAAATTTTCATTTTGTTGTAAGTTTTTTGCCTTGTTTGTTTTCGGGATGAAGGGAGAGCAAAAAGTCAAAGTTTTGATTTAAGAAAAAAATGTACATCTAAAATGGAAAAGCACAATGCACAATTGTAGGGAGAGATAATTCCAAAGAGTGTCTGTAATTTTTAGGGATTGTAAGCTCTTTTTAGTTTTTATATCTCAGGTTTTGCAATCGTCGGGAAAAATTGGTGGCAGAGGATTTTTAACTAAGTGTTGAATTGCAATCCATAAGTCATTTCATAAAAAAATATAGCCCGTTACGCATGATAAATCACTTTATAATCAGCTATGATTGTTAGATCAAATTTTTGAAAATGGGCAAAATAATGACTTGTTAGACTCGGGTAAATATCCCTCCATAGGATCACTTGAGAATTTAATGAGCGTTTGTTATTCTCTTTAAAAGCTTTGGATCCATAGGTCATTTGAATCTTTAACATGTTTCAAGCATGCATATCCATTTTTAAAACATGTGTAGAAAAAATCTCCTTCGTGTAAAATTCCAAGCTTAATAGGGTTGGACTAATGGAATTTCCCAAACTTGGATAACAAAACTTTTGTGTTCATTTGTGGTGTGTGAATATATATTTTTTATTTAAATTAATTATTATTTTAAATATTTTCCACACATCAACTATAAAATTTTTATTTTGTTGTGATCTTTTTTCCCTTTTTTGTTTTCGAGATGAAGGGGGACCGAAAACTCAAAGTTCTGGTTTAAGAAAAAAGTGTACATCTAAAATGGAAATGCACAATGCACAATGCACAAATGTAGAGAGAGATATTTCCAAAGAGTGTCTGTATGTTTTAGGGATCGTATGCACTCTTTCGTTTTTATATCTAAGGTTTTGCAATCGTTGGGAAACGGGGTAGGCCGGCGATTTTTAAGTGAGTGTTGACTTCAAGTCCATAAGTCATTTCTTAAAAAAATATAGCCCGTTAGGCATGACAAATCACTTTACAATCATCTATGATTGTTAGCTCAACTTTTTGAATATGGGCAAAATAATGGCTTGTTTGACTCGGGCAAATATCCCACAGCACGTTCACTTGAGAATTTAATGAGCGTTTGTTATTCTCTATAAAAACTTTAGATCCATAGGTCATTTAAATCTTTAACATGTTTCTGGCATGCATATCCATTTTTAAAACATGTGTAGAAAAAATCTCCTTCAGGTTAAATTCCAAGATATTAGTTTTGGACTAGTGGAATTTTGCAAACTTGGATAACAAAACTTTTGTGTTCATTTGCGGTGTGTGAATAAATTTTCTTCATTTAATTTTTTTATTTTTTAAAATTTTTTCCGTACGTCAACTATGAAATTTTCATTTTGTTGTGATCTCTTTGCCTTTTTTGTTTTCGGGATGAAGGGAGAGCGAAAAACTCGAAGTTTTAATTTAAGAAAAATGTGTACATCTAAAACTGAAATGCACAGTCCACATATGTAGAGTGAAATAATTCCAAAGAGTGATTGTAATATTTATGGATTGTAGACACCTTTTCATTTTTATATCTCAGGTTTTGCAATCGTCGGGAAAAATGGGTTGCGGACGATTTTTAATTGAGTGTTGAATTGCAATCCATAAGTCATTTCATACAAATATATAGCCCGTTACGCATCACAAATCACATTACAATCATCTATGATTAATTATGTCAGCTTTTTGCAAAAGGGCAAAATAATGGCATGTTTGACTAGGGTAAAAATCCCATCACAAGTTCACTTGAGAATTTAATGAGCGTTTGTTATTCTCTTTAAAAGCTTTGCATCCATAGCTCATTTGCAACTTTAACATGTTTCAAACATGCGTATCCATTTTTAAAACATGTGTGGATGAAATCTCTTTCTTGCAAAATTCCAAGCTATTAGGGTTAAACTTGTGGAATTTCCCAAAATTGGATAACAAAACTTTTGTGTTCATTTGTGTTGGGTGAATAAATTTCCTTTATTTATATTTGTTATTGTTTTAAATATTTTCCATACATCAACTATAAAATTTTCAATTTGTTGTAAGCTTTTTGCCTTGTTTGTTTTCGGGATGAAGGGAGGGCGAAAAGTCAAAGTTTTGATTTAAGAAAAAAGTGTACATCTAAAATGGAAAGGCTCAATGCACAATTTTAGGGAGAGATAATTCCAAAGAGTGTGTGTAATTTTTAGGGATTGTAAACTCTTTTTAGTTTTTATATCTCAGGTTTTGCAATCGTCGGGAAAAATTGGTGGCAGAGGATTTTTAACTGAGTGTTGAATTGTAATCCATAAGTCATTTCATAAAAAAATATAGACCGTTACGCATGATAAATCACTTTACAATCGTCTATGATTGTTAGATCAAATTTTTGAAAATGGGCAAAATAATGACTTGTTAGGCTCGGGTAAATATCCCACCGCACGTTCACTTGAGAATTTAATGAGCGTTTGTTATTCTCTTTAAAAGCTTTGGATCCATAGGTCATTTGAATCTTTATCATGTTTCAAGCAATCATATCCCTTTTTAAAACATGTGTAGAAAAAATCTCCTTCATGTAAAATTCCAAGCTTAATAGGGTTGGACTAATAGAATTTCCCAAACTTGGATAACAAAACTTTTGTGTTCATTTGTGGAGAGTGAATAGATATTTTTTATTTACATTAGTTATTATTTTAAATATTTTTCACACATCCACAATAAAATTTTTATTTCGTAGTGATCTTTTTTGCCTTTTTTGTTTACGGGATGAAGGGGGAGCGAAAACTCAAAGTTCTGGTTTAAGAAAAAAGTGTACATCTAAAATGGAAATGCACAATGCATAAATGTAGAGAGATAATTCCAAAGAGTGTCTGTATGTTTTAGGGATCGTATGCACTTTTTTTTTTATATCTAAGGTTTTGCAATCGTCGGGAAACGGGGGAGGCAGGAGATTTTTAACTGAGTGTTGAATTACAATCCATAAGTCATTTCTTACAAAAATATAGCCCGTTACACATGATAAATCACTTTACAATAATCTATGATTGTTAGATCAAATTTTTGAAAAGTGGCAAAATAATGACTTGTTAGACTGGGGTAAATATCCCACCGCTCGTTCACCTTAGAATTTAATGAGGGTTTATTATTCTCTTTAAAAACATTGGATCCATAGGTCATTTGAATCTTTAACATTTTTCTGGCATGCATATCCATTTTTAAAACATGTGTAGAAAAAATATTCTTCATGTAAAATTCCAAGATATTAGTTTTAGACTAGTGGAATTTCCAAAACTTGGATGACAAAACTTTTGTGTTCATTTTTGGTGTGTGAAGAAATTTTCTTCATTTACTTTTTTTATTGTTTTAAACTTTTTCTGTACATCAACTATGAAATTTTCATTTTGCTGTGATCTATTTGCCTTTTTTGTTTACGGGATGAAGGGAGAGCGAAAAACTCAAAGTTTTGATTTAAGAAAAATGTGTACATCTAAAACGGAAATGCACAATGCACATATGTAGAGAGAGATAATTCCAAAGAGTGTCTGTAATTTTTAGGGATTGTAAGCACCTTTTCATTTATATATCTCAGGTTTTGCAATCGTCGGGAAAAATGGGTTGCGAAGGATTTTTAACTGAGTGTTGAATTGCAATCCATAAGTCATTTCACACAAAAATATAGCCCGTTATGCATGATAAATCACATTACAATCATCTATGATTAATTATGTCAGCTTTTTGCAAATGGGCAAAATAATGGCATGTTTGACTCGGGTAAATATCCCACCGCAAGTTCACTTGAGAATTTAATGAGCGTTTGTTATTCTCTTTAAAAGCTTTGCATCCATAGCTCATTTGCATCTTTAACATGTTTCAAACATGCATATCCATTTTTAAAACATGTGTGGACGAAATCTTTTTCTTGCAAAATTCCAAGCTATTAGGGTTAAACTAGTGGAATTTCACAAAATTGGATAACAAAACTTTTGTGTTCACTTGTGTTGGATGAATAAATTTTCTTTATTTATATTTGTTATTGTTTTAAATTTTTTCCATACATCAACTATAAAATTTTCATTTTGTCGTAAGCTTTTTGCCTTGTTTGTTTTCGGAATGAAGGGAGAGCGATATGTTAAAGTTTTGATTTAAGAAAAAAGTGAACATCTAAAGTGGAAAAGCACAATGCACAGTTGTAGGGAGAGATAATTCCAAAGAGTGTCTTTAATTTTTAGGGATTGTAAGCTTTTTTTAGTTTTTATATCTCAGGTTTTGCAATCGTCGGGAAAAATTGGTGGCAGAGGATTTTTAACTAAGTGTTGAATTGCAATCCATAAGTCATTTCATACAAAAATATAGCCCGGTACGCATGATAAATCACTTTACAATCATCTATGATTGTTAGATCAAATTTTTGAAAATGGGCAAAATAATGACTTGTTAGACTTGGGTAACCGCACGTTCACTTGAGAATTTAATGAGCGTTTGTTATTCTCTTTAAAAGCTTTGGATCCAAAGGTCATTTGAATCTTTAACATGTTTCAAGCATGCATATCCATTTTTAAAACATGTGTAGAAAAAATCTCCTTCATGTAAAATTCCAAGCTTAATAGGGTTGGACTAATGGAATTTCCCAAACTTGGATAACAAAACTTTTGTGTTTATTTGTGGTGTGTGAATAGATATTTTTTATTTGCATTAGTTATTATTTTAAATATTTTCCACACATAACCTATAAAATTTTTATTTTGTTGTAATCTTTTTTGCCTTTTTTGTTTACGAGATGAAGGAGGAGCGAAAACTCAAAGTTCTGATTTAAGCAAAAAGTGTCCATCTAAAATGGAAATGCACAATGCACAAATGTAGAGAGAGATATTTCCAAAGAGTGTCTATATGTTTTAGGGATCGTATGCACATTTTCGTTTTTATATCTAAGGTTTGGCAATCGTCGGGAAACGGGGGAGGCGGGCAATTTTTAATTGAGTGATGACTTCAAATCCATAAGCAATTTATTACAAAAATATAGCCTGTTACGCATGAGAAATCACTTTACAATCATCTATGATTTTTAGCTCAACTTTTTGAATATGGGCAAAATAATGGCTTGTTTGACTAGGGCAAATATCCCATCGCACGTTCACTTGAGAATTTAATGAGCGTTTGTTATTCTCTTTAAAAGCTTTGGATCCATAGGTCATTTCAATCTTTAACATGTTTCTGGCATGCATATCTAGTTTTAAAACATGTGTAGAAAAATTCACCTTCATGTAAAATTCCAAGATATTAGTTTTGGACTAGTGGAATTTCCCAAACTTGGGTAACAAAACCTTTCCGTTCATTTGTGGTGTGTGAATAAATTTTCTTCATTTACTTTTTTTATTGTTTTAAACTTTTTCCGTACATCAACTATGAAATTTTCATTTTTCTGTGATCTATTTGCCTTTTTTGTTTACGGTATGAAGGGAGAGCCAAAAACTCGAAGTTTTGATTTAAGAAAAATGGGTACATCTAAAACGGAAATTCACAACGCACATATGTAGAGAGAGATAATTCCAAAGAGTGTTGAATTGCAATCCATAAGTCATTTCATACAAAAATATAGCCCGTTACGCATGATAAATCACATTACAATCATCTATGATTAATTATGTCAGCTTTTTGCAAATGGGCAATATAATGGCATGTTTGGATCGGGTAAATATCCCACCGCAAGTTCACTTCAGAATTTAATGAGCGTTTGTTATTCCCTTTAAAAGCTTTGTATACATAGCTTATTTACATCTTTAACATGTTTCAAACATGCATATCCATTTTTAAAACATGTGCGGATGAAATCTCTTTCTTGGAAAATTCCAAGCTATTAGGGTTAAACTAGTGGAATTTCACAAAATTGGTTAACAAAACTTTTGTGTTCATTTGTGTTGGGTGAATAAATTTTTATTCTTTATATTTGTTGTTGTTTTAAATTTTTTCCATACATCAACTATAAAATTTTTATTTTGTTGTAGGCTTTTTGCCTTGTTTTTTTCGGGATGAAGGGAGAGCGAAAAATCAACGATTTGAATTAAGAAAAAAGTGTACATCTTAAAAGGAAAAGCACAATGCACAATTGTAGGGAGAGATAATTCCAAAGAGTGTCTGTAATTTTTAGGGATTGTAAGCTCTTTTTAGTTTTTATATCTCAGGTTTTACAATCGTCGGGAAAAATTGGTGGCAGAGGATTTTTAACTTAGTGTTGAATTGCAATCCATAAGTCATTTCATACTAAAATACAGCCCGTTACGCATGATAAATCACTTTACAATTATCTATGATTGCTAGATCAAATTTTTAAAAATGGGCAAAATAATGGCTTGTTTGACTCGGGCAAATATCCCACCGCACGTTCACTTAAGAATTTAATGAGCGTTTGTTATTCTCTTTAAAAGCTTTTGATCCATATGTCAATTTAATCTTTAACATGTTTCAAGCATGCATATCCATTTTTAAATCATGTGTAGAAAAAATCTCCTTCATGTAAAATTCCAAGCTTAATAGGGTTGGACTAATGGAATTTCCCAAACTTGGATAACAAAACTTTTGTGTTCATTTGTGGTGTGTGAAAAGATATTTTTTATTTACATTAGTTATTATTTTAAATATTTTCCTCACATCAACTATAAAATTTTTATTTTGTTGTGATCCTTTTCGCCTTTTTTGTTTACGGGATGAAGGGGGAGCGAAAACTCAAAGTTCTGATTTAAGAAAAAAGTGTACATCTAAAATGGAAATGCACAATGCACAAATGTAGACAGAGATATTTCCAAAGAGTGTCTGTATGTTTTAGGGATTGTATGCACTCTTTCGTTTTTATATCTAAGGTTTTGCAATCGTCGGGAAACGGGGGAGGCGGGCGATTTTTAACTGAGTGTTGACTTCAAATCCATAAGTCATTTCTTACAAAAATATAGCCCATTACGCATGACAAATCATTTTACAATCACCTATGATTGTTAGCTCAACTTTTTGAATATGGGCAAAATAATGGCTTGTTTGACTCGGGGAAATATCCCACCGCACGTTCACTCTAGAATTTAATGAGCGTTTGTTATTCTCTTTAAAAGCTTTGGATCCATAGGTCATTTGAATATTTAACATGTTTCTGGCATGCATATCCATTTTTAAAACATGTGTAGAAAAATTCCCTTCAAGTAAAATTCAAAGATATTAGTTTTGGACTAGTGGAATTCCCCAAACTTGGATAACAAAACTTTTGTTTTCATTTGTGGTGTGTGAATAAATTTTCTTAATTTAATTTTTTTATTGTTTTAAACTTTTTCCGTACATCAACTATGAAATTTTCATTTTGTCGTGATCTATTTGCCTTTTTTTTTTTACGGGATGAAGGGAGAGCGAAAAACTCGAAGCTTTGATTTAAGAAAAATGTGTACATCTAAAACGGAAATGCACAATGCACATATGTAGAGTGAGAAAATTCCAAAGAGTGTCTGAGTTTTTAGGGATTGTAAGCACCTTTTCGTTTTTATATATCAGGTTTTGCAATCATCGGGAAAAATGGGATGCGGAGGATTTTTAACTGAGTGTTGAATTGCAATCCATAAGTCATTTCATAAAAAATATAGCCCGTTACGCATGATAAATCACATTACAATCATCTATGATTAATTATGTCAGCTTTTTGCAAATGGGCAAAATAATGGCATGTTTGACTCGGGTAAATATCCCTCCGCAAGTTCACTTGAGAATTTAATGAGCATTTGTTATTCTCTTCAAAAGCTTTGCATCCAAAGCTCATTTGCATCTTTAACTTGTTTCAAACATGCATATCCATTTTTAAAACATGTGTGGACGAAATCTTTTTCTTGCAAAATTCCAACCTATTAGGGTTAAACCAATGGAATTTCTCAAAATTGGATATCAAAACTTTTGTGTTCATTAGTGTTGGGTGAATAAATTTTTTTTATTTATATTTGTTGTTTTTTTAAATTTTTTCCATACATCAACTATAAAATTTTCATTTTGTTGTAGGCTTTTTGCCTTGTTTGTTTTCGGGATGAAGGGAGAGCGAAAAGTCAAAGTTTTGATTTAAGAAAAAAGTGTACATCTAAAATGGATAAGCACAATGCACAATTGTAGGGAGAGATAATTCCTAAGAGTGTCTGTAATTTTTAGGGATTGTAAGCTCTTTTTAGTTTTTATATCTCAGGTTTTGCAATCGTCGGGAAAAATTGGTGGCAGAGGATTTTTAACTGAGTGTTGAATTGCAATCCATAAGTCATTTCATACAAAAATACAGCCCGTTACGCATGATAAATCACTTTACAATCATCTATGAGTGCTTGATCAAATTTTTGAAAATGGACAAAATAATGACTTGTTAGACTCGGGTAACTATCCCACCGCACGTTCACTTGAAAATTTAATCAGCGTTTTTTATTCTCTTTAAAAGCTTTGGATCCATAGGTCATTTGAATCTTTAACAAGTTTCAAGCATGCATATCCATTTTTAATACATGTGCAGAAAAAATCTCCTTCATATAAAATTCCAAGCTTAATAGGGTTGGACTAATGGAATTTCACAAACTTGGATAACAAAACTTTTGTATTCATTTGTGGTGTGTGAATAGATATTTTTTATTTACATTAGTTATTATTTTAAATATTTTCCACACATCAACTATAAAATTTTTATTTTGTTGTGATCCTTTTTGCCTTTTTTGTTTACGGGATGAAGGGGGAGCGAAAACTCAAACTTCTGATTTAAGAAAAAAGTGTACATCTAAAATGGAAATGCACAATGCACAAATGTAGAGAGAGATATTTCCAAAGAGTGTCTGTATGTTTTAGGGATTGTATGCACTCTTTCATTTTTATATCTAAGGTTTTGCAATCGTGGGGAAACGGGGGAGGCGGGCGATTTTTAACTGAGTGTTGACTTCAAATCCATAAGTCATTTCTTACAAAAATATAGCCCATTATGGATGACAAATCTCTTTGCAATCATCTATGATTGTTAGCACAACTTTTTGAATATGGGCATAATAATGGCTTGTTTGACTCGGACAAATATCCCACCGCACGTTCACTTGAGAATGTAATGAGCGTTTGTTATTCTCTTTAAAAGCTTTGGATCCATAGGTCATTTGAATCTTGAACATGTTTCTGGCATGCATATCCATTTTTAAAACATGTGTAGAAAAAATCCCCTTCATGTAAAATTCCAAGATATTACTTTTGGACTAGTGGAATTTCCCAAACTTGGATACCAAAACTTTTGTGTTCATTTGTGGTGTGTGAATAAATTTTCTTCATTTAATTTTTTTATTGTTTTAAAATTTTTCCGTACACCAACTATGAAATTTTCATTTTGCTGTGATCTATTTGCCTTTTTTGTTTACGGGATGAAGGGAGAGCGAAAAACTCGAAGTTTTGATTTAAGAAAAAAGTGTACATCTAAAACGGAAATGCACAATGCGCATATTTAGAGAGAGATATTTCCAAAGAGTGTCTAGAATTTTTAGGGATTGTAAGCACCTTTCCGTTTTTATATTTCAGGTTTTGCAATCGTCAGGAAAAATGGGTTGCGGAGGATTTTTAACTGAGTGTTGAATTGCAATCCATGAGTCATTTCATACAAAACTATTGCCCGTTACGCATGATAAATCACATGACAATCATCTATGATTAATTATGTCAGCTTTTTGCAAATGGGCAAAATAATGGCATGTTTGACTCAGGTAAATATCCCACCACAAGTTCACTTGAGAATTTAATGAACGTTTGTTATTCTCTTTAAAAGCTTTGCATCCATAGCTCATTTGCATCTTTAACATGTTTCAAACATGCCTATCCATTTTTGAAACATGTGTGGTCGAAATCTCTTTCTTGAAAATTTCCAAGCTATTAGGGTTAAACTAGTGGAATTTCCCAAAATTGGATAACAAAACTTTTGTGTTCATTTGTGTTGGATGAATAAATTTTCTTTATTTATATTTGTTGTTGTTTTATATTTTTTCCATACATCAACTATAAAATTTTCATTTTGTTGTAGGCTTTTTGCCTTGTATGTTTTTGGGATGTACGGAGAGCGAAAAGTCAAAGTTTTGATTTAAGAAAAAAGTGTACATCTTAAATGGAAAAGCACAATGCACAAATGTAGGGAGAGATAATTCCAAAGAGTGTCTGTAATTTTTAGGGATTGGAAGCTCTTTTTAGTTTTTATATCTGTGGTTTTGCAATCGTCGGGAAAATTGGTGGCAGAGGATTTTTAACTGAGTGTTGAATTGCAATCCATAAGTCATTTCATACAAAAATATAGATCTTTACGCATGATAAATCATTTTACAATCATCTATGATTGTTAGATCTAAGTTTTGAAAATGGGCAAAATAATGACTTGTTAGACTCGGGTGAATATCCCACCGCACATCCACTTGAGAATTTAATGAGCGTTTGTTATTCTCTTTAAAAGCTTTGAATCCATAGGTCATTTGAATCTTTAACATGTTTCAAGCATGCATATCCATTTTTAAAACATGTGTAGAAAAAATCTCCTTCATGTAAAATTCCAAGCTTAATAGGGGCTGACTAAAGGAATTTTCCAAGCTTGGATAACAAAACTTTTGTGTTCATTTGTGGTGTGTGAATAGATATTTAATATTTACATTAGTTATTAATTTAAATATTTTCCACACATCAACTATAAAATTTTTATTTAGTTGTGATCTTTTTTGCCTTTTTTGTTTACGGGATGAAGGGGGAGCGAAAACTCAAAGTTTTATTTAAGAAAAAAGTGTACATCTAAAATGGAAATGCACAATGCACAAATGTAGAGAGAGATATTTCCAAAGAGTGTCTGTATGTTTTAGGGATCGTATGCACTTTTTCGTTTTTATAGCTAAGGTTTTGCAATCGTCGGGAAACGGGGGAGGCGGGCGATTTTTAACTGAGTGTTGACTTAAAATCCATAAGTCATTTCTTACAAAAATATAGCCCGTTACGCATGACAAATTATTTTACAATCATCTATGATTGTTAGCACAACTTTTTGAATATAGGCAAAATAATGGCTTGTTTTGACTCGGGCAAATATCCCACCGCACGTTCACTTGAGAATTTAATGAGCGTTTGTTATTCTCTTTAAAAGCTTGGATCCAATGGCAATTTGAATCATTAACATGTTTGGATCATACATATCCATTTTTAAAACATGTGTAGAAAAAATCTCCTTCATGTAAGATTCCAAGCTTAATAGGGTTGGACTAATGGAATTTCATAAACTTGGATAACAAAACTTTTGTGTTCATTTGTGGTGTGTGAATAGATATTTTTTATTTACATTAGTTATTATTTAAATATTTTCGACACATCAACTATAAAATTTTTATTTTGTTGTGATCCTTTTTGCCTTTTTTGTTTACGGGATGAAGGGGGAGCGAAAACTCAAAGTTCTGATTTAAGAAAAAAGTGTACATCTAAAATGGAAATGCACAATGCACAAATGTAGATAGAGATATTTCCAAAGAGTGTCTATATGTTTTAGGGATCGTATGCACTATTTCTTTTTTATATCTAAGGTTTTGCAATCATCGGGAAACGGGGGAGGCATGCGATTTTTAACTGAGTCTTGACTTCAAATCCATAAGTCATTTCTTACAAAAATATAGCCCGTTACGCATGACAAATCACTTTGCAATCATCTATGATTGTTAGCTCAACTTTTTGAATATGGACAAAATAATGGTTTATTTGACTCGGGCGAATATCCCACTGTACGTTCACTTGAGAATTTAATGAGCGTTTGTTATTCTCTTTAAAAGCTTTGGATCCATAGGTCATTCGAATCTTTAACATGTTTTAAGCATGCATATCCATTTTTAAAACATGTGTAGAAAAAATCTCCTTCATGTAAAATTCGAAGCTTAATAGGGTTGGACCAATGGAATTTCCCAAACTTGGATAACAAAACTTTTGTGTTCATTTGTGGTGTGTGAATAGATATTTTTTATTTACATTAGTTATTATTTTAAATATTTTCCACACATCAACTATAAAAATTTTATTTTGTAGTGATCCTTTTTGCCTTTTTTGTTTACGGGATGAAGGGGGAGCGAAAACTCAAAGTTGTGATTTAAGAAAAAAGTGTACATCTAAAATGGAAATGCACAATGCACAAATGTGGAGAGAGATATTTCCAAAGAGTGTCTGTATGTTTTTAGGGATCGTATGCACTTTTTCGTTTTTATATCTAAGGTTTTGTAATCGTCGGGAAACGGTGGAGGCATGCGATTTTTAACTGAGTGTTGACTTCAAATCCTTAAGTCATTTCTTATAAAAATATAGCCCGTTACACATGACAAATCTCTTTTCAATCATCTATGATTGTCAGCTCAACTTTTTGAATATGGGCAAAATAATGGCTTGTTTGACTCGGGCAAATATCCCACCGCACGTGCACTTGAGGCTTTAATGAGCGGTTGTTATTCTCTTTAAAAGCTTTGGATCCATAGGTCATTTGAATCTTTAACATGTTTCTGGCATGCATATCCATTAGTCCAACATATTAGTTTTGGACTAGTGGTATTTCCAAAACTTGGATAACAAAACTTTTGTGTTCATTTGTGGTGTGTGAATAAATTTTCTTCATTTAATTTTTTTATAGTTGTAAACTTTTTCCGTACATCAACTATGAAATTTTCATTTTGCTGTGATCTATTTGCCTGTTTTGTTTACGGGATGAAGGGACAGTGAAAAACTCAAAGTTTTGATTGAAGTAAAATGTGTACATCGAAAACGGAAATGCACAATGCACATATGCAGAGAGAGATAATTCCAAATAGTGTCTGTAATTTTTACGGATTGTAAGCACCTTTTCGTTTTTATATCTCAGGTTTTCCAATAGTCGGGAAAAATCGGTTGCAGAGGAAAATAAAACTGAGTGTTGAATTGCAATCCATAAGTCATTTCATACAAAAATATAGCCCGTTACGTATGATAAATCACATTACAGTCATCTATGATTAATTATGTCAATTTTTTCCAAATGGGCAAAATAATGGCATGTTTGACTCGGGTTAAATATCCCACTGCAAGTTACTTGAGAATTTAATGAGCGTTTGTTATTCTCATTAAATGCTTTGCATCCATAGCTGATTTGTATCTTTAACATCTTTCAAACATGCATATCCATTTTTAAAACATGTGTGGACGAAATCTCTTTCTTGCAAAATTCCAAGCTATTAGGGTTAAACTAGTGGAATTTCACAAAAATGGATAACAAAACTTTTGTGTTCATTTTTTTTGGGTGAATAAATTTTATTTATTTATATTTGTTGTTTTTTCAAATTTTTTCCATACAACAACTTTAAAATTTTCATTTTGTTGTAGGCTTTTTGTCTTGTTTGTTTTCGATATGAAGGGAGAGCGAAAAGTCAAAGTTTTGATTTAAGAAAAAATTGTATATCTAAAATGAAAAAGCACAATGCACAATTGTAGGGAGAGATAATTCCAAAGAGTGTCTGTAATTTTTAGGGATTGTAAGCTCTTTTTAGTTTTTATATCTTAGGTTTTGCAATCGTCGGGAAAAATTGGTGGCAGAGGATTTTTAACTGAGTGTTGAATTGCAATCCATAAGTCATTTCATACAAAAATATAGATTGGTACGCATGATAAATCATTTTTCAATCATCTATGATTGTTAGATCTAATTTTTGACAATGGGCAAAATAATGACTTGTTAGACTCGGGTAAATATCCCACCGCACGTCCACTAGAGAATTTATTGAGTGTTTGTTATTCTATTTAAAATCTTTGGATACATAAGTCATTTGAATCAATAACATGTTTCAAGCATGCATATCCATTTTTAAAACATGTGTTGAAAAAATCTCCTTCATGTAAAATTCCAAGCTTAATAGGGTTGGACTAATGAAATTTCCCAAACTTGGATAACAAAACTTTTGTGTTCATTTGTGGTGTGTGGATAGATATTTTATATTTACATTAGTTATTAACTTAAATATTTTCCACACATCAACTATATAATTTTTATTTTGTTGTGATCTTTTTTGCCTTTTTGTGTACGGGATGTAGGGGGAGCGAAAACTCAAAATTTTATTTAAGAAAAAAGTGTACATCTATAATGGAAATGCACAATGCAAAAATGTAGGGAGAGATATTTCCAAAGAGTGTCTGTATGTTTTAGGGATCGTATGCACTTTTTCGTTTTTATAGCTAAGGTTTTGCAATCGTCGGGAAACGGGGGAGGCGGGCGATTTTTAACTGAGTGTTGACTTCAAATCCATAAGTCATTTCTTACAAAAATATAGCCCGTTACGCATGACAAATCTCTCTACAATCATCTATGATTGTTAGCTCAACTTTTTGAATATGGACAAAATAATGGCTTATTTGACTCGGGCAAATATCCCACTGCACGTTCACTTGAGAATTTAATGAGCGTTTGTTTTTCTCTTTAAAAGCTTTGGATCCATAGGTCATTTGAATCTTTAACATGTTTTAAGCATGCATATCCATTTTTAAAACATGTGTAGAAAAAATCTCCTTCATGTAAAATTCAAAGGTTAATAGGGTCGGACTAATGGAATTTCCCAAGCTTGGATAACAAAACTTTTGTGTTCATTTGTGGTGTGTGAATAGATATTTTTTATTTACATTAGTTATTATTTAAAATATTTTCCACACATCAACTATAAAATTTTTATTTTATTGGGATCCTTTTTGCTTTTTTTGTTTACAGGATGAAGGGGGAGCGAAAACTCAAAGTTCTGATTTAAGAAAAAAGTGTGCATCTAAAATGGAAATGCACAATGCACAAATGTAGAGAGAGATATTTCCAAAGAGTCCCTGTATGTTTTAGGGATCGTGTGCACTTTTTCTTTTTTATATCTAAGGTTTTTCAATCATCAGGCGGACGATTTTTAACTGAGGGTTGACTTCAAATCCATAAGTCATTTCTTACAAAAATATAGCCCATTACGCATGACAAATCACTTTACAATCATCTATGATTGTTAGCTCAACTTTTTGAATATGGGCAAAATAATGGCTTGTTTGACTAGGGCAAATATCCCACTGCACGTTCACTTGAGAATTTAATGAGCGTTTGTTATTCTCTTTAAAAACTTTGGATCCATAGGTCATTTGAATCTTTAACATGTTTTAAGCATGCATATCCATTTTTAAAACCTGTGTAGAAAAAATCTCCTTCATGTAAAATTCCAAGCTTAATAGGGTTGGAGTAATGGAATTTCCCAAACTTGGATTACAAAACTTTTGTGTTCATTTGTGGTGTATGAATATATATTTTTTATTTACATTAGTTATTATTTTAAATATTTTCCACACATCAACTATAAAATTTTAATTTTGTTGTGATTCTTTTTGCCTTTTTTGTTTACGGGATGAAGGGGGATCGAAAACTCAAAGTTCTGATTTTAGAAAAAAGTGTATATCTAAAATGGAAATGCACAATGCACAAATGTAGAGAGAGATATTTCCAAAGAGTCCCTGTATGTTTTAGGGATCGTGTGCACTTTTTCTTTTTTATATCTAAGGTTTTTCAATCATCAGGCGGGCGATTTTTAACTGAGGGTTGACTTCAAATCCATAAGTCATTTCTTACAAAAATATAGCCCATTACGCATGACAAATCACTTTACAATCATCTATGATTGTTAGCTCAACTTTTTGAATATGGGCAAAATAATGGCTTGTTTGACTAGGGCAAATATCCCACTGCACATTCACTTGAGAATTTAATGAGCGTTTGTTATTCTCTTTAAAAACTTTGGATCCATAGGTCATTTGAATCTTTAACATGTTTTAAGCATGCATATCCATTTTTAAAACCTGTGTAGAAAAAATCTCCTTCATGTAAAATTCCAAGCTTAATAGGGTTGGAGTAATGGAATTTCCCAAACTTGGATTAAAAAACTTTTGTGTTCATTTGTGGTGTATGAATATATATTTTTTATTTACATTAGTTATTATTATAAATATTTTCCACACATCAACTATAAAATTTTAATTTTGTTGTGATTCTTTTTGCCTTTTTTGTTTACGGGATGAAGGGGGATCGAAAACTCAAAGTTCTGATTTTAGAAAAAAGTGTATATCTAAAATGGAAATGCACAATGCACAAATGTAGAGAGAGATATTTCCAAAGAGTGTCTGTATGTTTTTAGGGATCGTATGCACTTTTTCGTTTTTTTATCTAAGGTTTTGTAATCGTCCGGAAACGGGGGAGACATTTCTATGATTGAGAATTTAATGAACGTTTTTTTATTCTCTTTAAAAGCTTTGCATCCATAGCTCATTTGCATCTTTAACATGTTTCAAGCATGCATATCCATTTTTGAAACATGTGTGGACGAAATCTCTTTCTTGAAAAATTCCAAGCTATTAGGGTTAAACTAGTGGAATTTCCCAAAATTGGATAACAAAACTTTTGTGTTCATTTGTGTTGGATGAATAATTTTTCTTTATTTATATTTGTTGTTGTTTAAAATTTTTTCCATACATCAACTATAAAATTTGCATTTTATTGTAGGCTTTTTCCCCTGTTTGTTTTCGGGATGAAGGGAGAGCAAAAAGTCAAAGTTTTGATTTAAGAAAAAAGTGTACATCTTAAATGGAAAAGCACAATGAACAATTATAGGGAGAGATAATTCCAAAGAGTGTCTGTAATTTTTAGGGATTGTAAGCTCTTTTTAGTTTTTATATCTCAGGTTTTGCAATCGTCAGGAAAAATTGGTGGCAGAGGATTTTTAATTGAGTGTTGAATTGCAATCCATAAGTCATTTCATACAAAAATATAGCCCGTTACGCATGATAAATCACTTTACAATCATCTATGATTGCTAGATCAAATTTTTGAAAATGGGCAAAATAATAACTTATTAGACTCGGGTAAATATCCCACCGCACGTTCACTTGAGAATTTAATGAGCGTTTGTTATTCTCTTTAAAAGCTTTGGATCCATAGGTCATTTGAATCTTTAACATGTTTCAAGCATGTATATCCATTTTCAAAACATGTGTAGAAAAAATCTCCTTCATGTAAAATTCCAAGCTTAATAGGGTTGTACTAATGGAATTTCCCAAAATTGGATAACAAAAATTTTGTGTTCATTTGTGGTGTGTGAATAGATATTTTTTTTACATTAGTTATTATTTTAAATATTTTCCACACATCAACTATAAATTTTTTATTTTATTGTGATCCTTTTTGCCTTTTTTGTTTACGGGATGAAGGTGGAGCGAAAACTCAAAGTTCTGATTTAAGAAAAAAGTGTACATCTAAAATGGAAATTCACAATGCACAATTGTAGGGAGAGATAATTCCAAAGAGTGTCTGTAATTTTTAGGGATTGTAAGCTCTTTTTAGTTTTTATATCTCAGGTTTTGTATTCGTCGGGAAAAATTGGTGGCAGAGGATTTTTACCTGAGTGTTGAATTGCAATCCAGAAGTCATTTCATACAAAAATATAGCCCGTTACGCATGATAAATTACTTTACAATCATCTATGATTCCTAGATCAAATTTTTGAAAATGGGAAAAATAATGACTAGTTAGACTCGGGTAAATATCCCACCCCACGTTCACTTGAGAATTTAATGAGCGTTTGTTACTCTCTTTAAAAGCTTTGGATCCATAAGTCATTTGAATCTTTAACATGTTTTAAGCATGCATATCCATTTTTAACATATGTGTAGAAAAAATCTCATTCATGTAAAATTCCAAGCTTAATAGGGTTGGACTAATGGAATTTCCCAAACTTGGATAACAAAACTTTTGTGTTCATTTGTGGTGTGTGAATAGATTTTTTTTTTACATTAGTTATTATTTTAAATATTTTCCACACATCAACTATAAATTTTAATTTTATTGTGATCCTTTTTGCCTTTTTCGTTTACGGGATGAAGGGGGAGCGAAAACTCTGAGATCTGATTTAAGAAAAAAGTGTACATATAAAATGGAAATGCACAATGCACAAATGTAGAGAGAGATATTTCTAAATAGTGTCTATATGTTGTTGGGGATCGTATGCACTTTTTCATTTTTATATCTACGGTTTTGCAATCGTCGGGAAATGGGGGAGGCAGGCGATTTTTAACAGAGTGTTGACTTCAAATCCGTAAGTCATTTCTTATAAAATATAGCCCGTTACGCATGATAAATTACATTACAATCATCTATGATTGTTAGCTCAACTTTTTGAATATGGGCAAAATAATGGCTTGTTTGACTTGGGCAAATATCCCACCGCACGTTCACTTGAGGCTTTAATGAGCAGTTGTTATTCTCTTTAAATGCTTTGCATCCATAGCTCATTTGCATCTTTAACATTTTCAAACATGCATATCCATTTTTAAAACATGTGTGGACGAAATATCCTTCTTGCAAAATTCTAAGCTATTAGGGTTAAACTAGTGGAATTTCCCAAAATGGGCTAACAAAACTTTTGTGTTCATTTGTGTTGCGTGAATAAATTTTCCTTATTTATATTTTTTGTTGTTTTAAATTTTTTCCATACATCAACTATAAAATTTTCATTTTGTTGTAGGCTTTTTGCCTTGTTTGTTTTCGGGATGAAGGGAGAGCGAAAAGTCAAAGTTTTGATTTAAGAAAAAAGTTAATATCTAAAATGGAAAAGCACAATGCACCATTGTAGGGAGAGATAATTCCAAAGAGTGGATTGTAAGCTCTTTTTAGTTTTTATATCTTAAGTTTTGTAATCGTCGGGAAAAATTGGTGGCAGAGGATTTTTAACTGAGTGTTGAATTGCAATCCATAAGTCATTTCATACAAAAACATAGCCCGTTACACATGATAAATCACTTTACAATAATCTATGATTGCTAGATCAAATTTTTGAAAATGGGCAAAATAATGACTTGTTAGACTCAGGTAAATATCCTACCGCACGTTCACTTGAGAATTTATTGAGTGTTTGTTATTCTCTTTAAAAGCTTTGGATCCATAGGTCATTTGAATCTTTAACATGCTTCAAGCATGCATATCCATTTTTAAAACATGTGTAGAAAAAATCTCCTTCATGTAAAATTCAAAGCTTAATAGGGTTGGGGTAATGAAATTTCCCCAACTTGGATAACAAAACTTTTGTGTTCATTTGTGGTGTGTGAAAAGATATTTTTTATTTACATTAGTTATTATTTTAAATATTTTCCACACATCAACTATAAAATTTTTATTTTATTCGGATCCTTTTTGCATTTTTGATTTACGGGATGAAGGGGGAGCGAAAACTCAAAGTTCTGATTTAAGAAAAAAGTGTACATCTAAAATGGAAATGCACAATGCACAAATGTAGAGAGAGATATTTCGAAAGAATGTCTGTATGTTTTAGGGATCGTATGCACTTTTTCTTTTTTATATCTAAAGTTTTGCAATCGTCGGGAAACGGGGGAGGCGGGTGATTTTTAACTGAGTGTTGACTTCAAATCCATAAGTCATTTCTTAAAAAAATATAGCCTGTTACGCATGACAAATCACTTTACGATCATCTATGATTGTTAGCTCAACTTTTTGAATATGGGCAAAATAATGGCTTGTTTGACTCGGGTAAATATCCCACTGAACGTTCACTTGAGAATTTAATGAGCGTATGTTATTCTCTTTAAAAGCTTTGGATCCATAGGTCATTTGAATCTTTAACATGTTTCTGGCATGCATATCCATTTTTAGAACATGTGTAGAAAAAATCTCCTTCATGTAAAATTCCAAGATATTAGTTTTGGACTAGTGGAATTTCCCAAACTTGGATAACAAAACTTTTGTGTTCATTTGTGGTGTGTGAATAAATTTTCTTCATTTATATTTTTTATTGTTATAAACTTTTTCCGTTACAACTATGAAATTTTCATTTTGCTGTGATCTATTTGCCTTTTTTGTTTACGGGATGATGGGAGAGCGAAAAGCTCTAAGTGTTTATTTAAGAAAAATGTGTACATCTAAAACGGAAATGTACAATGCACATTTGTAGAGAGAGATAATTCCAAAGAGTGTCTGTAATTTTTGGGGATTGTAAGCACCATTTCGTTTTTATATCTCAGGTGTTGCAATCGTCGGAAAAAATGGGTTGTGGAGGATTTTTAACTGAGTGTTGAATTGCAATCCATAAGTCATTTCATACAAAAATATTGCCCGTTACGCATGATAAATCACATTCCAATCACGTATGATTAATTATGTCAGCTTTTTGCAAATGGGCAAAATAATGGCAGGTTTGACTCCGGTAAATATCCCAACGCAAGTTCACTTGAGAATTTAATGAGCGTTTTTTATTCTCTTTAAAAGCTTTGGCCATAGCTCATTTGCATCTTTTACATGTTTCAAACATGCATATCCATTTTTAAAACATGTTTGGACGAAATCTCTTTCTTGCAAAATTCCAAGCTATTAGGGTTAAACTAGTAGAATTTCCCAAAATTGGATAACAAAACTTTTGTGTTCATTTTACTTGGGTGAATAAATTTTCTTTATTTATCTTTGTTATTGTTTTAAATTTTTTCCACCCATCAACAATAAAATTTTCATGTTGTTGTAAACTTTTTGCCTTGTTAGTTTTCGAGAAGAAGGGAGAGCGAAAAGTCAAAGTTTTGATTTAAGAAAAAATTGTACATCTAAAATGGAAAAGCACAATGCACAATTGTTTGTAGAGATAATTCCAAAGAGTGTCTGTAATTTTTAGGGATTGTAAGCTCTTTTTAGTTTTGATATCTTAGGTTTTGCTATCGTCGGGAAAAATTGGTGGCAGAAGATTTTTAACTGAGTGTTGAATTGCAATCCATAAGTCATTTCATACAAAAATACAGCTCGTTACGCATGATAAATCATTTTACAATCATCTATGATTGTTAGATCAAATTTTTGAAAATGGGCAAAATAATGACTTGTTAGACTCGGGTAAATATCCCACCGTACCTTCACTTGTGAATTTAATAAGCGTTTGTTATTCTCGTTAAAATATTTGGATCCATAGGTCATTTGAATCTTTAACATGTTTCAATCATGCATATCCATTTTTAAAACATGTGTAGAAAAACTCTCCTTCATGTAAAATTCCAAGCTTCATAGGGTTGGACTAGTGGAATTTGCCAAACTTGGATCACAAAACTTTTGTGTTCATTTGTGGTGTGTGTATAGATATTTTTTATTTACAATAGTTATTATTTTAAATATTTTCCACACATCAACTATAAAATTTTTATTTTGTTGTGACCTTTTCTGCCTTTTTTGTTTACGGGATGAAGGTGGAGCGAAAACTCAAAGTTCTGATTGAAGAAAAAAGTGTAGATCAAAAATGGAAATGCACAATGCACAAATGTAGAGAGAGATATTTCCAAATAGTGTTTGTATTTATTAGGGATCGTATGCACTCTTTCGTTTTTATATCTAAGGTTTTGCAATCGTCGGGAAACGGGGGAGGCAGGCGATTTTTAACTGAGTGTTGACTTCAAATCCATAAGTCATTTCTTACAAAAATATAGCTCGTTACGCATGACAAATCACTTTACAATCATCTATGATTGTTAGCTCAACTTTTTGGATATGGGCAAAATAATGGCTTGTTTGACTCGGGCAAATATCCCACCGCACGTTCACTTGAGAATTTAATGAGAGTTTGTTATTCTCTTCAAAAGCTTTGGATCCATAGGTCATTTGAATCTTGAACATGTTTCTGGCATGCATATCCATTTTTAAAACATGCGTAAAAAAACTCCCCTTCATGTAAAATTCCAAGATATTAGTATTGGACTAGTGGAATTTCCCAAACTTGGATAACAAAACTTTTGTGTTCATTTGTGGTGTGTGAATAAATTTTATTCATTTAATTTTTTTATTGTTTTAAACTTTTTCTGTACATCAACTATGAAATTTTCATTTTGCTGTGATCTATTTGCCTTTTTTGTTTACGGGATGAAGGGAGAGCGAAAAACTCGAAGTTTTGATTTAAGAAAAATGTGTACATCTAAAACGGAAATGCACAATGCACATATGTAGAGAGAGATAATTCCAAAGAGTGTCTGTAATTTTTAGGGATTGTAAGCACCTTTTCATTTATATATCTCAGGTTTTGCAATCGTCGGGAAAAATGGGTTGCGAAGGATTTTTAACTGAGTGTTGAATTGCAATCCATAAGTCATTTCACACAAAAATATAGCCCGTTATGCATGATAAATCACATTACAATCATCTATGATTAATTATGTCAACTTTTTGCAAATGGGCAAAATAATGGCATGTTTGACTCGGGTAAATATCCCACCGCAAGTTCACTTGAGAATTTAATGAGCATTTGTTATTCTCATTAAAAGCTTTGCATCCATATCTCATTTGCATATTTAACATGTTTCAAACATGCATATCCATTTTTAAAACATGTGTGGACGAAATCTCTTTCTTGCAAAATTCCAAGCTATTAGGGGTAAACTAGTGGAATTTCTCAAAATTGGATAACAAAACTTTTTTGTTCATTTGTGTTGGGTGAATAAATTTTCTTTGTTTATATTTTTTATTGTTTTATATTTTTTCCATACATCAACTATAAAATTTTCATTTTGTTGTAAGCTTTTTGCCTTGTTTGTTTTCGGGAAGAAGGGAGAGCGAAAAGTCAAAGTTTTGATATAAGACAAAAGTGTATATCTAAAATGGAAAAGGAGAATGCACAATTGTAGGGAGAGATAATTCCAAAGAGTATCTGTAATTTTTAGGGATTGTAAGCTCTTTTTAGTTTTTATTTCTCAGGTTTTGCAATCGTCGGGAAAAATTGGCGGTAGAGGATTTTTAACTGAGGGTTGAATTGCAATCCATAAGTCATTTCATACAAAAATATAGCACGTTACGCATGATAAATCACTTTACAATCATCTATGATTGTTAGATAAAATTTTTGAAAATGGGCAAAATAATGACTTGTTAGACTCGGGTAAATATCCCACCGCACGTTCACTTGAGAATTTAATGAGCGTTTGTTATTCTATTTAAAAGCTTTGGATCCATAGGTCATTTGAATCTTTAACATGTTTCAAGCATGCATATCCATTAATAAAACATGTGTAGAAAAAATCTCCTTCATGTAAAATTCCAAGCTTAATAGGGTTGGACTAATGGAATTTCCCAAACTTGGATAACAAAACTTTTGTGTTCATTTGTGGTGTGTGAATAGATATTTTTTATTTACATTAGTTATTATTTTAAATATTTTCCACACATCAACTATAAAATTTTTATTTTGTTGTGATCTTTTTTGCCTTTTTTGTTTACGGGATGAAGGGGGAGCGAAAACTCAAAGTTCTGATTTAAGAAAAAAGTGTACATCTAAAATGGAAATGCACAATGCACAAATGTAGAGAGAGATATTGCCAAAGAGTGTCTGTATGTTTTAGGGATCGTATGCACTTTTTCGTTTTTATTTCTATGGTTTTGCAATCGTAAGGACATGGGGGAGGCGGGTGATTTTTAACTGAGTGTTAACTTCAAATCCATAAGTCATTTCTTACAAAAATATAGCCCGTTACGCATGACAAATCACTTTACAATCACCTATGATTGTTAGCTCAACTTTTTCAATATGGGAAAAATAATGGCATATTTGACTCGGGCAAATATCCCACCGCGCGTTCACTTGAGAATTTAATGAGCGTTTGTTATTCTCTTTAAAATCATTGGATCCATAGGTCATTTGAATCTTTAACATGTTTCTGACATGCATATCCATTTTTAAAACATGTGTAGAAAAAATCTCCTTCATGTAAAATTCCAAGATATTAGTTTTGGACTAGTGGAATTTCCCAAACTTGGATAACAAAACTTTTGTGTTCATTTGTGGTGTGTGAATAAATTTTCTTCTTTTACTTTTTTTATTGTTTTAAACTTTTTCCGTACATCAACAATGAAATTTTCATTTCGCTGTGATCTATTTGCGTTTTTTGTTTACGGGATGAAGGGAGAGTGAGAAACTCGATGTTTTGATTTAAGAAAAATGTGTACATCTAAAACGGAAATGAAAAAAGCACATATGTAGAGAGAGATAATTCCAAAGAGTGTCTGTAATTTTTAGGGATTGTAAGCACCTTTTCGTTTTTATATCTCAGGTTTTGCAATCGTCGGGAAAAATTAGTTGCGGAGGATTTTTAACTGAGTGTTGAATTGCAATCCATAAGTCATTTCATAAAAAAATACAGCCCGTCACGCATGATAAATCATATTACAATCATCTATGATTAATTATCTCAGCTTTTCGCAAATGGGCAAAATAATGGCATGTTTGACTCGGGTAAATATCCCACCGCAAGTTCACTTGAGAATTTAATGAGCGTTTGTTATTCTCGTTAAAAGCTTTGGATCCATAGGTCATTTGAATCTTTAACATGTTTCAAGCATGCATATCCATTTTTAAAACATGTGTAGAAAAAATCTCCTTCATGTAAAATTCCAAGCTTAATAGGGTTGGACTTATGGAATTTCCCAAACTTGGATAACAAAACTTTTGTGTTCATTTGTGGTGTCTGAATAGATATTTTTTATTTACATTTATTTTAAATATTTTCCACACATCAACTATAAAATTTTTATTTTGTTGTGATATTTTTTGCCTTTTTTGTTTACGGGATGAAGGGGGAGCGAAAACTCAAAGTTCTGATTTAAGAAAAATGTGAACATCTAAAATGGAAATGCACAATGCACAAATGTAGAGAGAGATATTTCCAAAGAGTGTCTGTATGTTTTAGGGATCACATGCACTTTTTCGTTTTTATATCTAAGGTTTTGCAATCATCGGGAAACGTAGGAGGCGGGCGATTTTTAACTGAGTGTTGACTTCAAATCCATAAGTCATATCTTACTAAAATATAGCCCGTTACGCATGAAAAATCACTTTACAATCATCTATGATTGTTAGCTCAACTTTTTGAATATGGGCAAAATAATGGCTTGTTTGACTCGGGCAAATATCCCAACGCACGTTCACTTTAGAATTTAATGAGCGTTTGTTATTCTCTTTAAAAGCTTTGGATCCAAAGGTCATTTGAATCTTTAACATGTTTCTGGCATGCATATCCATTTTTAAAACATGTGTACAAAAAATCCCCTTCATGTATAATTCCAAGATATTAGTTTTGGACTAGTGGAATTTCCCAAACTTGGATAACAAACCTTTTGGGTTCATTTGTGGTGTGTGAATAAATTTTCTTCATTTACTTTTTTTATTGTTTTAAACTTTTCCGTACATCAACTATGAAATTTTCATTTTGCTGTGATCTATTTGCCTTTTTTGTTTACAGGATGAAGGGAGAGTGAAAAACTCGAAGTTTTGATTTAAGAAAAATGTGTACATCTAAAACGGAAATGCACAATGCGCATATGTAGAGTGAGATAATTGCAAAGAGTGTCTGTACTTTTTAGGGATTGTAAGCACCTTTTCGTTTTTATATCTCAGGTTTTGCAATCGTCTGGAAAAATGGGTTGCGGAGGATTTTTAACTGAGTGTTGAATATCAATCCATAAGTAATTTCATACAAAAATATAGCCCGTTACGCATGATAAATCACATTACAATCACCTATGAATAATTATGTCAGCTTTTTGCAAATGGGCAAAATAGTGGCATGTTTGGCTCGGGTAAATATCCCACCGCAAGTTCACTTGAGAATTTAATGAGCGTTTGTTATTCTCATTAAAAGTTTTGCATCCATAGCTCATTTGCATCTTTAACATGTTTCAAACATGCATATCCATTTTTAACACATGAGTGGACGAAATCTCTTTCTTGCAAAATTCCAAGCTATTAGGGTTAAACTAGTGGAATTTCCTAAAATTGGATAACAAAACTTTTGTGTTCATTTGTGTTGGGTGAATAAATTTTCTTTATTTATATATGTTATTGGTTTTAAATTTTTCCATACATTAACTATTAAATTTTCATTTTGTTTAAGCTTTTTGCCTTGTTTGTTTTCGGGAAGAAGGGAGAGCGAAAAGTCAAAGTTTTGAATTAAGAAAACATAGTACATCTAAAATGGAAAAGCACAACGCACAATTGCAGGGATAGATAATTCCAAAGAGTGTCTGTAATTTTTAGGGTTTGTAAGCTCTTTTTAATTTTTATATCTCAGGTTTTGCTATCGTAGGGAAAAATTTGTGGTAGAGGATTTTTAACTGAGGGTTGAATTGCAATCTATAAGTTATTTCGTACAAAAATATAGTACGTTACGCATGATAAATTACTTTACAATCATCTATGATTGTTAGATCAAATTTTTGAAAATGGGCAAAATAATGACTTGTTAGACTCGGGTAAATATCCCACTGCACGTTCACTTGAGAATTTAATGAGCGTTTGTTATTCTCTTTAAAAGCTTTGCATCCATAGCTCATTTGCATCTTTAACAGGTTTCAAACATGCATACCCATTTTTAAAACATGTGTGGATGAAATCTCTTTCTTGCAAAATTCCAAGCTTAATAGGGTTGGACTAATGGAATTTCCCAAACTTGGATAACAAAACTTTTGTGTTCATTTGTGGTGTGTGAATAGATATTTTTTATTTACATTAGTTATTATTTTAAATATTTTCCACACATCAACTATAAAAATTTTATTTTGTTGTGATTTTTTTTGCCTTTTTTGTTTACGGGATGAAGTGGGGAGCAAAAACTCAAAGTTCTGATTTAAGAAAGAAGTGTACATCTAAAATGGAAATGCACAATGCACAAATGTAGAGAGAGATATTTCCAAAGAGTGTCTGTATGTTTTAGGGATCGTATGCACTCTTTCGTTTTTATATCAAAGGTTTTGCAATCATCGGGAAACGGGGGAGGCGGGCGATTTTTAACTGAGTGTTGACATCAAATCCATAAGTCATTTCTTACAAAAATATTGCCCGTAACGCATGACAAATCACTTTACAATCATCTATGATTGTTAGCTGAACTTTTTTAATATGGGCAAAATAATGGCTTGTTTGACTCGGGCAAATATCCCACCGCACGTTCACTAGAGAATTTAATGAGTGTTTGCTATTCTCTTTAAAAGCATTGGATCCATTGGTCATTTGAATCTTTAACATGTTTCGGGCATGCATATCCATTTTTAAAACATGTGTAGGAAAAATCTCCTTCATGTAAAATTCCAAGATATTAGTTTTGGACTAGTCGAATTTCCCAAACATGGATAACAAAAATTTTGTGTTCATTTGTGGTGTGTGAATAAATTTTCTTCATTTAATTTTTTTATTGTTTTAAACTTTTTCCGTACATCAACTATGAAATTTTCATTTTGCTGTGATCTATTTGCCTTTTTTGTTTACAGGATGAAGGGAAAGCGAAAAACTCAAAGTTTTGATTTAAGAAAAATGTGTGCATCTAAAACAGAAATGCACATTACACATATGTAGAGAGAGATAATTCCAAAGAGTTTCTGTAATTTTTAGGGATTGTAAGCACCCTCTCGTTTTTATATCTCAGGTTTTTCAATCGTCGGGAAAAATGGGTTGCGGAGGATTTTTAACTGAGTGTTGAATTGCAATCCATAAGTCATTTCATACAAAAATATAGCCCGTTACGCATGATAAATCACATTACAATCATCTATGATTAATTATGTCAGCTTTTTGCAAATGGGCAAAATAATGGCATGTTTGACTCGGCTAAATATCCCACCGCAAGTTCACTTCAGAATTTAATGAGCATTTTTTATTCTCTTTAAAATCTTTGCTTCCATAGCTCATTTGCATCTTTAACATCTTTCAAACATGCATATCCATTTTAAAAACATGTGTGGATGAAATCTCTTTCTTGAAAAATTCCAAGCTATTAGGGTTAAACTAGTGGAATTTCCCAAAATAGGATAACAAATCTATTGTGTTCATTTGTGTTGGGTGAATAAATTTTATTTATTTATATTTATTATTGTTTTAAATTTTTTCCATACATCAACGATAAAATTTTCACTTTGTTGTTAGCTTTTTGCCTTGTTTGTGTTCGGGACGAAGGGAGAGTGAAAATTCAAAGTTTTCATTTAAGAAAAAAGTGTACATCTAAAATGGAAAAGCACAATGCAAAATGGTAGGGAGAGATAATTCCAAAGAGTGTCTGTAATTTTTAGGGATTGTAAGCTCTTTTTAGTTTTTATATCTCAGGTTTTGTAATCGTCGGGAAAAATTGGTGGCAGAGGATTTTTAACTGAGTGTTGAATTGCAATCTATAAGTCATTTCATACAAAAATATAGCCCGTTACGCATGATAAATCACTTTACAATAATCTATGATTGTTAGATCAAATTTTTGAAAATGGGCAAAATATTGACTTGTTAGACTCGGGTAAATATCCTAGCGCACGTTCACTTGAGAATTTAATGAGCGTTTGTTATTCTCATTAAAAGCTTTGGATCCATAGGTCATTTGAATCTTTAACATGTTTCAAGCAAGCATATCCATTTTTAAAACATGTGTACGAAAAATCTCCTTAATGTAAAATATAAAGCTTAATAGGGTTGGACTAAAGGAATTTCCCAAACTTGGATAACAAAACTTTTGTGTTCATTTGTGGTGTGTGAATAGATATTTTTTATTAACTTTAGTCATTATTTTAAATACGTTCCACACATGAACTATAAAATTTTTATTTTGTTGTGTTCTTTTTTGCCATTTTTTTTTACTCGATGAAGGGGGAGCGAAAACTCAAAGTTCTGATTTAAGAAAAAAGTGTATATCTAAAATTGAAATGCACAATGCACAAATGTAGAGAGAGATGTTTCCAAAGAGTGTCTGTATGTTTTAGGGTTTGTATGCACTTTTTCGTTTTTATATCTAAGGTTTTGTAATCGTCGGGAAACGGGGGAGGCGGGCGATTTTTAACCTAGTGTAGACTTCAAATTCATAAGTCATTTCTTACAAAAATATAGCCCGTTACGTATGAGAAATCAGTTTACAGTCATCTATGATTGTTAGCTCAACTTTTTGAATATAGGCAAAATAATGGCTTGTTTGACTCGGGCAAATATGCCACCGCACGTTCACTTGAGAATTTAATGAGCGTTTGTTATTCTCTTTAAAAGCTTTGGATCCATAGGTCATTTGAATCTTTTACATGTTTCTGGCTTACATATCCATTTTTAAAATATGTGTAGAAAAAATCTCCTTCATGTAAAATTCCAAGATATTAGTTTTGGACTAGTGCAATTTCCCAAACTTGGATAACAAAACTTTTGTGTTCATTTGTGGTGTGTGAATAAATTTTTTCATTTAATTTTGTTAATGTTTTAAACTTTTTCCATACATGTACTATGAAATTTTCATTTTGCTTTGATCTATTTGCCTCTTTTGTTTACGGGATGAAGGGAGAGCGAAAAACTCGAAGTTTTGATTTAAGAAAAATGTGTACATCTAAAACGGAAATGCAAATTGCTCATATGTAGAGAAAGATAATTCCGAAGTGTGTCTGTAATTTTTAGGGATTGTAAGCACCTTTTTCGTTTTTATATCTCCGGTTTTGCAATCGTCGGGAAAAATGGGTTGCGGCGGATTTTTGGCTGAGTGTTGAATTGCAATCCATAAGTCATTTCATACAAAAATATAGCCCGTTACGCATGATAAATCACATTACAATCATCTATGATTAATTATGTTAGCTTTGCGCAAATGGGCAAAATAATGGCATGTTTGACTCAAGTAAATATCCCACCGCAACTTCACTTGAGCATTTAATGAGCGTTTGTTATTCTCTTTAAAAGCTTTGCATCCATAGCTCATTTGCATCTTTAACATGTTTCAAACACGCATATCCGTTGTTAAAACATGTGTGGATGAAATCTCTTTCTTGCAAAATTCCAAGCTATTAGGGTTAAACTAGTGGAATTTCCCAAAATTGGATAACAAAACTTTTGTGTTCATTTGTGTTGGGTGAATAAATTTTCTTTATTTATATTTGTTATTGTTTTAAATTTTTTCCATACAAAAAAAATAAAATTTTCATTTTTTGTAAGCTTTTTGCCTTGTTTGTTTTCGGGATGAAGGGAGAGCGAAAAGTCAAAGTTTGGATTTAAGAAAAAAGTGTACATCTAAAATGGAAAATCACAATGCACAATTGTAGGGAGAGATAATTCCAAAGAGTCTCTGTAATTTTTAGGGATTGAAAGCTCTTTTTAGTTTTTATATCTCAGCTTTTGCAATCGTCGGGAAAAATTGGAGGCAGAGAATTTTTAACTGAGTGTTGAATTGAAATCCATAAGTCATTTCATAGAAAACTATAGCCCGTTACGCATGATAAATCACTTTACAATCATCTATGATTGTTAGATCAAATTTTTGAAAATGGGCAAAATAATGACTTGTTAGACTCGGGTAAATATCCCACCGCACGTTCACTTCAGAATTTAATGAGCGTTTGTTATTCTCTTTAAAAGCTTTGGATCCATAGGTCATTTAAATCTTTAACATGTTTCAAGCATGCATATCCATTTTAAAAACATGTGTAGATAAAATCTCCTTCATGTGAAATCCAAAGCTTAATAGGGTTGGACTAATGGAATTTCCCAAACTTGGATAACAAAACTTTTGTGTTCATTTGTGGTGTGTGACTATATATTTTTTATGTTCATTAGTTATTATTTTAAATATTTTCCACACATCAACTATAAAATTTTTATTTTGTGGTGATCTTTTTTGCCTTTTTTGTTTACGGGATGAAGGGGGAGCGAAAACATAAAGTTCTGATTGAAGAAAAAAGTGTAGATCTAAAATGGAAATGCACAATGCACAAATTTAGAGAGAGATATTTCCAAAGAGTGTCTATATGTTTTAGGGATCGTATGCACTCTTTCGTTTCTGTATCCAAGGTTTTGCAATCGTTGGGAAACGGGGGAGGCGGGCGATTTTTAACTAAGTGTTGACTTCAAATCCATAAGCCATTTCTTACAAAAATATAGCCCGTTACGCATGACAAATCACTTTACAATTATCTATGATTGTTAGCACAACTTTTTGAATATGGGCAATATAATGGCTTGTTTGACTCGGGCAAATATCCCACCGCAAGTTCACTTGAGAATTTAATGAGCGTTTGTTATTCTCTTTAAAAGCTTTGGATCCATAGGTCATTTGAATCTTTAACATGTTTTTGGCATGCATATCCATTTTTAAAACATGTATAGAAAAAATCTCCTTCACGTAAAATTCCAAGATATTAGTTTTGGACTAGTGGAATTTCCAAAACTTGGATAACAAAACTTTTGTGTTCATTTGTGGTGTGTGAATAAATTTTCTTCTTTTACTTTTTTTATTGTTTTAAACTTTTTCCGTACATCAACTATGAAATTATCATTTTTCTGTGATCTATTTGCCTTTTTTGTTTACGGGATGAAGGGAGAATGAAATACTCGAGGTTTTGATTTAAGAAAAATGAGTACATCTCAAACCGAAATGCACAATGCACATATGTAGAGAGAGATAATTCCAAAGAGTGTCTGTAATTTTTAGGGATTGTAGGCACCTTTTCGTTTTTATATCTCAGGTTTTGCAATATCGGGAAAAATGGGTTGTGGAGGATTTTTAACTGAGTGTTGAATTGCAATCCATAAGTCATTTCATACAAAAATATAGCCCGTTACGCTTTGACTCGAGTAAATATCCCACCGCAAGTTCACTTGAGAATTTAATGATCGTTTTTTATTCTCATTAAAAGCTTTGCATCCATAGCTCATTTGCATCTTTAACATGTTTCACACATGCATATCCATTTTCAAAACATTTGTGGATGATCTCTTTCTTGCAAAATTCCAAGCTATTAGGGTTAAACTAGTGGAATTTCCAAAAATTGGATAACAAAACTTTTGTGTTCATTTGTGTTGGATGAATAAATTTTCTTTATTTATATTTTTTATTCTTTAAAATTTTTTCCATACATCAACCATAAAATTTTCACTTTGCTGTAAGCTTTTTGCCTTGTTTTTTTTCGGGACGAAGGGAGAGCGAAAAGTCAAAGTTTTGATTTAAGAAAAAAGTGTACATCTAAAATGGAAAAGCACAATGCACAAATGTAGGGAGAGATAGTTCCAAAGAGTGTTTTTAATTTTTAGGGATTGTAAGCTCTTTTTAGTTTTTATATCTCAGGTTTTGCAATCGTCGGGAAAAATTGGTGGCAGAGGATTTTTAACTGAGTGTTGAATTGCAATCCATAAGTCTTTTCATACAAAAATATAGCCCGTTACGCATGATTAATCACTTTACAATCATCTATGATTGTTAGATCAAATTTTTAAAAATGCACAAAATAATGTTAGACTCGGATAAATATCCCACCGCACGTTCACTTAAGAATTTAATGAGCATTTGTTATTCACTTAAAAAGCTTTTTATCCATAGGTCATTTGAATCTTCAACATGTTTCAAGCATGCATATCCATTTTTAAAACATGTGCAGAAAAAATATCCTTCATGTAAAATTACAAGCTTAATTGGGTTGGACTAATGGAATTTCCCAAACTTGGATCAAAAAACTTTTGTGTTCTTTTGTGGTGTGTGATTAGATATTTTTTATTTACATAATTTATTACTTTAAATATTTTCCACACAACAACTATAAAATTTTTTTTTTGTTGTGATCTATTTTGACTTTTTTGTTTACGGGATGAAGGGGGAGCGAAAACTCAAAGTTCTGATTTAAGAAAAAAGTGTACATCTAAAATGGAAATGCACAATGCACAAATGTAGAGAGAGATATTTCCAAAGAGTGTCCGTATGTTTTCGAGATCGTATGCACTCTTTCGTTTTTATATGTAAGGTTTTGCAATCGTCGGGAAATGGTGGAGGCGGGCGATTTTTAACTATGTGTTGACTTCAAATCCTTAAGTCATTTCTTACAAAAATATAGCCCGTTACGCATGACAAATCACTTTACAATCTTCTATGATTGTTAGCTCAACTTTTTGAATATGGGCAAAATAATGGCTTGTTTGACTCGGGCAAATATCCCACCGCACGTTCACTTGAGAATTTAATGAGCGTTTGTTATTCTCTTAAAAAGCTTTGGATCCATAGGTCATTTGAATCTTTAACATGTTTCTGGCATGCATATCCATTTTTAAAACATGTGTAGAAAAAATCTCCTTCATGTAAAATTCCGAGATATTAGTTTTGGACTAGTGGAATTTCCCAAACTTGGATCACAAAACTTTTGAGTTCATTTGTGGTGTGTGAATAAATTTTCTTTATTTACTTTTTTTATTGTTTTAAACTTTTTCCGTACATCAACTATGGAATTTTCATTTTGCTGATATCTATTTGCCATTTCTGTTTACGGGATGAAGGGAGAGCGAAAAACTTGAAGTTTTCATTTAAGAAAAATGTGTACATCTAAAATGGAAATGCACAATGCACATATGTAGAGAGAGATAATTCCAAAGAGTGTCTGTAATTTTTAAGGATTGTAAGCACCATTTCGTTTTTATATCTCCGGTTTTGCAATCGTCGGGAAAAATGGGTTGCGGAGGATTTTTAACTGAGTGTTGAATAGCAATCCGTAAGTCATTTCATACAAAAATATAGCCCGTTACGCATGATAAATCACATTAGAATCATCTATGATTAATTATGTCAGCTTTTTGCAAATGGGCAAAATAATGGCATGTTTGACTCGGGTAAATATCCCACCGCAAGTTAACTTGAGAATTTAATGAGCGTTTGTTATTCTCTTTAAAAGCTTTGCATCCGTAGCTCATTTGCATCTTTAACATGTTTCAAACATGCAAATCCATTTTTAAAATATGTGTGGATGAAATCTCTTTCTTCTAAAATTCCAAGCAATTAGGGTTAAACTAGTGGAATTTCCCAAAATTGGATAACAAAACTTTTGTGTTCGTTAGTATTGGGTGAATAAATTTTCTTTTTTTATATTTTTTATTGTTTTATATTTTTTCCATACATCAACTATAAAATTTTCATTTTGTTGTAAGCTTTTTCCCTTGTTTTTTTTCGGGATGAAGGGTGAGTGAAAAGTCAAAGTTTTTTTTTAAGAAAAAAGCGTACATCTAAAATGGAAAAGTACAATGCACAATTGTAGGGAGAGATAATTCCAAAGAGTGTGAGTAATTTTTAGGGGTTGTAAGCTCTTTTTAGTTTGTATAACTCAGGTTTTGCAATCGTCGGGAAAAATTGGTGGCAAAGGATTTTTAACTGAGTGTTGAATTGCAATCCATAAGTCATTTCATTAAAAAATATAACCCATTAGGCATGATAAATCACTTTACAATCATCTAAGATTGTTAGATCAAATTTTTGAAAATGGGCAAAACAATGACTTGTTAGACTCGGGTAAATATCCCACCACACGTTCACTTGAGAATTTAATGAGCGTTTGTTATTCGGTTTAAAAGCCTTGGATCCATCGGTCATTTGAATCTTTAACATGTTTCAAGCATGCATATCCGTTTTTTAAACATGTGTAGAAAAAATCTCCTTCATGTAAAATTCCAAGCTTAATAGGGTTGGACAAATGGAATTTCCCAGACTTGGATAATAAAACTTTTGTGTTCATTTGTGGTGTGTGAATAGATATTTTTTATTTACATTAGTTATTATTTTAAATATTTTCCATAGATCAACTATAAAATTTTTATTTTGTTGTGATCTTTTTTTGCCTTTTTTGTTTGCGGGGAGAAGGGGGAGCGAAAACTCAAAGTTATGATTGAAGAAAAAAGTGTACATCTAAATTGGACATGCACCATGCACAAATGTAGAGAGAGATATTTCCAAAGAGTGTCTGTACGTTTTAGGGATCGTATGCACTCTTTCGTTTTTATATGTAAGGTTTTGCAATCGTCGGGAAACGAGGGAGGCGGGCCATTTTTAACTGAGTGTTGACTTCAAATCCATAACTCATTTCTTATAAAAATATAGCCCGTAACGCATGACAAATCACTTTACAATCATCTATGATTGTGAGCTCAACTTTTTGAATATGGGCAAAATAATGGCTGGTTTGACTCGGGCAAATATCCCACCGCACGTTCACTTGAGAATTTAATGAGCGTTTGTTATTCTCTTTAAAATCTTAGGATCCATAGGTCATTTGAATCTTTAACATGTTTTTGGCATGCATATCCATTTTTAAAACATGTGTAGAAAAAATCTCCTTCATGTAAAATTCCAAGATATTACTTTTGGACTAGTGGAATTTCCCAAACTTGGATAACAAAACTTTTGTGTTCATTTGTGGGGTGTGAATAAATTTTCTTCATTTACTTTTTTTATTGTTTTAAACTTTTTCCGTACACCAACTATGAAATTTTCATTTTGATGTGATCTATTTGCCTTTTTTGTTTACGGGATGAAGGGAGAGCGAAAAACTTGAAGTTTTGATTTAAGAAAAATGTGTACATCTAAAACGGAAATGCACAATGCACATATGTAGAGAGAGATAATTCCAAAGAGTGTCTGTAATTTTTAGGGATTGTAAGCACCTTTTCATTTTTATATCTCAGGTTTTGCAATCATCGTGAAAAATGGGTTGCGGAGGATTTTTAACTAAGTGTTGAATGGCAATCCATAAGTCATTTCACACAAAAATATAGCCCATTACACAAGATAAATCACATTACAATCATATATGATTAATTATGTCAGCTTTTGCAAATGGCCAAAATAATGGCATGTTTGACTCGGCTAAATATCCCACCGCAAGTTCACTTGAGAATTTGATGAGCGTTAGTTATTCTCTTTAAAAGCTTTACATCCATAGCTCATTTACATCTTTAACATGTTTCAAACATGCATATCCATTTTTAAAACATGTGTGGATGAAATCTCTTTCTTGCAAAATTCCAAGCTATTAGTGTTAAACTAGTGGAATTTCCCAAAATTGGATAACAAAACTTTTGTGTTCGTGTGTGTTGGGTGAACAAATTTTCTTTATTTATATTTGTTATTGTTTTAAATATTTTCATACATCAACGATAAAATTTTCATTTTGTTGTAAGCTTTTTGCCTTGTTTGTTTTCGGGATGAAGGGAGAGCGAAATGTCAAAGTTTTGATTTAAGAAAAAAGTGTACATCTAAAATGGAAAAGGACAATGCACAATTGTAGGGAGAGATAATTCATAAGAGTGTCGGTAATTTATAGGGATTGTAAGCTCTTTTTAGTTTTTATACCTCAGGTTTTGCAATCGTCGAGAAAAATTGGTGGCAGAGGATTTTTAACTGAGTGTTGAATTGCAATCCATAAGTCATTTCATACAAAAATATAGCTCGTTACGCATGATAAATCACTTTACAATCGTCTATGATTTTTAGATCAAATTTTTGAAAATGGGCAAAATAATGACTTGTTAGACTCGGGTAAATATCCCACCGCATGTTCACTTGAGAATTTGATGAGCGTTTGTTATTCTCTTTAAAAGCTTTGGATGCATAGGTCATTTGAATCTTTAACATGTTTCAAGCATGCATATCCATTTTTAAAACAGGTGTAGAAAAAATCTCCTTCATGTAAAATTCCAACCTTAATTGGGTTGGACTAAAGGAATTTCCCAAACTTGGATAAAAAAACTTTTGTGTTCTTTTGTGGTGTGTGATAGATATTTTTTATTTACATTAGTTATTATTTTAAATATTTTCCACACAACAACTATAAAATTTTTATTTTGTTGTGATCTATTTTGCCTTTTTTGATTACTGGATGAAGGGGGAGCGAAAACTCAAAGTTCTGATTTAAGAAAAAAGTGTACATCTAAAATGGAAATGTACAATGCACAAATGTACAGAGAGATATTTCCAAAGAGTATCTGTATGTTTTAGGGATCGTATGCACTCTTTCGTTTTTATATCTAAGGTTTTGTAATCGTCGGGAAACCGGGGAGGCGGGGGATTTTAACTGAGTGTTGACTTCAAATCCATATCACATTTCTTACAAAAATATAGTCCGTTACATGACATATCACTTTAGAATCATCTATGAATGTTAGCTCAACTTTTTGAATATGGGCAAAATAATGGCTTGTTTGACACGGGCAAATATCCCACCGCACGTTCACTTGAGAATTTAATGAGCGTTTGTTATTCTCTTTAATAACTTTGGATGCAGAGGTCGTTTGAATCTTTAACATGTTTCTGGCATGCATATCCATTTTTAAAACATGAGTAGAAAAAATCTCCTTCATGTAAAATTCCAAGATATTAGTTTTGGACTAGTTGCATTTCCCAAACTTGGATAACAAAACTTTTGTGTCCATTTGTGGTGTGTGAATAAATTTTCATCATTTAATTTTTTTATTGTTTTAAACTTTTTCCGTACATCAACTATGAAATAACATTTTTCTGTGATCTATTTGCCTTTTTTGTTTACGAGATGAAGGGAGAACGAAAAACTCAAAGTTTTGATTTAAGAAAAATGTGTACATCTAAAACGGAAATGCACAATGCACATATGTAGAGAGAGATAATTCCAAAGAGTGTCTGTAATTTTTAGGGTTTGTAAGCACCTTTTCGTTTTTATATCTCAGGTTTTGCAATCGTCGGGAAAATGGGTTGCGGAGGATTTTTAACTGACTATTGAATTGCAATCCATAAGTGATTTCATACAAAAATATAGCCCGTTACGCCTGATAAATCACATTACAACCATCTATGATTAATTGTGTCTGCTTTTTGCAAATGGGCAAAATAATGGCATGTTTGACTCGGGTAAATATCCCACCGCAAGTTCACTTGAGAATTTAATGAGCGTTTGTTATTCTTTTTAAAACCTTTGCATCCATAGCTCATTTGCATCTTTAACATGTTTCAAACATGCATATCCATTTTTAAAACATGTGTGGATGAAATGTCTTTCTTGCAAAATATCAGGCTATTAGAGTTAAACTAGTAGAATTTCCCAAAATTGGATAACAAAACTTTTGTGTTCATTTGTGTTGGGTGAATAAATTTTCTTTATTTATATTTGTTATTGTTTTAAATTTTTTCCATACAGCAACTATAAAACTTTCGTTTTGTTGTAAGCTTTTTGCCTTGTTTGTTTTCGGGATGAAGGGAGAGCGAAAAGTCAAAGTTTTGATTTAAGAAAAAAGTGTACATCAAAAATGGAAAAGCACAATGCACAATTATAGGGAGAGATAATTCCAAAGAGTGTCTGTAATTTTTAGGGATTGTAAGCTCTTTTTAGTTTTTATATCTCAGGTTTTGCAATCGTCGGGAAAAATTGGTGGCAGAGGATTTTTAACTGAGTGTTGAATTGCAATCCATAAGTCATTTATATAGCCCGTTACGCATGATAAATCAATTTCCAATCATCTATGATTGTTAGATCAAATTTTTGAAAATGGGCAAAATAATGACTTGTTAGACTCGGGTAAATATCCCCCCGCACGTTCAATTGAGAATTTAATGAGCGTTTGTTATTCTATTTGAAAACTTTTGATCCATAGGTCATTTGAATCTTTAACATGTTTCAAGCATGCATATCCATTTTTAAAACATGTGTAGTAAAAATCTCCTTCATGTAAAATTCCAAGCTTAATAGGGTTGGACTATTGGAATTTCCCAAACTTGGATAATAAAACTTTTGTGTTCATTTGTGGTGTGCGAATATATATTTTTTATTTACATTAGTTATCATTTTAAAATTTTTCCACACATCAACTATAAATTTTTTTTTTTGTTGTGATCTTTTTTGCCTTTTTTGTTTACGGGATGAAGGGGGGAGCGAAAACTCAAAGTTCGGATTTAAGAAAAAAGTGTACATCTAAAATGGAAATGCACAATGCACAAATGTAGAGAGAGATATTTCAGAAGAGTGTCTTTATGTTTTAGGGATCGTATGCACTCTTTCGTTTTCATATCTAATGTTTTTCAATCGTCGAGAAAGGGGGAGGCGGGAGATTTTTAACTGAGTGTTGACTTCAAATCCATAAGTCATTTCTTACCAAAATATAGCTCGTTACGCATGACAAATCACTTTACGATCACCTATGATTGTTAGCTCAACTTTTTGAATATGGGGAAAATAAAGGCTTGTTTGACTCTGGCAAATATCCCACTGCACGTTCACTTGAGAATTTAATGAGCGTTTATTATTCTCTTTAAAAGCTTTGGATCCATAGGTCATTTGAATCTTAAACATGTTTTTGGCATGCATATCCATTTTTAAAACATGTGTAGAAAAAATCTCCTTCATGTAAAATTCCAAGATATTAGTTTTGGACTCATGGAATTTCCCAAACGAGGATAACAAAACTTTTGTGTTCATTTGTGGTGTGTGAATAATTTTTCTTCATTTACTTTTTTTATTGTTTTAAACTTTTTCCGTACATCAACTATGAAATTTTCATTTTGCTGTGATCTATTTGCCTTTTTTGTTTACGGGAAGAAGGGTGAGGGAAAAACTCGAAGTTTTGATATAAAAAAAATGTGTACATCTAAAACGGAAATGCACATTGCACATATGTAGAGAGAGATAATTCCAAAGAGTGTTAGTAATTTTTCGGGATTGTAAGCACCTTTTCGTTTTTATATCTCAGGTTTTGCAATCGTCGGGAAAAATGGGTTGCGGAGGATTTTTACTTGAGTGTTGAATTGTAATCCATAAGTCATTTCATACAAAAATATAGCCTCAAAAGAGTGTCAGTAACTTCTAGGGATTGTAAGCTCTTTTTAGTTTTTATATCTCAGGTTTTGCAATCGTCGGGAAAAATTGGCGGCAAAGGATTTTTAACTGAGTGTTGAATTGCAATCCATAAGTCATTTCATAAAAAAATATAGCCCGGTACGCATGATAAATCACTTTACAATCATGTATGATTGTTAGATCAAATTTTTTAAAATGGACAAAATAACGACTTGTTAGACTCGGGTAAATATCCAACCGCACGTTCACTTGAGAATTTAATGAGCGTTTGTTATTCTCTTTAAAAGCTTTGGATCCATAGGTCATTTGAATCTTTAACATGTTTCAAGCATGCATATGCATTTTTAAAACATGTGTAGAAAAAATCTCCTTCATGTAAAATTCCAAGCTTAATAGGGTTGGACTAATGGAATTTCCCAAACTTGGATAACAAAACTTTTGTGTTCATTTGTGGTGTGTGAGTAGATATTTTTTATTTAAATTATTTATTATTTTAAATATTTTCCACACATCAACTATAAAATTTTTATTTTGTTGTGATCTTTTCTGCCTTTTTTGTTTACGGGATGAAGGGGGAGCGAAAACTCAAAGTTCTGATTTAAGAAAAAAATGTACATCTAAAATTGAAATGCACAATGCAAAAATGTAGACAGAGATATTTCCAAATAGTGTCTGTATGTTTTAGGGATCGTATGCACTTTTTCGTTTTTATATCTAAGGTTTTGCAATCATCGGGAAACGGGGGAGGCGGGCGATTTTTAACTGAGTGTTGACTTCAAATCCATAAGTCATTTCTTACAAAAATATAGCCCGTTACGCATGACAAATCACTCTACCATCATCTTATATTGTTAGCTCAACTTTATGAATATGGGAAAAATAATGGCTTCTTTGACTCGGACAAATATCCTACCGCACGTTCACTTGAGAATTTAATGAGCGTTTGTTATTCTCTTTAAAAGCTTTGGATCCATAGGTCATTTGAATCTTTAACATGTTTCTGGCATGCATATCCATTTTTAAAACATGTGTAGAAAAAATCTACTTCATGTAAAATTCCAAGATATTAGTTTAGGACTACTGGAATTTCCCAAACTTGGATAACAAAACTTTTGTGTTCATTTGTGGTGTGTGAATAAATTTTCTTCATTTTCTTTATTTATTGTTTTAAAGTTTTTCCGTACATCAACTATGAAATTTTTATTTTTCTGTGATCTATTTGCTTTATTTGTTTACGGGATGAAGGGAGAGTGAAAAACTCGAAGTTTTGATTTAATAAAAATGTGTACATCTAAAGCGGAAATGCACAATGCACATATGTAGAGAGATATAATTCCAAAGAGTGTCTGCAATTTTTAGGGATTGTAAGCACCTTTTCGTTTTTATATCTCAGGTTTTGCAATCGTCGAGAAAAATGGGTTGCGAGAATTTTTAACTGAGTGTTGAATTGCAATCCATAAGTCATTTCATACAAAAATATAGCACGTTACGCAATGTAAATCACATTACAATCATCTATGATTAATTATGTCAGCTTTTTGCAAATGGGCAAAATAATGGCATGTTTGACTCGGATAAATATCCCACCGCAATTTCACTTGAGAATTTAATGAGCGTTTGTTACTCTCTTTAAAAGCTTTGCATCCACAGCTCATTTGCGTCTTTAACATGTTTCAAAATGCATATCCATTTTTAAAACATGTGAGGACGAAATCTCTTTCTTGCAAAATTCGAAGCTATTAGGTTTAAACAAGTGGAATTTCCCAAAATTGGATAACAAAACTTTTGTGTTCATTTGTGTTGGGTGAATAAATTTTATTTATTTATATTTGTTATTGTTTTAAATTTTTTCCATACATAAACTATAAAATTTTCATTTTATTGTAAGCTTTTAGCCTTGTTTGTTTTCGGGATGAAGGGAGAGCAAAAAGTCAAAGTTTTGATTTAAGAAAAGTGTGTACATCTAAAATGGAAAAGCACAATGAAAAATTGTATGGAGAGATAATTCCAAAGAGAGTCTGTAATTTCTAGGGATTGTAAGCTATTTTAAGTTTTTATTTCTAAGGTTTTGCAATCGTCGGGAAAAATTGTTGGCAGAAGATTTTTAACTGAGTGTTGAATTGCAATCCATAAGTCATTTCATACAAAAATATAGCCCGTTACGCATGATAAATCACTTTACAATCATCTCTGATTGTTAGCTCAAGTTTTTGAATATGGGCAAAATAATGGCTTGTTTGACTCGAGCAAATATCCCACCGCACGTTCACTTGAGAATTTAATGAGCATTTGTTGTTCTCTTTAAAAGCTTCGGATCCATTGGTCATTTGAATCTTTAACATGTTTCAAGCATGCATATCCATTTTTAAAACATGTGTAGAAAAAATCTCCTCCATGAAAAATTCCAAGCTTAATAGGGTTGTACTAATGGAATTTCCCAAACTTGGATAACAAAACTTTAGTGTTCATTTTTGGTGTGTGAATAGATATTTTTTATTTACATTAGTTATTATTTTAAATATGTTCCACACATCAACTATAAAATTTTTCATTTGTTGTGATCTTTTTTGCCTTTTTTGTTTACGGGATGAAGGAGGGAGCGAAAACTCAAAGTTATGATTTAAGAAAAAAGTGTACATCTAAAATGGAAATGTACTATGCACAAATGTAGAGAGAGATATTTCCAAAGGGTTTCTGTATGTTTTTGGGATCGTATGCACTTTTTTCGTTTTTATATCGAAGGTTTTGCAATCGTCGGGAAACGGGGAGGCGGGCGTTTTTTAACTGAGTGTTGACTTCAAATCCATAAGTCAATTCTTACAAAAATATAGCCCGTTACGCATGACAAATCACTTTACAATCATCTATGATTGTTAGCTCAACTTTATGAATATGGGCAAAATAATGGCTTGTTTGACTCGGGCAAATATCCCACCGCACGTTCACTTGAGAATTTAATGAGCGTTTGTTATTATCTTTAAAAGCTTTGGATCCATAGGTCATTTGAATCTTTAACATGTTTCTGGCATGCATAGCCATTTTTAAAACATGTGTAGAAAAAGTTTTCTTCATGTAAAATTCCAAGATATTAGCTTTGGACTAGTGGAATTTCCCAAACTTGGATATCAAAACTTTTGTGTTCATTTGTGGTGTGTGAATAAATTTTCTTCATTTAATTTTTTTACTGTTTTAAACTTTTTCCGTACATCAACTATGAAATTTTCATTTTGCGGTGATCTATTTGCCTTTTTTGTTTACAGGATGAAGGGAGAGCGAAAAACTCAAAGTTTTGATTAAAGAAAAATGTGTATATCTAAACGGAAATGCACAATGCACATATGTAGAGAGATATAATTCCAAAGAGTGTCTGTAAATTTTAGGAATCGTAAGCACCTTTTCATTTTTATATCTCAGGTTTTGCAATCGTCGGGAAAAATGGGTTGCGGAGGATTTTTAACTGAGTGTTGATTTGTAATGGAATTTCCCAAACTTGGATAACAAAACTTTTGTGTTCATTTGTGGTGTGTGAATAGATATTTTTTATTTACATTAGTTATTATTTTAAATATTTTCCATACATCAACTAGAAAATTTATATTTTGTTGTGATCTTTTTTGCCTTTTTTTTTTACAGGATGAAGGGGGAGCGAAAACTCAAAATTCTGATTTAAGAAAAAAGTGAACATCTAAATTGGAAATGCACAATGCACAAATGTAGAGAGAGATATTGCCAAAGAGTGCATGTATGTTTTAGGGATCGTATGCACTCTTTCGTTTTTATATGTATGGTTTTGCAATCGTCGGGACACGGGCGAAGCGGGGGATTTTTAACTGAGTGTTGACTTCAAATCCATAAGTCATTTCTCTTACGAAAATATAGCCCGTTACGCATGACAAATCACTTTACAATCATCTATGATTGTTAGCTCAACTTTTTGAATATGGGCAAAATAATGGCAAGTTTGACTTGGGTAAATATCCCACCGCATGTTCACTTGAGAATTTAATGAGCGTTTGTTATTCTCTTTAAAAGCTTTGGATCCATAGGTCATTTGAATCTTTAACATGTTTCAAGCATGCATATCCATTTTTAAAACATGTGTAGAAAAAATCACCTTCATGTAAAATTCCAAGCTTAATAGGGTTGGACTAATGGAATTTCCCAAACTTGGATAACAAAACTTTTGTGTTCATTTCTGGTGTGTGAATAGATATTTTTTATTTACATTAGTTATTATTATAAATATTTTCCACACATCAACAATAAAATTTTTATTTTGTTGTGATCTTTTTTGCCTTTTTATGTTTACGGGATGAAGGGGGAGCGAAAACTCAAAGTTCTGATTTAAGAAAAAAGTGTACATCTAAAATGGAAATGCACAATGCACAAATGTAGAGAGAGATATTTCCAAAGAGTGTCTATAAGTTTTAGGGATCGTATGCACTCTTTCGTTTTTATATCTAAGGTTTTCCAATCGTCGGGAAAAGGGGGAGGCGAGCGATTTTGAATTGAGTGTTGACTTCAAATCCATAAGTCATTTCTTAGAAAAATATAGCCCGTTACACATGACAAATCACTTTACAATCATCTACGATTGTTTGCTCAACTTTTTGAATATGGGCAAAATAATGGCTTGTTTGACTCGGGCAAATATCCCACCGCACGTTCACTTGAGAATTTAATGAGCGTTTGTTATTCTCTAGGTCATTTGAATCTTTAACATGTTTCTGGCATGCATATCCATTTTTAAAACATGTGTGGAAAAAATCTCCTTCACGTAAATTTCCAACATATTAGTTTTGGACGAGTGGAATTTCCAAAACATGGATAACGAAACTTTTGTGTTCATTTGTGGTGTGTGAATAAATTTTCTTCATTTACTTTTTTTATTGTTTTAAACTTTTTCTATACATCAACTATGAAATTTTCATTTTGCTGTGATCTAATTGCCTTTTTTGTTTACGGGATGAAGGGAGAGCGAAAAACTCGAAGTTTTGATTTGAGAAAAATGTGTACATCTAAAAAGGAAATGCACAATGCACATATGTAGACAGAGATAATTCCAACGAGAGTTTGTAATTTTTAGGGATTGTAAGCACGTTTTCGTTTTTATATCTCTGGTTTTGCAATCGTGGGCAAAAATGGGTTGCGGAGGATTTTTGACTGAGTGTTGAATTGCAATCCCTAAGTCATTTCATACAAAATATAGCCCGTTACGCATGATAAATCACATTACAATCATCTATGATTAATTATGTTAGCTTTTGGCAAATGGGCAAAATAATGGCATGTTTGACTCCGGTAAATATCCCACACCAAGTTCACTTGAGAATTTATTGAGCGTTAGTTATTCTCTTTAAAAGTTTTGCATCCATAGCTCATTTGCATCTTTAACATGTTTCAAACATGAATATCCATTTTTAAGACGTGTGGATGAAATCTCTTTCTTGCAAAATTCCAAACTATTAGGGTTAAACTAGTGGAATTTTCCAAAATTGGATAACAAAAGTTGTGTTCATTTGTGTTGGGTGAATAAATTTTCTTTATTTATATTTTTTATTGTTTTAAATTTGTTCCATACATCAACTATAAAATTTTCATTTTGTTGTAAGCTTTTTGCCTTGTTTGTTTTTGGGATGAAGGGAGAGCGAAAAGTGAAAGTTTTGATGTAAGAAAAAAGTGTACATCTAAAATTGAAAAGCACAATGCACAATTGTAGGGAGAGATAATTCCAAAGAGTGTCCGTAATTTTTATGGATTGTAAGCTCTTTTTTAGTTTTTATATCTCAGGTTTTTCAATCGTCGGGAAAAATTGGTGGCAGAGGATTTTTAACTGAGTGTTGAATGGCAATCCATAAGTCATTTCATACAAAAATATAGCCCGTTACACATGATAAATCACTTTACAATCATCTATGATTGTTAGATCAATTTTTTTGAAAATGGGCAAAATAATGACTTGTTAGACTCGGGTAAATATCCCAACGCACGTTCACTTGAGAATGTATTGAGCATTTGTTATTCTCTTTAAAAGCTTTGGATCCATAGGTCACTTGAATCTTTAATATGTTTCAAACATGCATATCCATTTTTAAAACATGTGTAGAAAAAATCTCCTTCATGTAAAATTCCAAGCATAATAGGGTTGGACTAATGGAATTTTGCCAAACTTGGATAACAAAACTTTTGTGTTCATTTTTGGTGTGTGAATAGATATTTTTTATTTACATTTGTTATTATTTTAAATATTTCCCACACATCAACAATAAAATTTTTATTTTGTTGTGATCTTTTTTGCCTTTTTTTGTTTACGGGATGAAGGGGGAGCGAAAACTCAAAGTTCTGATTTAAGGAAAAAGTGTACATCTAAAATGGAAATGCACAATGCACAAATGTAGAGAGAGATATTTCAAAAGATTGTCTGTATGTTTTAGGGATCGAATGCACTCTTTCGTTTTTATCTCTAAGGTTTTTCAATCGTCGGGAAAAGGGGGAGGCGAGCGATTTGGAACTGAGTGTTGACTTCAAATCCATAAGTTATTTCTTACAAAAATATAGCCCGTTACACATGACAAATCACTTTACAATCATCTACGATTGTTAGCTCAACTTTTTAAATATGGGCAAAATAATGGCTTGTTTGACTCGGGCAAATATCCCACCGCACGTTCACTTGAGAATTTAATGAGCTTTTGTCATTCTCTTTAAAAGCTTCGGATCCATAGGTCATTTGAATCTTTAACATGTTTATGCCTTGCATATCCATTTTTAAAACATTTGTAGAAAAAATCTCCTTCACGTAAAATTCCAACTTATTAGTTTTGGACTAGTGGAATTTCCCAAGCTTGGATAACAAAATTTTGGTGTTCATTTGTGGTGTGTGAATAAATTTTCTTCATTTACTTTTTTTAATGTTTTAAACTTTTTCTGTAGATCAACTATGAAATTTTCTTTTTGCTGTGATCTATTTGCCTTTTTTGTTTACGGGATGAAGAGAGAGCGAAAAGCTCGAAGTTTTGATTTAAGAAAAATGTGTACATCTAAAATGGAAATGCACAATGCACATATGTAGAAAGAGATAATTCCAAAGAGTGTCTGTAATTTTTAGGGATTGTAAGCACCTTTTCGTTTTTACGTCTCAGGTTTTGCAATCGTCGGGAAAAATGGGTTGCAGAGGATTTTTAACTGAGTGTTGAATTGCAATCCATAAGTCATTTCATACAAAAATATAGCCCGTTACACATGATAAATAAAATTACAATCATCTACGATTAATTATGTTAGCTTTTTGCAAATGGGCAAAATAATGGCATGTTTGACTCGGGTAAATATCCCACCGCAAGTTCACTTGAGAATTTAATGAGCGTTTGTTATTCTCTTTAAAAGCTTTGCAGTCGTAGCCCATTTGCGTCTTTAACATGTTTCAAACATGCATATCTATTTTTAAAACATGTGTGGACGAAATCTCCTTCTTGCAAAATTCCAAGCTTAAAGGGGTTGGACTAATGGAATTTCCCAAACTTGGATTACAAAACTTTTGTGTTCATTTGTGGTGTGTGAATAGATATTTTTTATTTACATTAGTTATTATTTTTAATATTTTCCACCCAAAAACTATAAAATTTTTATTTTGTTGTGATCTATTTTGCCTTTTTTGTTTACTGGATGAAGGGGGAGCGAAAACTCAAAGTTCTGATTAAAGAAAAAAGTGTACATCTAAAATGGAAATTTACAATGCAAAAATGTACAGAGAGATATTTCCAAAGAGTGTCTGTATGTTTTAGGGATCGTATGCACTCTTTCATTTTTATATCTAAGGTTTTGTAATCGTCGGGAAACCGGGGAGGCGAGGGATTTTTAACTGAGGGTTGACTTCAAATCCATAAGTCATTTCTTACAAAAATATAGCCCGTTACATGACATATCACTTTAGAATCATCTATGAATGTTAGCTCAACTTTTTGAATATGGGCAAAATAATGGATTGTTTGACACGGTCAAATATCCCACCGCCCGTTCACTTGAGAATTTAATGAGCGTTTGTTATTCTCTTTAATAGCTTTGGATCCAGAGGCCGTTTGAATCTTTAACATGTTTCTGGCATGCATATCCATTTTTAAAACATGCGTAGAAAAAATCTCCTTCATGTAAAATTCCAAGATATTTGTTTTGGACTAGAGGCATTTCCCAAACTTGGATAACAAAACTTGTGTTCATTTGTGGTGTGTGAATAAATTTTCTTCATTCACTTTTTATATTGTTTAAAACTTTTTCCTTACATCAACTATGGAATTTTCATTTTTCTGTGATCTATTTGAGTTTTTTGTTTACGGGATGAAGGGAGAAAGAAAAACTCGAAGTTTTGATTTAAGAAAAATGTGTACATCTAAAACAGAAATGCACAATGCATATATGTAGAGAGAGATAATTCCAAAGATTGTCTGTAATTTTTAGGGTTTGTAAGCACCTTTTTGTTTTTATATCTCAGGTTTTGCAATCGTCGGGAAAATGGGTTGCAGAGGATTTTTAACTGAGTGTTGAATTGCAATCCATAAGTCATTTCATACAAAAATATAACCCGTTACGCATGATAAATTACATTACAATCATCTATGATTAATAATGTCAGCTTTTAGCAAATGGGCAAAATAATGGCATTTTTTACTCGGGTAAATATCTCACCGCAAGTTCACTTGAGAATTTAATGAGCGTTAGTTATTCTCTTTCAAAGATTTGCATCCATAGCTCATTTGCATCTTGAACATGTTTCAAATATGCATATCCATTTTTAAAACAAGTGTGGATGAAATCTCTTTCTTGCAAAATTCCAAGCTATTAGTGTTAAACTAGTGGAATTTCCCAAAATTGGATAACAAAACTTTTGTGTTCGTTTGTGTTGGGTCAACAAATTTTCTTTATTTATATTTGTTATTGTTTTAAATTTTTTCCATACATCAACTATAAAACTTTCATTTTGTTGTAAGCTTTTTGCCTTGTTTGTTTTCGGGATGAAGGGAGAGCGAAATGTCAAAGTTTTGATTTAAGAAAAAAGTGTACATCTAAAATGGAAAAGCACAATGCACAATTGTAGGGAGAGATAATTCATAAGAGTGTCGGTAATTTATAGGGATTGTAAGCTCTTTTTAGTTTTTATACCTCAGGTTTTGCAATCGTCGAGAAAAATTGGTGGCAGAGGATTTTTAACTGAGTGTTGAATTGCAATCCATAAGTCATTTCATACAAAAATATAGCTCGTTACGCATGATAAATCACTTTACAATCGTCTATGATTTTTAGATCAAATTTTTGAAAATGGGCAAAATAATGACTTGTTAGACTCGGGTAAATATCCCACCGCATGTTCACTTGAGAATTTGATGAGCGTTTGTTATTCTCTTTAAAAGCTTTGGATGCATAGGTCATTTGAATCTTTAACATGTTTCAAGCATGCATATCCATTTTTAAAACAGGTGTAGAAAAAATCTCCTTCATGTAAAATTCCAACCTTAATTGGGTTGGACTAAAGGAATTTCCCAAACTTGGATAAAAAAACTTTTGTGTTCTTTGTGGTGTGTGATAGATATTTTTTATTTACATTAGTTATTATTTTAAATATTTTCCACACAACAACTATAAAATTTTTATTTTGTTGTGATCTATTTTGCCTTTTTTGTTTACTGGATGAAGGGGGAGCGAAAACTCAAAGTTCTGATTTAAGAAAAAAGTGTACATCTAAAATGGAAATGTACAATGCACAAATGTACAGAGAGATATTTCCAAAGAGTATCTGTATGTTTTAGGGATCGTATGCACTCTTTCGTTTTTATATCTAAGGTTTTGTAATCGTCGGGAAACCGGGGAGGCGGGGGATTTTAACTGAGTGTTGACTTCAAATCCATATCACATTTCTTACAAAAATATAGTCCGTTACATGACATATCACTTTAGAATCATCTATGAATGTTAGCTCAACTTTTTGAATATGGGCAAAATAATGGCTTGTTTGACACGGGCAAATATCCCACCGCACGTTCACTTGAGAATTTAATGAGCGTTTGTTATTCTCTTTAATAACTTTGGATGCAGAGGTTGTTTGAATCTTTAACATGTTTCTGGCATGCATATCCATTTTTAAAACATGAGTAGAAAAAATCTCCTTCATGTAAAATTCCAAGATATTAGTTTTGGACTAGTTGCATTTCCCAAACTTGGATAACAAAACTTTTGTGTCCATTTGTGGTGTGTGAATAAATTTTCATCATTTAATTTTTTTATTGTTTTAAACTTTTTCCGTACATCAACTATGAAATAACATTTTTCTGTGATCTATTTGCCTTTTTTGTTTACGAGATGAAGGGAGAACGAAAAACTCAAAGTTTTGATTTAAGAAAAATGTGTACATCTAAAACGGAAATGCACAATGCACATATGTAGAGAGAGATAATTCCAAAGAGTGTCTGTAATTTTTAGGGTTTGTAAGCACCTTTTCGTTTTTATATCTCAGGTTTTGCAATCGTCGGGAAAATGGGTTGCGGAGGATTTTTAACTGACTATTGAATTGCAATCCATAAGTGATTTCATACAAAAATATAGCCCGTTACGCCTGATAAATCACATTACAACCATCTATGATTAATTGTGTCTGCTTTTTGCAAATGGGCAAAATAATGGCATGTTTGACTCGGGTAAATATCCCACCGCAAGTTCACTTGAGAATTTAATGAGCGTTTGTTATTCTTTTTAAAACCTTTGCATCCATAGCTCATTTGCATCTTTAACATGTTTCAAACATGCATATCCATTTTTAAAACATGTGTGGATGAAATGTCTTTCTTGCAAAATATCAGGCTATTAGAGTTAAACTAGTAGAATTTCCCAAAATTGGATAAAAAAACTTTTGTGTTCATTTGTGTTGGGTGAATAAATTTTATTTATTTATATTTGTTATTGTTTTAAATTTTTTCCATACAGCAACTATAAAACTTTCGTTTTGTTGTAAGCTTTTTGCCTTGTTTGTTTTCGGGATGAAGGGAGAGCGAAAAGTCAAAGTTTTGATTTAAGAAAAAAGTGTACATCAAAAATGGAAAAGCACAATGCACAATTATAGGGAGAGATAATTCCAAAGAGTGTCTGTAATTTTTAGGGATTGTAAGCTCTTTTTAGTTTTTATATCTCAGGTTTTGCAATCGTCGGGAAAAATTGGTGGCAGAGGATTTTTAACTGAGTGTTGAATTGCAATCCATAAGTCATTTCATAGAAAAATATAGCCCGTTACGCATGATAAATCAATTTCCAATCATCTATGATTGTTAGATCAAATTTTTGAAAATGGGCAAAATAATGACTTGTTAGACTCGGGTAAATATCCCCCCGCACGTTCAATTGAGAATTTAATGAGCGTTTGTTATTCTATTTGAAAACTTTTGATCCATAGGTCATTTGAATCTTTAACATGTTTCAAGCATGCATATCCATTTTTAAAACATGTGTAGTAAAAATCTCCTTCATGTAAAATTCCAAGCTTAATAGGGTTGGACTAATGGAATTTCCCAAACTTGGATAATAAAACTTTTGTGTTCATTTGTGGTGTGTGAATATATATTTTTTATTTACATTAGTTATCATTTTAAAATTTTTCCACACATCAACTATAAATTTTTTTTTTTGTTGTGATCTTTTTTGCCTTTTTTGTTTACGGGATGAAGGGGGGAGCGAAAACTCAAAGTTCGGATTTAAGAAAAAAGTGTACATCTAAAATGGAAATGCACAATGCACAAATGTAGAGAGAGATATTTCAGAAGAGTGTCTTTATGTTTTAGGGATCGTATGCACTCTTTCGTTTTCATATCTAATGTTTTTCAATCGTCGAGAAAGGGGGAGGCGGGAGATTTTTAACTGAGTGTTGACTTCAAATCCATAAGTCATTTCTTACCAAAATATAGCTCGTTACGCATGACAAATCACTTTACTATCACCTATGATTGTTAGCTCAACTTTTTGAATATGGGGAAAATAAAGGCTTGTTTGACTCTGGCAAATATCCCACTGCACGTTCACTTGAGAATTTAATGAGCGTTTGTTATTCTCTTTAAAAGCTTTGGATCCATAGGTCATTTGAATCTTAAACATGTTTTTGGCATGCATATCCATTTTTAAAACATGTGTAGAAAAAATCTCCTTCATGTAAAATTCCAAGATATTAGTTTTGGACTCATGGAATTTCCCAAACGAGGATAACAAAACTTTTGTGTTCATTTGTGGTGTGTGAATAATTTTTCTTCATTTACTTTTTTTATTGTTTTAAACTTTTTCCGTACATCAACTATGAAATTTTCATTTTGCTGTGATCTATTTGCCTTTTTTGTTTACGGGAAGAAGGGTGAGGGAAAAACTCGAAGTTTTGATATAAAAAAAATGTGTACATCTAAAACGGAAATGCACATTGCACATATGTAGAGAGAGATAATTCCAAAGAGTGTTAGTAATTTTTTGGGATTGTAAGCACCTTTTCGTTTTTATATCTCAGGTTTTGCAATCGTCGGGAAAAATGGGTTGCGGAGGATTTTTACTTGAGTGTTGAATTGTAATCCATAAGTCATTTCATACAAAAATATAGCCTCAAAAGAGTGTCAGTAACTTCTAGGGATTGTAAGCTCTTTTTAGTTTTTATATCTCAGGTTTTGTAATCGTCGGGAAAAATTGGTGGCAAAGGATTTTTAACTGAGTGTTGAATTGCAATCCATAAGTCATTTCATAAAAAAATATAGCCCGGTACGCATGATAAATCACTTTACAATCATGTATGATTGTTAGATCAAATTTTTTAAAATGGACAAAATAACGACTTGTTAGACTCGGGTAAATATCCAACCGCACGTTCACTTGAGAATTTAATGAGCGTTTGTTATTCTCATTAAAAGCTTTGGATCCATAGGTCATTTGAATCTTTAACATGTTTCAAGCATGCATATGCATTTTTAAAACATGTGTAGAAAAAATCTCCTTCATGTAAAATTCCAAGCTTAATAGGGTTGGACTAATGGAATTTCCCAAACTTGGATAACAAAACTTTTGTGTTCATTTGTGGTGTGTGAGTAGATATTTTTTATTTAAATTAGTTATTATTTTAAATATTTTCCACACATCAACTATAAAATTTTTATTTTGTTGTGATCTTTTCTGCCTTTTTTGTTTACGGGATGAAGGGGGAGCGAAAACTCAAAGTTCTGATTTAAGAAAAAAATGTACATCTAAAATTGAAATGCACAATGCAAAAATGTAGAGAGAGATATTTCCAAATAGTGTCTGTATGTTTTAGGGATCGTATGCACTTTTTCGTTTTTATATCTAAGGTTTTGCAATCATCGGGAAACGGGGGAGGCGGGCGATTTTTAACTGAGTGTTGACTTCAAATCCATAAGTCATTTCTTACAAAAATATAGCCCGTTACGCATGACAAATCACTCTACCATCATCTTATATTGTTAGCTCAACTTTATGAATATGGGAAAAATAATGGCTTCTTTGACTCGGACAAATATCCTACCGCACGTTCACTTGAGAATTTAATGAGCGTTTGTTATTCTCTTTAAAAGCTTTGGATCCATAGGTCATTTGAATCTTTAACATGTTTCTGGCATGCATATCCATTTTTAAAACATGTGTAGAAAAAATCTACTTCATGTAAAATTCCAAGATATTAGTTTAGGACTACTGGAATTTCCCAAACTTGGATAACAAAACTTTTGTGTTCATTTGTGGTGTGTGAATAAATTTTCTTCATTTTCTTTATTTATTGTTTTAAAGTTTTTCCGTACATCAACTATGAAATTTTTATTTTTCTGTGATCTATTTGCTTTATTTGTTTACGGGATGAAGGGAGAGTGAAAAACTCGAAGTTTTGATTTAATAAAAATGTGTACATCTAAAGCGGAAATGCACAATGCACATATGTAGAGAGATATAATTCCAAAGAGTGTCTGCAATTTTTAGGGATTGTAAGCACCTTTTCGTTTTTATATCTCAGGTTTTGCAATCGTCGGGAAAAATGGGTTGCGAGAATTTTTAACTGAGTGTTGAATTGCAATCCATAAGTCATTTCATACAAAAATATAGCACGTTACGCAATGTAAATCACATTACAATCATCTATGATTAATTATGTCAGCTTTTTGCAAATGGGCAAAATAATGGCATGTTTGACTCGGATAAATATCCCACCGCAATTTCACTTGAGAATTTAATGAGCGTTTGTTACTCTCTTTAAAAGCTTTGCATCCACAGCTCATTTGCGTCTTTAACATGTTTCAAAATGCATATCCATTTTTAAAACATGTGAGGACGAAATCTCTTTCTTGCAAAATTCGAAGCTATTAGGTTTAAACAAGTGGAATTTCCCAAAATTGGATAACAAAACTTTTGTGTTCATTTGTGTTGGGTGAATAAATTTTATTTATTTATATTTGTTATTGTTTTAAATTTTTTCCATACATAAACTATAAAATTTTCATTTTATTGTAAGCTTTTAGCCTTGTTTGTTTTCGGGATGAAGGGAGAGCAAAAAGTCAAAGTTTTGATTTAAGAAAAGTGTGTACATCTAAAATGGAAAAGCACAATGAAAAATTGTATGGAGAGATAATTCCAAAGAGAGTCTGTAATTTCTAGGGATTGTAAGCTATTTTAAGTTTTTATTTCTAAGGTTTTGCAATCGTCGGGAAAAATTGTTGGCAGAAGATTTTTAACTGAGTGTTGAATTGCAATCCATAAGTCATTTCATACAAAAATATAGCCCGTTACGCATGATAAATCACTTTACAATCATCTCTGATTGTTAGCTCAAGTTTTTGAATATGGGCAAAATAATGGCTTGTTTGACTCGAGCAAATATCCCACCGCACGTTCACTTGAGAATTTAATGAGCATTTGTTGTTCTCTTTAAAAGCTTCGGATCCATTGGTCATTTGAATCTTTAACATGTTTCAAGCATGCATATCCATTTTTAAAACATGTGTAGAAAAAATCTCCTCCATGAAAAATTCCAAGCTTAATAGGGTTGTACTAATGGAATTTCCCAAACTTGGATAACAAAACTTTAGTGTTCATTTTTGGTGTGTGAATAGATATTTTTTATTTACATTAGTTATTATTTTAAATATGTTCCACACATCAACTATAAAATTTTTCATTTGTTGTGATCTTTTTTGCCTTTTTTGTTTACGGGATGAAGGAGGGAGCGAAAACTCAAAGTTATGATTTAAGAAAAAAGTGTACATCTAAAATGGAAATGTACTATGCACAAATGTAGAGAGAGATATTTCCAAAGGGTTTCTGTATGTTTTTGGGATCGTATGCACTTTTTTCGTTTTTATATCGAAGGTTTTGCAATCGTCGGGAAACGGGGAGGCGGGCGTTTTTTAACTGAGTGTTGACTTCAAATCCATAAGTCAATTCTTACAAAAATATAGCCCGTTACGCATGACAAATCACTTTACAATCATCTATGATTGTTAGCTCAACTTTATGAATATGGGCAAAATAATGGCTTGTTTGACTCGGGCAAATATCCCACCGCACGTTCACTTGAGAATTTAATGAGCGTTTGTTATTATCTTTAAAAGCTTTGGATCCATAGGTCATTTGAATCTTTAACATGTTTCTGGCATGCATAGCCATTTTTAAAACATGTGTAGAAAAAGTTTTCTTCATGTAAAATTCCAAGATATTAGCTTTGGACTAGTGGAATTTCCCAAACTTGGATATCAAAACTTTTGTGTTCATTTGTGGTGTGTGAATAAATTTTCTTCATTTAATTTTTTTACTGTTTTAAACTTTTTCCGTACATCAACTATGAAATTTTCATTTTGCGGTGATCTATTTGCCTTTTTTGTTTACAGGATGAAGGGAGAGCGAAAAACTCAAAGTTTTGATTAAAGAAAAATGTGTATATCTAAACGGAAATGCACAATGCACATATGTAGAGAGATATAATTCCAAAGAGTGTCTGTAAATTTTAGGAATCGTAAGCACCTTTTCATTTTTATATCTCAGGTTTTGCAATCGTCGGGAAAAATGGGTTGCGGAGGATTTTTAACTGAGTGTTGATTTGTAATGGAATTTCCCAAACTTGGATAACAAAACTTTTGTGTTCATTTGTGGTGTGTGAATAGATATTTTTTATTTACATTAGTTATTATTTTAAATATTTTCCATACATCAACTAGAAAATTTATATTTTGTTGTGATCTTTTTTGCCTTTTTTTTTTACAGGATGAAGGGGGAGCGAAAACTCAAAATTCTGATTTAAGAAAAAAGTGAACATCTAAATTGGAAATGCACAATGCACAAATGTAGAGAGAGATATTGCCAAAGAGTGCATGTATGTTTTAGGGATCGTATGCACTCTTTCGTTTTTATATGTATGGTTTTGCAATCGTCGGGACACGGGCGAAGCGGGGGATTTTTAACTGAGTGTTGACTTCAAATCCATAAGTCATTTCTCTTACGAAAATATAGCCCGTTACGCATGACAAATCACTTTACAATCATCTATGATTGTTAGCTCAACTTTTTGAATATGGGCAAAATAATGGCAAGTTTGACTTGGGTAAATATCCCACCGCATGTTCACTTGAGAATTTAATGAGCGTTTGTTATTCTCTTTAAAAGCTTTGGATCCATAGGTCATTTGAATCTTTAACATGTTTCAAGCATGCATATCCATTTTTAAAACATGTGTAGAAAAAATCACCTTCATGTAAAATTCCAAGCTTAATAGGGTTGGACTAATGGAATTTCCCAAACTTGGATAACAAAACTTTTGTGTTCATTTCTGGTGTGTGAATAGATATTTTTTATTTACATTAGTTATTATTATAAATATTTTCCACACATCAACAATAAAATTTTTATTTTGTTGTGATCTTTTTTGCCTTTTTATGTTTACGGGATGAAGGGGGAGCGAAAACTCAAAGTTCTGATTTAAGAAAAAAGTGTACATCTAAAATGGAAATGCACAATGCACAAATGTAGAGAGAGATATTTCCAAAGAGTGTCTATAAGTTTTAGGGATCGTATGCACTCTTTCGTTTTTATATCTAAGGTTTTCCAATCGTCGGGAAAAGGGGGAGGCGAGCGATTTTGAATTGAGTGTTGACTTCAAATCCATAAGTCATTTCTTAGAAAAATATAGCCCGTTACACATGACAAATCACTTTACAATCATCTACGATTGTTTGCTCAACTTTTTGAATATGGGCAAAATAATGGCTTGTTTGACTCGGGCAAATATCCCACCGCACGTTCACTTGAGAATTTAATGAGCGTTTGTTATTCTCTAGGTCATTTGAATCTTTAACATGTTTCTGGCATGCATATCCATTTTTAAAACATGTGTGGAAAAAATCTCCTTCACGTAAATTTCCAACATATTAGTTTTGGACGAGTGGAATTTCCAAAACATGGATAACGAAACTTTTGTGTTCATTTGTGGTGTGTGAATAAATTTTCTTCATTTACTTTTTTTATTGTTTTAAACTTTTTCTATACATCAACTATGAAATTTTCATTTTGCTGTGATCTAATTGCCTTTTTTGTTTACGGGATGAAGGGAGAGCGAAAAACTCGAAGTTTTGATTTGAGAAAAATGTGTACATCTAAAAAGGAAATGCACAATGCACATATGTAGACAGAGATAATTCCAACGAGAGTTTGTAATTTTTAGGGATTGTAAGCACGTTTTCGTTTTTATATCTCTGGTTTTGCAATCGTGGGCAAAAATGGGTTGCGGAGGATTTTTGACTGAGTGTTGAATTGCAATCCCTAAGTCATTTCATACAAAATATAGCCCGTTACGCATGATAAATCACATTACAATCATCTATGATTAATTATGTTAGCTTTTGGCAAATGGGCAAAATAATGGCATGTTTGACTCCGGTAAATATCCCACACCAAGTTCACTTGAGAATTTATTGAGCGTTAGTTATTCTCTTTAAAAGTTTTGCATCCATAGCTCATTTGCATCTTTAACATGTTTCAAACATGAATATCCATTTTTAAGACGTGTGGATGAAATCTCTTTCTTGCAAAATTCCAAACTATTAGGGTTAAACTAGTGGAATTTTCCAAAATTGGATAACAAAAGTTGTGTTCATTTGTGTTGGGTGAATAAATTTTCTTTATTTATATTTTTTATTGTTTTAAATTTGTTCCATACATCAACTATAAAATTTTCATTTTGTTGTAAGCTTTTTGCCTTGTTTGTTTTTGGGATGAAGGGAGAGCGAAAAGTGAAAGTTTTGATGTAAGAAAAAAGTGTACATCTAAAATTGAAAAGCACAATGCACAATTGTAGGGAGAGATAATTCCAAAGAGTGTCCGTAATTTTTATGGATTGTAAGCTCTTTTTTAGTTTTTATATCTCAGGTTTTTCAATCGTCGGGAAAAATTGGTGGCAGAGGATTTTTAACTGAGTGTTGAATGGCAATCCATAAGTCATTTCATACAAAAATATAGCCCGTTACACATGATAAATCACTTTACAATCATCTATGATTGTTAGATCAATTTTTTTGAAAATGGGCAAAATAATGACTTGTTAGACTCGGGTAAATATCCCAACGCACGTTCACTTGAGAATGTATTGAGCATTTGTTATTCTCTTTAAAAGCTTTGGATCCATAGGTCATTTGAATCTTTAATATGTTTCAAACATGCATATCCATTTTTAAAACATGTGTAGAAAAAATCTCCTTCATGTAAAATTCCAAGCATAATAGGGTTGGACTAATGGAATTTTGCCAAACTTGGATAACAAAACTTTTGTGTTCATTTTTGGTGTGTGAATAGATATTTTTTATTTACATTTGTTATTATTTTAAATATTTCCCACACATCAACAATAAAATTTTTATTTTGTTGTGATCTTTTTTGCCTTTTTTTGTTTACGGGATGAAGGGGGAGCGAAAACTCAAAGTTCTGATTTAAGGAAAAAGTGTACATCTAAAATGGAAATGCACAATGCACAAATGTAGAGAGAGATATTTCAAAAGATTGTCTGTATGTTTTAGGGATCGAATGCACTCTTTCGTTTTTATCTCTAAGGTTTTTCAATCGTCGGGAAAAGGGGGAGGCGAGCGATTTGGAACTGAGTGTTGACTTCAAATCCATAAGTCATTTCTTACAAAAATATAGCCCGTTACACATGACAAATCACTTTACAATCATCTACGATTGTTAGCTCAACTTTTTAAATATGGGCAAAATAATGGCTTGTTTGACTCGGGCAAATATCCCACCGCACGTTCACTTGAGAATTTAATGAGCTTTTGTCATTCTCTTTAAAAGCTTCGGATCCATAGGTCATTTGAATCTTTAACATGTTTATGCCTTGCATATCCATTTTTAAAACATTTGTAGAAAAAATCTCCTTCACGTAAAATTCCAACTTATTAGTTTTGGACTAGTGGAATTTCCCAAGCTTGGATAACAAAATTTTGGTGTTCATTTGTGGTGTGTGAATAAATTTTCTTCATTTACTTTTTTTAATGTTTTAAACTTTTTCTGTACATCAACTATGAAATTTTCTTTTTGCTGTGATCTATTTGCCTTTTTTGTTTACGGGATGAAGAGAGAGCGAAAAGCTCGAAGTTTTGATTTAAGAAAAATGTGTACATCTAAAATGGAAATGCACAATGCACATATGTAGAAAGAGATAATTCCAAAGAGTGTCTGTAATTTTTAGGGATAGTAAGCACCTTTTCGTTTTTACGTCTCAGGTTTTGCAATCGTCGGGAAAAATGGGTTGCAGAGGATTTTTAACTGAGTGTTGAATTGCAATCCATAAGTCATTTCATACAAAAATATAGCCCGTTACACATGATAAATAAAATTACAATCATCTACGATTAATTATGTTAGCTTTTTGCAAATGGGCAAAATAATGGCATGTTTGACTCGGGTAAATATCCCACCGCAAGTTCACTTGAGAATTTAATGAGCGTTTGTTATTCTCTTTAAAAGCTTTGCAGTCGTAGCCCATTTGCGTCTTTAACATGTTTCAAACATGCATATCTATTTTTAAAACATGTGTGGACGAACTCTCCTTCTTGCAAAATTCCAAGCTTAAAGGGGTTGGACTAATGGAATTTCCCAAACTTGGATTACAAAACTTTTGTGTTCATTTGTGGTGTGTGAATAGATATTTTTTATTTACATTAGTTATTATTTTTAATATTTTCCACCCAAAAACTATAAAATTTTTATTTTGTTGTGATCTATTTTGCCTTTTTTGTTTACTGGATGAAGGGGGAGCGAAAACTCAAAGTTCTGATTAAAGAAAAAAGTGTACATCTAAAATGGAAATTTACAATGCAAAAATGTACAGAGAGATATTTCCAAAGAGTGTCTGTATGTTTTAGGGATCGTATGCACTCTTTCATTTTTATATCTAAGGTTTTGTAATCGTCGGGAAACCGGGGAGGCGAGGGATTTTTAACTGAGGGTTGACTTCAAATCCATAAGTCATTTCTTACAAAAATATAGCCCGTTACATGACATATCACTTTAGAATCATCTATGAATGTTAGCTCAACTTTTTGAATATGGGCAAAATAATGGATTGTTTGACACGGTCAAATATCCCACCGCCCGTTCACTTGAGAATTTAATGAGCGTTTGTTATTCTCTTTAATAGCTTTGGATCCAGAGGCCGTTTGAATCTTTAACATGTTTCTGGCATGCATATCCATTTTTAAAACATGCGTAGAAAAAATCTCCTTCATGTAAAATTCCAAGATATTTGTTTTGGACTAGAGGCATTTCCCAAACTTGGATAACAAAACTTGTGTTCATTTGTGGTGTGTGAATAAATTTTCTTCATTCACTTTTTATATTGTTTAAAACTTTTTCCTTACATCAACTATGGAATTTTCATTTTTCTGTGATCTATTTGAGTTTTTTGTTTACGGGATGAAGGGAGAAAGAAAAACTCGAAGTTTTGATTTAAGAAAAATGTGTACATCTAAAACAGAAATGCACAATGCATATATGTAGAGAGAGATAATTCCAAAGATTGTCTGTAATTTTTAGGGTTTGTAAGCACCTTTTTGTTTTTATATCTCAGGTTTTGCAATCGTCGGGAAAATGGGTTGCAGAGGATTTTTAACTGAGTGTTGAATTGCAATCCATAAGTCATTTCATACAAAAATATAACCCGTTACGCATGATAAATTACATTACAATCATCTATGATTAATAATGTCAGCTTTTAGCAAATGGGCAAAATAATGGCATTTTTTACTCGGGTAAATATCTCACCGCAAGTTCACTTGAGAATTTAATGAGCGTTAGTTATTCTCTTTCAAAGATTTGCATCCATAGCTCATTTGCATCTTGAACATGTTTCAAATATGCATATCCATTTTTAAAACAAGTGTGGATGAAATCTCTTTCTTGCAAAATTCCAAGCTATTAGTGTTAAACTAGTGGAATTTCCCAAAATTGGATAACAAAACTTTTGTGTTCGTTTGTGTTGGGTCAAAAAATTTTCTTTATTTATATTTGTTATTGTTTTAAATTTTTTCCATACATCAACTATAAAACTTTCATTTTGTTGTAAGCTTTTTGCCTTGTTTGTTTTCGGGATGAAGGGAGAGCGAAATGTCAAAGTTTTGATTTAAGAAAAAAGTGTACATCTAAAATGGAAAAGCACAATGCACAATTGTAGGGAGAGATAATTCATAAGAGTGTCGGTAATTTATAGGGATTGTAAGCTCTTTTTAGTTTTTATACCTCAGGTTTTGCAATCGTCGAGAAAAATTGGTGGCAGAGGATTTTTAACTGAGTGTTGAATTGCAATCCATAAGTCATTTCATACAAAAATATAGCTCGTTACGCATGATAAATCACTTTACAATCGTCTATGATTTTTAGATCAAATTTTTGAAAATGGGCAAAATAATGACTTGTTAGACTCGGGTAAATATCCCACCGCATGTTCACTTGAGAATTTGATGAGCGTTTGTTATTCTCTTTAAAAGCTTTGGATGCATAGGTCATTTGAATCTTTAACATGTTTCAAGCATGCATATCCATTTTTAAAACAGGTGTAGAAAAAATCTCCTTCATGTAAAATTCCAACCTTAATTGGGTTGGACTAAAGGAATTTCCCAAACTTGGATAAAAAAACTTTTGTGTTCTTTGTGGTGTGTGATAGATATTTTTTATTTACATTGGTTATTATTTTAAATATTTTCCACACAACAACTATAAAATTTTTATTTTGTTGTGATCTATTTTGCCTTTTTTGTTTACAGGATGAAGGGGGAGCGAAAACTCAAAGTTCTGATTTAAGAAAAAAGTGTACATCTAAAATGGAAATGTACAATGCACAAATGTACAGAGAGATATTTCCAAAGAGTATCTGTATGTTTTAGGGATCGTATGCACTCTTTCGTTTTTATATCTAAGGTTTTGTAATCGTCGGGAAACCGGGGAGGCGGGGGATTTTAACTGAGTGTTGACTTCAAATCCATATCACATTTCTTACAAAAATATAGTCCGTTACATGACATATCACTTTAGAATCATCTATGAATGTTAGCTCAACTTTTTGAATATGGGCAAAATAATGGCTTGTTTGACACGGGCAAATATCCCACCGCACGTTCACTTGAGAATTTAATGAGCGTTTGTTATTCTCTTTAATAACTTTGGATGCAGAGGTCGTTTGAATCTTTAACATGTTTCTGGCATGCATATCCATTTTTAAAACATGAGTAGAAAAAATCTCCTTCATGTAAAATTCCAAGATATTAGTTTTGGACTAGTTGCATTTCCCAAACTTGGATAACAAAACTTTTGTGTCCATTTGTGGTGTGTGAATAAATTTTCATCATTTAATTTTTTTATTGTTTTAAACTTTTTCCGTACATCAACTATGAAATAACATTTTTCTGTGATCTATTTGCCTTTTTTGTTTACGAGATGAAGGGAGAACGAAAAACTCAAAGTTTTGATTTAAGAAAAATGTGTACATCTAAAACGGAAATGCACAATGCACATATGTAGAGAGAGATAATTCCAAAGAGTGTCTGTAATTTTTAGGGTTTGTAAGCACCTTTTCGTTTTTATATCTCAGGTTTTGCAATCGTCGGGAAAATGGGTTGCGGAGGATTTTTAACTGACTATTGAATTGCAATCCATAAGTGATTTCATACAAAAATATAGCCCGTTACGCCTGATAAATCACATTACAACCATCTATGATTAATTGTGTGTGCTTTTTGCAAATGGGCAAAATAATGGCATGTTTGACTCGGGTAAATATCCCACCGCAAGTTCACTTGAGAATTTAATGAGCGTTTGTTATTCTTTTTAAAACCTTTGCATCCATAGCTCATTTGCATCTTTAACATGTTTCAAACATGCATATCCATTTTTAAAACATGTGTGGATGAAATGTCTTTCTTGCAAAATATCAGGCTATTAGAGTTAAACTAGTAGAATTTCCCAAAATTGGATAAAAAAACTTTTGTGTTCATTTGTGTTGGGTGAATAAATTTTATTTATTTTTATTTGTTATTGTTTTAAATTTTTTCCATACAGCAACTATAAAACTTTCGTTTTGTTGTAAGCTTTTTGCCTTGTTTGTTTTCGGGATGAAGGGAGAGCGAAAAGTCAAAGTTTTGATTTAAGAAAAAAGTGTACATCAAAAATGGAAAAGCACAATGCACAATTATAGGGAGAGATAATTCCAAAGAGTGTCTGTAATTTTTAGGGATTGTAAGCTCTTTTTAGTTTTTATATCTCAGGTTTTGCAATCGTCGGGAAAAATTGGTGGCAGAGGATTTTTAACTGAGTGTTGAATTGCAATCCATAAGTCATTTCATAGAAAAATATAGCCCGTTACGCATGATAAATCAATTTCCAATCATCTATGATTGTTAGATCAAATTTTTGAAAATGGGCAAAATAATGACTTGTTAGACTCGGGTAAATATCCCCCCGCACGTTCAGTTGAGAATTTAATGAGCGTTTGTTATTCTATTTGAAAACTTTTGATCCATAGGTCATTTGAATCTTTAACATGTTTCAAGCATGCATATCCATTTTTAAAACATGTGTAGTAAAAATCTCCTTCATGTAAAATTCCAAGCTTAATAGGGTTGGACTAATGGAATTTCCCAAACTTGGATAATAAAACTTTTGTGTTCATTTGTGGTGTGTGAATATATATTTTTTATTTACATTAGTTATCATTTTAAAATTTTTCCACACATCAACTATAAATTTTTTTTTTTGTTGTGATCTTTTTTGCCTTTTTTGTTTACGGGATGAAGGGGGGAGTGAAAACTCAAAGTTCGGATTTAAGAAAAAAGTGTACATCTAAAATGGAAATGCACAATGCACAAATGTAGAGAGAGATATTTCAGAAGAGTGTCTTTATGTTTTAGGGATCGTATGCACTCTTTCGTTTTCATATCTAATGTTTTTCAATCGTCGAGAAAGGGGGAGGCGGGAGATTTTTAACTGAGTGTTGACTTCAAATCCATAAGTCATTTCTTACCAAAATATAGCTCGTTACGCATGACAAATCACTTTACGATCACCTATGATTGTTAGCTCAACTTTTTGAATATGGGGAAAATAAAGGCTTGTTTGACTCTGGCAAATATCCCACTGCACGTTCACTTGAGAATTTAATGAGCGTTTGTTATTCTCTTTAAAAGCTTTGGATCCATAGGTCATTTGAATCTTAAACATGTTTTTGGCATGCATATCCATTTTTAAAACATGTGTAGAAAAAATCTCCTTCATGTAAAATTCCAAGATATTAGTTTTGGACTCATGGAATTTCCCAAACGAGGATAACAAAACTTTTGTGTTCATTTGTGGTGTGTGAATAATTTTTCTTCATTTACTTTTTTTATTGTTTTAAACTTTTTCCGTACATCAACTATGAAATTTTCATTTTGCTGTGATCTATTTGCCTTTTTTGTTTACGGGAAGAAGGGTGAGGGAAAAACTCGAAGTTTTGATATAAAAAAAATGTGTACATCTAAAACGGAAATGCACATTGCACATATGTAGAGAGAGATAATTCCAAAGAGTGTTAGTAATTTTTTGGGATTGTAAGCACCTTTTCGTTTTTATATCTCAGGTTTTGCAATCGTCGGGAAAAATGGGTTGCGGAGGATTTTTACTTGAGTGTTGAATTGTAATCCATAAGTCATTTCATACAAAAATATAGCCTCAAAAGAGTGTCAGTAACTTCTAGGGATTGTAAGCTCTTTTTAGTTTTTATATCTCAGGTTTTGTAATCGTCGGGAAAAATTGGTGGCAAAGGATTTTTAACTGAGTGTTGAATTGCAATCCATAAGTCATTTCATAAAAAAATATAGCCCGGTACGCATGATAAATCACTTTACAATCATGTATGATTGTTAGATCAAATTTTTTAAAATGGACAAAATAACGACTTGTTAGACTCGGGTAAATATCCAACCGCACGTTCACTTGAGAATTTAATGAGCGTTTGTTATTCTCTTTAAAAGCTTTGGATCCATAGGTCATTTGAATCTTTAACATGTTTCAAGCATGCATATGCATTTTTAAAACATGTGTAGAAAAAATCTCCTTCATGTAAAATTCCAAGCTTAATAGGGTTGGACTAATGGAATTTCCCAAACTTGGATAACAAAACTTTTGTGTTCATTTGTGGTGTGTGAGTAGATATTTTTTATTTAAATTAGTTATTATTTTAAATATTTTCCACACATCAACTATAAAATTTTTATTTTGTTGTGATCTTTTCTGCCTTTTTTGTTTACGGGATGAAGGGGGAGCGAAAACTCAAAGTTCTGATTTAAGAAAAAAATGTACATCTAAAATTGAAATGCACAATGCAAAAATGTAGAGAGAGATATTTCCAAATAGTGTCTGTATGTTTTAGGGATCGTATGCACTTTTTCGTTTTTATATCTAAGGTTTTGCAATCATCGGGAAACGGGGGAGGCGGGCGATTTTTAACTGAGTGTTGACTTCAAATCCATAAGTCATTTCTTACAAAAATATAGCCCGTTACGCATGACAAATCACTCTACCATCATCTTATATTGTTAGCTCAACTTTATGAATATGGGAAAAATAATGGCTTCTTTGACTCGGACAAATATCCTACCGCACGTTCACTTGAGAATTTAATGAGCGTTTGTTATTCTCTTTAAAAGCTTTGGATCCATAGGTCATTTGAATCTTTAACATGTTTCTGGCATGCATATCCATTTTTAAAACATGTGTAGAAAAAATCTACTTCATGTAAAATTCCAAGATATTAGTTTAGGACTACTGGAATTTCCCAAACTTGGATAACAAAACTTTTGTGTTCATTTGTGGTGTGTGAATAAATTTTCTTCATTTTCTTTATTTATTGTTTTAAAGTTTTTCCGTACATCAACTATGAAATTTTTATTTTTCTGTGATCTATTTGCTTTATTTGTTTACGGGATGAAGGGAGAGTGAAAAACTCGAAGTTTTGATTTAATAAAAATGTGTACATCTAAAGCGGAAATGCACAATGCACATATGTAGAGAGATATAATTCCAAAGAGTGTCTGCAATTTTTAGGGATTGTAAGCACCTTTTCGTTTTTATATCTCAGGTTTTGCAATCGTCGAGAAAAATGGGTTGCGAGAATTTTTAACTGAGTGTTGAATTGCAATCCATAAGTCATTTCATACAAAAATATAGCACGTTACGCAATGTAAATCACATTACAATCATCTATGATTAATTATGTCAGCTTTTTGCAAATGGGCAAAATAATGGCATGTTTGACTCGGATAAATATCCCACCGCAATTTCACTTGAGAATTTAATGAGCGTTTGTTACTCTCTTTAAAAGCTTTGCATCCACAGCTCATTTGCGTCTTTAACATGTTTCAAAATGCATATCCATTTTTAAAACATGTGAGGACGAAATCTCTTTCTTGCAAAATTCGAAGCTATTAGGTTTAAACAAGTGGAATTTCCCAAAATTGGATAACAAAACTTTTGTGTTCATTTGTGTTGGGTGAATAAATTTTATTTATTTATATTTGTTATTGTTTTAAATTTTTTCCATACATAAACTATAAAATTTTCATTTTATTGTAAGCTTTTAGCCTTGTTTGTTTTCGGGATGAAGGGAGAGCAAAAAGTCAAAGTTTTGATTTAAGAAAAGTGTGTACATCTAAAATGGAAAAGCACAATGAAAAATTGTATGGAGAGATAATTCCAAAGAGAGTCTGTAATTTCTAGGGATTGTAAGCTATTTTAAGTTTTTATTTCTAAGGTTTTGCAATCGTCGGGAAAAATTGTTGGCAGAAGATTTTTAACTGAGTGTTGAATTGCAATCCATAAGTCATTTCATACAAAAATATAGCCCGTTACGCATGATAAATCACTTTACAATCATCTCTGATTGTTAGCTCAAGTTTTTGAATATGGGCAAAATAATGGCTTGTTTGACTCGAGCAAATATCCCACCGCACGTTCACTTGAGAATTTAATGAGCATTTGTTGTTCTCTTTAAAAGCTTCGGATCCATTGGTCATTTGAATCTTTAACATGTTTCAAGCATGCATATCCATTTTTAAAACATGTGTAGAAAAAATCTCCTCCATGAAAAATTCCAAGCTTAATAGGGTTGTACTAATGGAATTTCCCAAACTTGGATAACAAAACTTTAGTGTTCATTTTTGGTGTGTGAATAGATATTTTTTATTTACATTAGTTATTATTTTAAATATGTTCCACACATCAACTATAAAATTTTTCATTTGTTGTGATCTTTTTTGCCTTTTTTGTTTACGGGATGAAGGAGGGAGCGAAAACTCAAAGTTATGATTTAAGAAAAAAGTGTACATCTAAAATGGAAATGTACTATGCACAAATGTAGAGAGAGATATTTCCAAAGGGTTTCTGTATGTTTTTGGGATCGTATGCACTTTTTTCGTTTTTATATCGAAGGTTTTGCAATCGTCGGGAAACGGGGAGGCGGGCGTTTTTTAACTGAGTGTTGACTTCAAATCCATAAGTCAATTCTTACAAAAATATAGCCCGTTACGCATGACAAATCACTTTACAATCATCTATGATTGTTAGCTCAACTTTATGAATATGGGCAAAATAATGGCTTGTTTGACTCGGGCAAATATCCCACCGCACGTTCACTTGAGAATTTAATGAGCGTTTGTTATTATCTTTAAAAGCTTTGGATCCATAGGTCATTTGAATCTTTAACATGTTTCTGGCATGCATAGCCATTTTTAAAACATGTGTAGAAAAAGTTTTCTTCATGTAAAATTCCAAGATATTAGCTTTGGACTAGTGGAATTTCCCAAACTTGGATATCAAAACTTTTGTGTTCATTTGTGGTGTGTGAATAAATTTTCTTCATTTAATTTTTTTACTGTTTTAAACTTTTTCCGTACATCAACTATGAAATTTTCATTTTGCGGTGATCTATTTGCCTTTTTTGTTTACAGGATGAAGGGAGAGCGAAAAACTCAAAGTTTTGATTAAAGAAAAATGTGTATATCTAAACGGAAATGCACAATGCACATATGTAGAGAGATATAATTCCAAAGAGTGTCTGTAAATTTTAGGAATCGTAAGCACCTTTTCATTTTTATATCTCAGGTTTTGCAATCGTCGGGAAAAATGGGTTGCGGAGGATTTTTAACTGAGTGTTGATTTGTAATGGAATTTCCCAAACTTGGATAACAAAACTTTTGTGTTCATTTGTGGTGTGTGAATAGATATTTTTTATTTACATTAGTTATTATTTTAAATATTTTCCATACATCAACTAGAAAATTTATATTTTGTTGTGATCTTTTTTGCCTTTTTTTTTTACAGGATGAAGGGGGAGCGAAAACTCAAAATTCTGATTTAAGAAAAAAGTGAACATCTAAATTGGAAATGCACAATGCACAAATGTAGAGAGAGATATTGCCAAAGAGTGCCTGTATGTTTTAGGGATCGTATGCACTCTTTCGTTTTTATATGTATGGTTTTGCAATCGTCGGGACACGGGGGAAGCGGGGGATTTTTAACTGAGTGTTGACTTCAAATCCATAAGTCATTTCTCTTACAAAAATATAGCCCGTTACGCATGACAAATCACTTTACAATCATCTATGATTGTTAGCTCAACTTTTTGAATATGGGCAAAATAATGGCAAGTTTGACTTGGGTAAATATCCCACCGCATGTTCACTTGAGAATTTAATGAGCGTTTGTTATTCTCTTGAATTTAATGAGCGTTTGTTATTCTCTTTAAAAGCTTTGGATCCATAGGTCATTTGAATCTTTAACATGTTTCAAGCATGCATATCCATTTTTAAAACATGTGTAGAAAAATCACCTTCATGTAAAATTCCAAGCTTAATAGGGTTGGACTAATGGAATTTCCCAAACTTGGATAACAAAACTTTTGTGTTCATTTCTGGTGTGTGAATAGATATTTTTTATTTACATTAGTTATTATTATAAATATTTTCCACACATCAACAATAAAATTTTTATTTTGTTGTGATCTTTTTTGCCTTTTTATGTTTACGGGATGAAGGGGGAGCGAAAACTCAAAGTTCTGATTTAAGAAAAAAGTGTACATCTAAAATGGAAATGCACAATGCACAAATGTAGAGAGAGATATTTCCAAAGAGTGTCTATAAGTTTTAGGGATCGTATGCACTCTTTCGTTTTTATATCTAAGGTTTTCCAATCGTCGGGAAAAGGGGGAGGCGAGCGATTTTGAATTGAGTGTTGACTTCAAATCCATAAGTCATTTCTTAGAAAAATATAGCCCGTTACACATGACAAATCACTTTACAATCATCTACGATTGTTTGCTCAACTTTTTGAATATGGGCAAAATAATGGCTTGTTTGACTCGGGCAAATATCCCACCGCACGTTCACTTGAGAATTTAATGAGCGTTTGTTATTCTCTAGGTCATTTGAATCTTTAACATGTTTCTGGCATGCATATCCATTTTTAAAACATGTGTGGAAAAAATCTCCTTCACGTAAATTTCCAACATATTAGTTTTGGACGAGTGGAATTTCCAAAACATGGATAACGAAACTTTTGTGTTCATTTGTGGTGTGTGAATAAATTTTCTTCATTTACTTTTTTTATTGTTTTAAACTTTTTCTATACATCAACTATGAAATTTTCATTTTGCTGTGATCTAATTGCCTTTTTTGTTTACGGGATGAAGGGAGAGCGAAAAACTCGAAGTTTTGATTTGAGAAAAATGTGTACATCTAAAAAGGAAATGCACAATGCACATATGTAGACAGAGATAATTCCAACGAGAGTTTGTAATTTTTAGGGATTGTAAGCACGTTTTCGTTTTTATATCTCTGGTTTTGCAATCGTGGGCAAAAATGGGTTGCGGAGGATTTTTGACTGAGTGTTGAATTGCAATCCCTAAGTCATTTCATACAAAATATAGCCCGTTACGCATGATAAATCACATTACAATCATCTATGATTAATTATGTTAGCTTTTGGCAAATGGGCAAAATAATGGCATGTTTGACTCCGGTAAATATCCCACACCAAGTTCACTTGAGAATTTATTGAGCGTTAGTTATTCTCTTTAAAAGTTTTGCATCCATAGCTCATTTGCATCTTTAACATGTTTCAAACATGAATATCCATTTTTAAGACGTGTGGATGAAATCTCTTTCTTGCAAAATTCCAAACTATTAGGGTTAAACTAGTGGAATTTTCCAAAATTGGATAACAAAAGTTGTGTTCATTTGTGTTGGGTGAATAAATTTTCTTTATTTATATTTTTTATTGTTTTAAATTTGTTCCATACATCAACTATAAAATTTTCATTTTGTTGTAAGCTTTTTGCCTTGTTTGTTTTTGGGATGAAGGGAGAGCGAAAAGTGAAAGTTTTGATGTAAGAAAAAAGTGTACATCTAAAATTGAAAAGCACAATGCACAATTGTAGGGAGAGATAATTCCAAAGAGTGTCCGTAATTTTTATGGATTGTAAGCTCTTTTTTAGTTTTTATATCTCAGGTTTTTCAATCGTCGGGAAAAATTGGTGGCAGAGGATTTTTAACTGAGTGTTGAATGGCAATCCATAAGTCATTTCATACAAAAATATAGCCCGTTACACATGATAAATCACTTTACAATCATCTATGATTGTTAGATCAATTTTTTTGAAAATGGGCAAAATAATGACTTGTTAGACTCGGGTAAATATCCCAACGCACGTTCACTTGAGAATGTATTGAGCATTTGTTATTCTCTTTAAAAGCTTTGGATCCATAGGTCATTTGAATCTTTAATATGTTTCAAACATGCATATCCATTTTTAAAACATGTGTAGAAAAAATCTCCTTCATGTAAAATTCCAAGCATAATAGGGTTGGACTAATGGAATTTTGCCAAACTTGGATAACAAAACTTTTGTGTTCATTTTTGGTGTGTGAATAGATATTTTTTATTTACATTTGTTATTATTTTAAATATTTCCCACACATCAACAATAAAATTTTTATTTTGTTGTGATCTTTTTTGCCTTTTTTTGTTTACGGGATGAAGGGGGAGCGAAAACTCAAAGTTCTGATTTAAGGAAAAAGTGTACATCTAAAATGGAAATGCACAATGCACAAATGTAGAGAGAGATATTTCAAAAGATTGTCTGTATGTTTTAGGGATCGAATGCACTCTTTCGTTTTTATCTCTAAGGTTTTTCAATCGTCGGGAAAAGGGGGAGGCGAGCGATTTGGAACTGAGTGTTGACTTCAAATCCATAAGTCATTTCTTACAAAAATATAGCCCGTTACACATGACAAATCACTTTACAATCATCTACGATTGTTAGCTCAACTTTTTAAATATGGGCAAAATAATGGCTTGTTTGACTCGGGCAAATATCCCACCGCACGTTCACTTGAGAATTTAATGAGCTTTTGTCATTCTCTTTAAAAGCTTCGGATCCATAGGTCATTTGAATCTTTAACATGTTTATGCCTTGCATATCCATTTTTAAAACATTTGTAGAAAAAATCTCCTTCACGTAAAATTCCAACTTATTAGTTTTGGACTAGTGGAATTTCCCAAGCTTGGATAACAAAATTTTGGTGTTCATTTGTGGTGTGTGAATAAATTTTCTTCATTTACTTTTTTTAATGTTTTAAACTTTTTCTGTACATCAACTATGAAATTTTCTTTTTGCTGTGATCTATTTGCCTTTTTTGTTTACGGGATGAAGAGAGAGCGAAAAGCTCGAAGTTTTGATTTAAGAAAAATGTGTACATCTAAAATGGAAATGCACAATGCACATATGTAGAAAGAGATAATTCCAAAGAGTGTCTGTAATTTTTAGGGATTGTAAGCACCTTTTCGTTTTTACGTCTCAGGTTTTGCAATCGTCGGGAAAAATGGGTTGCAGAGGATTTTTAACTGAGTGTTGAATTGCAATCCATAAGTCATTTCATACAAAAATATAGCCCGTTACACATGATAAATAAAATTACAATCATCTACGATTAATTATGTTAGCTTTTTGCAAATGGGCAAAATAATGGCATGTTTGACTCGGGTAAATATCCCACCGCAAGTTCACTTGAGAATTTAATGAGCGTTTGTTATTCTCTTTAAAAGCTTTGCAGTCGTAGCCCATTTGCGTCTTTAACATGTTTCAAACATGCATATCTATTTTTAAAACATGTGTGGACGAACTCTCCTTCTTGCAAAATTCCAAGCTTAAAGGGGTTGGACTAATGGAATTTCCCAAACTTGGATTACAAAACTTTTGTGTTCATTTGTGGTGTGTGAATAGATATTTTTTATTTACATTAGTTATTATTTTTAATATTTTCCACCCAAAAACTATAAAATTTTTATTTTGTTGTGATCTATTTTGCCTTTTTTGTTTACTGGATGAAGGGGGAGCGAAAACTCAAAGTTCTGATTAAAGAAAAAAGTGTACATCTAAAATGGAAATTTACAATGCAAAAATGTACAGAGAGATATTTCCAAAGAGTGTCTGTATGTTTTAGGGATCGTATGCACTCTTTCATTTTTATATCTAAGGTTTTGTAATCGTCGGGAAACCGGGGAGGCGAGGGATTTTTAACTGAGGGTTGACTTCAAATCCATAAGTCATTTCTTACAAAAATATAGCCCGTTACATGACATATCACTTTAGAATCATCTATGAATGTTAGCTCAACTTTTTGAATATGGGCAAAATAATGGATTGTTTGACACGGTCAAATATCCCACCGCCCGTTCACTTGAGAATTTAATGAGCGTTTGTTATTCTCTTTAATAGCTTTGGATCCAGAGGCCGTTTGAATCTTTAACATGTTTCTGGCATGCATATCCATTTTTAAAACATGCGTAGAAAAAATCTCCTTCATGTAAAATTCCAAGATATTTGTTTTGGACTAGAGGCATTTCCCAAACTTGGATAACAAAACTTGTGTTCATTTGTGGTGTGTGAATAAATTTTCTTCATTCACTTTTTATATTGTTTAAAACTTTTTCCTTACATCAACTATGGAATTTTCATTTTTCTGTGATCTATTTGAGTTTTTTGTTTACGGGATGAAGGGAGAAAGAAAAACTCGAAGTTTTGATTTAAGAAAAATGTGTACATCTAAAACAGAAATGCACAATGCATATATGTAGAGAGAGATAATTCCAAAGATTGTCTGTAATTTTTAGGGTTTGTAAGCACCTTTTTGTTTTTATATCTCAGGTTTTGCAATCGTCGGGAAAATGGGTTGCAGAGGATTTTTAACTGAGTGTTGAATTGCAATCCATAAGTCATTTCATACAAAAATATAACCCGTTACGCATGATAAATTACATTACAATCATCTATGATTAATAATGTCAGCTTTTAGCAAATGGGCAAAATAATGGCATTTTTTACTCGGGTAAATATCTCACCGCAAGTTCACTTGAGAATTTAATGAGCGTTAGTTATTCTCTTTCAAAGATTTGCATCCATAGCTCATTTGCATCTTGAACATGTTTCAAATATGCATATCCATTTTTAAAACAAGTGTGGATGAAATCTCTTTCTTGCAAAATTCCAAGCTATTAGTGTTAAACTAGTGGAATTTCCCAAAATTGGATAACAAAACTTTTGTGTTCGTTTGTGTTGGGTCAACAAATTTTCTTTATTTATATTTGTTATTGTTTTAAATTTTTTCCATACATCAACTATAAAACTTTCATTTTGTTGTAAGCTTTTTGCCTTGTTTGTTTTCGGGATGAAGGGAGAGCGAAATGTCAAAGTTTTGATTTAAGAAAAAAGTGTACATCTAAAATGGAAAAGCACAATGCACAATTGTAGGGAGAGATAATTCATAAGAGTGTCGGTAATTTATAGGGATTGTAAGCTCTTTTTAGTTTTTATACCTCAGGTTTTGCAATCGTCGAGAAAAATTGGTGGCAGAGGATTTTTAACTGAGTGTTGAATTGCAATCCATAAGTCATTTCATACAAAAAATATAGCTCGTTACGCATGATAAATCACTTTACAATCGTCTATGATTTTTAGATCAAATTTTTGAAAATGGGCAAAATAATGACTTGTTAGACTCGGGTAAATATCCCACCGCATGTTCACTTGAGAATTTGATGAGCGTTTGTTATTCTCTTTAAAAGCTTTGGATGCATAGGTCATTTGAATCTTTAACATGTTTCAAGCATGCATATCCATTTTTAAAACAGGTGTAGAAAAAATCTCCTTCATGTAAAATTCCAACCTTAATTGGGTTGGACTAAAGGAATTTCCCAAACTTGGATAAAAAAAAACTTTGTGTTCTTTGTGGTGTGTGATAGATATTTTTTATTTACATTAGTTATTATTTTAAATATTTTCCACACAACAACTATAAAATTTTTATTTTGTTGTGATCTATTTTGCCTTTTTTGTTTACTGGATGAAGGGGGAGCGAAAACTCAAAGTTCTGATTTAAGAAAAAAGTGTACATCTAAAATGGAAATGTACAATGCACAAATGTACAGAGAGATATTTCCAAAGAGTATCTGTATGTTTTAGGGATCGTATGCACTCTTTCGTTTTTATATCTAAGGTTTTGTAATCGTCGGGAAACCGGGGAGGCGGGGGATTTTAACTGAGTGTTGACTTCAAATCC